>NC_140996.1:239090134-239722781 GCF_052327205.1 Somniosus microcephalus
GTTCTGGTCACCACACTTTAGGAAGGATGTGAAGGCCCTTGAGAGGGTGCAGAGGAGATTTAGCAGAATGGTTCCGGGGTTAGGGGATCTCAGCTACAAGGGCAGGTTGGAGAAGCTGGATTTGTTTTCATTAGAGCAAAGGAGGTTGAGGGGTGATTTGATAGAGGTGTACAAGATTATGACGGGTTTGGATAGGCTAGATGGGGAAAGGCTGTTCCCACTAGTTGATGGTACAAGGACTAAGGGACACAGATTTAAGGTTTTGGGCAAGAGATACAGGGGAGACGTGAGGAAAAACTTTTTTACGCAGCGAGTGGTGATGACCTGGAATTCACTGCCGACGGAAGTGGTGGAAGTGGAGACACTCAAAGTTTTCAAGGGGAGACTGGATAGGCACTTGAGGGAAATAAACTTGCAGGGCTACGGGGATAGAGCGGGGGAATGGGACTGACTGGATTGCTCTACAGAGAGTCGGCACAGACTAGATGGGCCGAATGGTCTCCTTCTGTGCCATTATGACTCTATGGGGTCAATTTTCTGGCAGCCGTCGGGTGGCTTTTCATGCGGCCGGGGGCCGAAAATCGCCGAAAAAGTGGGTCGGGCCCCCCCCCCCCCGCCTGATTCCCCGCCCCGTCCGACTTTCAGACCGCCGTTTCTCCACGACCCGCTTCAGTCCCGCTGGTGGGACTGGTCGTCGGCACACTAATGACCAATTATTACCTTGTTGAAGTAGATTTTCCGGGGCCGTTGCGACTTTGGGGCTTTCCCCACATCAAACACGCCTGCGGGGAACCCCGCTGATGAGACCTGGCGTGAAGCTTGCCGGCTTGCTTGCTGTCAGCTGCAGGTCAATCGGAGAAGCTGCAATTTAAAGGGACAGCACTTGTATGTTGAAGCACCTTGTTGTTGCAGGTTTGGGGCTACTTCTTCAAGGCTTAGGCACTCAAGGCTTAGGCACAGCTGTGGAAGGTTGGAGCCTCATACACTTCTCCAATGCGATCTCCTGGGAAGCCCCTCTCGCCACCCTCACTTAGCGCTTCCTCAGCGGAGGCATCTACGAGAAGCATGGTGTGGTAAACCACGTTCACTATCGTTAGCACTGTTCACCACTGTTCGTTATAACTGTATCACTGACCACTATTGTATCACGGTACGAGGTCGCCTCTTGCCACACTGCTATACCTGGGATGACCACTGCCGACTCCGCCTTGGCTCCACCCACCAGGCCAGGTATAAAGGTGAGCGACTGGCTGGTATTCCTCCTGCTTGGATCGGATCACCCACGAGAGTGGGCTGTTATTTAGTCAATAAAAACCTTTAGTCACCTTCGTAACTCTTCGCCTTTTATTGGAGGAATTGATAGGTATATCAATTTTATTGACTAAATTTAATGATGTCCGACAACGAGTCACAACCGGCGGAGGAGCCACCAGCGCAGCTCCCAGGAGCACAGCCACACCAGCCAGCTTGGCTGCGAGCCCTCAGACCGCCGTACCTGGACCTGAACCCACGAGCAGCAAACTCAGCCGCAGACTTTAAACACTGGCTGGTCTGCTTCGAATCATACCTGAGAGAATCCAGCGTCCCTCAGGCATCCAAACTAAGTGTCCTGCAGGCACAACTGAGCCCGAGAGTATACACTCTCATCGAGGACATGACTACCTACGAGACCGCCATCAACCTGCTGAAACAGAAGTACCGGACCCCGGTAAACTACATGTACGCTAGGCACCTCCTAAGATCACGGCCGCAACAGCCAGGAGAATCAGTAGCCGAATTCTCACAGGCGCTATATGCACTCGCCAGGAACTGTGACTTTAAATCGGTGTCGGCAGCCGAAAATACTGAAGATAATATCCGCGACGCATTCCTGAAAGGCCTACGGTCCGAGTACTCACGGCAAAGACTGCTGGAAGCTAAAGACCTCAGCATGGAAAAAGCTGAAGCCCTCGCTATCTCCCTGGAAGTGGCCCACCAAGATCAGGAAGCATTCACCAGGTACTGCTCGCGACCCTGGGACTCGGGCCCGACCCCTACCACAGCACCCTTCCCAGCGCCGCCCCCGGGACCTACCTCTGCGTCGGCGTCCCGGACCCGACCGGCCCCGCCACCCCCGGCACCGGCCCCGACATCGGGCATCCGCGATCGGGCCGCCGGCTGTTTTTTTTGTGGCCAGGAGAAGCACCCGAGGTCGCGCTGCCCAGCCAAGAACTCCATATGTAGAACCTGCCTGAAGAAAGGCCACTTCTCCAAGGCCTGCAGGAGCGGATCCTCAGAGGCCAGCAGTGCCGCATGCGAACTATGGGGGCGGCCATCTTCGTTTAGGGCAACTGAGGCCAGCATCCCCACACATGAGTCATGGGGGCGGCCATCTTTGTTTAGGGCAACTGAGGCCAGCATCCCCACACATGAGTCATGGGGGCGGCCATCTTTGATTAAGGCAACCGACCCCAATAGTGCCTCATGGGGCCCTACCTCGTGGGAGACGCCATTTTACTCACCACGCCCGACCGCCTCGCCCGCAGATGACAACGACTCGCTCAGCTACACACTAGCTTCCGTCACCCTGGACCAAGCCCGCCCGCACCATCTGTCCAAGTCAATGATGGACATCAAAGTGAACGGCCACGCCACGACCTGCCTGTTCGACAGCGGAAGCACGGAGAGCTTCATCCACCCAGACACGGTGAGCCACTACTCCCTCTCTGTCCTACCAACGCGCAGCCGAATCTCGATGGCATCGAGGTCCCACGCCACGGACATCAGCGGCTACTGTGTCGTGACCCTGTCGGTTAAGGGCACGGAGTATAAAAACTTTAAACTCCTCGTCCTCCCCCATCTCTGCGCTGCCGTCCTACTAGGGCTGGACTTCCAATCCCACCTCCAAAGCGTAACCCTAGCATACGGTGGACCCCTCCCCCCACTCACAGTCAACAACCAGCAAACGTTAAACCGCCCACCGCGTAACACCTGCAGCCTCTCCACCCTCAAGGTCCCGCCACCCTCTCTGTTTGCTAACCTTACCCCTGACTGCAAACCCGTCGCTACCAAAAGCAGGCGGTATAGCGCCGGGGACAGAGCCTTCATTAGCTCTGAGGTGCGGCGCCTCCTGAAAGAGGGCATTATCGAGGGGAGCAGCAGCCCCTGGCGTGCCCAGGTCGTAGTCGTAAAGACCGGCGATAAAAACCGCCTGGTCATCGACTACAGCCAGACCATAAACAGATATACCCAGCTGGACGCATACCCCCTCCCCCGCATATCTGACATGGTCAATCAGATTGCACAGTATAAAGTATTCTCGACCATCGACCTGAAGTCGGCCTACCACCAACTCCCTATCCACCCTGAGGACCGCCAGTATACCGCCTTCGAGGCGAATGGGCGCCTATACCACTTCCTTAGGGTCCCCTTCGGTGTCACTAATGGGGTCTCGGTCTTCCAAAGGGAGATGGACCAGATGGTTGACCAGAACGAACTGCAGGCTACATTCCCCTACCTAGATAACGTCACTATCTGCGGCCGCGACCAGCAGGAACATGACGCGAATCTGGAGAAATTCCTCCGTACGGCCCAACGGCTGAACCTCACCTACAATAAGGAGAAATGCGTGTTTAACACCACGCGCCTTGCCATCCTCGGCTGCGTAGTGGAGAACGGAATCATCGGCCCCGACCCAGAAAGAATGCGCCCCCTCATGGAGCTACCCCTCCCCCACTGCCCTAAAGCACTTAGGAGAACCCTGGGGCTTTTCGCCTACTATGCCCAATGGGTACCCAATTACGCGGACAAAGCCAGACCCCTCCTGAAAGCCACTTCCTTCCCCCTCACGGAGGAGGCGTGCGCGGCCTTCTCCCTCATTAAGGGAGACATAGCCAAGGCCACGATGCACGCAGTGGACGAGTCCATCCCCTTTCAGGTGGAGAGCGACGCCTCCGACTTCGCCTTAGCCGCCACCCTAAACCAGGAGGGGAGGCCAGTGGCCTTCTTCTCAAGGACCCTACAGGGCCCCGAGATCCGACATTCGTCGGTCGAGAAAGAGGCCCAGGCGATCGTGGAGGCAGTACGGCGCTGGAGGCACTACCTGGCAGGCAAACGATTTACCCTCCTCACCGACCAGCGTTCGGTGGCTTTCATGTTTAATAACAAGCTGAAGGGCAAAATCAAGAATGACAAGATTTTGAGATGGAGAATCGAGCTCTCCACCTACGATTATGAGATCTTGTACCGGCCAGGCAAGCTGAACGAATCCCCTGATGCCCTTTCACGAATGACATGCGCCAGCGCGCATATCGATAGGCTTCAGACCCTCCACGACCAGCTCTGCCACCCCGGAGTCACCAGACTCTACCATTTCATTAAGGCCCGCAACCTGACCTACTCCATCGAGGAGGTCAGGACCATGACCAGGAACTGCCAGACCTGTGCGGAGTGCAAACCGCACTTCTATAGGCCGGACCGAGCAAGCCTGATCAAGGCCACCCGCCCCTTCGAGCGCCTGAGCATCGACTTTAAGGGGCCCCTCCCGTCCTCTGACCGTAATGTGTACTTCCTCAACATCGTTGATGAGTACTCCCGTTTCCCCTTTGCTTTCCCCTGCCCCGACATGACCAGTAGCACGGTCATTAAGTGCCTGAATGCCCTCTTCGCCTTGTTCGGGTTCCCGAACTATATACACAGCGACCGGGGCTCCTCCTTCATGAGCGAGGAACTCCGGCAATTCCTCCTAGAGAGAGGTATTGCAGCAAGCAGGACCACCAGCTACAACCCCAGAGGTAACGGTCAGGTGGAAAGAGAGAACGCGACGGTATGGAAGGCCGTCCTCTTAGCCTTAAAGTCTAAGGGCCTCCCAACCTCCCGCTGGCAAGAAGTCCTCCCGACAGCGCTGCACTCCATCCGGTCATTACTTTGCACGGCCACTAACACCACCCCCCATGAACGAATGTTCGTTTTCCCCAGGAAGTCGACTACGGGAACCACTCTACCAACCTGGCTGACCGCCCCGGGGCCGGTCTGGCTGCGGAAACACGTGAGGACCCATAAAACGGACCCCCTGGTCGAGAGGGTGAACCTCCTGCACGCCAACCCCCAGTACGCCTACGTGGCGTACCCAGACGGGCGGGAGGACACTGTCTCCCTACGAGACCTCGCACCCTCAGCCGATCCGGAAACACCGCCACCACCCCCCCCAACCTCAGTCCAGGTAGACGGCATGCCGGAACCCCACGAGCCCTCGCCGACCACGCAAACACCAGCATCAACACCGGATAAGGCACCAGCACCGGATAAGGCAACACCACCGCTGCGGCGATCGGAGAGGCTTACGAAGCCTCCGGACAGACTGACCTACCAGAATTGGTAGTACACTTCACCCCGCCGGACTTAATTCTAAACAAGGGGTGAATGTGGTAAACCACGTTCACTATCGTTAGCACTGTTCACCACTGTTCGTTATAACTGTATCACTGACCACTATTGTATCACGGTACGAGGTCGCCTCTTGCCACACTGCTATACCTGGGATGACCACTGCCGACTCCGCCTTGGCTCCACCCACCAGGCCAGGTATAAAGGTGAGCGACTGGCTGGTATTCCTCCTGCTTGGATCGGATCACCCACGAGAGTGGGCTGTTATTTAGTCAATAAAAACCTTTAGTCACCTTCGTAACTCTTCGCCTTTTATTGGAGGAATTGATAGGTATATCACATGGGACGCCTTTTTTTCCTTCCCTTCTTGCCATTAGAGGATCTCCAGCAGCAGAGGCGGCAGCAGCAGAACCAGGAACAGCAGGATCAGCAACAGGAGCACCAGGCTGCTGCTCACTCACCTGAAGCTGCACAGGTCAGAAGGGGCCAACGCTTGGAAGTGGCTTGAGAGCACCTTGCTGTGCTTTAGGGGGCCATGGGGACCCGTTTCTGCACTGGCAGTCCTACTCAGAAGGACTTCCATGAAGATCTGGTTTCTCTGTTCAACAGATGGCCAACGCTCCTCAAGAGATGTCATTCTCTTATGCGCACTCACCATGTTTTCCGTACCCTGGGGAGTTATCTCCTCCATGGAGGTTGCCAACCTTTCCATGGTGATGCGTTCATGCGCCAATGACTCCACAAAGGCTCTGCTCATGGTCGCTATGGACTCCTCCATTCGCTCCACACTCACAGCGACCCTGGAGACAAAACCTGCCAGAGACTCCTGCATCTGTGCATGGAGTTCCATCACCTCTTCTCTTGCGGATGGACCCAGAGGCAGAGGGTCGACATGCAGCGCAGCTGAGCTGAGCTGGCAGAGTCCTGCGCCCTCCGACGAGGACTCTCCACTGCTGTCCCTGTCTCCAGAATCTGCTGAGGCTCACTTGTGAGCTGTGAAACACCAGGTGACAACACTACTCTATGTCCCGAAGGTCCCCCCGAGGAGTGAGTGTCTGCGCTGGTGCTGGGTGCGCTTACTTCTGCTGACGCTGCACCCTCAGAGGTTGGAGCTTCCTCTAAGGAGTCTGGCTGCACAACTTCTTCCTCCTCCACAGTGAGGACGGGGGTTCTGGATGGTACTGTGGGGTAGTAAAGGAAGGAGTTAGAGATGTAATGCCAAGGCTCTTCTGGTGACTCCCAGCGAGTTGGCATCTGCTGACACCTGCATCCATGCAGCATTGGTCTCAGTGGGAGGCCTCTTCCTCCCTGACCTAGGGAAGAGGACCTCCCTGTGGGCCCTAACCCCATCCAATAATGCCTGCAGTGAAGCCTCGTCGAATTTGAAGGCAGCTCGGGGTCTGGCACTGGCCACAGCTGCTGCCGGCTCCTCTGCCAACCTGTATGGTTCATTTGGAAGCCTTCGGAGGATGCAGTGCTTGCTATGGACCTTGAAAGCACCACGAATGATGACATCATTCTGTGGGGATTTCTGACTCGAATTGGATAATTAGCAAGACTTCCCACATGCTGGGAATTAATTGGCCACTTGAGGGAAAATTGCGTGGAGCTGGCTGACACTTTTTTATGTGTGTCAGAAACCCCACATTCAGGGAAACTCGACCATTTCCCACACAAGCCGAAAATCGGGGCCTATGACTCTATGACAAAGTATTCATTGAGTACTGCGCCTCTAAGCATATATCACCTTAGAACATAAGAACATAAGAAATAGGAGCAGGAGTAGGCCAATCGGCCCCTCAAGCCTGCTCCACCATTCAATAAGATCATGGCTGATCTGATCCTAACCTCAAATATACTATCACTCTCCATCCCACCCGAACCCATGTGATCTCCCGGGAGAGGCGAAAAACCTGGTAAAAAAAAAAACAATGGCCAATTTGGGAGAAAAAATCTGGGAAATTCCTCTCCGACCCATCTAGGCGATCGAAACTCGTCCAGGAGATCACTCTATCCCTATATTTTCTACAGTACTTACCTTCTGTAAAGGCGACCTCCACCCCAGCCAGGAACAACAATAAAACCATCTCCTGAAATCTAACAATTAGAACACAAGAAGTAGGAGAAGAACCAGGCTACACGGCCCCTGGGCCCGCTCCACTACCCACAGGGCCACGACCATTCTGAACCTAGACTCATGTCCAAATCCCTGCCTGCTCCCCGTAACCCTTAATTCCCTTTACTTCTAGGAAACTATCTATTTCTGTTTTAAATTTATTTAATGATGTAGCTTCCACAGCTTTCTGGGGCAGCAAATTCCACAAACCTACCACCCTCTGAGTGAAGAAGTCGCATCCACCCGATCAAGCCCCTTCACAATCTTATATGTTTCAATAAGATCGCCTCTCATTCTTCTGAACTCCAATGAGTAGAGTCCCAATCTACTCAACCTCTCATCATATGTCCACCCCCTAATCCCCGGAATTAACCGAGTGAACCTTCTTTGTACTGACTCGAGCGCAAGTATGTCTTTTCTTAAGTATGGACACCAAAACTGTATGCAGTATTCCAGGTGCGGTCTCACCAATACCTTGTACAACTGCAGCAATACGTCCCTGTTTTTATATTCTATCCCCCTAGCAATAAAAGCCTTCTTGATCACTTGCTGCACCTGCATACTAACTTTTTGAGTTTCGTGCACCAGGACCCCCAGATCCCTTTGTACTACAGTACTTTCCAGTTTCTTGCCATTAAGATAATGACTTGCTCTATGATTTTTCCTGCCAAAGTGCATAACCTCACACTTTCCAGTATTGTATTCCATCTGCCAAATCTCTGCCCACTTACTTAGCCTGTCTATGTCCCTTTGCAGGTTTTTTATGTCCTCCTCACTCATTACTTTCCCTCCCATCTTTGTATCATCTGCAAACTTTGATATGTTACACTCAGTCCCCTCCTCCAAATCGTTAATATAGATTGTAAAGAGTTGGGGACCCAGCACTGACCCCTGTGGAACACCACTAGTTACTGATTGCCAGTCTGAGAATGAACCATTTATCCCAACTCTCTGCTTTCTGTTAGAGAGCCAATCCTCCACCCACGCCAGAATATTACCCCCAATCCCGTGATTTTTTATCTTGAGCAATAATCTTTCGTGTGGCACCTTGTCAAATGCCTTTTGGAAGTCTAAATACACTACGTCCATTGGTTCCCCTTTATCCACCCTGTATGTTACTTCCTCAAAGAACTCAAGCAAATTTGTCAAACATGACTTCCCCTTCATGAAACCATGCTGAGTTTGTCCTATTAAATTATGTTTATCCAAATGTCCCGTTACTGTCTCCTTAATAATGGACTCTAAAATTTTACCAACCGCAGATGTTAGGCTAACAGGTCTATAGTTTCCAGCCTTCTGCCTACTACCCTTTTTAAATAAGGGTGTTACATTAGCAGTTTTCCAATCTGCCGGGACCTTTGCTGAGTCCAGGGAGTTTTGGAAAATTATTACCAATGCATCCACAATCCCTACCGTCACTTCCCTCAAGACCCTAGGATGTAAGCCATCAGGTCATGGGGATTTATCCGCCTTGAGTCCCATTATTTTACCAAGTACCACTTCCTTCGTGATTTTAATCGTATTTAGCTCCTCCCCCCCTAGAGCCCCCTGTTTAGAGTCATAGAGTCATAGAGTCATAGAGTAATACAGCACGGATAGAGGCCCTTCGGCCCATCGTGTCCGCGCCGGCCATCAAGCCCTGTCTAATCTAATCCCATATTCCAGCATTTGGCCCGTAGCCTTGTATGCTATGGCATTTCAAGTGCACATCCAAATGCTTCTTAAATGTTGTGAGGGTTTCTGCCTCCACAACCCTTTCAGGCAGCGAGTTCCAGACTCCAACCACCCTCTGGGTGAAAAAGTTCTTTCTCAAATCCCCTCTAAACCTCCCGCCCCTTACCTTGAATCTATGCCCCCTAGTCATTGACCCCTCTACTAAGGGAAAAAGCTCCTCAGCATCCATCCTATCTATGCCCCTCATAATTTTGTACACCTCAATCATGTTCCCCCTCAGCCTCCTCAGCTCCAAGGAAAACAAACCCAACCTGCCCAGTCTCTCTTCATAGCTGAAGCGCTCCAGCCCTGGTAACATCCTGGTGAACCTCCTCTGCACCCTCTCTAACGCGATCACATCCTTCCTGTAGTGTGGCGACCAGAACTGCACACAATATTCCAGCTGTGGCCTAACCAGTGTTTTATACAGCTCCATCATAACCTCCTTGCTCTTATATTCAATGCCTCGGCTAATGAAGGCAAGTATCCCATATGCCTTTTTTACCACCTTATCCACCTGTTCCGCCGCCTTCAGGGATCTGTGTACTTGCACACCCAGATCCCTCTGACCCTCCGTCCAGTGTTAGGATATTCTTAGTATCCGCTACCGTAAAGACTGATACAAAATATTTGTTCAGCGTTTTTGCCATCTCCATGTTTCCCACCATTAATTTCCCGGTCTCATCCTCTAAGGGACCAACATTTACTTTAGCCACCCTTTTTCTTTTTATATAACGATAGAAACTTTTGCTATCTATTTTTATATTTTTTGCTAATTTACTTTCATAATCTATCTTCCCTTTCTTAATCAATCTTTTAGTTATTTTTTGCTGTCTTTTAAAGACTTCCCAATCTTCTATCCTCCCACTAGATTTGGTACCTTATATGCCCTTGCTTTTAGTCGGATACTATCCTTAATTACTTTACTTAGCCACGGATGGCTATCTTTTCCACCCTTTTTTCTCAGTGGAATATATTTTTTTTGGAAGTTGTAAAATAACTCCTTAAATGTACACCACTGATCATGTATCTTTGCCTCTAATAGGCCCCACCCCGCCTCTTACTACCCGCTTACTGTTTACATGCCGGTAGAAGATTTTTGGGTTCCCTTTTATGTTAACCACCATTCTGCTCTCATATTCTCTCTTTGCCAATCTTATTTTCATCTTCACATCCCCTCTCAACTTAATGTATTTGGTCTGATTCTCCCTTGAAGAATTCACCTGACATGCATCATACACCCTCTTTTTTTGTTTCATCATCTTCTCTATCTGCCTCGTCATCCAAGGAGCCCTTGCTTTGATTCCCTTACCCTTCCCTCTTGTTGGAATGTACCTAGCCTGTACTTGGAACATCTCCTCCTTAAAGATCACCCATTGTTCCATTACAGTTTTTCCTGTCAGTCTTTGATTCCATTTTACCCTGGCTAGATCCTTTCACAGCCCGTTGAAGTTAGCCCTATTCCCGTTTAGAAGTTCCACTCTAGATTGTTCCTTGCTCCTCTCCATTGCAAATCTAAATCTTATGATACGATGATCACTCGTACCCAAGTGTTCTCCCACAGACACTTGGTCGACCTGGCCCACCTCATTCCCCAGCACCAAATCCAGCAATGCCTCCTTCCTAGTTGGGCCAAGAACATATTGAACACATTTCAGAAATTCCTCCCCCTCCTTTCCCTTTACCCTAGCATTATTCCAATCGATATTTGGGTAATTAAAGTCCCCCAATATCACCCACTCTATAGCTCTTGCATATCTCTGCGATTTCCCTGCAGATTTGCTCCTCTACCTCCCTCTCACTATTTGGAGGCCTATAGAATACCCCCAATAGTGTGATCATACCCTTTTTGCTCCTCAACTCTAACCAAATGGATTCTGTCCTTCTCCCCTCAAGAACATCCTCCCATTCCAACACTACAATGTCTTCCTTAATCAGCACTACCACCCCACCTCCCTTTTTTCCTTCCCTATCTTTTCTGAACACCTTGCAACCTTGAATATTAAGTGCCCAGTCCTCACCGTTTTTAAGCCACGTTTCCGTTATTGCCACTACATCATATTGCCACATGGCTAATTGTGCTTGTAGCTCACCAACCTTATTCACCACACTTGTGCGTTTACACACATGCATTCTAAACTCATTTTTGAATTTTTCATAGTCTTTCTTAGTTTGCTCCTATCTAATATGGTACTACTACTGCCTCTAGTACTATCTTCTCTAGTACTATCCAACACACTCACTCTTTTATGCATCTTATTCCTCTTTTCTGCTCCTATATGCTGGTGCCCATCCCCCTGCCAAGCTAGTTTAAACCCTCCCCAACAGCACTAGCAAACCTCCCCATGAGAATATTGGTCCCGGCTCTGTTGAGGTGTAACCTGTCCAGCTTGTACAGGTCCCAGCTTCCCCAGAAACGGTCCCAATGCCTCAGGAATCTAAAGCCCTCCCTCCTGCACCATTTCTCCAGCCACGCATTCATCTGTTCTATCCTCCTATTCCTGTACTCACTAGCACGTGGCACCAGGAGTAATCTGGAGATTACTACCTTTGAGGTCCTGCTTTTTAATCTCTCTCCTAGCTCCCTAAACTCTGCCTGCAGGACCTCATCCCTCTTTCTACCCTCATTGGTACCGATATGGACAACGACCTCTGGCTGTTCACCCTCACCCCTCAGAGTGTCTTGCAGCCGCTCAGTGACATCCTTGACCCTGGCACCAGGGAAGCAACATACCGGAGTCACGTCTGTCTGCTCCCCTAACTATCGAATCCCCTACCACTATTGCTCTCCCACTCTTTTCCCTCCCCCCCTGTGCAGCTGAGCCACCCGTGGTGCCGTGGACTTGACTCTGGCTGCACTCCTCAGAGGAACCATCGCCCTCACCAGTACTCAGCACAGAATACTGGTTGGAGAGCACGATGTTCTCTGGGGCCTCCTGCACTGCCTGCCTGGTCCTCTTCTGTCTGGCGGTCACCCGTTCCCTCTCTGCCTGCATACTCTTAAGCTGCGGGGTGACCACCTCTAGAAGCGTGCTATCCACGTAACTCTCAGCCTCGCAGATGCACTGCAGTGACTCCAGCCGCCGCTCTATCTCTGAAACCCGGAGCTCGAGTTGCTGTGGCTGGCGAAACTTTCCGCACATGTGGTCGTGCAGGCTACGCGAAGCGTCCAGGAATTCCCACATGGCACAGGATGTGCACTCCACGGGACTGAGCTGCCCTGCCATGCCTCTATTTAATAGACTAAGAACTAACCCAGCAGAAATAAACTTAAAACTTAACAAAAAACACTCCCCAGTTACCAATCAGCTCTTTCCCTCTATTCAATAGGCTATTAACTAACTTAGCAGAAATAAACTTATAAACTTAAAAAAAAATACACTCACCAGCTACTCACCAATCAGCTCCTTCCCTTGCGCCGACATCACTTTTTTTACTCTGACATCACTTTTTCAAAAACTGCCTCTGTTGAGTTGCAGCCGCTCGGGACTGCTCGCTCTCACTGTGCTTCCTCCAGGTCCGCTCTCGCTGTGCTTCCTCCAGGTCCGCTCTCGCTGTGCTCCCTCCAGGTCCGCTCTCACTGTGCTTCCTCCAGGTCCGCTCTCACTGTGCTCCCTCCAGGTCCGCTCTCGCTGTGCTCCCTCCAGGTCCGCTCTCACTGTGCTTCCTCCAGGCCCGCTCTCGCTGTGCTCCCTCCAGGTCCGCTCTCGCTGTGCTCCCTCCAGGTCCGCTCTCACTGTGCTCCCTCCAGGTCCGCTCTCACTGTGCTTCCTCCAGGTCCGCTCTCGCTGTGCTCCCTCCAGGTCCGCTCTCACTGTGCTCCCTCCAGGTCCGCTCTCACTGTGCTTCCTCCAGGTCCGCTCTCGCTGTGCTCCCTCCAGGTCCGCTCTCACTGTGCTCCCTCCAGGTCCGCTCTCGCTGTGCTCCCTCCAGGTCCGCTCTCGCTGTGCTCCCTCCAGGTCCACTCTCACTGTGCTCCCTCCAGGTCCGCTCTCACTGTGCTCCCTCCAGGTCCGCTCTCGCTGTGCTCCCTCCAGGTCCGCTCTCACTGTGCTCCCTCCAGGTCCGCTCTCGCTGTGCTCCCTCCAGGTCCGCTCTCGCTGTGCTCCCTCCAGGTCCGCTCTCGCTGTGCTCCCTCCAGGTCCGCTCTCGCTGTGCTCCCTCCAGGTCCGCTCTCACTGTGCTCCCTCCAGGTCCGCTCTCACTGTGCTCCCTCCAGGTCCGCTCTCCCTGTGCTCCCTCCAGGTCCGCTCTCACTGTGCTTCCTCCAGGTCCGCTCTCACTGTGCTTCCTCCAGGTCCGCTCTCGCTGTGCTCCCTCCAGGTCCGCTCTCGCTGTGCTCCCTCCAGGTCCGCTCTCACTGTGCTCCCTCCAGGTCCGCTCTCCCTGTGCTCCCTCCAGGTCCGCTCTCACTGTGCTCCCTCCAGGCCCGCTCTCACTGTGCTCCCTCCAGGTCCGCTCTCACTGTGCTCCCTCCAGGTCCGCTCTCGCTGTGCTCCCTCCAGGTCCGCTCTCACTGTGCTCCCTCCAGGTCCGCTCTCACTGTGCTCCCTCCAGGTCCGCTCTCCCTGTGCTCCCTCCAGGTCCGCTCTCACTGTGCTTCCTCCAGGTCCGCTCTCGCTGTGCTCCCTCCAGGTCCGCTCTCACTGTGCTCCCTCCAGGTCCGCTCTCACTGTGCTCCCTCCAGGTCCACTCTCACTGTGCTCCCTCCAGGTCCGCTCTCCCTGTGCTCCCTCCAGGTCCGCTATCGCTGTGCTCCCTCCAGGTCCGCTCTCGCTGTGCTCCCTCCAGGTCCGCTCTCACTGTGCTCCCTCCAGGTCCGCTCTCACTGTGCTCCCTCCAGGTCCACTCTCGCTGTGCTCCCTCCAGGTCCGCTCTCGCTGTGCTCCCTCCAGGTCCGCTCTCGCTGTGCTCCCTCCAGGTCCGCTCTCGCTGTGCTCCCTCCAGGTCCGCTCTCGCTGTGCTCCCTCCAGGTCCGCTCTCGCTGTGCTCCCTCCAGGTCCGCTCTCGCTGTGCTCCCTCCAGGTCCGCTCTCGCTGTGCTCCCTCCAGGTCCGCTCTCGCTTTGCTCCCTCCAGGTCCGCTCTCGCTGTGCTCCCTCCAGGTCCGCTCTCGCTTTGCTCCCTCCAGGTCCGCTCTCGCTGTGCTCCCTCCAGGTCCGCTCTCGCTGTGCTCCCTCCAGGTCCGCTCTCGCTGTGCTCCCTCCAGCTCCGCTCTCGCTGTGCTCCCTCCAGGTGCGCTCTCGCTGTGCTCCCTCCAGGTCCGCTCTCGCTGTGCTCCCTCCAGGTCCGCTCTCGCTGTGCTCCCTCCAGGTCCGCTCTCGCTGTGCTCCCTCCAGGTCCGCTCTCGCTGTGCTCCCTCCAGGTCCGCTCTCGCTGTGCTCCCTCCAGGTCCGCTCTCCCTGTGCTCCCTCCAGGTCCGCTCTCACTGTGCTTCCTCCAGGTCCGCTCTCGCTGTGCTCCCTCCAGGTCCGCTCTCACTGTGCTCCCTCCAGGTCCGCTCTCACTGTGCTCCCTCCAGGTCCGCTCTCGCTGTGCTCCCTCCAGGTCCGCTCTCGCTGTGCTCCCTCCAGGTCCGCTCTCGCTGTGCTCCCTCCAGGTCCGCTCTCACTGTGCTCCCTCCAGGTCCGCTCTCACTGTGCTCCCTCCAGCTCCAGTGATGGGTTTTTGCTGCCAGATGTTAACTTGGGGGGAAACACAACTGTGGGAAGTGTCTCCAACTCACTTTGGTCGAGCTCAAAATCTCCAAACCTCAGACAGAGATGGAGACCGTGTGAGCCCTCAGGAAGAGCAGTTTCTGGAGCGAGGGTTTGAGATGGTCGTCACACTGAGAGACGGAGCAGAAGGTGGAGGGGCAAAGATGACGATTCTCCTCCTCCTGAGGTAATCCCAAAATCCCGCAGCCCCCATGATTGTGAGGAAGTGTTGTGAGCCGAAGCCTTTAATAAATAATGTGACTTGAATCAACACTTCGGGGGGGATTTTAACGTAGGTGCGAGGTGGTGTCGTGTTATCCGAATTTCGTGTTTCCCACATGAGTCTAAATGGATGTGGGAGATTGATGCAATTTTCACTTAAGTGGCCAGTTGATTTCCAACGTGTGGGAAGCCTTTGCAAATGGGTTTTTCATGACTGAAAGTCCCCTCCGATGACATCATCACTGCTGCTGCATTTAAGGTCCACAGCAAGCCTTGCTTTTTTTTGCAGACTGCCAAGCTTCTTGACTGTGCAGTGTGAGGGAGCTGCAGCAAAAATGCCATCACTTCATTAATGTACATAAAAATTCTGATGGCAAATGTTGTAGTTGTATCGTCTGTCATTTCACTAGTGGGACTTCCACATTGAGGGCTTAGGCATACTTGCAACTGTCAGTATGGTGGTCAGACTGCTAGGAATCCTCTGGTTCTTGGCCATTGTCAATGCTCTGGTAAGAAGCAGCGAGGCAAAAGTGTTTGTTTGACTAGGCTAAGCAAATCTGGCCAGGATGAGTGCGTTCCTTGCATCCCGGGCAGCAATGTTCTCGCGTAATGCTGCCACTAGTTGATGGGCCTCTGCAGGATGTTCATTTTCACCCTCCTCTTCCTCATCATCTGAGGAGGGTATGTGAGGAGCCACTTGGTCCTCAGGAATCTGCAAGCCACGACACTATGCCATGTTGTGAAGTGCACAGCAAACCACGACGATTCTGGAGACCCTGGCTGCTGAGTACTGCAGGGCTCCACCTGATCTATCCAGGCATCTGAAGCGCATCTTCAGCAAACCGATGGTTTGCTCGATAATGGACCTGGTGGAAATGTGGCTGGAGTTGTAGCTCTCCTCAGCTTCGTTGGCTGGCCTCCTCAACGGCGTCATTAGCCACATCCTCAGGGGATAGCCCTTGTCTCCAAGTAGCCATCCGTTAAGTTGGTCTGGCGGACTGAATAGCGGAGGCACATTAGACTGGTGCAGTATGAAGGAGTCATGGCAACTGCCAGGGTACATGGCACAAACATGCAAAATTTCCTTCTTGTGGTCACACACCAGCTGAACGTTGAGGGAGTGGAAGCCCTTGCCGGTTGACAAAAATACCTGGATTGCGATGGGGTGCCATAAGGGCCACATGTGTGCAGTCAACGACACCCTGCACCCTTGGAAAGCCTGCCAGATGAGCTAATCCAACCGCACGCGCCGTGACACTTGCTCGATCCTTGGAGAAATGGATGTGATTGTGCGTGAGGGCAAAGAGGGCATCGGTTACCTGCATGATGCAAGTGTGTGCGGCCACCTGGGAGATGCCGCTGATGTCTGCTGCTGATCCCTGGAATGAGCCTGAGGCAAAAAAGTTGAGTGCGGTGGTGACTTTGACGGGCACTGGTAAGGAGTGTCCACCTGGTCCTCTGGGCTGCAGGTCTTGCTGTATCATTGTGCAGATGTCAGTCACCACCTGTCGTGAAAGTCGGAGCCGCCTTTGGCACTGCTGCTCAGTCATGTTGAGGTAGCTGACCCTGTGTCTGTAGACCCTGTTTGGGGGGTATCTCCTGCGCCGACAGGCTTCCAGGCGCTGGCTCCTTCTGGCCTGTGCATCTTTAGGTGGGTGAGCAGCAGCCTGGCGCTCCTGTTGCTGTTGCTGGTGCTGCTGTTGTTCCTGGTTCTGCTGCTGCCGCGCCTGGTGCTCGAGCTCCTCTAATGCCAAGAAGGGAAGGAAATAAATGGCTCCCATGCTTCTGGTATATGCCTCCGTTGAGGAAGCGCTGAGTGAAGGTGGCGAAAGGGGTTTCCCAGGAGGTCACACTGGAGATGGATGTGAGGCTCCAACCTTCCACAGGTGTGGTTAAGCCTTCTAAAAGTTGCCCCAGGCCTGAGACCACTAAGTCCTGCCACCTGCAAATGATGGCTAATCAAATCTCCTCTTTAATGGTTGACCTGCAGCTGATAGTCAGCAATCCAATAGTGCTCCCGCCAGGATTCACATTCGTGATCCCCACCAGGTGTGTTTTATGTGGGAAAAAGGTTAAATTTTCAAGGGCCTGTTAAAATAGGATTATAGAGGCCATTTAGTGGTAATTAAGGGCCTTAAAGACCAGTCCCGCCTGTTGGATGCGGGACGGAGTCGGGACCATCAGACACGCCTGAGTTAAAATTGCTCGGAGTCGAGAACTAGGCTGGAGGGGGGTCCCGCCCACCCGCCCGCCAGTTTTTGCGATTTTAACCCCCCGCACGCCTCCAAGCCCGACTCCACGGCTCAGTGAAAATCGAGCCCTTCCTGTCACCAAAATAACTTGAACTAAGTAAAGAGCTGTTTCAGTTGCAGGAAGTAAAGAGAGCTGCTTGAGTTGCAGGAAGTAGCAAACAGGCACTGAAACTGCCGAACCATGTTAGTTGCAGCTGATGGCCTCAATTGTCAGTGGGTCGTGAGGCGGGTGGGGTTTAAAATCGCAAAACCTGGGGGTCGGGACCCTTCCCGCCTCCACGCCATTTTAACCCAGGCGTGTCTGATGGTCCCGAATCAGTCCCGCCTGCAACAGGTGGGACTTGTCTTTAGGGCCCTTGAACAGCAATAATTGGCCTTTATAATCCCATTTTAACAGTCCCTTGCCTGTTTAACCCTTTTCCCACGTAAAACACGCCTGGTGGGGATGACGCCTGTGAAACCTGGCGGGAGCACTATTGGATTGTTGACTATCAGCTGCAGGTCAACCATTAAAGAGGTGATTGGATCAGTCATCATTTGCAGGTGGCAGGACTTTGTTGTCTCAGGTCTGGGCAACTTTTACCAGGCTTAACCACACCTCTGGAAGGTTGGAGCCTCACACATATCTCCAGTGTGACCTCCTGCGAGACCCCTCTCACCACCCTCACTCAGCGCTTCCTCAACTGAGGCATCTATCAGAAGCATGGGAGGCCTTTTTTTCCTTCCCTTCTTGGCATTAGAGGAGCTCGAGCACCAGGTGCAGCAGCAGCAGAACCAGGAACAACAGCAGCACCAGCAACAGCAGCAGGAGCAACAGGCTGCTGCTCACCCACCTGAGGCAGCACAGGCCAGAAGGGGCCAGCGCATGGAAGCCCGTCGGCGCAGGAGATACCCCCCAAACAGGGTGTACAGACACAGGGTCAGCTACCTCAACATGACTGAGCAGCAGTGCCAAAGGCGGCTCCGACTTTCGCGACAGGTGGTGACTGACATCTGCACAATGATACAGCAAGACCTGCAGCCCAGAGGACCAGGTGGACATGCCTTATCAGTGGCCGTCAAAGCCACCACCGCAATCAACTTTTTTGCCTCAGGCTCATTCCAGGGATCAGCAGCAGACATCAGCAGCATCTCCCAGGTGGCCGCACACACTTGCATCATGCAGGTAACCGATGCCCTCTTTGCCCTCGCGCACAATTACATCCATTTCACCAGGGATTGCGCAAATGTGACGGTGCGAGCGGCTGGATTAGCTCATCTGGCAGGCTTTCCAAGGGTGCAGGGCGTCATTGACTGCACACATGTGGCCGTTAGGGCACCCCATCACAATCCAGGTATTTTTGTCAACCGCAAGGGCTTCCACTCCCTTAACGTTCAGCTGGTGTGTGACCACAAGAAGGAGATTTTGCATGTTTGTGCCAAGTACCCTGGCAGTTGCCATGACTCCTTCATACTGCGCCAGTCTAGTGTGCCTCCACTATTCAGTCTGCCAGACCAACTTCACGGATGGCTACTTGGAGACAAGGGCTATCCCCTGAGGACTTGGCTAATGACGCCATTGAGGAGGCCAGCCAACGAAGCTGAGGAGCGCTACAACTCCAGCCACATTTCCACCAGATCCATAATCGAGCAGACCATCGGCTTGCTGAAGATGCACTTCAGATGCCTGGATAGATCAGGTGGAGCCCTACAGTACTCAGCTGCCAGTATCTCCAAAAGTTTGCTGTGCACTCCACAACATGGCACAGCATCGTGGCTTGCAGATTCCTGAGGACCAAATGGCTCCTCACATACCCTCCTCAGGTGATGATGATGATGAGGAGGAGGAGGAGGAGGGCGAGAACAAGCATCCTGCAGAGGCCCATCAACCAGCGGCAGCATTACGCGAGAACATTGCTGCCCGGTGTATCGTTTTGTATGTGGGTTCAATGATGACACATTCATGAAAGAGAATGTCTTTTAATCTAAAGTATGTTCAACTCTGTTAACAGCATTACAGGAGACACCATCTTCGAGATCCATCTAAAACTGAAACTAAAACTAAACTGCTTGTCTCACATGCCCTCTGCTGGTAAGGCATAAATAATCAAACAGGCAAATATGCTGGTAAGGCATCATAATCAAACAGGCAAATACCATCACTATTTGCTGATATCATTACATCTCCCTTTCTTAAAACAAAAGTATTTTACTTTTATCTAACAACATGTTTTCTTTGTATTACTCTGCATTTTAACTGTAACACTTAATGAACTTACATTATCATTATCATGATCAAGGTTTTTTAACCTTGCTTTGTGTGTTCACATGAAATATGTAAATACCTAGAACTTGAAGAGAGAATAAGATAACATTACTTCCTTCTGTAACAAGAGTCCTTAAACTTGCTCATGAGTCTCTCAGGAGGCTTCACGTGTCTTGAGGATTTTCTGATTGATTGTCCTTGAATCTGAGTTGTTGCCTCAGATGATGATTTCTCAGCTGTGTGATCAGGTTGTTCAACAGTATCAGTCTTTTGACCTGCTGTGTGATCAGGTTGTTCAACAGTATCAGTCTTTTGACTTGCTGTGGCTGGTCCCATGAGAAGATCTCGACGATTTCTTCGCAGAACAGCACCCTCATCTGTCTGAATGGTGTATGATCTTGGTTGAACTTCACTCAGGACAGTTCCCTTCTGAGTCCATATGTTTGTTTTGTCTTTGAACCATACTTGGTCATCAGTGTGGAGTTCAGGTAGGTTTTGTGTTCCTCTGTCATAGTAGTACTTTTGCTTTTCTTTCTGTTCTTTGAACTTCCTCACTTTCTCCCCCTCTTTTGTTTTCAGGAGGTTCTCCGGGATGGGTAGGTTTGACCTTAGCAGACATCCCATAAGGAGTTGGGCTGGTGACATACCACATTCGAGCGGCATTGTGCGGTATACAAGCATGCTCTGGTAGAAGTCAGTTCCACTGTCCTTTGCCTTGTACATCAGTCTTTTCACTGTCTGGACCGATTTTTCCACTAGTCCATTGGACTGTGGAAAGTGAGGACTTGACGTTGTGTGGACAAAGTCCCACTCTTTGGCAAAGTGTCGGAAACTTGCATTGTAAAACTGGGGTCCGTTGTCTGTGAAGACCTCGCTTGCCACGCCATGTCTGGAGAATATGGCTTTCATACATGTTATCACAGCATCTGCAGTGGTGGTGTACAGTCTACAAACCTCTGGATACAGGGAGTAATAGTCTGTGACTACAAGATAGTCCTCCCCTTGACATATGAATAGATCAGCGCCTACCTTTTGGTAAGGTCTGTCTGGCGCTGGGTGTGGCTTTAATGGTTCTACCGGATTGCTTGCTCGATATTTCAGGCATATTGTGCAGTTTGACACCTCATTTGTCACATCTTGGTTGATTCGTGGCCAGTACATCACCTCTCGTGCTCTTTTCTTACACTTATCGATTCCCAGATGTCCTCCATGGATCCTTTTTAGCATCTCTTTTCTCAGACTCTTTGGGATAACTATTTTACTTCCTTTGTAGATGATGTCTTCGACCACTGATAGTTCCGCCCTGCAGTTCCAGTACTCTGCCATGTCAGGTGAGCAGTCTTGCTTCATGTTGGGCCATCCATCCAAGATGCTTTTCCTCAGTCGTCTAAGTGTTTCATCTTTGTTTGTCTCAGTCTTTATGAGCTCCATTATTGCATCTGCTATGGGCAGTGCACTTGTGATCATGTCCACGTTGGCGTTCACTTTTTCATCCATTTTGGTGTTTGCGGGGTCACTTGGGTCAACAGCTCTGGACAACGTGTCTGCTGTATACATCAGCTTACCCGGTGTGTATGCAACATTCAGTGTATAGCGTTGCAGCCTGATCATCATTCTTTGTACTCTAAGCGGACAGCTATTTAGTGGCTTTTGGAACAATGCAATCAAGGGCTTATGGTCAGTCTCTACACTGATTGCTTGTCCTGCCACAAACTGGTGAAATCTTTCACAGGCGTATGTGATGCTGAGCAGCTCCTTTTCTATTTGAGTATATCGCGTCTCCGCGTCTGTCATTGAGCGCGATGCATATGCAATAGGTTGCCAGTAGTCATATTTTTGCAGAAGAACAGCACCGAGCCCACTCTGTGATGCACCTGATGATATCTTGATGGGTCTCGCTGGGTCATAAAACCTCAGAACTGGTTCCTCTGTGAGCAGTTTCTTTAGATCGCTCCATGACTTCTCATGCTCATGATTCCATTCCCATTCTATGTTCTTTTCAGTTAGTCTTCTCAGTGGCGCCATCTTTTCTGAGAGGTTGGATATGAATTTACCCATGTAGTTGATCATTCCATTAAACCTCTGCACGTCCTTTTTGCATTGTGGCTTTGGCATATTCTCAATGGCGGACACCTTTCTGGGAACTGGTCTGATGCCCTCACCGCTAAGGATATCTCCCACGAATGTCAGTTCTGTCACCCCGAGCTGGCATTTTTCTCTATTCAGCTTCAGGTTTGTTTTCCTTGTTGCTTCCAGCACATTTTTCAGTCTCTCGTCATGCTCAGTTCTCGTGGTTCCCCATACTATGATGTCATCCATTGATGTATCAACTCCCTCCAGGTGCTCATAGATCATATGGATAGTTTTGTGATGCACTTCAGGAGCTGAGGCAATGCCAAATGGTAACCTTAGGAATCTGTATCTGCCAAATGGACTGTTGAACGTGCACAGTCTTGAACTTGCCTCGTCCAGTTTCATCTGCCAAAATCCTGATGATGCATCTAACTTGCTGAAATACTTTGCATTTGCAAACTGTGACATGATTTCCTCACGTGTAGGAAGCTTGAAGTGCTCTCTCTTTATTGCTCTGTTTAGATCTCTTGGATCCAGGCAAATTCTGAGCTTTCCATTCTTTTTGTCCACAATGACGAGGGAACTCACCCACTCAGTTGGCTCATCTATCTTCTGAATCACATTCAGGCTTTCCATCCTGTCCAATTCTGCCTTCAGTGGCTTTTGAAGAGCAAACGGAACTTTTCTGCATGGATGTATGACCGTTGGCATACTTTTATCTACCCTGATCGTGTGTTCTCCTGGAAGGCAGCCTAGACCCTGAAATAGGTCGTTGTCCTCTTTCATGAGTTCATCATAGACTGTCTCTCCTTCGCTTTCCACAACGAGGACTCTCTTTACCAAGTTCAGTCTCTCACAGGCTATTAAACCTAGTATGGCCTGCACATCCTTTGGCACCACGATTAATGCTAGCGTGTGCTCTCTGTCCTTGTGTGTCACTTTGACAATGCATTTTCCTTTCACTGGTATATCAGTACCTGAGTATCCTGTCACTTTCACTTTTGCTCCATGTATCTTTGGTCTGGGTCTAATTTTCTTATAATCAGTCTCTGATATCACATTAACTTGTGCTCCAGTATCCAATTTAAATGGAATGTGTATGTCATTCACTTTTAGTGTCAACATCCAGTCTCTTTTTTCTTCTTTGTTTTCAGACACGACATCCACATAGAACTCCTCTATCTCGCTTTCATCTACTGCATGGACCTTGCTTTGTAGCGCTTGGTTCTTACAGCAACAGGCATAATGGTTGTTTTTGTTGCAACTATTGCATTTTTTACCATATGCTGGACACTTTCTTGGTGGATGCTGTGTACCACATCGACTACATGACTTTCGATAGTCCCTTTCATTTTTGTTCACTGGCCACGCCTCTTTTTTCACATTGGCGCTCTTTTTGTTAAACGGTTTGTGTCCGTTCATTCTCACTGCATCCACGTTGCAGCTACTGTCACTGAACAGCTCCTTTGCCTGCGACTTCACAGTCTCTGTAGCCCTACACAGTGCTATGGCTTTTCCCAGGTCTAGATTTTGCTCTCTTAGCAGTCTTTCCCTTAGACCATTATCTGGAATACCACACACCAGTCTGTCTTTTATCAGCGAGTCTGTCAGTCCCCCAAATTCACACGATTTGCTTCTGTTTCTCAGTTCAGTCACATACTGATCAATAGTCTCTCCCGTTTTCTGTACACGTGAAAAATCTGTGCCTCTCAAACGTCACGTTACGTTTAGGTATGCAGTAGGCCTCAAACTGTTCCATTATTTTATCCAACTTCATTTTGTCTCCATCAGCAGCAAATGTGAAGTTATTATACACCTCCAGCGCTTCATCACCCACGACATGTAAGAACACTGACGCTTTCATTTTATCACTTTTCTCGTCAGCTCCGATTGCCGCTAAATACAACTCCAAATGTTGTTTGAACCTCCTCCAATTTTCAGCCACATTACCTGTCAACTGAAGCTTCGCCGGTGGGTGTAATCCTACCATTTTTTCACTTCGTTAGCTATTCTCCAATGGTAAGTAACGATGTTCTCTTTTGGCTTGCTAATATGTGGAGAGCTGATTTAACTTCAGATTTTTCCTCTTCATCTCTTTCAATCACTTCTGACACCATGTATTGATTTGTATGTGGGTTCAATGATGACACATTCATGAAAGAGAATGTCTTTTAATCTAAAGTATGTTCAACTCTGTTAACAGCATTACAGGAGACACCATCTTAGAGATCCATCTAAAACCGAAACTAAAACTAAACTGCTTGTCTCACATGCCCTCTGCTGGTAAGGCATAAATAATCAAACAGGCAAATATGCTGGTAAGGCATCATAATCAAACAGGCAAATACCATCACTATTTGCTGATATCATTACACCCGGGATGCAAGGAACGCACTCATCCTGGCCAGATTTGCTTAGCCTAGTTAATCAAACTCTTTTGCCTCGCAGCTTCTTACCTGAGCATCGACAATGGCCAAACCCTGCGGATTCCAAGCTATTTGATCAGCATCCTGACAACTGCAAGTAATCCTAAGCCCTCAATGTGAAAGCCCCATTCGCGAAATGACACATGCCAGAACTGCAGCAGTTGCCATCAGAATTTTTATGAAACACGCACAACTGATGGCATTTTTCCAAAATACACAGCATTTCACCCAAGTGACTACCCTTGTGACTATTTGTGCTTTATTTTCCTCTTACGCGTGCTCCTACGTAGTGGTTCCCCTGTGGCTTCAGCAGATGTGGAGGCCCCTTGCTCACTTTCCTGCTGCTCCTGTCTCGACACCTTTGGCGGGCGCCCTTTGGGGTGGCGAGCATGTGAGGGCTCGTCAGCAGTCTGCTGCTCATGCAGCTGTGCAGGAGTTGAGACGTCTATCTCCGTTGGGTGTGGACTCTGGCGGGGCTCTGACCGCGGGCTCTGCAGTGACATAGAAGTGAGAGCGCTTGGAGAGGAGCCCCCACTTCCTTGAGGTCTGCCACCAACCTCCCTCTCATGGGTCAGGTCCCCCTCAGTGCCTGCAAGTGGCTTGAGAGCACCTTGCTGCACATCAGGGGGGCCATGGGGACCCGTATCTGCAATGGCAGTCCTACTCAGAAGGACTTCTATGAAGGTCTGGTTTCTCTGTTCAATAGATGCCCATCGTTCCTCAAGAGATGTCATCCTATTCTGAACACTCACCGTGTTTTCCATACCCTGGCGACTAACCTCCTCCATGGCCGTAGCCCTCCTCTCCTCTACCGTAGCCAGCCTTACCACGGAGGCAGCAATCATTTCCACGTAGGTAGCCATCCTTTCCGTGTTGATGCGTTCATGCACCACTGACTCCACAAAGGCTCTGCTCATGTTCGCTATGGACTCCTCCATTCGCTCCACACTCACAGCGACCCTGGAGACAAAACCTGCCAGAGACTCCTGCATCTGTGCATGGAGTTCCATCACCTCTGATCTTACGGATGGACCCAGAGGCAGAGGGTCGACATGCAGCTGAGCCGAGCTGGCAGAGTCCTGCGCCCACCGACGAGGACTCACCACTGCTTTCCCTGTCTCCACAATCTGCTGATGCTCACTTGTGAGCTGTGATACACCAGGTGACAACTCTACTCTATGTCCCAAAGGTCCCACCGAGGTGCGAGTGTCTGTGCTGGTGCTGGGTGTGCTTATTTCTGCTGACGCTGCGCCCTCAGAGGTTGCAGATTCCTCTGAGGAGTCTGGCTGCTCAGGCTCTTCCTCCTGCAGAGTGGGGACAGGAGCTCTCGATGGTCCTGCGGGGGAGTCGAGGAAAAAGTTAGAGATGTGATGCCAAGGTTACATGCACATTGCATTTTGCAGATGATCATAAGTCCATATGATGTAGCTTCAGAATCATTATCAGCGACTCATGCAATGCCAATGAGAGAGATGGAAACCTATTCTGTCACCAGCTTGCGGGGATGCTCCTGTCTGTCCTTCCCCAACTTCCGCATCTCAGTCAGCCCCTCCCAATCTCCAGGACACCTTCCTCCCAGGGGGTGAACTGGGCTAACGAGGGCAGCCCTCCTCCTGCCCTGGCTCGCTCTCTCCTGTTGTGAGCTCTCTTTTCCTGCAATAAGGGAGACAAGTGGAGGTTGAGTGACAATGAAGGAGTGAGTGCAGAGATTGCATAGCATAGATACTTAGAAGGAGACAATGATGGTGTGAGGTTGCAAGACCAAGGGCCCTCCCTGTGTGTAGTCATTTGTGTTCAAAGCATCACAGTGAGAGGGAGTGTGAGGGCTGCATGGTGGAATAGGTCTGTGAATGTGAGCATAGAGAGAGAGAGGGAATGGGTAAGGGTGCATGGATGTGAGTGTCTAGTGGGATGTGCAGGAAGAGATTGGTAAAGCTGAGTGCTGGTGAGGAAAGGCAATGGGGATCAGATTGAGGGTGATGGAAACTTCATACAGTACTTACTTTTCCAGTGCAAAGAAGGTCATGGAATCTTTTCCTGCACTGCAACCACGTCATTCATGTAAACCCCAAGGAGTTGACTTGACCTGCCACCTCTAGCCACACAGCCTTGGTTTGACTGGGAGGCCTCTTCCTCCCTGAAGAAGGGAACAGGACCTCCCTGTGGGCTCTAGCACTATGCCTGTAGTGAAGCCTCATCAAATTTGGGGGCAGATCTGGCCCTCCCGCTGGCCGTTCCTCCTGCAGGCTCCTGCGCCATCTTAATGTTGAAGGTTGGAAGCCTGCAGAGGAAGCAAGGCTTGCTGTGGACCTTAAAAGCAGCAGCAATGATGATGTCATATTCTGCGACTTTCTGACTGGAAATACTCAATTGCCAAGGCTTTCCACACGCTGGAAATCAATTGGCCAATTGAGTTAAATTTGCATCAATCTCACAGACCCATTTACAATCGTGTCGGAATCACTAAATTCTGGGAACCCGCCAATTCCCCGCACCTGACATAAAATCGACCCCAATGCCTTTAAACACCGCTGCTGCAGCCTGCTTCCAGCTCGCCCCATCGTCGTTCTGTGCTGCCATTAAGGTAAGTGGCTATAACGAAGTTGGGAGATTGGACGTTAGTGAGCGTTGCACACTCACTGACGTCACAATCTCCATGATGGCGAGCTCCATGGTGATTGAGTTTACCGGCGGCGCTACCGACAATACCAATATGGCGTATGGCGCTGGAACCGGCATCAGCTGTCGTTACAGCTGTCAGCGGCATTTTGTGGTGCTAACGTGTGGCGCAAACCACATGAATTTCTAGCCCCAGAGTGTTAGCATGCAGGTACAGCAAGCAATTAGGAAGGCAAATGGCAAGTTGGCCTTTATTACAAGGGGGTTGGAGTATAAGAGTAAGGAAGTCTTGCTACAATTGTATAGGGCTTTGGTGAGACCACACCTGGAGTACTGTGCACAGTTTTGGTCTCCTTATCTAAGGAAGGATATACTTGCCTTAGAGGGGGTGCAACGATGGTTCACTAGATTGATCCCTGGGATGAGAGGGTTGACCTATGAGGAGAGATTGAGGAGATTGAGGAGAGGGGAGAGTGGGGGGAAGAGGGGGGAGGGGGGGAAGAGGGGGGAGGGGGAAGAGGGGATGGGAAGACGGGAGGGGAAGAGGGGGGAAGGGGAGGAGAGGGGAGGAGATGGGGAGGGGGAAGGGGAGGGGCAGAGGAGATTATAGGAGAGGGGATAGGGAGGGGGAGGGGAGGGAGAAGGGGAGGTAACAATCGGTTTAGGACTGTGAGTCTAGACGACTGGTCTGGATTGCAAAAGATGGTGTCGACCCCTGTAACTGATGAATCCCTCTCTTCACTATTTCTCGCTGTGTTTCTAATCTCCTATTCATTGGGGCCATTGATATTTATGGGATGGCTCTGCCCTGTCTCATGGCATATCACAGCATCCCTCTGGGCAACAAGGTAAAATGAGAGAGACCAAAAAATATTCTAAACACACTTACTAAATTTATCTGTAAACATATCACATGCATTCTAATAACTAATGACCCATGTGCCTGGAATAGTTGAATCGCTGTCAGTGTGTGCAAGGTGTGAGATGTGGGTGTGAGTGTTTGAAGGTAGAGATTGTTGGTGGGTGAGTGCTAGGGGTGTAGGGGTGTGGTACATTGAGCAGTGTGCACAGCTTGTGGTACAGATGGTGGTATGTAACATTTGTTGAAGCCTTCACTCACCCTGACACCACCCGTGTGAGGTTGTTAAACTTTTTCCTGCACTGTGTGTGGGTGCTGGCGACCACAGTGCTGCCCGTGATGTGCTGTGCCACCTCCCTCCACATAGTCCAGCAGGCTTGTGGCGAGGGCCTCCTGCCAGTTGGCGGGTACAGGACCGCCTGCCTTCTCTCCACCGGTAAAACCAATGCCACCAAAGCTTCATCCGAAAACTTCCAGGCTCTCTCCCTGGGGCGGTGATCTGCCATCAGGATTTGTAAATAACTGCTCCTTCTCCTTGTCTTTCCTCTTATGATTGTTGAAGCAGCTGCACATCCAACGCTGCTGAGAATGAGGTGCTGCAGCATCAATGAACCTCCCCTTTAAGTAGTGAAAAAAGCCTGTGGCAATCATGACTTGAGTTTAGACTACACCTGATATTGGTCCATCTTTTCAGTGTAACGCCAATGAGCTTGGGTTTTTAGACTAGAATCATGACTACAATCATTTTAATGAGGAGTGAGGATAAATTTTGCGAGCAGCCGAGATGATTTTCAACTGGCGCTACTCAGCCATTTTTAGTCTAAACACTGCCCATTCCTCGGCTATAATGAATTTCCAGCCCTCTGTGTTTCTTACACGAGGACACCTAAATCTCTCTGAACACCAACATTTAATAGTTTCTCACCATTTAAAAAAGGTTTTGTTTTTCTATACTTCCTACCAAAGTGAATAACCTCACATTTCCCCACATTATACTCCATCTGCCACCTTACTGCCCACTCACTCAGTCTATCGATATCCCTTTGCAGACTCTTTGGGGTCGATTTTCAGTGTGCCGTGAGGCGGGCTTTTAGGCATGCGGGGGGCTAAAATCCCGAATTCCGGGGTCCCGACACCATCCCGCCCAAAACCCGCCTCCACGTAAGTTTCAAAGGAGGCGGGTACCCGCCCCGCACTGGGACCTGCCGACCCGAGGCGGGAAGGGATTAGTGCCAATTAACTGCCTGTTAACAGGTAGTTAACAGGCAGTTTTTAGCCTAATCCCTATTTTGAGGGGTGTCGTGTGGGATTCCCGACGGCTCCAAACCACGCCAGGTTAGAGCAGGCGGGCCGTCGGGTTGAAGGACTTGGAGGGGTCGAGATGTCGGTGTTCAGGTGAGTGATGGGTGCATGAGTGCAAAGGTAAGTGCGTTTGGTGTGTCTAAAGTGTGTAAAGAAGTTTAAATTACCTGTACTTACCTTTACAGCCTTCCCTCCTCTAGGCTTCGGGAGTCCCTCACTCAGCCGGCACAGAAAGCAGAATGGCTGCGATCTGTCAAAAGTGACAGCCTGCAGCTTTCAGTGCCGGTGAGATTTCTAACTGAGTCTGCGTAGAAGGACTCAGGTTAGAAGTAAGACTGTCAGTGTTTGACAGCTTCAAGCAGCTGTGACATCACCTGTTGCCGGGTGGCCCTTAATTGGCCTGCTGAGCCCGCTGGGCGGGCTCAACAAGGTCAATCAAGTGAGAATCACGTGGATTGGCCGCATCTCGATGGAGGCGGGACTACAACCCGACTTCTGAACGAAAATCCAGCCCTTTGTGTCCTCCTCACATCTTACTTTCCCACCTAGCTTTGTATCGTCAGTAAACTTGGATACATTACACTCAGTCCCTTCATCTAAGTCATTAATATCATAATCATAATCATAATCAACTTTATTGTCATTGTTAGTGCACAAGTGCAGTACAACGAAATGTAGGCTTGCGGCTCCCGAGAGTGTACATTTAGATTAAGACATTTAAACATTCAACATTCATTTGGCTTGTAATACATTAACATAAACATAACCATAATAAAGTGCATTGGCAGATGTGCAGGCTTTAGAGTTTATTTGTGGAGTTCAGTAGGATGACAGCCCTGGGAAAGAAGCTGTTCCTAAATCTGGTCGTTCGGGTGCGAATGCATCTGTAGCGTCTCCCAGATGGCAGGAGGGCGAACAGACTGTGGCTGGGGTGGGTAGGGTCTTTGATGATGGTCCGTGACCTCCGTAAACAGCGTTTCTGGTATATGTGCTCTATGGTCGGTAGCCGGGTGCCGGTAATGCGTTGGGCAGTTTTGACTACCCGCTGCAGGGCTTTCCGGTCATAGTAGCTACAACTGCCATACCATACTGTGATACAGTTCGTCAGGATGCTCTCTATTGTGCAGCGGTAAAAGTTAGAGAGGATCAGGGGTGACAGGTTACATCCCTTCAGCCTCCTTAGGAAATATAGGTGCTGCTGGGCCTTCTTCACCAGAGAGGAGGTATTGAGGGACCAGGAGAGGTCTTCCGTGATGTGGACTCCGAGGACCTTAAAGCTGTCCACCCTTTCCACCACAGCCCCATGGATGTGGATGGGGGTGTGACTTCCGCCTTTAGACTTCCTGAAGTCCACAATGATTTCTTTGGTTTTCTTGATGTTAAGGGCCAGGTTGTTATCGGCGCACCACTTCACGAGATGCTGGACCTCCTCCCTGTAGGCTGACTCATCATTGTTGGTGATCTGGCCTACTACCGTGGTATCATCCGCAAACTTGATGATGGTGTTGGAACCATGAACAGCCACACAGTCGTGGGTGAAGAGGGAATAGAGGAGGGGGCTCAGCACATATCCTTGTGGGGCCCCCGTGTTCGGGGTCGGGGGTGGAGGTGTGGTTACCTAATTTGACAGACTGGGGTCTGTTTGTTAGGAAGTCCAGGGTCCAGTTGCAGAGATTGTAATTAGCTGAGGCCCCAACACTGATCCTTGCGGCACCCCACTAGTTACAGCCTGCCAACCAGAAAATGACCTGTTTATCCCTACTCTCTGTTTTCTGTCCGTTAACCAATCCTCAATCCATGCTACTATATTATCCTCAACCCCATGAGCCCTAATCTTATGTAATAACCTTTTAATTGGCACCTTATCGAATGCCTTTTGGAAATCCAAATATACTACATCCACTGGTTCCCCTTTATCGACCTTGCTAGTTACATCCTCAAAAAACTCCATTAAGTTTCAATCACTACAAAACCATGTTGACTGTGTCTAATCATGTTATGATTTTCTAAGTGTCCTGTTACCAGTTCCTTAACAATGGATTCCAGCATTTTACCGATGACTGATGTCATGCTAACTGGCCTGCAGTTCCCTGTTTTCTCTCTTCCTCCTTTCTTGAATAGCGGTGTTACATTTGCGACCTTCCAATCCGCTGGGACCGTTCTAGAATCTAGGGAATTATGGAAGATCAAAACCAATGCATCCACTATCCCTGCAGCCACCTCTTTTAGAACCCTAGGATGTAGGCCGTCAGGTCCAGGGGATTTGTCAACTTTCTCTGTCTCTGTCTCTGTCTGTCTCTCTCTCTCTGTCTCTGTCTCTGTCTCTCTCTGTCTCTGTCTCTCTCTGTCTCTGTCTCTCTCAATTCAATTCAATTTCAATTCAATTCAAATGCTTTATTGGCATGAAAGTTTACAGAGAACCATATTGCCAAAGCTTACATAGCAAAAAGGTACATTTTCAAACATTCTGTAGGTGTCAATCGATTTGACATTTGTTGGGTACATACAATATTACTTTTAAACAATATTAATTTTAAACAGTCTTTGTACTTCATTTGGTACGTTCAATATTAATTTTAAACAGTCTTAATTTTAAACAGTCCTCAGGTTGTGACATGCCTCTCTCTGTCTCTGTGTGTGTCTCTCTGTCTCTCTCTCCGTCTCTCTCTCTCTGTGTCTCTGTCTCTCTCTCTGTTTCTGTGTGTCACTCTCTCTCTGTCTCTCTCTGTGTGTCACTCTCTCTCTGTCTCTGTCTCTCTCTCTGTCTGTGGCTCTGTCCCTCTCTCTGTCTCTGTGTGACACTCTCTCTCTGTCTCGCTCTCTCTGTCTGACTCTCTGTCTCTGTGTCTCTCTGTCTCTGTGTCTGTCTCTCTCTCTCTGTCTCTGTCTCTCTCTGTCTCTGTCTGTGTGTGTCTCTCTCTCTGTCTCTGTCACTCTATCTCTCTCTGAGTGCCAGCTGCTTTCTAGTATAGCTTTGGTTAGTCAGTGTGAGGGGCTGTCTCAGTGAGTGAGAGGACAACACAGTGAGTCACAGAAATCACAGAAACCCCACAGTGCAGATAGAGGCCATTTCGGCCCATCGAGCCAGCACCGACACATATCCCACCCGATCCCCGTAACCCCTACACCAACACATATCCCACCCTATCCCCATAACCCCACGTATTTTAATCCCCCTAACACTAAGGGTCAATTTATCATAGCCAATCATCCTAACCCGCACATCTTTGGGTCTTAGGGTGTGTGCCAGGAATCAAGCTGTGGTGTGTCAGTGTGAGTGGAGTTGTAGGAAATGTTAGAGTACGAGTGAAGAATGGAAAGATCGGATGTCAATCAGCTTGCAGTGGTCCATCCGAGGTTGGATTGCTGAGTTGGATCCCATTTAATTTGTGGTGCCTGATTTTGCCGACGTCAGTCTTTTTCAGTCCTGTTTCACCCAGATTGATTTCATAGGTTTTCATGGGAGGAGCCCAGACCCAGACTCCCGATTGCTGGGAGTGAGGAAACTCACGCTGGGAGTGAGGAAACTCACACTGGGAGTGAGGAAACTCGCACTGGGAGTGAGGAAACTCGTGCTGGGAGTGAGGAAACTCGCGCTGGGAGTGAGGAAACTCGCACTGGGAGTGAGGAAACTGACACATGGGAGTGAGGAAACTCACACTGGGAGTGAGGAAACTCGCACTGGGAGTGAGGAAACTCACGCTGGGAGTGAGGAAACTCGCGCTGGGAGTGAGGAAACTCACACTGGGAGTGAGGAAACTCACACTGGGAGTGAGGAAACTCGCGCTGGGAGTGAGGAAACTCGCACTGGGAGTGAGGAAACTCGCACTGGGAGTGAGGAAACTGACACATGGGAGTGAGGAAACTCACACTGGGAGTGAGGAAACTCGCGCTGGGAGTGAGGAAACTGACACTGGGAGTGAGAAAACTCGCACTGGGAGTGAGGAAACTGACACTGGGAGTGAGGAAACTCGCGCTGGGAGTGAGGAAACTCGCACTGGGAGTGAGGAAACTCGCACTGGGCGTGAGGAAACTGACACATGGGAGTGAGGAAACTCACACTGGGAGTGAGGAAACTCGCGCTGGGAGTGAGGAAACTGACACTGGGAGTGAGGAAACTCGCACTGGGAGTGAGGAAACTCGCGCTGGGAGTGAGGAAACTCGCGCTGGGAGTGAGGAAACTCGCACTGGGAGTGAGGAAACTCGCACTGGGAGTGAGGAAACTCGCACTGGGAGTGAGGAAACTCGCACTGGGAGTGAGGAAACTCGCACTGGGAGTGGGGAAACTGGCACTGGGAGTGAGGAAACTGGCACTGGGAGTGAGGAAACTCGCACTGGGAGTGAGGAAACTGACACTGGGAGTGAGGAAACTCGCACTGGGAGTGAGGAAACTCGCACTGGGAGTGAGGAAACTCGCACTGGGAGTGAGGAAACTGACACTGGGAGTGAGGAAACTGACACTGGGAGTGAGGAAACTGACACTGGGAGTGAGGAAACTCACACTGGGAGTGAGGAAACTCGCACTGGGAGTGAGGAAACTCGCACTGGGAGTGAGGAAACTGACACTGGGAGCGAGGAAACTCGCACTGGGAGTGAGGAAACTCGCACTGGGAGTGAGGAAACTCGCACTGGGAGTGAGGAAACTGACACTGGGAGCGAGGAAACTCGCACTGGGAGTGAGGAAACTGACACTGGGAGTGAGGAAACTCGCACTGGGAGTGAGGAAACTCGCACTGGGAGTGAGGAAACTCACTGGGAGTGAGGAAACTCGCACTGGGAGTGAGGAAACTGACACTGGGAGTGAGGAAACTCGCACTGGGAGTGAGGAATATTCACACTGGGAGTGAGGAAACTCGCACTGGGAGTGAGGAAACTCGCAATGGGAGTGAGGAAACTGACACTGGGAGTGAGGAAACTGACACTGGGAGTGAGGAAACTCACACTGGGAGTGAGGAAATTCACACTGGGAGTGAGGAAACTTGCACTGGGAGTGAGGAAACTGACACTGGGAGTGAGGAAACTCGCACTGCGACTGAGGAAACTCGCACTGGGAGTGAGGAAACTGACACTGGGAGTGAGGAAACTCGCACTGGGAGTGAGGAAACTCGCACTGGGAGTGAGGAAACTGACACTGGGAGTGAGGAAACTCACACTGCGACTGAGGAAACTCGCACTGGGAGTGAGGAAACTCGCACTGGGAGTGAGGAAACTCGCACTGGGAGTGAGGAAACTGACACTGGGAGTGAGGAAACTGACACTGGGAGTGAGGAAACTCGCACTGGGAGTGAGGAAACTCGCACTGGGAGTGAGGAAACTCGCACTGGGAGTGAGGAAACTCGCACTGGGAGTGAGGAAACTGACACTGGGAGTGAGGAAACTGACACTGGGAGTGAGGAAACTCGCACTGCGACTGAGGAAACTCGCACTGGGAGTGAGGAAACTGACACTGGGAGTGAGGAAACTCGCACTGGGAGTGAGGAAACTCGCACTGGGAGTGAGGAAACTGACACTGGGAGTGAGGAAACTCGCACTGCGACTGAGGAAACTCGCACTTGGAGTGAGGAAACTCGCACTGGGAGTGAGGAAACTCGCACTGGGAGTGAGGAAACTGACACTGGGAGTGAGGAAACTCACACTGGGAGTGAGGAAACTCACACTGGGAGTGAGGAAACTCGCACTGGGAGTGAGGAAACTCACACTGGGAGTGAGGAAACTCGCACTGGGAGTGAGGATACTGACACTGGGAGTGAGGAAACTGACACTGGGAGTGAGGAAACTCGCACTGGGAGTGAGGAAACTCACATTGGGAATGAGGAAACTGACACTGGGAGCGAGGAAACTCGCACTGGGAGTGAGGGAACTGACACTGGGAGTGTGAAAATGCGCGCTGGGAGTGAGGAACCTCACACTGGGAGTGAGGAAACTCACACTGGGAGTGACTGTGGAAGAACTTGAAACAATATTAAGACTTTAATCCACTTTAGCCCAACCAGACAGCTGAATCCTATCATGTATCCACCAGTCCCAGGATTAAGGGTCCTTGTTTGTTTGTATATTTTTTGTAAAATGGCCAGTTTCAGGAGATGAACCAGCTGCAATCTGATTAAACAAACATTTCATGCTTTTTAAACAGAACTGCGAGCGTTTGGATTTCTGCTGAAATTCTTCTGATGATCTGGCTGTTTTCGAGGCTGCTATTTCTGCCGGTAATGGAGGGAATGTAAACTGCTTGGGCCAGTGATGCCAAGTCTGAGCTGGTGTCTGGGCCTAACCCACCCGAGCTGGCCGATGAAAGGCGCTCCCAAGGACCTTCCTTGTCTTTGTATATTTTGGTCTTCCTGCGGTGTGAGCAGATTGAGTGAGTGGACCTCAGTCCATGTAATCACACAGCTGTTGAACCCTGACCCCACAGTGAAGGCTTCACATGCGAGGATCTGACACTCTCGTCCATTCAGATTGTGGGTCCAGTTCTCGGGAGCCTAGCCCAGATTCCCAAGGACTGGAGGTGGGGTGTGGTTGGGGTGTGGTGATGCTGCCTGGGCTAAAGTACCCTACCTCAGATTCTCGGACTATCTTTGCTGGGCTTTCAGTCACGGTGCTGGGACCAGATGCACAGTAAACGGTTTCTTGTCCCCTGTGAATGTGGCAGTGGGGAGACCACAGCCAGTCACCCACCCAGTTACTTCTTGTAGGGCCCTAGAACCAAGGAGTCCATTCGGCCCATCGCGTCTGTGCTGGCTCCTCACTGCAGTAGTTATGTTAACATTCTGTGCAGTTTGACCTTTCCTGTTGTGTATCTCAACCCAGAGGCTAAATCTGTCAATGTTCCCCCGTAAATCTGCAAGACTGTTCAAACCCCTCACTCCACTTCCCGGGCACGACACAAGCTCATCATCTGCTGGGTGAGCTGGTCACTGCTCCAGCCTCAACCTTGCCCACATCTCTCACTCTCTGCCCATGCTTCTACAGTCAGTGACCCTCCCCACTTCCCTCTTGTTCATCCTATACTCTATCCCCCGGCCACACTCCCCCTGCCACATTCCCCCTGCCCCACTCCCTCCGCCCCACTCCCCCGTCCCACACTCCCCCCGTCCCACACTCCCCTGTCCCACTCCCCCCGCCACACTCCCCTTGCCCCACACTCCCCCCGTCCCACACTCCCCCCGTCCCACACTCCCCTGCCACACTCCCCCCGCCCCACTCCCCCGTCCCACACTCCCCTGTCCCACACTCCCCCCGTCCCACACTCCCCCGTCCCATACTCCCCCATCCCACACTCCCCTGTCCCACTCCCCCCGCCACACTCCCCTTGCCCCACACTCCCCCCGTCCCATACTCCCCCATCCCACACTCCCCTGTCCCACTCCCCCCGCCACACTCCCCTTGCCCCACACTCCCCCTGTCCCATACTCCCCCATCCCACACTCCCCTGTCCCACTCCCCCCGCCACACTCCCCTTGCCCCACACTCCCCCCGTCCCATACTCCCCCATCCCACAGTCCCCTGTCCCACTCCCCTGCCACACTCCCCTTGCCCCACACTCCCCCTGCCACACTCCCCCCGCCCCACTCCCCCGTCCCACACTCCCCCCCGTTCCCACACTCCCCCCGCCCCACACTCCCCTGTCCCACTCCCCCCGCCACACTCCCCCGTCCCACACTCCCCCCGCCCCACACTCCCCCCCGCCCCAAACTCCCCCACACCAAACTCGCCCGCCCCACTCCCCCGCCCCACTCCCCTGCCCCACTCCCCCACCCCACACTCCCCCCGCCCCACACTCCCCCCGCCCCGCTCCCCTCGTCCCACACTCCCCCCGTCCCACACTCCCCCGCCCCACACTCCCCTGTCCCACACTCCCCCGTCCCACACTCCCCCCGCCCCACACTCCCCCGTCCCACACTGCCCCGCCACACTCCCCCCGCCACACTCCCCCATCCCACACTCCCCCGTCCCAAACTCCCCCGTCCCACACTCCCCTCGTCCCACACTCCCCCTGCCCCACACTCCCCCGTCCCACACTCCCCCGCCCCACACTCCCCCCGCCCCACACTCCCCCGTCCCACACTCCCCCGTCCCACACTTCCCCCGCCACACTCCCCCGTCCCACACTCCCCCGTCCCACACTCCCCCGTCCCACACTCCCTCCGCCCCACACTCCCCCCGTCCCACTCTCCCCATCCCACGCTCCCCCCATCCCACGCTCCCCCGTCCCACACTCCCCCCGTCCCACACTCCCCCCGCAGCACACTCCCCCTGCCCCACACTCCCCCCGCCCCACACTCCCCCCGCCCCACACTCCATCCGCCCCACACTCCCCCGTCCCACACTCCCCCTGCCCCACACTCCCCCCGCAGCACACTCCCCCCGCCCCACACTCCCCCCATCCCACACTCCACCCGTCCCACACTCCCCCCGTCCCATGCTCCCCCTGTCCCACACACCCCCCGCAGCACACTCCCCCGCCCCACACTCCCCCGCCCCACACTCCCCCCGCACCACTCCCCCCGCCCCACACTCCCCCCACCCCACACTCCCCCCGTCCCACACCTGTGAAGCGCCCTGGAATGTTTTTCTGCACTAAAGGGCAGATCTGAGGGAGGTGATTGCAACAGTGCATTTTTCTTTAACAATGAAGAGGATGATTTGATATCAGATTAAGATGGGGAGGAGGAAGGACAGCAGCGTGTGTCCAATCCTCCCGCTACATGATCCTGATCCTCACACTCTCGTTCATTTGCTCCTCACAGGTCTCGGCCACAGATGCTGACAGCGGAGGTTTTGGGACCATCTCGTACTCCATTGGCTCTGGGATTGGCAGCTTGGCCCCAACTCAGTTTACAATCAACCAACGCACGGGGCAGGTCTGCACCACAAACAAGCTGGACCGGGATGAGGGGCCCAATCATTACGAGTTCACAGTGACAGCAGTCGATGGGGTAAGAAATATCACCAACACGCGGAGATTCAATCCAACCAGCGCCGGAGCTTCGGTAATCCCGGGACTGTCAGTGTTTGATGGGGCAGTGTAGAGGGAGTTTTACTCTGTATCTAACCCATGCTGTACCTGCCCTGGGAGTGTTTGATGGGACAGTGTAGAGGGAGCTTTACTCTGTATCTAACCCCGTGCTGTACCTGACCTGGGAGTGTGTGATGGGACAGTGTAGAGGGAGCTTTACTCTGTATCTAACCCATGCTGTACCTGTCCTGGGAGTGTTTGATGGGGCAGTGTAGAGGGAACTTTACTCTGTATCTAACCCATGCTGTACCTGCCCTGGGAGTGTTTGATGGGACAGTGTAGAGGGAGCTTTACTCTGTATCTAACCCATGCTGTACCTGTCCTGGGAGTGTTTGATGGGGCAGTGTAGAGGGAGCTTTACGCTGTATCTAACCCCGTGCTGTACCTGACCTGGGAGTGTTTGATGGGACAGTGTAGAGGGAGCTTTACTCTGTATCTAACCCATGCTGTACCTGTCCTGGGAGTGTTTGATGGGGCAGTGTAGAGGGAGCTTTACGCTGTATCTAACCCCGTGCTGTACCTGCCCTGGGAGTGTTTGATGGGACAGTGTAGAGGGAGCTTTACTCTGTATCTAACCCGTGCTGTACCTGCCCTGGGAGTGTTTGATGGGACCGTGTAGAGGGAGATTTACTCTGTATCTAACCCATGCTGTACCTGCCCTGGGAGTGTTTAATGGGACAGTGTAGAGGGAGCTTTACTCTGTATCTAACCCGTGCTGTACCTGCCCTGGGAGTGTTTAATGGGACAGTGTAGAGGGAGCTTTACTCTGTATCTAACCCATGCTGTACCTGTCCTGGGAGTGTTTGATGGGGCAGTGTAGAGGGAGCTTTACGCTGTATCTAACCCCGTGCTGTACCTGCCCTGGGAGTGTTTGATGGGACAGTGTAGAGGGAGCTTTACTCTGTATCTAACCCCGTGCTGTACCTGCCCTGGGAGTGTTTGATGGGACAGTGTAGAGGGAGCTTTACGCTGTATCTAACCCGTGCTGTACCTGCCCTGGGAGTGTTTAATGGGACAGTGTAGAGGGAGCTTTACGCTGTATCTAACCCGTGCTGTACCTGCCCTGGGAGTGTTTGATGGGACAGTGTAGAGGGAGCTTTACTCTGTATCTAACCACGTGCTGTACCTGCCCTGGGAGTGTTTGATGGGACATTGTTCTGTTACAGTTTTTCTTGTCAGTCTTTGGTTCCATTTTACCCTGGCTAGATCCTTTTGCATCCCATTGAAGTTAGCCCTATTCCAGTTTAGAAGTTCCACTCTAGATTGTTCCTTGCTCCTCTCCATTGCTAATCTAAATCTTACGATACGATGATCACTCGTACCCAAGTGTTCTCCCACAGACACTTGGTCGACCTGGCCCACCTCCCTCTCCAGCACCAGATCCAGCATTGCCTCCTTCCTATTTGGGCCAAGAACATATTGGTCAAGGAAATTCTCCTGAACACATTTCAGAAATTCCTCCTCCTCCTTTCCCTTTACCCTAGCATCATCCCAATTGATATTTGGGTAATTAAAGTCCCTCAATATCATCATAGAATCATAGAAATTTACAGCACGGAAGGAGGCCATTTCGGCCCATCGTGTCCGCGCCGGCCAACAAAGAGCTATCCAGCCTAATCCCACTTCCCAGCTCTTGGTCTGTAGCCCTTCAGGTTACAACATCCCAAGTGCACATCCAAGTACTTTTTAAATGTGGTTAGGGTTCCTGCCTCTACCACCCTTTCAGGCAGTGAGTTCCAGACCCCCACCACCCTCTGGGTGAAGAAATTTCCCCTCAAATCCCCTCTAAACCTTCCACCAATTACTTTAAACCTGTGCCCCCTGGTTTTTGACCCCTCTGCTAAGGGAAATAGGTCCTTTCTATCCACTTTATCTAGGCCTCTCATAATTTTATACACCTCAATAAGGTCTCCCCTCAACCTCCTCTGTTCCAAGGAAAACAGACCCAGCCTATCCAGTCTTTCCTCATAGCTAAGATTCTGTACTCCCAGCAACATCCTTGTAAATCTCCTCTGTACCCTCTCTCGTGCAATCACATCTTTCCTGTAATGTGGTGACCAGAACTGCATGCAGTACTCTAGCTGAGGCCTAACTAGTGTTTTATACAGTTGAAGCATAACCTCCCCTGCTCTTGTATTCTATGCCACGGCTAATAAAGGCAAGTTTTCCGTATGACTTCTTAACCACCTTATCTACCTGACCTGCTACCTTCAGGGATCTGTGGACATGCACTCCAAGGTCCCTTTGTTCCTCTACACTACTCATTGTCCTACCATTTAATGTGTATTCCCTTTCCCTGCTCTTGTATTCTATGCCACAGCTAACCTTATCTGAGGAAGGATGTTCTTGCCATGGAGGGAGTGCAGTGAAGATTCACCAGACTGATACCTGGGATGGCAGGAATGACGTATGAAGAGAGATTGGGTCGATTGGGCTTGTACTCGCTGGAGTTTAGAAGAATGAGGGGGGATCTCATTGAAACTTATAAAATTCTGACAGGACTGGACAGACTAGATGCAGGAAGGATGTTCCCGATGGCCGGGGAGTCCAGAACCAGGAGTCACAGTCTAAGGATAAGGGGTAAGCCATTTAGGACAGAGATGAGGAGGAATTTCTTCACCCAGAGAGTGGTGAACCTGTGGAATTCTCTACCACAGAAGGCAGTAGAGGCCAATTCATTAAATATATTCAAGAAGGAGTTGGATATATTTCTTAAGGCTAAAGGGATCAAGGGATATGGGGAGAAGGCAGGGACAGGGTACTGAATTTGGATGATCAGCCATGATCGCATTGAATGACAGAGCAGGCTCGAGGGGCCAAATGGCCTACTCCTGCTCCTATCTTCTATGTTTCTATGTTTCTAATGAAGGCAAGCATTCTGTATGCTGCCTTAACCACCTTATCTACCTGGCCTGCTACCTTCAGGGATCTGTGGACATGCACTCCAAGGTCCCTTTGTTCCTCTACACTACTCAGTGTCCTACCATTTAATGTGTATTCCCTTTCCTTGTTAGCCCTCCCCAAATGTATTACCTCACACTTCTCCGGATTGAATTCCATTTGCCACTGTTCTGCCCACCTGACCAGTTTATTGATATCTTCCTGCAGTCTACAGCTTCCTTCTTCAGTATCAACCACACAGCCGATTTTAGTATCATCTGCAAACTTCTTAATAATACCCCCTGTATTCAAGTCAAGGCCGTTGATATATACCACAAAAAGCAAGGGACCCAGTGCTGAGCCCTGCCGAATCCCACTGGAAACAGCCTTCCAGTCACAAAAACACCCATCAACCATTACCCTCTGCTTCCTGTCTGTGAGCCAGTTTTGAATCCAACTTGACACTTTGCCCTGGATCCCATGGACTTTTAACTTGCATATCTCTGCAAATTCCCTGCAGATTTGCTCCTCTACCTCCCCCATACTATTTGGAGGCCTATAGAATACCCCCAATAGCGTGATTATACCCTTTTTGCTCCTCAACTCTAACCAAATGGATTCTGTCCTTGTCCCCTCAGGGACATCCTCCCTTTCCAACACTACAATGTCTTCCTTAATCAGCACTGTCACCCCACCTTCCTTTTTTCCTTCCCTATCTTTTCTGAACACCTTGTACCCTTGAATATTAAGTGCCCAGTCCTCACCGTTTTGAAGCCACATTTCCGTGATTGCCACAATATCGTATTGTTACACAGCTAATTGTGCTTGTAGCTCACCAACCTTTATCACCACACTTTGTGTGTTTACGTACATGGGCGACCCCTTATCCTGAAACTATACCCCCTGGTTTTAGATTCCCCCATGAAGGGAAACAGCTGTCAAGCCCCCTCAGAATGTTATGGGCTAAAAATTCAGTTGGGCGCCGTTTGGGGCGCCAAGCTCGCCTGGGCGCCGGAATTACCGCTGCGAGCGGAGCCACTTGCGCCATCCCGATATTCAGTTTCAGTGCCCCAAACGGAAGCGGGCCGCTACTCGAGGCTCCCCGTGCCCCGCTTGGGGCACTCACCCTGAATATCGGCGCGCTAAGGGCCGCAGCGCCACACGCTGCGGCACGGCACGCTGCGGTACTGCAGGCCTTCCTCCCACTGTTAAGGGGGAGGTGCCTGCAACAGCGTGATCCCCGCTCGCGAGTGCCGGCAAATGAGCCCGGCACCAAGGAGAAGTGCCGGGCTCTTGGGAAACAGCCGGCAATGCCGCGGGGGGGCGGTTTAGGAGGCCGGGGACGGAGGTGCTGGCAGGCGGCCGCCGAAAAAGCGGCCGCCCCGCACCTCCACCTTAACTAGCGCCGCTACCGCCACAGGTAGGCCCTGTGAACCGGTCGCGATTTGCGACCGGCGTAAAAGAGGCGGGCGCGACCAAATATGGTCATCGGGGCAGGAGCGGGGCGCTGCGCACACCGATGACGTCATCGGTGGCGGCGCAGCGCTACAGGCTAACGCCGCCATTAGCGCCCTGCTAAATATCGCGGGAGGTGTGGCCAGTGGCGCTAAAGCCACTGAGTGCCCTCTTTGGGCGCAAACTGGTGGCGCAACCCACTGAATTTCTAGGCCTATATGTTTCAATAAGATCCCCTCTCATTCTTCTAAACTCCAATGAGTATAGTCCCAACCTGCTCAACCTTTCTTCATAAGGCAACCCCATCAACTCAGGAATCAATCCAGTGAACCTTCGCTGAACTGCCTCCAATGCAAGTATATCCCTCCTTAAATAAGGGGAGCAAAACTGTACGCAGTACTCCAGGTGTGGTCTCACCAAAGCCCTGTACAGTTGTAGCAAGACTTCCCTATTTTTATACTCCATCCCACTTGCAATAAAGACCAACATTCCATTTGCCTTCCTAATTACTTGCTGTACCTGCATGCTAACTTTTTGTGTTTCATGTACGAGGACCCCCGGATCCCTCTGTACCGCAGCATTCTGTAGTCTCTCTCCATTTAAATAATATTTTGCTTTTTTATTCTTCCTAACAAAGTGGATAACCTCACATTTTCCCAGATTAGTGGTAATCCAGAGGATTAGGAAATTTTTAGAAACCAGCAAAGGATGACAAAAAAAATAATAAATAATGAGAAAATAGATTATGAGAGTAAACTAGCAAGAAATATAAAAACAGACAGTAAGAGCTTCTACAAGTATATAAAAAGGAAGAGAGTAGGCAAAGTAAATGTTGGTCCCTTAGAGGATGAGACTGGGGAATTAATAATGGGAAACAAGGAAATGGCAGACTTTGAACAAATATTTTGTATCTGTCTTCACGGCTCAAGACATTAAAAGCATCCCAATAATAGTATATAATCAAGGGGTAAAAGGGAGGGAGGAACTTCAAACAATGACTATCACTAGCGAAAAAATACTAGGCAAACTAATGGGACTAAAGGCTGACAAGTCCCCTGGACCAGATGACCTGCATCCTAGCGTCTTAAAAAAAGTGGCTGCAGAGATAGTGGATGCATTGGTTGCAATATACCAAAATTCCCTGGACTCTGGAGAGGTCCCAGCAGATTGGAAAACCATCAATGTAACGCCCCTATTTAAGAAAGGAGGGAGACAGAAAGCAGGAAACTATAGACCAGTTAACCTAACATCTGTCATTGGGAAAATGCTGAAGTCCTTCATTAAGGAAGCAGTATCAGGGCATTTGGAAAATCATAATGCAGTCAAGCAGAGTCAGCATGGTTTTATGAAAGGGAAGTCATGTTTAACAAATTTGCTGGAGTTCTTTGAGGATGTGCAGCCGAGAGCGAGAGTCCCGAAGGCTGTGTTGCCTGCCCAGTGCCAGGGTTAAGGACATCTCCTCTGGGCTGGAGAGAAACTTGGAGGGGGAGGACCCAGTTGTCGTGGTCCATGTTGGTACCAACGACATAGATAGGACAAGGAAGGAGGTTCTGCTGAGGGAGTTTGAGCAGCTAGGGGCCAAATTAAAAAGCAGAACCACAAGGGTAATAATCTCTGGATTACTACCTGAGCCACGTGCAAATTTGGCTAGGGTAAATAAAATTAGAGAGTTAAATGCGTGGCTCAAAGACTGGTGTGGGAGAAATGGGTTTTGCTTCCTGGGACACTGGCATCAGTACTGGGACAGGAGAGAGCTGTTCCGTTGGGACGGACTTCACTTGGCCAGTGCTGGGACTAGAATCCTGGCGAATCGAATAACTAGGGCTGTAGAGAGGGCTTTAAACTAATTAGTGGGGGGGAGGTTTTAAGAGAGCGAAAAATAAAAATGACAGCAGAGAAGGCAATAGAGCAAGGTAGCAGTGGGGGAATTAAAAACCAGAGCGTGTCAGGAAGGGACAGAATGTATAATGAAAAAGGTAAAGTAGTAAAAGGGGTAAAAGCAGGAATAAATTGTCAGAAAACATATTTGAAAGTTCTTTATCTGAATGCATGCAGCATTCGTAACAAAATTGACGAGTTGACGGTGCAAATAACTACACATGGGTATGACCTGGTGGCCATTACGGAAACATGGCTGCAAGATAATCATGACTGGGAACTAAACATATTTGACGTATTTGACAATTAGGAAGGACAGACAGGAAGGAAAGGGAGGTGGGGTTGCTCTGTTAATCAAGGATGGAATCACTGCAATAGTCAGAAATGATATTGGGTCAAAGGATCAGGATAGTGAAACAGTTTGGGTGGAGATAAGGAATAATAAGGGGAAAAAGTCACTAGTGGGCGTAGTCTATAGGCCTCCTAACAGTTGCAACTCTGTTGGTCGGAGTATAAATCAGGAAATAGTTGGAGCTTGTAATAAGGGAACAGCTATAATCATGGGGGATTTTAACTTTCATATTGACTGGACTAATCAAATTGGGTATGGCAGCATTGAGGAAGAGTTCATAGAGTGTATTAGGGACGGGTTCCTTGAGCAGTATGTAACTGAACCAACCAGGAGGCAGGCAACCTTAGGTCTGGTCCTGTGTAATGAGACAGGATTAATAAAAAATATCCGAGTAAAGGATCCCCTTGGACTGAGTGACCATAATATGGTTGAATTCCAAATTCAGTTTGAGGGTGAGAGAGTTGGAACTCAAACCAGCGTGCTAAGCTTAAATAAAGGAGACTATGAAGGTATGAGAGTAGAATTGACTAAAGTGGACTGGGAAAACAGATTAAAGTGTAAGACAGTACAAGAGCAGTGGTCTACATTCAAGGAGATATTTCACATCTTTGCGAGTTGCTGCAGTGCATCTTGTAGATGGTACACACTGCAGCCACAGTGCGCCGGTGGTGGAGGGAGTGAATGTTGAAGGTGGTGGATGGAGTGTCAATCAAGCGGGCTGCTTTATCCTGAATGGTGTCGAGCTTCTTGAGTGTTGTTGGAGCTGCACTCATCCAGGCAAGTGGAGAGTATTCCATCACACTCCTGACTTGTGCCTTGTAGACGGTGGAAAGGCTTTGGGGAGTCAGGAGGTGAGACACTCGCCGCAGAATTCCCAGCCTCTGGCCTGCTCTTGTAGCCACAGTATTTATATGGCTGGTCCAGTTCAGTTTCTGATCAATGGTAACCCCCAGGATGTTGATAGTGGGAGATTCAGCGATGGTAATGCCATTGAATGTCAAGGGGAGATGGTTAGAGTCTCACTTGTTGGAGATGGTCATTGCCTGGCACTTGTGTGGTGCAAATGTTAGTTGCCACTTGTCAGCCCAAGTCTGAATGTTGTCCAGGTCTTGCTGCATATGGACACGGACTGCGTCAGTATTTGACGAGTCTCGAATGGTGCTGGACAGTGTGCAATCATCAGCGAACATCCCCACTTCTGACCTTATGATGGAGGGAAGGTCATTGATGAAACAGCTGAAGATGGTTGGGCCTAGGACACTGCCCTGAGGAACTCCTGCAGTGATGTCATGTGATTGAGATGAATGACCTCCAACAACCACAGCCAACTTCCTTTGTGCTAGGTATCATAATGGGACTGAAGGCGGATAAATCCCCCGGACCTGATGGCCTACATCCTCGGGTCTTGAGAGAAGTGGCAGTAGGGATTGTGGATGCATTGGTGATTATTTTCCAGAACTCCCTGGACTCAGGAAAGGTCCCGGCAGATTGGAAAACTGCTAATGTAACACCCTTATTTAAGAAGGGAAGTAGACAAAAAGCTGGAAACTATAGACCAGTTAGCCTAACATCTGTGGTTGGCAAAATGTTGGAGTCCATTATTAAGGAAACAGTAACAGAGCATTTGGATAAACATATTGGCCCAGAAATTCCAGAACGGGGCTTGCAGCGCGTGCAAGCCCCGTATTTGCACTTACCCCGCGCTCGTGCCGATCAGCTTCTGGGACGCCTGAACTTGCAGAAATAGAAAGCACATTCCCGGGCAGCGTATGACGTCACGCCGCCCAGGAGTGCAGCCAGCGCGAAGCCAGGAGCGTGCAGTGTAAGTGAGACACGCCCCTTGAGGTCTCAGTTTCACTGGACACGCCCCCAATGTTTCTGTCAAGCTGCTAAGGATTTTTACATGCAAAGCAGCAGTTTAAATAGGTTTTTGGAAGTTTTTTGAAGATTTTGGTAACTTTTATAAACTTTTTAAAATGTTTACATTATTTTGAGTAATCTGAAGTAGTTTTAAAGAGAATTAAAGCAATTTAAAGACTTTTAAAAGCCCTAAAAGAATTTTTTAAATTCCATTTATTTATTTAGCAATGTCGTCGTCATACGTGTCTTCACACTGTTCCCTTTGGGGAACTGTATGAAGTGGTGGAAGGATTTATGGCCATGATTAACGCTCATTCCGTGACCGTAACCATCTTTGAACCAGCCATTAGGGCGGTTAGTCCTATGGCGGGAGGGTTTTACGGGCTCCCACAAGCTATACAAGGAGGGGGGGCCACCCACACCCACGGACGCAAATATCCCACTGGATGTCAGCCCAGAATTTAGAGCCGGAGCTCCGACTCCACTTGCCGGGACTGTCTGGAGCGGGGTTCGAAACCCTACCCTGATCTGGCCCAGCGGCGGGGATCATACCGCTATGACAAAGGCCCAATCCAATTAGCAACGTGAAATGGCAGCATAGGGCTCCAGTCACGGGGAGGGAAAAGACGCAGGAAACGCATGGGTGTCACCTTTTGTGCGGAGTGGGCCTTTTGCGTAGCAGTAAGCATCCCCGCCGCTGGGCCAGAAGGAGTAGGGTTTTGAACCCTGTTGTGTATGTAACCTGTTCCACCTTACGAGAGCTTAAGCCTGTTCCACCTTAAGAGATGTACTACTTTCTCAGGCTGCTGTAGACGTAATACCGGGGGTGAACACACCGGTATATAAGCACTGTGCAGTAATCTTGTATTCAGTATAGTCCCTACCTCCAACCAGTAAAGACCTGTTTGAGTTATACGTTTAAGTCTTAGTGTTAAGACCTGTTTGAGTTATACGTTTAAGTCTTAGTGTTAAGTATGTGTATTGTATTGAACAATTAACACAAAGACTTAAACGTATAACTCAAACAGGTCTTTACTGGTTGGAGGTAGGGACTATACTGAATACAAGATTACTGCACAGTGCTTATATACCGGTGTGTTCACCCCCGGTATTACGTCTACAGCAGCCTGAGAAAGTACTACGGCCTAGAAATTCACTAGCCTTAGCGCCGCTTTTGAGGCGCTAGAGGGACTAGCGCCAGAGTTATGGCCAGTTGAAAAATTCCCTGGGGCCCTAAAGCAGCGTTGCACCGGTAGCGTTGCGCCGGCACCGATGACGTCATCGGTGTGCGCAGCGTCCCGGTTGCCATGCCGACGGGCCCCAGCGCCGAAATTCAGTTGCGGCCGCCTCGCCCGTGGCAGCCGCAACTAAGACTCTGGCAACAGAGTCCAACACGTGTTTGCGCCGGCGCATTAAAGGCCCCGCGGCGGCCGGCCGCTTTCCCGCCGGCCGCCTGCCCGCAGTTCCCTCCCCGGACTTCTCCCCGCCCCCCCCCCGGAACAGATGCAAGCCCGGCACTTGTCCGAGGTGCCGGGCTCATTTTTAAACAGATTTGCGCGGGCCGCGGCCGGGTGCAGGCAGCTCCTCCTTAACGGAAGGAGGAGGCCTGCACTTCCCCAGCCTGCCGCACCGCATCGGGTGCCGCAGCGCCGGAATTGCGGCGCGAAACGGCAGTTAGCGCCGATGTACCGCCGCAAAGACCCTTCAGTAGCGCCGGCAGCCATTTGGGCACGGCGCCACTGAATTTTTGGCGCGCGCAGGGGACTTAGCGCCGGCACTAACTTCCGGCGCTAAAGCCCTGGCTAAGCCAAAACCCAATTTCTAGGCCTACATCTCTTAAGGTGGAACAGGCTTAAGCTCTCGTAAGGTGGAACAGGTTACATACACAACAAACCCCACTCCAGACAGTCCCGGCAAGTGGAGTCGGAGCTCCAACTTTAAATTCTGGGTGGACATCCAGCGGGATACTTGCGTCCGTGGGTGTTGGTGGCCCCCCCCCCCTCAGATGGGCTGTGGGAGCCCGTAAAACCCTCCCGCCATAGGACTAACCACCCTAATGGCTGGTTCAAAGATGGTTACGGTCACGGAATGAGCGTTAATCACGGCCATAAATCCTTCCACCACTTCATACAGTTCCCCAAAGGGAACAGTGTGAGGATACGTACGATGATGACCTCTTGCGCAATGCACCTCCTTGGACCCTCAGTCGCAGATGCGAGGGGGCAAGTCGTGCAATTGTTAAATTTTTTATTTTATTGACATGTAAAATGTTGGCCCAGTAATTCCCTTCCAAATGCGCTAGTACGGTCGGGGTACTTACGCATCTGGCCGGATGAAATGCCGGTTTTCAGCATGCACAGTGCATGTGGGGAAAACCGGCATTTCCTGTCCTCTGAACGAAGGGGTTCAGAGGCAGAACGCGTGCGACTGCACAGGCAGCGCGTGCGCAGTATAATTCGCCGCTTTCATTAATGCTTTCAGTGAGGTCCAGTCATCACAACTTACACATGAAAAAAGCATGGGTACAGTTGCTCCAGAGGCTGTGGAGGAAGATATTTCTTATCGTGGAGCTTCTGAAAGTATGTATGTCTGTATATATTCCTTTGCGTGTTATGTATATATTCCTTTACTTATGTGTATGAATGTATTATTTAATTATGACTTCCAGAGAAAGTAACTTATTGGAAAATCATAATTAAAAGTATACATTCATACACATTAGTAAAGGAATATAAAACATACATACATATACGTAAAGGAATATATGTGGACATACATACATAACTCATTCTCACATTCCATTCACACAGCCACAATTGCTCCTTCTACCTACCGTTCTGAAAACCCGTTTAAAAAAAAAAAAATTAAAGTTTAAAACTTACTTAAAATTTCTTAAAATAACTTCCCTCCCTTTCCCAAACCTAAATATTGCATTTCATAAGCTCCTCCATAAAATATATCTCCTTCCCCAGCCAATGAACAACTTTACACTTGCTTTTTTCACGTGTAAGTTCTAGGGACTTACCCTCACTGAATCCATCAGTGAAATCTACAAAGTTCACTGCGCAAGCGCTGCCTGTGCAGTCGCACGCGCTGTGAATAGACCTCGGGTCTGGAAATGCCGGCGTTCCCCGCATGTGCTGTTCCTGCTGAGCGCCGGCATTTCCAACGGCCAGATGCGTGAGTAACCCAACCGTACTCACGCTTCTGGCCTGGAATTTCTGGCCCAATTTAATAGGACAGAGTCAGCATGGTTTTACGAAGGGGAAGTCATGTTTGACAAATGTGCTCGAATTCTTTGAGGATGTAACATACAGGGTGGATAAAGGGGAACCAGTGGATGTAGTGTATTTGGACTTCCAAAAGGCATTTGACAAGGTTCCACACAAAAGATTACTGATCAAGATAAAAAATCACAGGATTGGGGGTAATATACTGGCATGGGTGGAAGATTGGCTATCTAACAGAAAACAAAGAGTTGGGATAAATGGTTCGTTCTCAGGCTGGCAATCAGTAACTAGTGGTGTTCCGCAGGGGTCAGTGCTGGGACCCCAACTCTTTACAATCTATATTAACGATTTGGAGGAAGGGACCGAGTGCAACATATCCAAATTTGTCGACGATACAAAGATGGGAGGGAAAGCAGTGAGTGAGGAGGACATAAAAAACCTGCAAAAGGACATAGACAGGCTAAGTGAGTGGGCAGAGATTTGGCAGATGCAATATAATGTTGGAAAGTGTGAGGTTATGCACTTTGGCAGAAAAAATCAAAGAGCAAGTTATTATCTAAATGGAGAGAAACTGCAAAGTGCTACAGTACAAAGGGATCTGGGGGTCCTGGTGCATGAAACACAAAAAGTTAGTATGCAGGTACAGCAGGTGATCAGGAAGGCCAATGGAATCTTGGCTTTTATTGCAAGGGGGATGGAGTATAAAAACAGGGAAGTCTTGCTGCAGTTATACAGGGTATTGGTGAGGCCACACCTGGAATACTGCGTGCAGTTTTGGTTTCCATATTTACAAAAAGATATACTTGCTCTCGAGGCGGTTCAGAGAAGGTTCACTCGGTTGATTCCAGAGATGAGGGGGTTGACGTATGAGGAAAGGTTGAGTAGGTTGGGACTCTACTCATTGGAGTTCAGAAGAATGAGAGGCGATCTTATCAATACATATAAGATTGTGAGGGGGCTTGATCGGGTAGATGTGGTGAGGATGTTTCCACTGATGGGTGAGACTAGAACTAGGGGGCATAATCTTAGAATAAGGGACTGCCCTTTCAAAACTGAGATGAGGAGAAACTTCTTCACTCAGAGGGTAGTAAATCTATGGAATTTGCTACCCCAGAGAGCTGTGGAAGCTGCAACATTAAATAAATTTAAAACGGAGATAGACATTTTCCTAGCAGATAAGGGAATTAGGGGTTACGGGGAGAGGGCAGGGAAGTGGACGTGAGTCTAGATTCGGATCAGCCATGATCCTATTGAATGGCGGAGCAGGCCCGAGGGGCCGTATGGCCTACTCCTGCTCCTATTTCTTATGTTCTTATGTTCTTATGTAACGAGCAGGGCGGACAAAGGTGAGCCAGTGGATGTTGTGCATTTGGATTTCCAGAAGGCATTCGATAAGGTGCCACATAAAAGGTTGCTGCATAAGATAAGAGCTCACGGAATTGGGGGTAATATATTAGCATGGATAGTGAATTGGCTAACTAACAGAAAGCAGTGAGTTGGGATAAATGGGTCATTTTCCGGTTGGCAAACGTTAACTAGTGGGGTGTCACAGGGATCGGTGCTGGGGCCTCAACTATTTACAATCTACATTAATGACTTGGATGAAGGGACCGAGTGTAATGTAGCCAAGTTTATGGATGATACAAAGATGGGTGGGAAAGCAAGTTGTGCAGAGGGCTCAAAGAATCTGCAAAGGGATATAGACAGGCTAGGTGAGTGGGCAAACATTGGGCAGATGGAGTATAATGTGGGAAAATGCAAAGTTATCCACTTTGGCAGGAAAAATAAAAAAGCAAATTATTATTTAAATGGAGAGAGATTACAAAATGCTGCAGTTCAGATGGACCCGGGGTCCTTGTGCATGAAACACAAAAAGTTAGCGTGCAGGTGATGCGCCATCAATTACTCAAAAGACTGAAGTTGAGCGAGTAACAATCAGGCTTTTATTAACTAAAGAATGAAGGTCTAGTCTCGAGTGGTCGACCCGTCCAGAATACTAAGGGACTGGGAGGTAGTCACTTATATACCTGGAATAGTGGGAGGAGTCAGCCGAGGCATGTCCAGACCTGTACCTAGTGGAATACACATACAGACACAGACAGGTATGACAGTGGTTTACCACATTCACCCCTTGTTTAGAAATGAGTCCGGCGGGGTGAAGTGTATTTAAAAGTTCGTGTATTGGAGTCTCTCCGGAGGTCTTGTCTGCCGCTGTGATCGACGTGGCGACGGCAGGGGTGGTGGAGCTTCCGGCGTCGCGTCCCGTGTAGGCTGGGGCCCTGGAGTGTAGTCCTCGTGGGTGACGGTCCAAGGCGAGCCGGCTGCTGGGGTTGGATATCGGGTCGTGGGGGGGGGTGGTAATGGGTAGTGGGTTACAGCGGTCCCCGAGGGTGCGAGGTCTCGTATGGAGACTGTGTCCTCCCGCCCGTCCGGGTACGCAATGTAAGCGTACTGGGGGTTGGCGTGGAGGAGGTCGACCCTCTCGACCAGGGGGTCCGTTTTATTGGCCCTCACGTGTCTTCTCAGTAGTACCGGCCCTGGGGACGTCAGCCATGGCGGTAACGATGTCCCCGATGTGGACTTCCTTGGGAAGACAAACATTTTCTCGTGAGGGGTGGCATTGGTGGCAGTGCAGAGAAGTGACCGAATCGAGTGGAGCGCATCGGGGAGCACCTCCTGCCAGCGGGAGGTCGGAAGGCCCCTAGACTTTAAGGCTAGTAGGGCAGCCTTCCAAACAGTTGCATTCTCTCTTTCCACCTGTCCGTTCCCCCGGGGGTTGTAACTGGTGGTCCTGCTTGTGGCTATACCCCTAGCGAGCAGGTACTGGCGGAGTTCGTCGCTCATAAACGATGAGCCCCGGTCGCTATGGATATAGCTGGGGAAACCGAACAGGGTGAAGAGGCTGTTCAGACATTTAATGACCGTGGCACTGGTCATGTCCGGGCAGGGGATAGCGAACGGGAACCGGGAGTACTCGTCAATGATGTTGAGGAAGTACACATTGCGGTCGGAGGAGGGGAGAGGCCCTTTAAAATCGACGCTCAGGCGTTCGAAAGGGCGAGTGGCTTTTATCAGGTGGGCTCTGTCTGGTCTATAAAAGTGCGGTTTGCACTCAGCGCAGACTTGGCAGTTCTTGGTCATGGTCCTGACCTCCTCAATGGAGTAAGGCAGGTTGCGGGCCTTGATGAAGTGGAAGAACCTGGTGACCCCCGGGTGGCAGAGGTCATTGTGGAGGGCCCTCAGCCTATCGATCTGCGCGCTGGCGCAGGTGCCACGCGATAGGGCATCTGGGGGTTCATTGAGCTTCCCAGGCCGGTACAAGATCTCGTAATTGTAGGTGGAAAGTTCGATTCTCCACCTCAAGATCTTGTCATTTTTGATTTTGCCCCTCTGCTTGTTGTTGAACATAAAAGCAACTGAACGCTGGTCAGTGAGCAGGGTAAATCGTTTTCCGGCCAGGTAGTGCCTCCAATGACGCACAGCCTCCACGATAGCCTGGGCCTCCTTCTCGACCGCGGAGTGTCTGGTCTCCGGGCCCTGGAGGGTTCGTGAGAAGAATGCCACAGGTCTCCCCGCCTGATTAAGGGTGGCGGCCAGAGCGAAGTCGGACGCATCGCTTTCCACCTGGAAGGGGATGGATTCGTCCACTGCATGCATGGTGGCTTTGGCAATGTCTTCCTTGATACGGTGGAAGGCTAAGCGGGCCTCTGCCGTCACGGGAAAAGAGGTGGACTTGATCAGCGGACGGGCTTTGTCTGCATAGTAGGGGACCCACTGAGCGTAGTAGGAAAAAAACCCTAGGCACCTCTTCAGAGCTTTTAGGCAGTGGGGCAGTGGGAGTTCCATAAGGGGACGCATCCGGTCCGGGTCGGGACCGATGACCCCGTGTTCTACAACACAGCCAAGGATGGCGAGGCGGTCTGTGCGGAATATGCACTTCTCCTTGTTATATGTCAGGTTCAGGAGTTGGGCGGTGCGGAGGAATTTCTCGAGGTTTGCGTCATGGTCCTGCAAGTCATGGCCGCAGATGGTCACATTATCTAGGTAAGGGAAAGTGGCCTGCAGCTCGTTTTGATCGACCATCCGGTCCATCTCCCTTTGGAAGACGGAGACCCCGTTGGTAACGCCGAAGGGAACCCTAAGGAAGTGATAGAGGCGGCCGTTTGCCTCAAAAGCAGTATACTGGCGGTCTTCAGGGCTGATGGGGAGCTGGTGGTACGCTGATTTCAGGTCAATGGTCGAAAAGACGCGGTACTGCGCGATCTGGTTGACCATGTCAGCTATGCGGGGGAGTGGGTAGGCGTCCAGCAGGGTGTAGCGGTTTATTGTTTGGCTGTAGTCGATGACCAGGCGTTGTTTCTCGCCGGTCTTAACGACCACAACCTGGGCTCGCCAGGGGCTGGAGCTGCCCTCAATAATCCCCTCCTTCAGGAGCCGTTCCACTTCGGTTTTGATGAAAACCCTGTCCCCGGCACTGTATCGCCTGCTCTTTGTGGCGATGGGCTTACAGTCGGGGGTGAGGTTAGCAAACAGTGGGGGGGGTGGGACTCTGAGTGTGGAGAGGTTGCATCTAGTGCGCGGCGGGCAATTTGGAGGCTGCTGGCTGCGGACTGTGAGTGGGGGGAGGGGGCCACCGTACGCCATCGTAACGCTTTTGAGGTGGCACTGGAAATCCAACCCCAGTAGAACGGCAGCGCAGAGGTCGGGCAGGACCAGGAGTTTAAAATTATTGAACACAGTCCCGTCTACTACTAGTGTCACCACGCAGTAGCCGCCAATGTCCGCTGACTGGGACTCGGAGGCCATAGAAATCCGCTGGTGCGCAGGCAGGACTGGGAGAGAGCAACGCCGCACCGTGTCGGGGTGGATGAAGCTCTCTGTGCTCCCGGAGTCAAAAAGGCAGTTTATTGCATGGCCGTTTACCTTAACGTCCATTTTGGACCGAGCTAGCTGGTGCGGTCTCGTTTGGTCCAGCGTCACAGAGGCCAGCGTAGGGGTCGGTGTGTCGCTGCGAGTATCAGATGGGGGGGGGTTGGCGGTCTGCTGCGTCCCGGCTGGTGTCCAAGATGGCGGCGCCCATGATTCCCATGTGGCTGGAGTCGTCCAAGATGGCTGCTGCTGCGGTGGTTCGCACATGGCTGGGGAGGCCCAAGATGGCGGCTCGCACGGCCCACACGCGGCGCTGCTGGCGTTCGGGGTGGCTTTGGCCTTGCAGACGCTGGCGTAGTGTCCCTTTTTCCCGCAGCCCGAGCAGGTTGCATTCTTCGCCGGGCAGCGCGCTCTGGGGTGTTTGGCCTGGCCACAGAAGTAGCATTTCTGGCCTTGGGATACTGCTGTCTGGCTTTGGGACACTGCTGCGGTAGTTGGGCCGTTGTTGGGCTGTGGCTGGGGTGGCACGGTGCTATGGGGCTGTCCTACCGTGTCCCAGGTTGTCGTTCCCCGCGGCGTCCACGGTGCAGAGGAGTAGGCATCCATGCCCCGGAAGGCTGCGTCCAGCGTTAGTGCGATGTCGGAGGCTTTGTCGAGGGTGAGGTCACTCTGCTCCAGCAGTCGCTGTCGGGTGTAGTTGGACCTGTGGCCCGCTACGAAGGCATCCCGGATCAGTTCCTCCGTGTACTTAGTGGGCGTTACCGCCTTACACCCACAGGCCCGGCCAAGCACGGACAGTGCTTGGAGGTATTCCTCAGTCGATTCCCCAGGTTGTTGCTTGCGACTCCCCAGAAGGTGCCTAGCGTATACTTCGTTCACAGGGCGCGTGTACTGGGTCTTGAGGAGCTGGAGGGCGGCTGTGTACGAGGTCGCGTCCCGGATGACTGAGTACACTCGGTGGTTCACCTTGGAGATCAGGACAGACAGTTTGTCCGCATCCGTTTCGACCGCAGTGGAGGCAGTCAGGAATGTCTCGAAGCACGTGAGCCAGTGAGCAAACTTGGTGGAAGCGTCCGCTTCCCGACTGTCCAGGTCCAGGCATGCTGGTGTGAGGATCTTCTCCATTATAAAAAATTTAGTTAATAAAATTGATGCGCCATCAATTACTCAAAAGACTGAAGTTGAGCGAGTAACAATCAGGCTTTTATTAACTAAAGAATGAAGGTCTAGTCTCGAGTGGTCGACCCGTCCAGAATACTAAGGGACTGGGAGGTAGTCACTTATATACCTGGAATAGTGGGAGGAGTCAGCCGAGGCATGTCCAGACCTGTACCTAGTGGAATACACATACAGACACAGACAGGTATGACAGTGGTTTACCACAGCAGGTACAGCAACTAATCAAAAAGAGCAATAGTGGTAGGGGATTCTATCGTAAGGGGAACAGATAGGCGTTTCTGTGGCCGTAGACGTGACTCCAGGATGGTTTGTTGCCTCCCTGGTACCAGGGTCAAGGATGTCACTGAACGGCTGCAGGGCATCCTGAAGGGGGAGGGTGAACAGGCAGAGGTCGTGGTTCACATTGGGACCAACGACATAGGTAGGAAGAGGGATGAGGTCCTGCAGCAAGAATTTAGGGAGCTAGGTAGCAGATTAAAGAGTAGGACCTCAAAGGTTGTAATCTCTGGATTACTCCCGGTGCCACGTGCTAGTGAGTATAGGAATAGGAGGATAGAGCAGATGAATGCATGGCTAATGAATTGGTGCAGGAGGGAGGGCTTTAGTTTCCTGGGTCACTGGGCCTGCTTCTGGGGAAGGTGGGACTTGTACAAGTCGGACGGGTTGCACTTGAACCAGAGCGGGACAAATATCCTTGTGGGGAGGTTTGCTAGCACTGTTCTGGGGGGTTTAAACTAAAATGGCAGGGGGTTGGGAACCTGAGCAGGGAGACAGAGGAAAGGAAAACAGGGATAAAAGCAAAAGATAGAAAAGGAGAAAAACAAAAGTGGCAGTCAGAGAAATCAACGGTTTAAATCAAACGTGGCCACAGTAAATAATAATTCTAATAGGTCTAAGAGCATTAAAAAAACAAGTCTGAAGGCTTTGTGTCTTAATGCGAGGAGAATTTGTAATAAGGTGGATGAATTGGCTGCGCAAATATAGGTAAACGAATATGATTTGGTTGGGATTACGGAAACATGGCTCAAGGATGGCCAAGACTGGGAACTCAACATCCAGGGGTATTCGATATTCAGGAAAGATAGGCAAAAAGGAAAGGGAGGTGGGGTAGCATTACTGGTTAAAGAAGGGATTAATACAATTGTAATGAAGGATATTAGCTCTGATGATGTGGAATCTGTATGGGTAGAATTGAGAAATACTAAGGGGAAAAAAACATTAGTGGGAGTGGTATATAGACCTCCAAACAGTAAGGCGGAGGTTGGGGATGGCATTAAAAGGGAAATTAAAGAAGCGTGCAATAAGGGCACAGCAGTCATCATGGGTGACTTTAATCTACATATAGATTGGGCCAACCAAATTAGCCACAATACTGTGGAGGAGGAATTCCTGGAGTGTTTACGGGATGGTTTCCTGGACCAATATGTCGAGGAACCAACCAGAGATCAGGCCATCTCAGACTAGGTATTATGTAACGAGAAAGGATTAATTAGCAATCTTGTTGTACGAGGCCCCTTGGGTCGGAGCGATCATAATATGATCGAATTCTTCATTAAGATGGAGAATGAAGTAGTTGACTCAGAGACAAGGGACCTCAATTTAAATAAAGGAAACTACGATGGTCTGAGGAGCGAGTTGGGTAGGATTGATTGGGGAATGGCACTCAAAGGGTTGACGGTGGATAGGCAATGGCAAACATTCAAAGACCGAATGGATGAGCTACAGAATTTGTTCATCCCAGTTTGGCATAAAAATAAAACAAAAAAGGTGACTCAACCGTGGCTAACAAGGGAAATTAGGGATAGCATAAGATCCAAGGAGAGAACATATAAATTGGCTAGAAAAAGCAATAATCCTGAGGATTGGGAGCAGTTTAGGAGTCAACAAAGGAGGACAAAGGGATTAATTAAGAAAGGGAAAATAGAATATGAGAGGAAGCTTGCAAGGAACATAAAAACAGACTGTAAAAGCTTTTATAGATATGTGAAGAGAAAAAGATTGGTGAAGTCAAGCGTAGGTCCCTTACAGTCAGAATCAGGGGAATTTATAATGGGAAACAAGGAAATGGCAGACCAACTAAATACATACTTTGGTTCTGTCTTCACAAAGGAGGACACAAATAACCTCCCAGAGATGCCAGGGAACATAGGGTCTAATGAGAGGGAGGAACTGAAAGAAATCAGTATTTGTAGGGAAATGGTGTTCGGAAAATTGATGGGACTGAAGGCCGATAAATCCCCAGGGCCTGATGGTCTACATCCCAGGGTACTTAAGGAAGTGGCCCTAGAGATAGTAGATGCATTGCTGGTCATCTTCCACAACTCGATAGACTCTGGAACAGTACCCATGGATTGGAGGGTAGCTAATGTTACCCCACTATTCAAAAAAGGTGGCAGAGAAAAAGCGGGGAATTATAGACCGGTAAGCCTGACATCGGTAGTGGGGAAAATGCTAGAGTCTATTAGAAAAGATGTAATAGCAGAGCACTTGGAAAGCAGTGACAGGATCGGACAAAGTCAACATGGATTTACAAAAGGTAAATCATGCTTGACTAATCTACTGGAATTTTTTGAGGATGTAACTGGTAAAATAGATAAGGGAGAACCAGTGGATGTGGTGTATTTGGACTTTCAGAAGGCTTTCGATAAGGTCCCACATAAGAGATTAGCGTGCAAAATTAAGGCACATGGGATTGGGGGCAAGGTATTGACTTGGATAGAGAACTGGTTGGCGGACAGAAAGCAAAGAGTTGGAATAAACGGGTTGTTTTCCGAGTGGCAAGCAGTGACTAGTGGGGTACCGCAAGGATCGGTCCTAGGACCCCAGCTGTTCACAATATATATTAATGATCTGGACGAGGAAATTGGATGTAATATCTCCAAATTTGCAGACGACACAAAGCTGGGTGGGAGGGTAAGCTGTGAGGAGGATGTCGTGAAACTCCAGTACGATTTGGACAGGTTGGGTTATTGGGCAGAAACATGGCAAATGCACTATAATGTGGATAAATGTGAGGTTATCCACTTTGGTGGCAAAAACAGGAAGGCAGATTATTATTTGAATGGCAATAGATTGGGAGAAGGGGAAGTGCAAAGAGACCTGGGTGTTCTTGTGCACTAGTCGCTGAAGGTAAGCATGCAGGTGCAGCAGGCGGTTAAGAAGGCAAATGGTATGTTGGCCTTTGTAGCAAGAGGGTTCGAGTACAAGAACAAGGATGTCTTGCTGCAGTTGTACAGGTCCTTGGTGCGACCACACCTTGAGTATTGTGTGCAGTTTTGGTCACCTTACCTGAGGAAGGACATTCTTGCCATGGAGGGAGTGCAGCGAAGATTCACCAGGCTGATACCTGGGATGGCAGGAATGACGTACGAGGAGAGATTGTGTCGATTGGGCTTATACTCACTAGAGTTTAGAAGATTGAGAGGGGATCTCATCGAAACCTATAACATTCTGTCAGGCCTGGAGAGACTAGATGCAGAAAGGATGTTTCTGATGGCCGGGCAGTCCAGAACCAGGGGTCATAGTCTAAGGATAAGGGGTAATCCATTTAGGACTGAAATGAGGAGGAATTTCTTCACCCAGAGAGTGGTGAACCTGTGGAATTCTCTGCCACAGAGGGCGGTGGAGGCCAATTCATTAAATATATTCAAGAAAGAGTTGGATATATTTCTTGAGGCTAAAGGGATCAAGGGATATGGGGAGAAGGCAGGGACAGGGTACTGAATTTGGATGATCAGCCATGATCTCATTGAATGGCGGAGCAGGCTCGAAGGGCTGAATGGCCTACTCCTGCTCCTCATAGAGTCATAGAGTCATAGAGTTTTACAGCACAGAAAGAGGCCCTTCGGCCCATCGTGTCTGCGCCGCCCATCCATCCCTGTCCAGTCTAATCCCATTTTCCAGCATTTGGTCCATAGCCTTGTATGCAATGACATTTCAAGTGCTCATCCAAATGCTTCTTGAATGTTGTGAGGGTTCCTGCCTCTACCACCCTTTTAGGCATTGAGTTCCACATTCCAACCACCCTCTGGGTGAAAAAGTTCCTCCTCAAATCCCCTCTAAATCTCCTGCCCCTTACCCTGAATCTTTGCCCCCTTGTTATTGACCCCCCTACTAAGGGGAAAAGTTCCTCTTTGTCTACCCTATCTATGCCCCTCATCATTTTGTATACCTCAATCAGGTCCCCCCTCAGCCTTCTTTGCTCCAAGGAAAACAACCCCAGCCTGTTTAGTCTTTCTTCATAGCTGAGGCGCTCCATCCCAGGTAACATCCTGGTGAATCTTCTCTGCACCCTCTCCAAAGCAATCACATCCTTCCTATAGTGAGGTGACCAGAACTGCACACAGTACTCCAGCTGTGGCCTCACCAGCGTTTTGTACAGCTCCATCATAACCTCCCTGCTCTTATATTCTATGCCTCGGCTAATGAAGGCAAGTATCCCATATGCCTTTTTAACCACCTTATCTACCTGTTCCGCTGCCTTCAGGGATCTATGTACATGTACACCAAGGTCCCTCTGACCCTCTGTACTTCCTAGGGTCCTACCGCTCATTGTGTATTCCCTTGCCTTATTTGTCCGTCCAAAATGCATCACCTCGCACTTTTCAGGGTTAAATTCCATTTGCCACTTTTCCGCCCATCTGACCAACCCGTTTATATCGTCCTGTAGCCTGAGGCTTTCCTCCTCGCAATTTACCACCCCACCAATTTTCGTGTCATCTGCGAACTTACTGATCATACCTTTTACATTCTCATCCAAATCATTTATGTAGATCACAAACAATAAGGGACCCAGTACCGATCCCTGAGGTACCCCACTGGACACAGGCTTCCAGTCACAAAAGCAACCTTCGACCATCACCCTCTGCCTCCTGCCACTCAGCCAGTTTAGGATCCAACGCGCCAAGGCACCCTGGATCCCATGGGCTCTTACCTTCTTGACCAGTCTCCTATGCGGGACTTTGTCAAAAGCTTTACTGAAGTCCATGTAAACCACATCCACAGCATTTCCCTCATCCACCCCCCTAGTCACCCCCTCGAAAAATTCAATCAGATTTGTCAGACATGATTTACCCTTGACAAAGCCATGCTGACTATCCCCGATTAATCCTTGCCTCTCCAAGTGGAGACTAATTTTGTCCCTCAGAATTTTTTCCAATAATTTCCCTACCACAGATGTTAGGCTCACTGGCCTGTAATTCCCTGGTTTATCCCTGCTACCCTTCTTGTATAATGGTACTACATTAGCTGTTCTCCAGTCCTCTGGTACATCCCCTGTGGCCAGAGAGGTTCTGAAAATTTGTGTCAGAGCCCCTGCAATCTCCTCCTTTGCCTCCCACAGCAGCCTGGGATACATCTCGTCCGGGCCTGGGGATTTATCCACTTTTTGGCCTGCTAAAACCGCTAGCACCTCCTCCCTCTCGATGCTAATATGTTCAAGTATGTCACAGTCCCCTTGCCCGATTTCTATGTCCGCATCGTCTTTCTCCATAGTGAACACAGATGCAAAAAATTCATTTAAAACCCCGCCTACATCATCTGGCTCTACACACAGATTGCCACTTTGGTCCCTAATGGGCCCTACCCTTTCCCTGGTTATCCTCTTGCCCTTAATATACTTATAAAACATCTTAGGATTTTCCTTTATTTTGCTCGCCAGTGTTATTTCATGGCCCCTCCTCGCCCTCCTAATTTCTTTTTTAAGTATGCCCCTGCACTTTTTATACTCCTCTAGGGCTTCTTCCGTCTTTAGTCTTTTGTAACTGCCAAAAGCCCCCCTTTTATTTCTAATGCATTTTTGTATATCCCTTGTCATCCAAGGTTCCCTTTGCTTGTTGGTCCCACCCTTGACCTTTACAGGAACATGTTGGCGTTGTACTCTCTCTATTTCCCTTCTGAAAGTCTCCCACTGTTTTGATGTGGATTTTCCTATAAGTAGCTGCTCCCAGTCCACTTTGGCCAGATCCTGCCTTATCATATTAAAATCGGCCTTCCCCCAATTTAGAACCCTTATTTCCGGGCCGTCTTTGTCTTTTTCCATGACCACCTTAAATCTCACCGAATTATGGTCACTGTCGCCAAAATGCTCTCCTACTGATACTTCCACCACTTGCCCGGCTACATTCCCCAGAATTAGGTCCTATCTTGTATGTTTCTATGTTTCTATGAATGTTGGCCTTTATTTCAAGGGGGTTGGAGTATAAAAGCAGGGAAGTCCTGCTACAACTGTACAGGGTATTGGTGAGACCACACCTTGAGTACTGCGTACAGTTTTGGTCTCCTTATTCTGGATATACTTGCATTGGAGGCAGTTCAGAGACGATTCACTCGGTTGATTCCAGAGATGAGGGGGTTGACTTATGAGGAACGTTTGAGCAGGTTGGGCCTATACTCATTGGAATTTAGAAGAATGAGAGGTGATCTTATTGAAACATTTAAGATACTGAGGGGGCTCAACAAGGTAGATGCAGAGAGGATGTTTCCCCTCGTGGGCAAATCTAGAACTCGGGGACACAGTCATAGAAACATAGAAGATAGGAGCAGAAGTAGGCCATTCGGCCCCTCGAGCCTGCTCTGCCATTTAATGAGATCATGGCTGATCATCCAAATTCAGTACCCTGTCCCTGCCTTCTCCCTATATCCCTTGAACTCTTTAGCCTTAAGAAATATATCTAACTCCTTCTTGAATATATTTAATGAATTGGCCTCAACTGCCTTGTGTGGTAGAGAATTCCACAGGTTCACCACGCTCTGGGTGAAGAAATTCCTCCTCATCTCTGTCCTAAATGGCTTACCCCTTATCCTTAGACTGTGACCCCTGGTTCTGGACTCCACCGCCATCGGGAACATCCTTCCTGCATCTAGTCTGTCTAGTCCTTTTAGAATGTTATAAGTTTCAATGAGATCCCCTCCCATTCTTCTAAACTCTAGTGAATATAAGCCCAATCGACCCAATCTCTCTTCATATGTCATTCCTGCCATCCCAGGTATCAGTCTGGTGAATCTTCGCTGCACTCTCTCCATGGCAAGAACATCCTTCCTCAGATAAGGCGACCAATAACTGCACACAATACTCAAGGTGTGGTCTCACCAAGGCCCTGTACAACTGCAGCAAGACATCCTTGCTCCTGTACTCGAATCCTCTCACTATGAAGGCCAGCATACCATTTTCCTTCTTAACCGCCTGCTGCACCTGCATGCTTACCTTCAGTGACTGGTGCACAAGGACACCCAGGTCCAGAATAAAAGCTCGCCCTTTTAGAACTGAGATGAGAAGGAATTTCTTCTCTCAGAGGGTCATAAATCTGTGGAATTCTCTGCCCCAGAGAGCTGTGGAGGCTGGGTCATTAAATACATTTAAGGTGGAGATAGACAGATTTTTGCAAGATAAGGGAGTGTCATATTGGGCAGAAACAACAAAAACCCAAAGCAAACTCAATTGCTACTTGGCCCTAAACAGACAATACAACATAGCTGATTACCTGACCATGGTAAAGGATAACAAACTGAGAAGAACCTTGACAAGGTACAGACTTAGCGAACATAGCCTAGCGATCGAAAAAGGCAGACACAGGCAGACCAGGCTGCCAAGAGAAGACAGGATATGCTCTCACTGCAGTCAGGGAGTAGTTGAGACAGAGATGCACTTCCTCACAGCCTGTGGAAAATATCAGGGCATCAGAGAGAATTTCTATCAAAAATTCTCACAAATATGCCCTGAATTCAGAAATCTGACTGACAACCAAAAACTCCCATTCCTACTGGGGGAGGAGAGAAGCTGTGTAACACTGGCGGCACACTAAGTTACAGCTTGCCATGAACAGAGGGACAACCAGTAAACTAAGACAAGAGTATATATAAACAAGGCGAAAATATATTTATAAACTCAGGGATATACCTGTTTATACACTGTATGAATGGAACCGCGTTTATGTGTTCAACCATAAATGTATTTTGATGCTTTGGCAACATAAGATGTACCTTATCATGCCAATAAAGCGATTTGAATTGTATTGTATTGAGTGAAGGGTTATGGGGAGCGGGCAGGGAAGTGGCTTTGAGCCCAAGCTCATCCATGATCTTATTGAATGGCGGAGCAGGCTCGAGGGGCCAAGTGGCCTATTCCTGCTCCTATTTGTGATGTTCTTATGATCCCCCAGTACTGTCCGACCCCCGAAATCTGGCACTGGGGAAGTGAATCTGCAGCTGCTGTTCGCTCGTGGCGTGCTCCCGCGAGCGGACCTTTTGCTTTCCTAAAACAGGAGCTGGAAAGGGGCTTAACTCCAAGTGTTCTGCCGGCTGCTGTCTGAACACCCAGTGGGAGAGGCCCTGCGGCCTACTACTGTCGGGTCCACTCCCCCAACCCTCCCGTGTCCTGCTCTCACTCTGCACCTCTGTCTCTTCTCCAGGGTGGTTTGAACTCCATGGCCTATGTGAAAGTTTACTTGGACGATATCAATGACAACCGGCCAGTGTTCTACCCCGTGCAGTACGCGGCCAGCCTCAGCACACAGAGTTTGCCTGGGACGGCAGTGGTCAGGGTCTCTGCTTACGACAAGGATGGAGGGCGGAATGGGAAGGTGACGTACCAGATCGTCTCAGGAAACCTACTGGCCTTGTTCACACTCAACACCCACACGGGTAAGTGTGTGTTTGTGTCTCTCCGAGTCCAGTGTATCAGGATTTCGGATCTTTTGCATTATGTGACTGGTGAATGAGTTCTGAGTTTCTTCATAGAATTACACAGAAACAGGCCAGTTGGCGCATCCGGTCTGTGCTGGAGTTTATTCCCCACACGAGCAGTGTCCTAATCCCATGTCCCCGCCCTGTCCCCAGATCCCTTTATTCCCCTTTCCTCCAGCCATAGATCGAACCTATTATGTTGTGTAAATGCTGTGACCTCCCCCTGACCCCAGTCCCACTGGCGCTGCCGAGGCCCCCTTGGGTCCTGAGCCTCGCGGAGTGTCTCAGACTGAAGCTGGGATCTGTGGCAATGGCTGGTCTCCCCTCACCTGGTTGAACAGCCATGCTTCACACTTGTCCTTAACACTGACACAAAGTTCGTTGGCACTGGATCAGAGTGATTCTTTTCCAGAAGTTCTGCCGATGTGTCTCATTGTGTCCGGTAGCTTCCTGCCCTGTGAAACATCCTGTTTAAGTCCCGGCCTCCTTGGAGCAGCTGTGGAAGACCATTGTTCAGCTCGGGCTGGGTGAAAACCCTGCGTCTATTTTGAACGCGTTGTTGACAAGTAAACTTGCCTCCAGCCTGACGATTCGATGCAGTTCCATTTCATTCTCTCTTGCTTTTCACCTCCTGACACCAGGAGTCGTTGCCCAGATATTCGGGTGGCTCCACTGCCCCACACAGGGTGAATTTACCCAGAATTATCCTCCCACAGTGGACATCGACAGACCAGAATCCTGCCCGTCCCGAATGCCTCCAACCCTGAGCTGAGGTCAGGGCGGGGTCAGGAGAATTTAGGAGTTGACTGTCTAGGTTCACGGATGGTCACTTTGCACCCACCCCTCCCCACAGCCAGGGGGCAGCAGGTTAACTCACCGCACCCACCCCTCCCCACCGCCAAGGGGCAGCAGGTTAACTCACCGCACCCACCCCTCCCCACAGCCAGGGGGCAGCAGGTTAACTCACCGCACCCACCCCTCCCCACAGCCAGGGGGCAGCAGGTTAACTCACCGCACCCACCCCTCCCCACAGCCAGGGGGCAGCAGGTTAACTCACCGCACCCACCCCTCCCCACAGCCAGGGGGCAGCAGGGTAACTCACCGCACCCACCCCTCCCCACAGCCAGGGGGCAGCAGGGTAACTCTCCGCACCCACCCCTCCCCACCGCCAGGGGGCAGTAGGGTAACTCACTGCACCCGCCCCTCCCCACCGCCAGGGGGCAGCAGGGTAACTCACCGCACCCACCCCTCCCCACAGCCAGGGGGCAGCAGGTTAACTCACCGCACCCGCCCCTCCCCACCGCCAGGGGGCAGCAGCTGAGTTCATTGCTGGGCGCAGTCCGCGGGAGTTGCACGTGTTAGACTGTTCCGTGTTAATTTATCCCACGCTGTACAATTCAGCCCTCGATTGCCTGTTAGACTCAGTTACAAAGAATTTGTCTCTGATTACCCATGACTCTCGGAACTGCAGTGTGCTCTGTGGGTTGTGTGGTACTTACTGGGGCTGGGTGAGAGGGAGCCGGGTTGTGGCTTGTGCACTGGATCCCTTAGTGGGTCACACACTCACACCTTACAGTATGTGTGCTGTAAATACTGCTGGATGTCAGCCATATCTTCTGTACAACTAGCTCTCTTCCTCTTCCTCTTCCTGTGCCTTTTGAAATTTTCTGCATCACTTAAAAGCTCTTAAACACTTGCCAAGAAAAACTAGCCGTTAACCAATGATGGCTGGAGATCCCTGCTCACTGACACCGGGCATTCAGCCTGTCGGCACTGATTCACACATAGGCTGGTGGCTGCACCAGCGGCAAGCTGGCAGGAGGCACCTGGCCAGAAAGCACTTTGTAATCAGCCATTGTCCAGTGTTCAGTGCCGTGCGGGGATTCATACAATTTCTTCGGATCAGATTGCACGCTCATTGTTCTGGTTTCAGGAATGACACTCTGTCTTCTCCAGCAGGAAGCCCTCAGGACAATTATAAATATAAAAGTTGCAAAAATAACTGACTAATTCTCCCTGGGAGTGCGGGAGGGAGAAAACACAATGGTTGTGTTTCTAGATTTCAGTTCTATGTAAGCATGTCAGTGTGCAACGAGAGATCGAGAACGATTCAGTGCCTAATGAGAGATCGAGAATGATTCAGTGTCTGTGTGTAACAAGAGATCGAGAATAATTCAGTGTCTGTAACGAGAGATCGAGAAAGATTCAGTGTCTGTAACGAGAGATCGAGAACGATTTAGTGTCTGTGTGTAACGAGAGTTTGAGAAAGATTCAGTGTCTGTAACGAGAGATCGAGAATGATTCAGTGTCTGTAACGAGAGATCGAGAATAATTCAGTGTGTGTAACGAGAGATCGAGAACAATTCAGTGTCTGTAACGAGAGATCGAGAAAGATTCAGTGTCTGTAACGAGAGATCGAGAACGATTCAGTGTCTGTGTGTAACGAGAGATCGAGAACGATTCAGTGTCTGTAACGAGAGATCGAGAATGATTCAGTGTCTGTAACGAGAGATCGAGAATAATTCAGTGTCTGTAACGAGAGATCGAGAACGATTCAGTGTCTGTGTGTAACGAGAGATCGAGAACGATTCAGTGTCTGTAACGAGAGATCGAGAAAGATTCAGTGTCTATAACGAGAGATCGAGAACGATTCAGTGTCTATAATGAGAGATTGAGAACGATTCAGTGTCTGTGTGTAACGAGAGATCGAGAACGATTCAGTGTCTGTAACGAGAGATCGAGAATGATTCAGTGTCTGTAATGAGAGATCGAGAACGATTCAGTGTCTGTAACGTGAGACTGAGAACGATTCAGTGTCTGTGTGTAACGTGAGATCGAGAATGATTCAGTGTCTGTGTGTAACGTGAGATCGAGAACGATTCAGTGTCTGTGTGTAACGAGAGATCAAGAACGATTCAGTGTTTTTGTGACTGGAAGCCTGTGTCCAGTGGTGTATCACAGGGATCAGTGCTGGGTCTTTGTTGTTTGTAGTGTACATTAATGATTTAGATATGAATGTAGGAGGTATGATCAGTAGTTTGCAGATGACACGAAAATTGGTAGGGTGGCAAATAACGAGGAGGGAAGCCTCAGGCTACAGGACGATATAGACGGGTTGGTTAGATGGGCAGAACAGTAACACATGGAATTTAACCCTGAAAAGTGTGAGGTGATGCATTTTGGGAGGACTAACAAGGCAAGGGAATACACAGTGAATGGTAGGACCCTAGGAAGGACAGAGGATCAGAGGGACCTTGGTGTGCATGTACATAGATCCCTGAAGGCAGCAGGACAGGTAGATAAGGTGGTTAAAAAGGCATATGGGATACTTGCCTTCCTTAGCTGAGGCATAGAATATAAGAGCAGGGAGGGTATGATGGAGCTGTACAAAACGCTAGTTAGGCCACAGCTGGAATACTGAGTGCAGTTCTGGTCGCCACACTATAGGAGGGATGTGATTGCATTGGAGAGGGTGCAGAGGAGATTCACCAGGATGTTACCTGGGATGGAGCGCCTCAGCTATGAAGAGAGACTGGACAGGCTGGGGTTGTTTTCCTTAGAGCAGAGAAGGCTGAGGGGGGACCTGATTGAGGTGTACAATATTATGAGGGGCATAGATAGGGTAGATAGAAAGGAACTTTTCCCCTTAGTTGAGGGGTTAATAACCAGGGGGCATAGTTTCAAGGTAAGGGTAGGAGGTTTAGAGGAGATTTGAGGAAAAACTTTTTCACCCAGAGGGTGGTTGGAATCTGGAACTCACTGCCTGAAAGGGTGGTAGAGGCAGGAACCCTCACAACATTCAAGAAGCATTTAGATGAGCACTTGAAACACCATAGCATACAAGGCTACGGACCAAGTGTTGGAAAATGGGATTAGAATAGACAGGGCTTGATGGCTGGCGCGGACATGATGGGCCGAAGGGCCTCTTTCTGTGCTGTATAACTCTATGACTCTATGAGTGTCTGTGTGTAACGAGAGATTGAAAACAATTCAGTGTCTGTGTGTAATTAGAAATCGAGAACGATTCAGTGACTGTAACGAGAGATCAAGAATGATTCAGTATCTCTAACGAGAGATCGAGAACGATTCAGTGTCTGTAACGAGAGATCGAGAATGATTCAGTGTCTGTAACGAGAGATCGAGAATGATTCAGTGTCTGTAACGTGAGACTGAGAACGATTCAGTGTCTGTGTGTAACGTGAGATCGAGAATGATTCAGTGTCTGTGTGTAACGAGAGATCAAGAACGATTCAGTGTCTGTGTGTAACGCAAGATCGAGAACGATTTAGAGTCTGTAACGAGAGATCGAGAATGATTCAGTGTCTGTCTGTAAGGAGAGATCGAGAACGATTCAGTGTCTGTAATGGGAGATCGAGAATGATTCAGTGCCTGTAACAAGAGATCGAGAACGATTCAGTGTCTGTAATGAGAGATCGAGAACGATTCAGTGTCTGTAACAAGAGATCGAGAACGATTCAGTGTCTGTGTGTAACGAGAGATCGAGAACGATTCAGTGTCTGTAACAAGAGATCGAGAACGATTCAGTGTCTGTGTGTAACGAGAGATCGAGAACGATTCAGTGTCTCTGTGTAACGTGAGATCGAGAACAATTCAGTGTCTGTGTGTAACGAGAGATCGAGAACGATTCAGTGTCCAACGAGAGATCGAGAACGATTCAGTGTCTGTAACGAGAGACCGAGAATGATTTAGTATCTGTAACGAGAGATCGAGAACGATTCAGTGTCTGTAACGAGAGATCGAGAACGATTCCGTGTATGTAACCAGAGATTGAGAACGATTCAGAGTCTGTAACGAGAGATCGAAAACGATTCAGTGTCTAACGAGAGATCGAGAATGATTCAGTGTCTGTCTGTAACGAGAGATCGAGAACGATTCAGCGTCCAACGAGAGATCGAGAACGATTCAGTGTCTGTAACGAGAGATCGAGAATGATCCAGTGTCTGTAACGACAGATCGAGAATAATTCAGTGTCTGTAACGAGAGATCGGGAACGATTCAGTGTGTGTAACGAGAGATCGAGAACGATTCAGTGTCTGTGTGTAACGAGAGATCGAGAACGATTCAGTGTCTGTAACGTGAGATCGAGAATAATTCAGTGTCTGTAATGAGAAATCGAGAACAATTCAGTGTCTGTAATGAGAGATCGAGAATGATTCAGTGTCTGTGTGTAACGAGAGATCGAGAACGATTCAGTGTCTAACGAGAGATTGAAAATGATTCAGTGTCTGTAACGAGAGATCGAGAATGATTTAGTATCTGTAATGAGAGATCGAGAACGATTCAGTGTGTGTGTAACGAGAGATCGAGAACGATTCAGTGTCTGTAACGAGAGATCAAGAATGATTCAGTGTCTGTGTGTAATGAGAGATCGAGAATGATTCAGTGTCTGTAACGTGAGATCGAGAACGATTCAGTGTCTGTAACGTGAGATCGAGAACGATTCAGTGTCTGTGTGTAACGAGAGATCGAGAACGATTCAGTGTCTGTAATGAGAGATCGAGAATGATTCAGTATCTGTAACGAGAGATCGAGAACGATTCAGTGTCTGTAACGAGAGATCGAGAATGATTTAGTATCTGTAATGAGAGATCGAGAACGATTCAGTGTGTGTGTAACGAGAGATCAAGAATGATTCAGTGTCTGTGTGTAATGAGAGATCGAGAACGATTCAGTGTCTGTAACGAGAGATCGAGAACGATTCAGTGTCTGTAACGAGAGATCGAGAACGATTCAGTGTCTGTAACGAGAGATCGAGAACGATTCAATGTCTGTAACGAGAGATCGAGAACGATTCAGTGTCTGTGTGTAACGAGAGATTGAAAACAATTCAGTGTCTGTGTGTAATGAGAAATCGAGAACGATTCAGTGACTGTAACGAGAGATCGAGAACGATTCAGTGTCTGTAACGTGAGACTGAGAACGATTCAGTGTCTGTGTGTAACGTGAGATCGAGAATGATTCAGTGTCTGTGTGTAACGAGAGATCAAGAACGATTCAGTGTCTGTGTGTAACGCAAGATCGAGAACGATTTAGAGTCTGTAACGAGAGATCAAGAATGATTCAGTATCTCTAACGAGAGATCGAGAACGATTCAGTGTCTGTAACGAGAGATCGAGAATGATTCAGTGTCTGTAACGAGAGATCGAGAATGATTCAGTATCTGTAACGAGAGATCGAGAACGATTCAGTGTCTGTGTGTAACGAGAGATCGAGAACGATTCAGTGTCTGTGTGTAACGAGAGATCGAGAATGATTCAGAGTCTGTAACGAGAGATGGAGAATGATTCAATATCTGTAACGAGAGATCAAAAACGATTCAGTGTCTGTAACGAGAGATCGAGAATGATTCAGTATCTGTAATGAGAGATCGAGAACGATTCAGTGTCTGTGTGTAACGAGAGATCGAGAAAGATTCAGTGTCTGTGTGTAACGAGAGATCGAGAACGATTCAGAGTCTGCAACGAGAGATCGAGAATGATTCAGTATCTGTAACGAGAGATCGAGAACGATTCAGTGTCTGTAACGAGAGATCGGGAATGATTCAGTGTCTGTAACGTGAGATCGAGAACGATTCCGTGTCTGTGTGTAACGTGAGATCGAGAACGATTCAGTGTCTGTGTGTAACGAGAGATCAAGAACGATTCAGTGTTTTTGTGACTGGAAGCCTGTGTCCAGTGGTGTATCACAGGGATCGGTGCTGGGTCCTTTGTTGTTTGTAGTGTACATTAATGATTTAGATATGAATGTAGGAGGTATGATCAGTAGTTTGCAGATGACACGAAAATTGGTAGGGTGGTAAATAACAAGGAGGGAAGCCTCAGGCTACAGGACGATATAGACGGGTTGGTTAGATGGGCAGAATAGTAGCAAATGGAATTTAACCCTGAAAAGTGTGAGGTGATGCATTTTGGGAGGACTAACAAGGCAAGGGAATACACAATGAATGGTAGGACCCTAGGAAGGACAGAGGATCAGAGGGACCTTGGTGTGCATGTACATAGATCCCTGAAGGCAGCAGGACAGGTAGATAAGGTGGTTAAAAAGGCATATGGGATACTTGCCTTCCTTAGCCGAGGCATAGAATATAAGAGCAGGGAGGGTATGATGGAGCTGTACAAAATGCTAGTTAGGCCACAGCTGGAATACTGTGTGCAGTTCTGGTCGCCACACTATAGGAAGGATGTGATTGCTTTGGAGAGGGTGCAGAGGAGATTCACCAGGATGTTACCTCGGCTGGAGCGCTTCAGCTATGAAGAGAGACTGGACAGGCTGGGGTTGTTTTCCTTAGGGCAGAGAAGGCTGAGGGGGGACCTGATTGACGTGTACAAAATTATGAGGGTTATAGATAGGGTGGATAGGAAGGAACTTTTCCCCTTAGTTGAGGGGTTAATAACCAGGGGGCATAGATTCAAGGTAAGGGGCAGGAGGTTTCGAGGAGATTTGAGGAAAAACTTTGTCACCCAGAGGGTGGTTGGAATCTGGAACTCACTGCCTGAAAGGGTGGTAGGAGCAGGAACCCTCACAACATTCAAGAAGCATTTAGATGAGCACTTGAAACGCCATAGCATACAAGGCTACGGACCAAGTGTTGGAAAATGGGATTAGAATAGACAGGGCTTGATGGCCGGCGTGGACATGATGGGCCGAAGGGCCTCTTTCTGTGCTGTATAACTCTATGACTCTATGAGTGTCTGTGTGTAACGAGAGATTGAAAACAATTCAGTGCCTGTGTGTAATGAGAATTCGAGAACGATTCAGTGTCTGTAATGAGAGATCGAGAACGATTCAGTGTCTGTGTGTAACGACAGATCGAGAACGATTCAGTGTCTGTAACGGGAGATCGAGAATGATGCAGTATCTGTAACGAGAGATCGAGAACGATCCAGTGTCTGTAACGAGAGATCGAGAACGATCCGGTGTCTGTAACGAGAGATCGAGAATAATTCAGTGTCTGTAACGAGAGATCGAGAACGATTCAGTGTCTGTAATGAGAGATCGAGAACGATTCAGTGTCTGTGTGTAACGAGAGATCAAGAACGATTCAGTGTCTGTAACGAGAGATCGAGAATAATTCAGTGTCTGTAACGAGAGATCGAGAACGATTCAGTGTCTGTAATGAGAGATCGAGAACGATTCAGTGTCTGTGTGTAACGAGAGATCGAGAACGATTCAGTGTCTAACGAGAGATCGAGAATAATTCAGTGTCTGTAACGAGAGATCGAGAATGATTCAGTGTCTGTAACGAGAGATCGAGAAAGATTCAGTGTCTGTAACGAGAGATCGAGAACGATTCAGTGTCTGTAATGAGAGATCGAGAACGATTCAGTGTCTGTCACATGAGATCGAGAATAATTCAGTGCCTGTAACGAGAGATCGAGAATGATTCAGTGTCTATAATGAGAGATCGAGAACGATTCAGTGTCTATAACGAGAGATCAAGAACGATTCAGTGTCTGTAATGAGAGATCGAGAACGATTCAGTGTCTGTGTGTAACGAGAGATCGAGAACGATTCAGTGTCTGTAATGAGAGATCGAGAACGATTCAGTGTCTGTCACATGAGATCGAGAATAATTCAGTGCCTGTAACGAGAGATCGAGAATGATTCAGTGTCTATAATGAGAGATCGAGAACGATTCAGTGTCTATAACGAGAGATCGAGAACGATTCAGTGTCTGTAATGAGAGATCGAGAACGATTCAGTGTCTGTGTGTAACGAGAGATCGAGAACGATTCAGTGTCTGTAATGAGAGATCAAGAAAGATTCAGTATCTGTTACGAGAGATCGAGAACGATTCAATGTCTGTAATGAGAGATCGTGAATGATTCAGTATCTGTAACGAGAGATCGAGAATGATTCAGTGTCTGTAACGAGAGATCGAGATCGCGAATGATTCAGTGTCTTTAACGTGAGATCGGGAACGATTCAGTGTCGGTGTGTAACGAGAGATCGAAAACGATTCAGTGTCTGTAATGAGAGATCGAGAACTATTCAGTATCGAACGAGAGATCGAGAACGATTCAGTGTCTGTAAGGAGAGATCGAGAATGATTCAGTATCTGTAACGAGAGATCGAGAACGATTCAGTGTCTGTGTGTAACGAGAGATCGAGAACGATTCAGTGTCTGTAACGAGAGATCGAGAATGATTCAGTGTCTGTGTGTAACGACAGATCGAGAACGATTCAGTGTCTGTAACGAGAGATCGAGAATGATTCAGTATCTGTAACGAGAGATCGAGAACGATCCAGTGTCTGTAACGAGAGATCGAGAACGATCCGGTGTCTGTAACGAGAGATCGAGAATAATTCAGTGTCTGTAACGAGAGATCGAGAACGATTCAGTGTCTGTAATGAGAGATCGAGAACGATTCAGTGTCTGTGTGTAACGAGAGATCAAGAACGATTCAGTGTCTGTAACGAGAGATCGAGAATAATTCAGTGTCTGTAACGAGAGATCGAGAACGATTCAGTGTCTGTAATGAGAGATCGAGAACGATTCAGTGTCTGTGTGTAACGAGAGATCGAGAACGATTCAGTGTCTGTAACGAGAGATCGAGAATAATTCAGTGTCTGTAACGAGAGATCGAGAATGATTCAGTGTCTGTAACGAGAGATCGAGAAAGATTCAGTGTCTGTAACGAGAGATCGAGAACGATTCAGTGTCTGTAATGAGAGATCGAGAACGATTCAGTGTCTGTCACATGAGATCGAGAATAATTCAGTGCCTGTAACGAGAGATCGAGAATGATTCAGTGTCTATAATGAGAGATCGAGAACGATTCAGTGTCTATAACGAGAGATCGAGAACGATTCAGTGTCTGTAATGAGAGATCGAGAACGATTCAGTGTCTGTGTGTAACGAGAGATCGAGAACGATTCAGTGTCTGTAATGAGAGATCAAGAAAGATTCAGTATCTGTTACGAGAGATCGAGAACGATTCAATGTCTGTAATGAGAGATCGTGAATGATTCAGTATCTGTAATGAGAGATCGAGAATGATTCAGTGTCTGTAACGAGAGATCGAGATCGCGAATGATTCAGTGTCTTTAACATGAGATCGAGAACGATTCAGTGTCGGTGTGTAACGAGAGATCGAAAACGATTCAGTGTCTGTAATGAGAGATCGAGAACTATTCAGTATCTAACGAGAGATCGAGAACGATTCAGTGTCTGTAACGAGAGATCGAGAATGATTCAGTATCTGTAACGAGAGATCAAGAACGATTCAGTGTCTGTGTGTAACGTGAGATCGAGAACGATTCAGTGCCTGTAACGAGAGATCGAGAATGATTCAGTATCTGTAACATGAGATCAAGAACGATTCCGTGGGGAGAGGTGGGTGCGCCGCACTGCACTGCACTCTGGGCCAGTCAGGAGCAACAACACTGCCTTTCTGTGGCGGAAATGAGGCACAGACGTAGATTTCCAGGCTTGGTTCATGGAATCTCCCCAAGGTCCAGCTTCTGTCCTCAGTGAAAATGTCATTCGTACAAAGGGCCTGATTTCTGATTTTTGATACAATGGGCAGGATTTTCATTGGGCCGTGGAGGCGGGATTGGCGGCGTGTGCGGGTTTAGAATCCTGAAATTGGGGGGGCACGAACCCATCCCGCCCCCAACCCGCCTCCTATCCAGTTTCAATGGAGGCGGGTACCCGACCCGCACTGGGACCCACCTCCCCGAGGCGGGAAGGGGATTTAGTGCCAAATAACTGCCTGTTAACAGGTAGTTAACAGGCAGTTTTTAGCCTAATCCCTATTTTCATTGTTGAAATGTGGGATTCCCGACGGCTCCAAACCACGCCAAGTTAGCGAGGCGGGCCGTCGGGATGAAGGGCTTGGAGGGGTCGAGATGTCCGGTGTTCAGGTGAGTGATGGGTGCATGAGTGCAGAGGTAAGTGTGTTTGGTGTGTTTAAAGTGTTTAAAGAAGTTTTACTTACATTTACATACCTTTACAGCCTTCCTTCCCTCAGGTCTCGGGAGTCCCTCATCTCACCGGCACAGAAAGCAGAATGGCTGTGATCTGTCAAAAGTTCCAGCATTCAGCTTTCTGTTCCAGGGAGATCTCTAAATCATCCTGACAGGAAGGAATTAACTTGGAGTGCAGATTGTCAGTGTTTAACAGCTTCAAACAGCTGTCAAACGCTGATATTTCATCTGTCAAAAGGTCTTGACAGATGAAATATCAATCTGTGATGTCACCTGTTTCCGGGTGGCCCTTAATTGGCCTGCTGAGCCCGCTGGGCGGGCTTAACAAGGTCAATCAAGTCAAAATCGCATGGGTTGGCTACAACTCGATGGAGGCGGGACTACAACCCCGAAAGTTTTAGTCCCGCCTCCTACCCGACTCCTCAATGAAAATCCAGCCCAATGGCTTCTCATTCTAGTACGTGGCCCCCCCGCAGGCTGCCCCTCCCCACAGTCTGCCCCTCCCCCGCAATCTGCCCCTCCCCCACAGTCTGCCCCTCCCCCGCAATCTGCCCCTCCCCCACAGTCTGCCCCTCCCCCGCTGGCTGCCCCTCCCCTTCAGTCTGCCCCTCCCCCACAGTCTGCGCCTCCCCCACAGTCTGCCCCTCCCTCACAGTCTGCCCCTCCCCGTAGGCTGGAGTGCGGGTTAACATGGATATTAGGGTTTAGACGGGCTGGAGCGCGGGTTCACACGGATATTGGGGTTCAGACGGGCTGGAGCGCGGGTTCACATGGATATTGGGGTTTAGACGGGCTGGAGCGCGGGTTCACATGGATATTGGGGTTTAGACGGGCTGGAGCGCGGGTTCCCATGGATATTGGGGTTTAGACGGGCTGGAGCGAGGGTTTACATGGATATTGGGGTTTAGACGGGCTGGAGCGCGGGTTCACATGGATATTGGGGTTTAGACGGGGTGGAGCGCGGGTTCACATGGATATTGGGGTTTAGATGGCTGGAGCGTGGGTTCACACGGATATTGGCGTTCAGACGGGCTGGAGCGCGGGTTCACATGGATATTGGGGTTTAGACGGGCTGGAGCGCGGGTTCACATGGATATTGGGGTTTAGACGGGCTGGAGCGCGGGTTCACATGGATATTGGGGTTTAGACGAGGTAGAGCGCGGGTTCACACAGATATTGGGGTTTAGACAGGCTGGAGCGCGGGTTCACATGGATATTGGGGTTTAGACGGGCTGGAGCGCGGGTTCACATGGATATTGGGGTTTAGATGAGGTAGAGCGTGGGTTCACACGGATATTGGGGTTTAGACGGGCTGGAGCGCGGGTTCACATGGATATTGGGGTTTAGACGGGCTGGAGCGCGGGTTCACACGGATATTGGGGTTTAGATGAGATAGAGCGCAGGTTCACATGGATATTGGGGTTTAGATGAGGTGGAGCGCGGGTTCACACGGATATTGGGGTTTAGACAGGCTGGAGCGCGGGTTCACACGGATATTGGGGTTCAAACGGGGTAGAGCGCGGGTTCACACGGAGTATGCCGGGTGTGTAGAAATACAAATACCAGACTTGAAAACTGGGTGTGTTTGTATTAGAAGAGATGACAGAGTGATTTACTAGAAATGTTTAAAGCGATGCAGGGCTGGACAGGGCGATAGAAGCAGCCTTTGTCCAGTGATTGAGGCTTGAGAACGAGCGGCCAGAGATACACGATTAAATGTAAGCGAGTTAGGACAGGGAGCGGGAGAAGCTCTTTTCCACAGCTAGTTATGAGGTTGTGGAGTTAGTGACTGAGGCAGAGACCTGGGGCAACATTGAAGAACAGGTTGGAGAGGGTGCTGAAGGAAAGGGGGATGAAGGGACAGGGGATTAGGACACTTCTCATGTGGAGGATAAACACCAGCACGGACTGGATGGACTGAATAGCCTGTTCCCTGCTGTCATCATTTCAATATAATTCTGTATAAAGAACATGCAAATTTTCTGACGTCAGGATCTCCAATAGGGTCAGGGTCGAGGATCACTGACAGGTCAGAAGCTTCACTCCACCATCGCTATGGCAACATTGGGATTATAGGTTAAGGGTCAATGATTTTACTAAATAAGGTCATGTGAGGGGTTGGTGTGAGTTGTGGTGAAGAGTTGGTGTGAGTTGTCATGAAGGGTTGGTGTGAGTTGTGGTGAGGGGTTGGTGTGAGTTGTGGTGAAGGGTTGGTGTGAGTTGTGATCAGGGGTTGGTGAGAGTTGGGGTGAAGGGTTGGTGTGAGTTGTGGTGAAGGGGTTGGTGTGAGTTGTGGTGAAGGGTCGGTGTGAGTTGTGGTGAATGGTTGGTGTGAGTTGCGATGAATCATTGGAGTGAGTTGTGGTGAAGGGTTGGTGTGAGTTGTGGTGAATGGTTGGTGAGAGTTGTGGTCAGGGGTTGGTGTGAGTTGTGGTCAGGGGTTGGTGTGAGTTGTGGTCAGCTGTTGGTGTGAGTTGTGGTGAAGGGTTGGTGTGAGTTGTGGTCAGAGGTTGGTGTGAGTTGTGGTGAAGGGTTGGTGTGAGTTGTGGTGAATGGTTGGTGTGAGTTGTGGTCAGGTGTTGGTGTGAGTTGTGGTGAAGCGTTGGTGTGAGTTGTGGTGAAGGGTTGCTGTGAGTTGTGAAGCAGTTGGTGTGAGTTGTGGTCAGGTGTTGGTGTGAGGTGTGGTGAAGGGTTGGTGTGAGTTGTGGTGAAGGGTTGGTGTGAGTTGTGGTGAAGCAGTTGGTGTGAGTTGTGGTCAGGTGCTGGTGTGAGGCGTGGTGAAGGGTTGGTGTGAGTTGTGAAGGGTTGGTGTGAGTTGTGGTGAAGGGGTTGGTGTGAGTTGTGTTCAGGGGTTGGTGTGAGTTGTAGTGAAGGGTTGGTGTGAGTTGTGGTCAGGGGTTGGTGTGCGTTGTGGTGAAGGGTTGGTGTGAGTTGTGGGGAACGGTTGGTGTGAGTTGTGGTGAAGGGTTGGTGTGAGTTGTGGGGAACGGTTGGTGTGAGTTGTGGTGAAGGGTTGGTGTCACTTGTGGTGAAGGATTGGTGTGAGTTGTGAAGGGTTGGTGTGAGTTGTGGTCAGGGGTTGGTGTGAGTTGTGATCAGGGATTGGTGTGAGTTGTGGTGAAAGGGTTGGTGTGAGCTGTGGTGAAGGGTTGGTGTGAGTTGTGGTGAAGGGTTGGTGTGAGTTGTGATCAGGGGTTGGTGTGAGTTGTGGAGAAGGGGTTGGTGTGAGTTGTGGTGAAGGGTTGGTGTGAGCTGTGGTCAGGGGTTGGTGTGAGTTGTAGTGAAGGGTTGGTGTGAGTTGTGGTGAAGGGTTGGTGTGAGTTGTGGTGAAGGGTTGGTGTGAGTTGTGGTGAATGGTTGGTGTGCGTTGTGGTCAGGGGTTGGTGTGAGTTGTGATCAGGGGTTGGTGTGAGTTGTGGTGAAGTGGTTGGTGTGAGTTGTGGTGAAGGGTTAGTGTGAGTTGTGGTGAAGGGTTGGTGTGAGATGTGATCAGGGGTTGGTGCGAGTTGTGGTGAAGGTTTGGTGTGAGTTGTGGGGAAGTGTTGGTGTGAGTTGTGGTTAGGGGTTGGTGTGAGTTGTGGTGAAGGGTTGGTGTGAGTTGTGGTGAAGGGTTGGTGTGAATTGTGATCAAGGGTTGGTGTGAATTGTGATCAGGGGTTGGTGTGAGTTGTGATCAGGGGTTGGTGTGAGTTGTGGTGAAGGGTTGGTGTAGGTTGTGGTGAAGGGTTGGTGTGAGTTGTGGTCAGGGGTTGGTGTGAATTGTGATCAGGGGTTGGTGTGAGTTGTGGTGAAGGGTTGGTGTGAGTTGTGGTGAAGCGTTGGTGTGAGTTGTGATCAGGGGTTGGTGTGAGTTGTGGTGAAGGGTTGGTGTGAGTTGTGGTGAAGGGTTGGTGTGAGTTTTGGTGAAAGGTTGGTGTGAGTTGTGTTCGGGGGTTGGTGTGATTTGTGGTGAGGGGTTGGTGTGAGTTGTGGTGAAGGGTTGGTGTGAGTTGTGGTGAAGGGTTGGTGTGGGTTGTGGTGAAGGGTTGGTGTGGGTTGTGGTGAAGGGTTGGTGTGAGTTGTGGTGTGGGGTTGGTGTGAGTTGTGGTGAAGGGTTGGTGTGAGTTTTGGTGAAAGGTTGGTGTGAGTTGTGTTCGGGGGTTGGTGTGATTTGTGGTGAGGGGTTGGTGTGAGTTGTGGTGAAGGGTTGGTGTGAGTTGTGGTGAAGGGTTGGTGTGGGTTGTGGTGAAGGGTTGGTGTGAGTTGTGGTGTGGGGTTGGTGTGAGTTGTGGTGAAGGGTTGGTGTGAGTTGTGGTGAAGGGTTGGTGTGAATTGTGATCAGGGGTTGATGTGAATTGTGATCAGGGTTTGGTGTGAGTTGTGATCAGGGGTTGGTGTGAGTTGTTGTGAAGGGTTGGTGTGAATTGTGATCAGGGGTTGGTGTGAATTGTGGTGAAGGGTTTGGTGTGAGTTGTGGTCCGGGGTTGGTGTGAATTGTGATCAGGGGTTGGTGTGAGTTGTGGACAGGGGCTGGTGTGAGTTGTGGTGAAGGGTTGGTCTGAGTTGTGGTGAAAGGTAGGTGTGAGTTGTGGTGAAGGGTTGGTGTGAGTTTTGGTCAGGGGTTGGTGTGAGTTGTGGTGAAGGGTTTGTGTGAGTTGTGAAGGGTTGGTGTGAGTTGTGGTGAAGGGATTGGTGTGAGTTGTGGTCAGGGGTTGCTGTGAGTTGTGGTAAAAGGTTGGTGTGAGTTGTGGTTAGGGGTTGGTCTGAGTTGTGTTGAAGGGTTGGTGTGAGTTGGGGTGAAGGGCTGGTGTGAGTTGTGATCAGGCATTGGTGTGAGTTGTTGTGAAGGGTTGGTGTGAGTTGTGGTGAAGGTGTTGGTGTGAGCTGTGGTGTAGGGTTGGTGTGAGTTGTGGTGAAGGGTTGGTGTCAGTTGTGGTCAGGGGTTGGTGTGAGTTGTGGTGAAGGGTTGGTGTGAGTTGTGGTGAAGGGGTTGGTGTGAGTAGTGGTGAAGGGTTGGTGTGAGTTGTGGTCAGGGGTTGGTGTGAGTTGTGGTGAAGGGTTGGTGTTAGTTGTGGTGAATGGTTGGTGTGAGTTGTGGCGAAGGGGTTGGTGTGAGTAGTGGTGAAGGGTTGGTGTGAGTTGTGGTGAAGGGCTGGTGTGAGTTGTGGTCAGGGGTTGGTGTGAGTTGTGAAAGGTTGGTGTGAGTTGTGGTGAAGGGTTGGTGTGAGTTGTGGTGAAGGGTTGGTGTGAGTTTTGGTGAAGGGTTTGTGTGAGTTGTGGTGAAGGGTTGGTGTGAGTTGTGGTGAAGGGTTGGTGTGAGTTGTGGTGAAGGGTTAGTGCGAGTTGTGATCAGGGGTTGGCGTGAGTTGTGGTGAAGGGTTGGTGTGAGTTGTGGTCAGGGGTTGGTGTGAGTTGTAGTGAAGGGTTGGTGTGAGTTGTGGTGAAAGGTTGGTGTGAGTTGTGGTGAAGGGTTGGTGTGAGTTGTGTTGAAGGGTTGGTGTGAGTTGTGTTTGGGGGTTGGTGTGAGTTGTGGTGTAGGGTTGGTGTGAGTTGTGGTGACGGGTTGGTGTGAGTTGTGGTGTAGGGTTGGTGTGAGTTGTGGTGAAGGATTTGTGTGAGTTGTGGTGAAGGGTTGGTGTGAGTTGTGATCAGGGGTTGGTGTGAGTTGTGGTGAAGGGGTTGGTTTGAGTTATATTGAAGGATTTGGTGTGAGTTGTGGTCAGGGGTTGGTGTGAGTTGTGGTGAAGGGTTGGTGTGAGTTGTGATCAGGGGTTGGTGTGAGTTGTGGTGAAGGCGTTGGCGTGAGTTGTGGTGAAGGGTTGGTGTGAGTTGTGGTCAGGGGTTGGTGTGAGTTGTAGTGAAGGGTTGGTGTGAGTTGTGGTGAAAGGTTGGTGTGAGTTGTGGTGAAGGGTTGGTGTGAGTTGTGTTGAAGGGTTGGTGTGAGTTGTGTTTGGGGGTTGGTGTGAGTTGTGGTGTAGGGTTGGTGTGAGTTGTGGTGACGGGTTGGTGTGAGTTGTGGTGTAGGGTTGGTGTGAGTTGTGGTGAAGGATTTGTGTGAGTTGTGGTGAAGGGTTGGTGTGAGTTGTGATCAGGGGTTGGTGTGAGTTGTGGTGAAGGGGTTGGTTTGAGTTATATTGAAGGATTTGGTGTGAGTTGTGGTCAGGGGTTGGTGTGAGTTGTGGTGAAGGGTTGGTGTGAGTTGTGGTCAGGGGTTGGTGTGAGTTGTGGTGAAGGGTTGGTGTGAGTTGTGGTGAAGGGTTGGTGTGAGTTGTGGTGAAGGGGTTGGTGTGAGTTGTGGTCAGTGGTTGGTGTGAGTTGTGGTGAAGGGGTTGGTGTGAGTTGTGGTCAGGGGTTGGTGTGAGTTGTGGTGAAGGGTTGGTGTGAGTTGTGATCAGGGGTTGGTGAGAGTTGGGGTGAAGGGTTGGTGTGAGTTGTGGTGAAGGGGTTGGTGTGAGTTGTGGTGAAGGATCGGTGTGAGTTGTGGTGAATGGTTGGTGTGAGTTGCGGTGAATCATTGGAGTGAGTTGTGGTGAAGGGTTGGTGTGAGTTGTGGTGAATGGTTGGTGAGAGTTGTGGTCAGGGGTTGGTGTGAGTTGTGGTCAGGGGTTGGTGTGAGTTGTGGTCAGGTGTTGGTGTGAGTTGTGGTGAAGGGTTGGTGTGAGTAGTGGTGAAGGGTTGGTGTGAGTTGTGGTCAGAGTTTGGTGTGAGTTGTGGTGAAGGGTTGGTGTGAGTTGTGAATGGTTGGTGTGAGTTGTGGTCAGGTGTTGGTGTGAGTTGTGGTGAAGCATTGGTGTGAGTTGTGGTGAAGGGTTGGTGTGAGTTGTGGTGAAGCAGTTGGTGTGAGTTGTGGTCAGGTGTTGGTGTGAGGTGTGGTGAAGGGTTGGTGTGAGTTGTGGTGAAGGGTTGGTGTGAGTTGTGGTGAAGGGGTTGGTGTGAGTTGTGTGAAGGGGTTGGTGTGAGTTGTAGTGAAGGGTTGGTGTGAGTTGTGGTCAGGGGTTGGTGTGCGTTGTGGTGAAGGGTTGGTGTGAGTTGTGGGGAACGGTTGGTGTGAGTTGTGGTGAAGGGTTGGTGTGAGTTGTGGGGAACGGTTGGTGTGAGTTGTGGTGAAGGGTTGGTGTCACTTGTGGTGAAGGATTGGTGTGAGTTGTGAAGGGTTGGTGTGAGTTGTGGTCAGGGGTTGGTGTGAGTTGTGATCAGGGGTTGGTGTGAGTTGTGGTGAAAGGGTTGGTGTGAGCTGTGGTGAAGGGTTGGTGTGAGTTGTGGTGAAAGGTTGGTGTGAGTTGTGGTCAGGGATTGGTGTGAGTTGTGGTGAAGGGTTGGTATGAGTTGTGGTCAGGGGTTGGTGTGAGTTGTGGTGAAGGGTTGGTGTGACTTGTGGTGAAAGGCTGGTGTGAGTTGTGGTGAAGGGTTGGTGTGAGTTGTGCTGAATGTTTGGTGTGAGATGTGGTCAGGGGTTAGTGTGAGTTGTGATCAGGGATTGGTGTGAGTTGTGGTGAAGGGTTGGTGTGAGTTGTGGTGAAGGGTTGGTGTGAGTTTTGGTGAAGGGTTGGTGTTAGTTGTGGTGAAGGGTTGGTGTGAGTTGTGGTGAAGGGTTGGTGTGAGTTGTGATCAGGGGTTGGTGTGAGTTGTGAAGGGTTGGTGTGAGTTGTGGTGAAGTGTTGGTGTGAGTTGTGGTCAGGGGTTGGTGTGAGTTGTGGTGAAGGGTTGGTGTGAGTTGTGTTTGGGGGTTGGTGTCAGTTGTGGTGTAGGGTTGGTGTGAGTTGTGGTGATGGGTTGGTGTGAGTTGTGGTGAAGGGTTGGTGTGAGTTGTGATCAGGGGTTGGTGTGAGTAGTGGTGAAGGGTTGGTGTCAGTTGTGGTCAGGGGTTGGTGTGAGTTGTGGTGAAGTGTTGGTGTGAGTTGTGGTGAAGGGTTGGTGTGAGTTGTGATCAGGGTTTGGTGTGAGTAGTGGTGAAGGGTTGGTGTCAGTTGTGGTCAGGGGTTGGTGTGAGTTGTGGTGAAGGGTTGGTGTGAGTTGTGGTGAAGGGTTGGTGTGAGTTGTGATCAGGGGTTGGTGTGAGTAGTGGTGAAAGGTTGGTGTGAGTTGTGGTGAGGGGTTGGTGTGAGTTGTGGTGAAGGGTTGGTGTGAGTTGTGGTCAGGGGTTGGTGTGAGTAGTGGTGAAGGGTTGGTGTGAGTTGTGGTCAGGGGTTGGTGTGAGTTGTGGTGAAGGGTTGGTGTGAGTTGTGGTGAATGGTTGGTGTGAGTTGTGGCCAGGGGTTGGTGTGAGTTGTGGTGAAGGGTTGGTGTGAGTTGTGGTCAGGGGTTGGTGTGAGTTGTGGTGAAGGGTTGGTGTGAGTTGTGGTGAATGGTTGGTGTGAGTTGTGGCCAGGTGTTGATGTGAGTTCTGGTCAGGGGTTGGTGTGAGTTGTGGTCAGGGGTTGGTATGAATTGTGGTGAAGGGTTGGTGTGAGTTGTGGTGAAGGGTTGGTGTGAATTGTGAAAGGTTGGTGTGAGTTGTGGTGAAGGGTTGGTGTGAGTTGTGGTGAAGGGTTGGTGTGAGTTGTGGTGAAGGGTTGGTGTGAGTTGTGGTCAGGGGTTGGTGTGAGTTGTGGTGAAGGGGTTGGTGTGAGTTGTGGTGAAGGGTTGGTGTGAGTTGTGATCAGGGGTTGGTGTGAGTTGTGGTGAAGGGGTTGGTGTGAGTTGTGGTGAAGGGTTGGTGTGAGTTGTGGTCAGGGGTTGGTGTGAGTTGTAGTGAAGGGTTGGTGTGAGTTGTGGTGAAAGGTTGGTGTGAGTTGTGGTGAAGGGTTGGTGTGAGTTGTGTTGAAGGGTTGGTGTGAGTTTTGGTCAGGGGTTGGTGTGAGTTGCGGTGAAGGGGTTGGTGTGAGTTGTGGTGTAGGGTTGGTGTGAGTTGTGGTGACGGGTTGGTGTGAGTTGTGGTGTAGGGTTGGTGTGAGTTTTGGTCAGGGGTTGGTGTGAGTTGTGGTGAAGGGGTTGGTGTAAGTTGTGGTGAAGGATTTGTGTGAGTTGTGGTGAAGGGTTGGTGTGAGTTGTGGTGAAGGGGTTGGTTTGAGTTATATTCAAGGATTTGGTGTGAGTTGTGGTCAGGGGTTGGTGTGAGTTGTGGTGAAGGGTTGGTGTGAGTTGTGGTCAGGGGTTGATGTGAGTTGTGGTGAAGGGTTGGTGTGAATTGTGGTGAAGGGTTGGTGTGAGTTGTGGTGAAGGGGTTGGTGTGAGTTGTGGTCAGTGGTTGGTGTGAGTTGTGGTGAAGGGTTGGTGTGAGTTGTGGTGAAAGGTTGGTGTGAGTTATGGTCAGGGATTGGTGTGAGTTGTGGTGAAGGGTTGGTATGAGTTGTGGTCAGGGGTTGGTGTGAGTTGTGGTGAAGAGTTAGTGTGACTTGTGGTGAAAGGTTGGTGTGAGTTGTGGTCAGGGGTTGGTGTGAGTTGTGCTGAATGTTTGGTGTGAGATGTGGTCAGGGGTTAGTGTGAGTTGTGATCAGGGATTGGTGTGAGTTGTGGTGAAGGGTTGGTGTGAGTTGTGGTGAAGGGTTGGTGTGAGTTTTGGTGAAGGGTTGGTGTGAGTTGTGGTGAAGGGTTGGTGTGAGTTGTGGTGAAGGGTTGGTGTGAGTTGTGGTGAGGTGTTGGTGTGAGTTGTGGTGAAGGGTTGGTGTGAGTTGTGATCAGGGGTTGGTGAGAGTTGGGGTGAAGGGTTGGTGTGAGTTGTGGTGAAGGGGTTGGTGTGAGTTGTGGTGAAGGGTCGGTGTGAGTTGTGGTGAATGGTTGGTGTGAGTTGCGATGAATCATTGGAGTGAGTTGTGGTGAAGGGTTGGTGTGAGTTGTGGTGAATGGTTGGTGAGAGTTGTGGTCAGGGGTTGGTGTGAGTTGTGGTCAGGGGTTGGTGTGAGTTGTGGTCAGCTGTTGGTGTGAGTTGTGGTGAAGGGTTGGTGTGAGTAGTGGTGAAGGGTTGGTGTGAGTTGTGGTCAGAGGTTGGTGTGAGTTGTGGTGAAGGGTTGGTGTGAGTTGTGGTGAATGGTTGGTGTGAGTTGTGGTCAGGTGTTGGTGTGAGTTGTGGTGAAGCGTTGGTGTGAGTTGTGGTGAAGGGTTGGTGTGAGTTGTGGTGAAGCAGTTGGTGTGAGTTGTGGTCAGGTGTTGGTGTGAGGTGTGGTGAAGGGTTGGTGTGAGTTGTGGTGAAGGGTTGGTGTGAGTTGTGGTGAAGGGGTTGGTGTGAGTTGTGTTCAGGGGTTGGTGTGAGTTGTAGTGAAGGGTTGGTGTGAGTTGTGGTCAGGGGTTGGTGTGCGTTGTGGTGAAGGGTTGGTGTGAGTTGTGGGGAACGGTTGGTGTGAGTTGTGGTGAAGGGTTGGTGTGAGTTGTGGGGAACGGTTGGTGTGAGTTGTGGTGAAGGGTTGGTGTCACTTGTGGTGAAGGATTGGTGTGAGTTGTGAAGGGTTGGTGTGAGTTGTGGTCAGGGGTTGGTGTGAGTTGTGATCAGGGATTGGTGTGAGTTGTGGTGAAAGGGTTGGTGTGAGCTGTGGTGAAGGGTTGGTGTGAGTTGTGGTGAAGGGTTGGTGTGAGTTGTGATCAAGGGTTGGTGTGAGTTGTGGTGAAGGGGTTGGTGTGAGTTGTGGTGAAGGGTTGGTGTGAGTTGTGGTCAGGGGTTGGTGTGAGTTGTAGTGAAGGGTTGGTGTGAGTTGTGGTGAAGGGTTGGTGTGAGTTGTGGTGAAGGGTTGGTGTGAGTTGTGGTGAATGGTTGGTGTGCGTTGTGGTCAGGGGTTGGTGTGAGTTGTGATCAGGGGTTGGTGTGAGTTGTGCTGAAGGGGTTGGTGTGAGTTGTGGTGAAGGGTTAGTGTGAGTTGTGGTGAAGGGTTGGTGTGAGTTGTGGTGAAGGGTTGGTGTGAGTTGTGGTGAAGTGTTGGTGTGAGTTGTGGTCAGGGGTTGGTGTGAGTTGTGGTGAAGGGTTGGTGTGAGTTGTGTTTGGGGGTTGGTGTGAGTTGTGGTGAAGGATTTGTGTGAGTTGTGGTGAAGTGTTGGTGTGAGTTGTGATCAGGGGTTGGTGTGAGTTGTGGTGAAGGGGTTGGTTTGAGTTATATTGAAGGATTTGGTGTGAGTTGTGGTCAGGGGTTGATGTGAGTTCTGGTGAAGTGTTGGTGTGAGTTGTGGTCGGGTTGGTGTGAGTTGTGGTGAAGGGTTGGTGTGAGTTGTGGTGAAGGGTTGGTGTGAGTTGGTGAAGGGGTTGGTGTGAGTTGTGGTCAGGGGTTGGTGTGAGTTGTGGTGAAGGGTTGGTGTGAGTTGTGGTCGGGGGTTGGTGTGAGTTGTGGTGAAGGGTTGGTGTGAGTCGTGGTGAACGGTTGGTGTGAGTTGTGGTCAGGTTTAGTGTGAGTTGTGGTGAGGGGTTGGTGTGAGTTGTGGTGAAGCTTTGGTGTGAGTTGTGGATGGGGTTGGTGTGAGTTGTGTTGAAGGGTTGGTGTGAGTTGTGGTGAAGGGGTTGGTGTGAGTTGTGGTGAATGGTTGGTGTGAATTGTGGTCAGGGGTTGGTGTGAGTTGTGGTGAAGGGTTGGTGTGAGTTGTGGTGAAGGGTTGGTGTGAGTTGTTGTGAAGGGGTTGGTGTGAGTTGTGTTCAGGGGTTGGCGTGAGTTGTGGTCAGGGGTTGGTGTGAGTTGTGGTGAAGGGTTGGTGTGAGATGTGGTCAGGGGTTAGTGTGAGTTGTGATCAGGGATTGGTGTGAGTTGTGGTGAAGGGTTGGTGTGAGTTGTGGTGAAGGGTTGGTGTGAGTTGTGATCAGGGGTTGGTGTGAGTTGTGGTCAGGGGTTGGTGTGAGTTGTGAACGGTTGGTGTGAGTTGTGGTGAAGGGGTTGGTTTGAGTTGTGGTGAAGCGTTGGTGTGAGTTGTGGTGGATGGTTGGTGTGAGTTCTGATCAGGGGTTGGTGTGAGTTGTGATCAGGGGTTGGTGTGAGTTGTGATGAAGGGTTGGTGTGAGTTGTGGTGAAGGGTTGGTGTGAGTTGTGGTGAGGGGTTGGTGTGAGTTGTGGTGAAGGGTTGGTGTGAGTTGTGGTGAAGAGTTGGTGTGAGTTGTGGTGAAGGGTTGGTGTGAGTTGTGGTGAGGGGTTGGTGTGAGTTGTGGTGAAGGGTTGGTGTGAGTTGTGGTGAAGGGTTGGTGTGAGTTGTGATCAGGGGTTGGTGTGAGTTGTGGTGAAGGGTTGGTGTGAGTTGTGGTGAAGAGTTGGTGTGAGTTGTGGTGAAGGGTTGGTGTGAGTTGTGGTGAGGGGTTGGTGTGAGTTGTGGTGAAGGGTTGGTGTGAGTTGTGGTGAGGGGTTGGTGTGAGTTGTGGTGAGGGGTTGGTGTGAGTTGTGGTGAAGGGTTGGTGTGAGTTGTGGTGAAGAGTTGGTGTGAGTTGTGGTGAAGGGTTGGTGTGAGTTGTGGTGAGGGGTTGGTGTGAGTTGTGGTGAAGGGTTGGTGTGAGTTGTGATCAGGGGTTGGTGTGAGTTGTGTGCAGGATCCATGTGTAAAGAGGGGAGTTGAGGCAATGTTTGCTGACTCCGGTTTCAGCCCAGTTCTCTCAGCTCTGTGCCATGAATTCCTCCCACAGGAGTTCTCTCACTCGCCACTCCGCTACTAGGCAAAGCCGACAGGGTGCAGCGGCTGGTTATCTCTGCACGGGATGCAGGCGGCCTAACGTCACCGGCGAACGCCATGGTGAATATCAGCATCGTTTCGGGTTCGATCTCACCGCCACTCTTCGAGCAAGCTCAATACTTCTTCACAGTGCCTGAAGATGTGAGGAGGGGATCGCGTATTGGCTCCGTCAGAGCACTGAACCCGCCAGGTGAGCAATGGTTTTATCACAAACCTGGATCGAGCAGAGTCGTCCGTGGTGCCGCTGCGGTGGAGCTGACAATTGACAGGCCATGGGTCGTAGTGGGGATTCACCTTTGAACTCGGCGGTGCGGGGGGGGGGGAATTTGGTTGCTTTGCGCCTCCCATTAGCGCCCTAATGGGGCGCAAAGCAACTAGCGCCTGGGCGCGGCGATGTTTGCGCCACTCGCGAAATTGACCCGACATTTTGCTGCGGCTCTAAACACTATTGCCACGATCTCCTGCGCCTGCCGATCGTGACGTCAGTCGAGTGCGCAATGCCCCGGTAGCGCCCCGGACCGGACATTGAGTGGCGCCCCCTGCCTTACCGCCTGCCGCTTGGAACAACAGGTTGAGGGGAGCGTTTTGCAGTCAGGAAGGGACTGGGGGGGCGCTATTTAAAGGCGACCGCTTCCTGCCTTTTTTTGTCGGTGACATTTTTGCACCGCGCATTCTGAGAGAGAGAGAGACTTCTGGAGAGATTCAACGCTGTGTGAAGGAGTTTTGGGTTCTGAGCAGCACTTTGCAGGTTTATTTTGATTTGCCCTTCCTTGTATCGATTTAGAAGAGCCTGTGGGGCTGCACTCTGAGCTCTTTCCCTGGGCTTCTCCATTGTTCTTTCCAGCAGATTTGATGTACAGGTCTCTCCAGGCCGAGATTCAAGGCTGCAATGAGCAGGGTGTGGATGGAGAGCAAGATCGACCCTCCCCTTTAAGAACTGGCCGGTGCCAGTGTGTCTGTGTTCCATTGCTGACTGACATCACATGAGCTTCGCCAGCGCTCTGAGGTAGCGCCTCGCTCCTCGGTGTTAGCGCCTTAAGTCAGGTGTGTAACGCCTGATTTAGCGCTCCAATCACCTCCAGGGGCGATAGACTCTCGCTTGTTGGAGATAGTCATTGCCTGGCACTTGTGTGACGCGAATGTTACCTGCCACATATCAGCCCAAGCCTGAACGTCGTCCAGGTCTTGCTGCATGCGGGCATGGACTGCTTCATTATCTGAGGAGTTGTGAATGGCACTGAACACTGTGCAGTCATCAGCGATCATCCCCATTTCTGGATTGCTAGCTGGCTTCAAGAGTGGGAAAAAAGGGTAGCTATTCACAGTGGCAGAAGGTGGGTGGTGGTGTTCCACAAGGACCACTGCTGGGACCACTGCTGTTCACAATTTGCATTAACGATTTAGACTTTGGAATCAAAAACAGAATTTCTAATTTTGTGGATGATACCAAATTGGGGGGATAGTCAATACTGAGGAGGACTGCAACCAATTAGAGGAGGACATTAATAAACTTGCAGAATGGGCAAATAATTGGCAAATGAAGTTCAGCACCGATAAATGTGAGGTATTGCATTTTGGTAGGAAGGATAGGGAGGTCACTTATCACTTGGAGGGTGTGAGTCTGGGTGGGGTAGAGGAACAACGAGAATCTCAGAGTACAAATACACAAATCACAGGTTAACAAGGCCATAAAAAAAGCAAACCAAGCACTAGGGTTTATTTCTAGAGGGATAGAATTGAAAAGTAGGGAAGTTATGCTAAACCTGTATCGAACCTTGGTTAGACCACACTCTGAGTACTGCGTACAGTTCTGGTCACCATATTATAAAAAGGATATAGAGGCGCTGGAGAGGGTGCAGAGAAGATTTACAAGGATGATACCAGAAATGCGAGGGTATACATATCAGGAAAGGATGAACAGGCTGGGTCTCTTCTCTTGAAAAAAGAAGGCTGAGGGGTGACCTAATAGAGGTCTTTAAAATGATGAAAGGTTTTGATAGAGTGGATACAGAGAGAATGTTTCCACTTGTGGGGAAGAGCAAAACTAGAGGCCATCAATATAAGATAGTCACCAAGAAATCCAATAGGGAATTCAGAAGAAACCTCTTTACCCAAAGAATGGTGAGAATGTGGAACTCGCTCCCACAGGGAGTGGTTGAGGTGAATAGTATCGATGTATTTAAGGGGAGGCTGGACAAGCATCTGAGGGAGAAGGGAATCGAGGGTTACACTGATAGAGTTAGATGAGGAAAGACGGGAGGAGGCTCGAGTGGAGCATAAACACCGGCATGGACTGGTTGGGCCGAATGGCCTGTTTCTGTGCAGTATGTCCGATGTAATCCTATGTAGATAAGGTGGTTAAGAAGGCATATGGGATACTTTCTTTTATTAGCCAAAGCATAGAATATAAGAGCAGGGGGGTTATGCTTGAACTGTATAAAACACTAGTTAGGCCAGAGCTAGAGTACTGCGTGCAGTTCTGGTCACCACATTACAGGAAGGATGTGATCGCACTAGAGAGGGTGCAGAGGAGATTTACGAGGATGTTGCCGGGACTGGGGAATTTTAGCTGTGAGGAAAGATTGGAGAGGCTGGGGTTGTTTTCTTTGGAACAGAGGAGACTGAGGGGAGTCTTGATTGAGGTGAATAAAATTATGAGGGGCCGAGATAGGGTCATAGGCCTAGAAATTGGCCTGAGGCGCCCAAGCGGCGCAAAGTTCGCCTGGGCGCTGGAATTTGCGCCGCGATCGCCGCAAATTCAGTTGAAGTGCCCCTAGAGGGAGACGGGGCGAGGCCACACACTGCGGCACGGCACGCTGCGGTACTGCAGGCCTTCCTCCCACTGTTAAGGGGGAGGGGCCTGCAACAGCGCGAGCCCCGATCGCGAGTGCCGGCAAAAGAGCTCGGCACCAAGGAGAAGTGCCGGGCTCTCGGGAAACAGCCGGCAATGCCTCGGAGGGGGGGCCAGGAGGCCGGGGACGGAGGTGCTGGCAGGCGGCCGCCGAAAAAGTGGCCGCCCCGCACCTCCACCTTAACTTGCGCCTCTGCCGGCGCAGCAAGGCCCCGTGAACCGGGCGCGGGTAGCGAACGGCGCTACAGCGGTGTTCGCTACCAAATATCGCGATCAGGGCGCGAATGGGGTGCTGCGTACACCAATGACGTCATCGGTGGCAGCGCAGCGCAAAAGGCTAATGCCACCATTAGCGCCCCTGCTGAATATCGCCACTGACTGCCTCTTTAGGCGCTAACAGGTGGCGCTACTCACCCAATTTTTCCCCCATAGAGTTATACAGCACAGAAAGAGGCCCATCGTGTCCGCGCTGGCCATCAAGCCCTGTCTAATCTAATCCCATTTTCCAGCACCTGGTCCATAGCCTTGTATGCTATGGCATTTCAAGTGCTCATCTAAATGCTTCTTGAATGTTGAATAGAGTGGATAGGAAGGACCTATTTCCCCTAGCAGAGAGGTCAATAACCAGGGGCATAGATTTAAAGTAATTGGTTGGAGGTTGAGAGGGGAGTTGAGGAGAAATGTTTTCTCCCAGAGGGTGGTGGGGGTCTGGAACTCACTGCCTGAAAGGGCGGCAGAGGCAGAAACCCTCATCATATAAAAGAAGTACTTGGATATGCAATTGAAGTGTCGTAACCTACAGGGCTACGCACCAAGTGCTGGAAAGTGGGATTAGGCTGGATAGCTCTTTTTCGACTGGCGCAGCCATGACGGGCCGAATGGCCTCCTTCTGTGCAGTAAAATTCTGTGATTCTATGAAGGTTTTCAGCTGTGTTATCCTGTTTTAAACTGATTTCCGTCTCTTTCTGACTGGCAGGTCATTCGGATTCTGTCTTCTATGCCATTTCCTCTGGAGATCCCAACGGATACTTTGCAATCGATATCAGCTCGGGATTGATCCGGACCAGCATCCCCCTGGACCATGAGTCTCACCCTACTGTGATCCTGGATGTCCAAGCTCGCAGTGGCTCTCCGCCTGCCTACAGCAGTACGAAAGTCAAAATCACGATATCTGACATCAACGATAACACGCCAACATTCCCCACCTCCTCCGAGTCTATTCTGGTCCCAGAGAACACAGAGATTGGCTCCCTCATCTACACGGTCAATGCGGAGGATCGGGATAGCGGGGCCAATGGGCAGGTGCAGTTCGACATTGTCTCCAACACAGAGAGAACTTTCAGCATCGACCGAACCTCTGGAAAGCTCCGTGTGATTGGATCCTTGAGCTATGAGATGATGCCGCGTTACGACCTGAAAATTGTGGCTAAGGACAGCGGTGCTCCACAGCTCAGCTCCACCTTCACGTTGGTGATTCACGTCCAGGACGAGAGCGATAACGCCCCAATCTTTGACACCTTGACCTATAGGGTCGAGGTCAAGGAAGGGACACCTGTCAACACCCGGTTTCTCCAGGTGCGCGCACTGAGCCAGGACAGTATAGATTCCCACATCACTTACCACCTGCGCTCCGATGGCGACTCTGCCAACTTTGGAATCGTGCCTGAAAGCGGTTGGTTGTATGTGAAGAGTGCCCTGGACCGTGAGAACAAGGACCTCTTCAGTCTGACCGTCGTGGCTTCCAGCAGTGAGGGCGACCAGAGAAAAACTGGGACCACCACCGTCAGAGTCTGCGTCACAGACGAGAATGACAACGCACCGAAACTCAGCGAGGAACGTTATTTCTTCACCGTACAAGAGAATGTGCCACCGGCAACAGCCATCGGACGCATCCTGGCCACAGACCGAGATCACGGGCTGAACAGCAAGTTGACTTACAGACTGCTCCCAGTGCATTCCAGCTTCCAGATCAACTCACTGACCGGTAATTAGTCCAGACTCACTCACAGAGAGCAGGAGCTCACTGAGTTAATGCCCAGCCTGGTGCGGTGCTGAACCACAGGAAGCTTCCAATCACACACTGTGCTGACAGGGCCAATCATTGGCTTCGGTGACCCCTGGGTTAGAGAGAGGGGGAATCATCTCGGGTTCCTGCTCCTGATCACTGTCCAGTGACTCCTCGGTTAGAGAGAGGGGGAATCATCTCGGGTTCCTGCTCCTGATCACTGTCCAGTGACTCCTCGGTTAGAGAGAGGGGAAATCAGCCAGGGTTCCTGCTCCTCATCACTGTCCAGTGACCCCTGGGTTAGAGAAAGGGGAAATCAGCCAGGGTTCCTGCTCCTGATCACTGTCCAGTGACCCCTGGGTTAGAGAGAGGGGGAAATCAGCCAGGGTTCCTATTATGTCCGTGTATAATTGAGACACGGACAGCAGGAGTTGATTATAACAAGTCTTTACTGAATGGAGACAATCGGGAACTGAAACTACCAGAAGGCTGCTAGCGCCTTTTATACAGGGGTGGTCACTGCCGGTACTGCAGTCTGAGACCAGTTATTTCCTTAAAGGTACATACACAACAATTCCTCCCCTTTTAGATAAACAGTACATAACATTCATTTAACAACTAAATGATAACTAATTACAATCACAATTACAGTTGCTAGATACATTGGTTGAGGTTAAGCAATTATAAGTTCAGTCTTTGAGGAGGCTCCCTGATTCTGTCTGGATAACGCTTCTTTGGGGTATCAGGTTCTTCTGGCAAGGTTGAGTCGGGATCAATGTCGTTTGGTTCATCTGCTTCCAATATCACCGATTCTGCGGTAGCTGCAATTGGTACTTCGGTTTCATCGCCAGGTGTATCAGATCGTGGTGTGGAGTTGATGTTTTCCAGTGACTCTAGAATCTGGTCAGCATGGCATCTTACAATGCTCTCTCCAACGTCCACGGTATACATGAGAGGTCCTTGCCGTGTACAAATCGTCCCTGGCTGCCATTTCTCTGTGCGGTAGTCCCGGGCCAAAACTGGTTGACCTATCTTAAAACTCCTGGTCGGTCTTTCATTCACATTCTGAAACTGCCTGTTCTCCACATCTCTTCTGATGTTCGGCTTAACCAAATCCAAGCGGCATTGCAGTCTTCGATTGAAGAACATCATGGCAGGAGTTTGGTTGGTAACCGCATGTGTCGCATTCCGGTAGGCAAACAAGCAGTTGTCCACCTTGTGTTGTAGGGGTATATCTTCATTACACATTGCCTTGATAGCCTTCTTGAATGTTTGAACAAACCTCTCGGCCAATCCATTAGTGGCTGGATGATATGGGGCAGATGTGTAATGCTTAACATCATTGTTTTTTAAGAACCTCCGGAACTCTTCAGACACAAATTGTGGTCCATTGTCAGAGCAAATCTGCTCAGGCAGCCCATTCCTGGCGAATATGGTTCGTAAGACTGTGATAGTTTTTTCTGTGGTGGTTGAGGACATTTTTATTACCTCTGGCCACTTTGAATGTGCATCCACCGCAATTAAAAACATCGAGTCCATGAAGGGACCAGCAAAATCAATGTGCACCCTTTGCCATGGAGATGAGGGCCACTCCCATGGATGTAGAGGGGCTTGTGGTGGGGCGTTTTGGACCTTCTGGCATCCTGTACAGCTCTTGGTCATCTCTTCGATTTCTCTCTATCGATTCCCGGCCACCACACAAACGCTCTGGCTAAGTTCTTCATTTTTACCCCTCCCAGATGACCCTCATGAAGCTCATTGAGCACTCTATCCTTCAATTTGGGTGGAATTACTACTCTGGATCCACACATCAAAGTTCCTCTGCACACTGACAGCTGTTCTCTTCTCGGCGAGAATGCTGGCAGCAGTGGTTCGCCATGTGCTGGTCATCCCTTCACCGTTAAATCATAGACCCGGGATAGTGTCAGGTCATTTCGTGTTTCCTTTTCTATGTTTGCATTCGTCACAGGGAGACATTCGACTATGGTCGAGTGGAATATCTCCATTGGATCCACTGCAAGTTCTTCTTCCACCGTCAGCAACGGTAGGCGCGACAATCCATCAGCATTCCCATGCTGTTTAGTTCCTTTGTACTCGATGTCATATTGGTGTGCCCCTAGGAAAAGGGACCACCTCTGTAGCCGTTGTGCTGTCATTATCGGTACGCCCTTCTGAGGGTTGAAAATGGAGACAAGAGGTTGATGATCAGTTAGTAGAGTAAATTTTTGACCGTGCAGGTAGTGATTGAACTTCTTCACCCCCCACACTAGGCTGAGGGCCTCTCTGTCAATCTGGGCGTAGTTACGCTCGGCTGAAGTTAACGAGTGTGACGCAAAAGCTATCGGCCTCTCTAAACCATCAAGGAATTTACGTGACAGTACCGCCCCAATGCCGTAGGGAGACGCATCACACGCCAGTCTTATCGGTAGTGATGGGTTGTAGTGAGCCAATACTTCTCTTGAAGTGATTAAGTCCTTACTCTTCTGAAAGGCCCGCTTACAGTCATTGCTCCATTTCCATGCTACTCCCATTCGTAGTAGGGCGTTCAGTGGGTGCAGAATTGTGGACAAATTCGGTAAAAACTTATGGTGGTAATTCACCAATCCGAGGAATGACCTCAGTTGCGACACATTTTCAGGCGCTGGGGCCTTAACAACCGCTTCAATTTTGTCAGGGGACTTATGTAACCCCTCTTCATCAATCACGTGGCCACAATACGATATCTGTTTCTTAATAAAACTCGCACTTGGGGCGGTTGGCTCGTAGCTCATGTTCACGTAGTCTAGTGAGCACCTGTTCTGGGTTGTTAAGGTGTTCACTGTCACCTTCACCTGTCACTAGGATGTCGTCCAAGTAACACTGAGTCCCTGGAATCCCTTGCAGGACTTGTTCCATCGCTCTTTGCCATATCGCCGGAGCTGATGCTACTCCGAATACCAATCGATGATACTGGTAAAGACCTTTGTGAGTGTTTATCGTGAGATACTTCCAAGAGGATTCTTCAACCTCCATCTGCAAATACGCTTGTGCTAGGTCAATTTTTGTAAAACGCTTCCCTCCAGATAGTGAGACGAAGATGTCTTCTATCCTTGGAAGAGGATATTGTACTGTGTGAAGGACTGGGTTCACCGTCACCTTGAAGTCCCCACAGATGCGAACCTTCCTTGGCTCCTCAGACTTATTGTTTAACGTTTTCTTCATGACAGGAACGATGGGTGTCGCCCACTTGCTCCAGTCTACCTTAGACAACATGCCTGCATTCTCCAGATTCTCCAGCTCTGCCTCGATGGCTGGGCGAATTGCATATGGTACCGGTCTTGCTTTGAAAAACTTGGGAATTGCATTCTCTTCTATTTTTATTGAGGCGGTTACGCCTTTAAGAGTGCCCAGTTCTTGTTGAAATACCTCTTTGGCGTTAGCTAAGATTGTTGACAATCATCCAGGAGTGACGTCGTCATCTTTTTTACCAGCCACCGTCATTGCCTGAATGGAGTGCCAGTCTAAGCTTATCTTTCTGATCCATTCACGTCCCAATAACGGTGGTCCTCCATCTTGCAGTATGTAGAGATACAATTTCCGTATTTTCTTGCCGTTGTATTCGACAGGCACCCTTATTTTTCCTCTGGGGTATACTTTTTGCCCCGTATACGTCGTCAAGATGATGGATGTCTCTCTCAAGGGTATGTGTGAGAATAGCCACTCGTAGTCTCGTCGATTCATGACGGTTAGCGCTGATCCTGTATCCAATTCCATTTTAACTTGGGACCCTGCTATCGTGAGGGTGACCCAAATGGTTCGGTGATCCACTTTTGCGATTACATTGTGAAGTTTGAGACAGCTTAGTCTCTTGTTCCCGAATTCACTATCGCTCATCTGGTCTTCGGAACTACTGTCCATCATCTTTTGTACTTTCTTGTACGGTTCCTTTGTAGCCTTTTTGTTGTCGTTGGTCTTCTTCCCAGACCTGCAAACTTGTGCAATGTGTCCCATCTTTCCGCATTGTCTGCATATTTTGTCCTTGGACCAGCAGTCCTTCTGGTCATGGGTTGTTCTGCCGCAGCGATAACATTTTGCAAATCCCCGTGTCATTTCATGGGTGCCGTATTCCTGTGGCTTTTGTTGTATTTCCGCAGCTCCCCGGCTGCTGCTTCGTATGATACTGCCACGCTGAAAGCCTTATCTAGCGTCAGCTCTTTCTCTGAGAGTAACTTCTTCTGTGTTCCTTCACTCAGGAGTCCACAGACAAATTTGTCCCGTAGGGTATCTGCCAGTCCTGCTCCGAACTGGCAGTGCTTTGATAGCTTGCGTAGTTCCGTAAGGTAATCAGCATTGCTCTCATCTTTATGCTGAGTTCTCCTGTGGAATTTAAATCTTTCTGCTATCAGCAGTGGTGCAGGGTTTAGGTGTTCCTGTAGGATAGCAACAATTTCATTAAACTCTTCACCTTCGGTTTGGCTGGAGTAATCAGGTCCCGCAATAGGCCGTACGTTCTTGCGCCCATTAAGTTTAGCAGTACCGATGCCTTTTTCTCATCGGCTATTTCGTTTGCCTCGCAATATACCTCGACTCTTTCCACATACGTGGTCCAGCCTTCTATTGCATTATCAAAGGCAGTGATATAGCCAGTCTTCTTCCGCATCTTGGAAATCTAAAATGGCGCCTCCCGCGCTTTGCCTTCTTCCCCGATTTAACAAAATGGCGCCTCCCGCGCTTTGCCTTCTTCCCCGCTGTTGCTAGCGCTGCTTTCCACGGTTTCCGTGGCAACCTGCAGCTCCTCGCGGCTTTCTGCGCGTTTGATATTTTTTATTTTTTATTTTATTATTTTCCCGTCGTGGAACAACCCTGTGGGACTCTTGCCTCCCTCTTCTCGGGTCTGTACGCTGCCCGGCTTCGTAGCACCGGCCGCGCCCTGTGTGCTCCACCCTCTCTCTCTCTCCTCTTCCCGACAACGCTGCTCGGCCCCGTTGCAAGCCACCCGCTCGAGTTCTAGACCGCCGCATCCCAGGAAGGATCAGTGTACTACCTGCCACCAGCCCGATTAGCTGAAGCACCGTCGATAGGAACCAAGCCCCGCTCTCAACAGCCTCTCCTGCAAATCTTCAACTCCGCTGACTCAGGGGCGGATGCCCACGGTCGACGCCCGTTTCTACTGCTTCTTCCTTCTGGCCTCGACCTCTGCTCACTTTGCTTCAGGAATGGATCCCATGAGGTGGTGCAGACTGTAGGTAAGTTCGTATCTGCTCGTCGCCAATATTATGTCCGTGTATAATTGAGACACGGACAGCAGGAGTTGATTATAACAAGTCTTTACTGAATGGAGACAATCGGGAACTAAAACTACCAGAAGGCTGCTAGCGCCTTTTATACAGGGGTGGTCACTGCCGGTACTGCAGTCTGAGACCAGTTATTCTCTTAAAGGTACATACACAACAGTTCCTGCTCCTGATCACTGCCCAGTGACCCCTGGGTTAGAGAGAGGGGAAATCAGCCAGGATTCCTGCTCCTGATCACTGTCCAGTAACCCCTGGGTTAGAGAGAGGGGAAATCAGCCAGGGTTCCTGCTCCTGATCACTGTCCAGTGACCCCTGGGTTAGAGAGAGGGGAAATCAGCCAGGGTTCCTGCCCCTGATCACTGTCCAGTGACCCCTGGGTTAGAGAGAGGGGAAATCAGCCAGGGTTCCTGCCCCTGATCACTGTCCAGTGACCCAGGCTGGAAAGCGGGTGAGGGGTTTGAACTGGGATTCTATTGCGTAGAAATACACAGAAGCTACAACATGGAAATAGGCCATTCGGCCCATCCAGTCCATGTTGGCATTCAGCCTCCACGTGAATAAATATTCTAATACATAGAAACATAGAAGCATAGAAGATAGGAGCAGGAGTAAGCCATTCAGCCCCTCGAGCCTGCTCCGCCGTTCAATGCGATCATAGCTGATCATCCAAATTCAGTACCCGGTCCCTGCTTTCTCCCCATACCCCTTGATCCCTTTAGCCTTAAGAAATATATCCAACTCCTTCTTGAATATATTTAATGAATTGGCTTCAACTGCCTTCTGTGGTAGAGAATTCCACAGGTTCACCACTCTGGGTGAAGAAATTCCTCTGCATTTCTGCCCTAAATGGCCTACCCCTTATCCTTAGACTGTGACCCCTGGTTCTGGACTCCCCGACCATCTGGAACATCCTTCCAGCATCTAGTCTGTCTAGTCCTGTTAGAATTCTATAAGTTTCAATGAGATCCCCTCTCATTCTTCTAAACCCCAGCGAGTACAAGCCCAATCGATCCAATCTCTCCTCATACGTCATTCCTGCCATCCCAGGTATCAGCCTGGTGAATCTTTGCTGAATTCCTTCCATGGCAAGAACATCCTTCCTCAGATAAGGCGACCAAAACTGCACACAATACTCAAGATGTGGTCTCACCAAGGCCCTGTACAACTGCAGCAAGACATCCTTGTTCCTGTACTCAAACCCTCTCGCTATGAAGGCCAACATACCATTTGCCTTCTTAACCGCCTGCTGCACCTGCATGCTTACCTTCAGTGACTGGTGCACAAGGACACCCAGGTCTCGTTGCACTTCCCCTTCTCCCAATCTATTGCCATTCAGATAATAATCAGCCTTCCTGTTTTTGCTACCAAAGTGGATAACCTCACATTTATCCACGTTATATTGCATCTGCCATGCTTCTGCCCAATCACCCAACCTGTCCAAATCATACTGGAGTTTCTCGGCACCCTCCTCACAGCACACACGCCCACCCAGCTTTGTGTCGTCTGTAAACTTGGAGATATTACATCTAGTTCCCTTGTCTAGATCATTAATATATATTGTGAATAGCTGGGTTCCAAGGACTGATCCCTGCGGTACCCCACTAGTCACTGCCTGCCACTCGGAAAAAGACCCGTTTATTCCAACTCTTGCTTTCTGTCTGCCAACCAGTTCTCTATCCAAGTCAGTACCTTGCCCCCAATCCCATGTGCCTTAACTTTACACGCTAATCTCTTATTCGGGACCTTAGCGAAAGCCTTCTGATAGTCCAAATACACACATCTACTGGTTCTCCCTTATCTATTCTACCAGTTACATCCTCAAAAAATTCCAGTAGATTAGTCAAGCACAATTTACCCTTTGTAAATCCATGTTGACTTTTTCCGATCCTGTCACTGTTTTCCAAGTGCTCTGCTATTACATCTTTTATAATGGACTCTAGCATTTTCCCCACTACCGATGTCAGGCTTACCGGTCTGTAATTCCCCGTTTACATCACATGTATCCACTATGTTTCCAAATCTCTTCAACCCCATTTCCTGCATCCACCCCTACAATCTAATCTTGATTGTTGATAAAGCTTCTGCTTCAAACATTAACCATTCCCTTTCAAATGGGAATTGGATAAATACTTGAAGGGAAATATATACAGGGCTGTGGGGAAAGAGCCGGGGGGAGTGGGACTAATTGGAGAGCTCTTTCAAAGAGCTAGCACAGGTACGATGGGCCAAATGGCCTCCTTCTGTGCTATATCATTCTATGATTCTATGAACCCTAGGAGTAAATCCCACAGCCTCACAACTCTCTGTGTGAGGAAGCTTCTCCTGCCCTCTGTTCTAAATCTCTTACATTTAATCTTCTGTCTCTGGCATCACGATCTCAAACCCTCGTCAGACACATTTAGAACATAAGAACATAAGAAATAGGAGCAGGAATCTGCCATTCGGCCCCTCGAGCCTCCTCCCTCACTCAGTAAGATCATGGCTGATCTTCTACCTCATCTCCACTTTCCTGCACTATCCCCATATCACTTAAATCCCTTAATATTCAAAAATCTATCGATTTCTGTCTTGAATATACTCACGACTGAGCCTCCACAGCCCTCTGGGGTAGAGAATTCCAAAGATTCACCAACCTCTACATATAGATTGGGCTAACCAAATTAGTAACAATACTGTGGAGGAGGAATTCCTGGAGTGTTTACGGGATGGTTTCCTGGACCAATATGTCGAGGAACCCACTAGAGTTCAGGCTATCTTCGACTGGGTATTATGTAATCAGAAAGGATTAATTAGCAATCTTGTTGTGCGAGGCCCCTTGGGGCGGAGCGATCATAATATGATAGAATTCTTCATTAAGATAGAGAGTGAAGTAGTTGACTCAGAGACTAGGGTCCTGAATTTAAATAAAGGAGACTACGATGGTATGAGGTGCGAGTTGGGTAGGATGGATTTGGGTACGTTACTTAAAGGATTGACGGTGGATGGGCAATGGCAAACATTTAAAGATCGCATGGATGAGCTACAGAATTGTTCATCGCTGCTTGGCATAAAAATAAAACAAAAAAGGTGACTCAACCGTGGCTAACAAGGGAAATTAGGGATAGCATAAGATCCAAGGAGAGGACATATAAATTGGCCAGAAAAAGCAGCAAACCTGAGGATTGGGAGCAGTTTAGGATTCAGCAAAGGACGACAAAGGGATTAATTAAGAGAGGGGAAAATAGAGTATGAGAGTAAGCTTTCAGGGAACATAAAAACTGACTGCAAAAGCTTCTATAGATAAGTGAAGAAAGAAAGATTGGTGAAGTCAAGCATATGTCCCTTGCAGTCAGAATCAGGGGAATTTATAATGGAGAACAAAGAAATGGTAGACCAATTAAATACATACTTTGGTTCTGTCTTCACAAAGGAGGACACAAATAACCTCCCAGAGATGTCGGGGAACATAGGGTCTAATGAGAGGGAGGAACTGAATGAAATCAGTATTTGTAGGGAAATGGTGTTAGGGAAATTGATGGGATTGAAGGCCGATAAATCCCCAGGGCCTGATAATCTACATCCGAGGGCACTGAAGAAAGTGGCCCTAGAAATAGTAGATGCATTGCTGGTCATCTTCCAAAATTCTATAGACTCTGGAACAGTTCCCATGGATTGGAGGGTAGCTAATGTTACCCCACTATTCAAAAAAGGTGGTAGAGAGAAAACGAGGAATTATAGACCGAAGCCTGACATTGGTAGTGGGGAAAATGCTAGAGTCCATTCTAAAAAATGTAATAGCAGAGCACTTGGAAAACAGTGACAGTATCGGATAAAGTCAACATGGATTTATAAAAGGTAAATCATGCTTGACTAATCTACTGGAATTTTTTGAGGATGTAACTGGTAGAATAGATAAGGGAGAACCAGTGGATGTGGTGTATTTGGACCATCAGAAGGCTTTCGATAAGGACCCACATAAGAGATTAGCGTGTAAAGTTATAGCACAAGGGATTGGGGCAAGGTACTGACTTGGATGGAGAACTGGTTGGCAGACAGGAAGCAAAGAGTTGGAATAAACGGCTCTTTTTCCGAGTGGCAGGCAGTGACTAGTGGGGTACCGCAGGGATCGGTGCTAGGACCCCAGCTATTCACAATATATATTAATGATCTAGACAAGGGAACTAGATGTAATATCTCCAAGTTTGCAGGTGACACAAAGCTGGGTGGGCGTGTGTGCTGTGAGGATGATGCCAAGAAACTCCAGTATGATTTGGACAGGTTGGGTGATTGGGCAGATGCATGGCAGATGCAGTATAATGTGGATAAATGCGAGGTTATCCACTTTGGTGACAAAAACAGGAAGGCAGATTATTATCTGAACGGCAATAGATTATGAGAAGGGGAAGTGCAATGAGACCTGGGTGTCCTTGTGCACCAGTCATTGAAGGTAAGCATGCAGGTACAGCAGGCAGTTAAAAAGGCAAATGGTATGTTGGCCTTCGTAGCGAGAGGATTCGTGTACAGGAACAAGGATGTCTTGCTACAGTTGTACAGGGCCTTGGTGAGACCACATCTTGAGTATTGTGTGCAGTTTTGGTCGCCTTATCTGAGGAAGGATGTTCTTGCCATGGAGGGAGTGCAGCGAAGATTCACCAGACTGATACCTGGGAAGGCAGGAATGACGTATGAGGAGAGATTGGGTCGATTGGGCTTATACTTGCTGGAGTTTAGAAGAATGAGAGGGGATCTCATTGAAACTTATAAAATTCTAACAGGACTAGACAGACCAGATGCAGGAAGGATGTTCCCGATGGCGGGGGAGTCCAGAACCAGGGGTCACAGTCTAAAGATAAGGGGTAAGCCATTTAGGACAGAGATGAGGAGGAATTTCTTCACCCAGAAAGTGGTGAACCTGTGGAATTCTCTACCACAGAAGGCATTTGAGGCCAATTCATTAAATTTATTCAAGAAGGAGTTAGATATATTTCTTAAGGCTAAAGGGATCAAGGGATATGGGGAGAAGGCAGGGACAGGGTACTGAGTTTGGATGATCAGCCATAATCTCATTGAATGGCGGAGCAGGCTCGAGGGGCCGAATGGCCTACTCCTGCTCCTATCTTCTATGTTTCTATGTTTCCTCATCTCAGCCCTAAATGGCCGACCCCTTATTCTGAGACTGTGACCCCTGATTCTAGACCCCCCAACCAGGGGAAACATCCTCCCTGCATCTACCCTGTCAAGCCCTGTAAGAATTTTGTATGTTTCAATGAGATTACCTCTCATTCTTCTAAACTCTAGAGAATATAGGCCTAGTCTACTCAATCTCTCCTCATAGGACAATCCCCCCATCCCAGGAACCAGTCTGGTGAACCTTTGTTGCACTCCCTCTATGGCAAGTATATCCTTCCTTAGGTAAGGAGACCAAAACTGTCCACAATACTCCAGGTGTGGTCTCACCAGAGTCCTATATAATTACAGTAAGACGTCTTTACTCTTATACTCAAATCCTCTTGTAATAAAGGCCAACATACCATTTGCTTTCCTAATTGCTTGCTGTAACTGCATGTTATCTTTCAGTGATTCATGTACAAGGACACCCAGGTCCCTCTGAACACCAACATTTCCCAATCTCTCTCCATTTAAAAAATACTCTGCTTTTCTGTTTTACCCACCAAAGTGGATAACCTCACATTTTATTCCATTTGCCATGTTATTGCCCACTCACTTAGCCTGTCTATATCCTCTTGAAGCCTCCTTGCATCCTCCTCACAACTTACATTCCACCCAGCTTTGTATCATCAGCAAACTTGGATATATTACATTTGGTCCCCTCATCCAAATCATTGATGTAGATTGTTAATAGCGGAGGCCCAAGCACTGATCCTTGCGGTACCCCACTAGTTACAGCCTGCCAACCCAAAGATGACCCTTTTATTCCTACTCTCTGTTTTCTGTCCGTTAACCTATCCTCAATCCATGCTAGCACATTACCCCCAATCCCATGAGCCCTAATTTTGTTTAATAGCCTCCTGTGTGGCACCTTATCGAATGCCTTCTGAAAATCCAAATACACCACATCCACTGGTTCCCCCTTATCTATTCTGCTAGTTACAACCTCAAAAAACTCTTCACAGATTTGTCAAACACGATTTCCCTTTCATAAATCCGTGTTGACTGCCCAATCCTATTATTATTTTCTAAGTGCTCTGTTACCACATCCTTAATAATAGATTCTAGCATTTTCCCTACTACTGATGTCAGGCTAACTGGTCTGTAGTTCCTCGTTTTCTCTCTCCCTCCTTTCTTAAATAGTGGGGTTACATTTGCTACCTTCCAATCTGCAGGAACCATTCTAGAATCTATGGAATTTTGAAAAATGATAAGCAATGCATCCACTATCTCTACAGCCACCTCTTTCAAAACCCGAGGATGTAGGCCATCAGGTCCAGGGGATTTATCGGCTTTCAGTCCCATTCATTTCTCATTTGTTGAAGCACCTGTGAATTCCTTTCATTTTGCTTCCAGGTGAGATGAGCTCGAAGGTGACCCTTGACCGAGAGGATCAGGCCAGCCACCAGGTAACTGTGGTGGTTCAAGATGGTGGCACGCCTCCACGCAGCGTCACGGGATCAGTCTACATGATGGTGTTGGACGAGAACGATAATTCTCCCGTTTTCACCAATGTGCCAATGGGAAAGGAGCTTGTTCTTCAGGTAAGATCAGTCACGGACTCCAGCCCCTGTGTCACACAGAGTTCATCCAGCAGGGTCAGAGGTCAGATATCAGTCAGGTCAAACACAGCACTAAGGGGGAAAAATTTGGTATCGCCCCGTTTGGGGCGCCATTATCGGCCGTGCGCAAAGTTTAGCGCCTGGCGCTAATTATCGTCGCCGACAGCAAACTTGGCTTTTATCGCCCCTGGAGGTGATTGGAGCGCTAAATCTGGCGCTTCACACCTGTCTTAAGGCGCAAAAGCCGAGGAGTGAGGCGCTACCTCAGAGCGCTGCGAAGCAAGGAAGGGCAAATCAAAATGAACCTGCAAAGTGCTGCTCAGTACTCAAAACTCCTTCACACAGCGTTGAATCTCTCCAGAAGTTTCTCTCTCTCTCTCAGAATGCGTGGTGCAAAAGTGTCACCAACAAAAAAAGGCAGGAAGCGGTCGCCTTTAAATAGCGCTCCTCCGTCCCTTTCGGACAGCATAACGCTCCCCTCAACCTGTCGTTGCTAGCGGCAGGTGGTAGGGCAGGGGGCGCCACTTAATATCCAGTCCGGGGCGCTAAAGGGGCGTTGCGCACTCGACTGACGTCACAATCTGCCGGCGCAGGAGATCGTGGCGGTAGTGTTTAGCGCCGCCACAAAATGTCTAGTTAATTTCGCAAGCGGCGCAAACATCACCGCGCACGGGCGCTAGTTGCTTTGCGCCCCATTAGCGCCCTCTTAAGGCGCTAATGGGAGGCGCAAACAATTGAATTTTCCCCCCTAAATCTCAGCACATTCTCTTTTACGTGGTGTGCAGACTTCATTATAACCATCAACACACAATCGGAAATGATGACCCAGCCGAAGAAATATTAGGACAGGTTAGTGAGGATCCCCAGGGTTTGGGGGTGAGGATCCCCAGGGGTTTGGGGGTGAGGATCCCCAGGGATTGGGGGTGAGGATCCCCAGGGTTTGGGGGTGAGGATTCCCAGGGTTTGGGGGTGAGGATCCCCAGGGTTTGGGGGGTGAGGATTCCCAGGGTTTGGGGGCGTGGATCCCCAGGGATTGAGGGTGAGGGTCCCCAGGGTTTGGGGGCATGAATCCACAGGGATTGAGGGTGAGGTTCCCCAGGGTTTGGGGGTGTGGATCTCCAGGGTTTGGGGGTGAGGATCCCCAGGGTTTGGGGGTGAGGGTCCCCAGGGTTTGGGGGTGAGGATCCCCAGGGGTTTGGGGGTGTGGATCCCCAGGGATTGAGGGTGAGGGTCCCCAGGGTTTGGGGGCATGAATCCACAGGGATTGAGGGTGAGGGTCCCCAGGGTTTGGGGGCATGAATCCACAGGGATTGAGGGTGAGGTTCCCCAGGGTTTGGGGGTGTGGATCTCCAGGGTTTGGGGGTGTGGATCCCAGGGATTGAAGGTGAGGGTCCCCAGGGGTTTGGGGGTGAGGATCCCCAGGGTTTGGGGGTGTGTATCCCCAGGGATTGAGGGTGAGGGTCCCCAGGGGTTTGGGGGTGAGGATCCCCAGGGTTTGGGGGGGTGGATCCCCAGGGGTTTGGGGGTGAGGGTCCCCAGGGTTTGGGGGTGAGGATCCCCAGTGTTTGGGGGTGAGGATCCCCAGGGTTTGGGGGTGAGGATCCCCAGGGTTTGGGGGTGAGGATCCCCAGGGGTTGGGGATGAGGGATCCCCAGGGTTTGAGGATGAGGAATCCCCAGGGTTTGGGGGTGAGGATCCCCAGGGTTTGGGGGATGAGGGTCCCCAGGGTTTGGGGGTGAGGATCCCCAGGGTTTGGGGGTGAGGATCCCCAGGGTTTGGGGGTGAGGATCCCCAGGGTTTGGGGGTGAGGATCCCCAGGGGTTGGGGATGAGGAATCCCCAGGGTTTGGGGATGAGGAATCCCCAGGGTTTGGGGGTGAGGATCCCCAGGGTTTGGGGGTGAGGATCCCCAGGGTTTGGGGGATGAGGGTCCCCAGGGTTTGGGGGTGTGGATCCCCAGGGTTTGTGGGGTGAGGATCCCCAGGGTTTGTGGGTGAGGATCCCCAGGGTTTGGGGGGTGAGGATCCCCAGGGGTTGGGGATGAGGAATCCCCAGGGTTTGGGGGTGAGGATCCCCAAGGTTTGGGGGTGAGGATCCCCAGGGTTTGGGGGGTGAGGATCTCCAGGATTTGGGGGTGAGGATCCGCAGGGTTTGGGGGGTGAGGATCCCCAGGATTTGGGAGGTGAGGATCTCCAGGGTTTGGGGGAGTGGAACCCCAGGGTTTGGGGGTGAGGGTCCCCAGGGTTTGGGGGTGTGGATCCCCAGGGTTTGGGGGGTGTGACTCCCCAGGGTTTGGGGGTGAGGATCTCCAGGGTTTGGGGGCGTGGATCCCCAGGGTTTGGGGGTGAGGATTCCCAGGGTTTGGAGGCGTGGATCCCCAGGGATTGAGGGTGAGGATCCCCAGAGTTTGGAGTCCAAAGATGTAGTGAGTTAGATGGTTTTATGAAGGGGAAGTCATGTTTGACAAATTTGCTCGAATTCTTTGAGGACGTAACATACAGGGTGGATAAAGGGGAACCAGTGGATGTAGTGTATTTGGACTTCCAAAAGGCATTTGACAAGGTTCCACACAAAAGATTACTGATCAAGATAAAAAATCACGGCATTGGGGGTAATATACTGGCATGGGTGGAAGATTGGCTATCTAACAGAAAACAGAGAGTTGGGATAAATGGTTCGTTCTTGGGCTGGCAATCAGTAACCAGTGGTGTTCCGCAGGGGTCAGTGCTGGGACCCCAACGTTTTACAATCTATATTAACGATTTGGAGGAAGGGACCGAGTGCAACATATCCAAGTTTGCCGACGATACAAAGATGGGACGGAAAGCAATGAGTGAGGAGGACATAAAAAACCTGCAAAAGGATATAGACAGGCTAAGTGAGTGGGCAGAGATTTGGCAGATGGAATATAATATTGGAAAGTGTGAGGTTATGCACTTTGGCAGAAAAAAAATCAAAGAGCAAGTTATTATCTAAATGGAGAGAAACTGCAAAGTGCTACAGTACAAAGGGATCTGGGGGTCCTGGTGCATGAAACACAAAAAGTTAGTATGCAGGTACAGCAGGTGATCAGGAAGGCCAGTGGAATCTTGGCTTTTATTGCAAGGGGGATGGAGTATAAAAACAGGAAAGTCTTGCTGCAGTTATACAGGGTATTGGTGAGGCCACACCTGGAATATTGCGTGCAGTTTTGGTTTCCATATTTAAGAAAAGATATACTTGCTCTTGAGGCGGTTCAGAGAAGGTTCACTCGGTTGATTCCGGAGATGAGGGGGTTGACGTATGAGGAAAGGTTGAGTAGGTTGGGCCTCTACTCATTAGAGTTCAGAAGAATGAGAGGCGATCTTATCGAAACATATAAGATTGTGAGGGGGCTTGATCGGGTGGATGCGGTGAGGATGTTTCCACTGATGGGTGTGACTAGAACTAGGGGACATAATCTTAGAATAAGGGGCTGCCCTTTCAAAACTGAGATGAGGAGAAACTTCTTCACTCAGAGGGTAGTAAATCTATGGAATTTGCTACCCCAGAGAGCTGTGGAAGCTGCGACATTAAATAAATTTAAAACGGAGATAGACAGTTTCCTAGCAGATAAGGGAATTAGGGGTTACGGGGAGAGGGCAGGGAAGTGGACGTGAGTCTAGATTCGGATCAGCCATGATCCTATTGAATGGCGGAGCAGGCCCGAGGGGCCATATGGCCTACTCCTGCTCCTACTTCTTATGTTCTTATGTTATGTTTACATGCTTGATTGAACGTATTAAAGCACAGATACAACAGTAACTTAACTCATTGCTGTGCGAGCTTGCTGTGTGCAAATTGAAAGAAAGAACGAAATAGGCAAATATTGGCTTGCGCCCCCTTTGGGGCGCTACTTTTAGCGCCCCGAAAAAATGAGCACCCCCACGCATAGTACCGCGGTACTGCAGACCCCCCTCCCCTGATTAAAGGGGAGGGGCCTCGACCCGGGGCCCTACTGGACCACCGGGGAGCAGGGTGCCGGCAAAAGGCCAATCGCGGCCGGCACCCCACAGGAGGAGGTGAGAGGGGGCAGGTGCTGGCAGGCGGCCCAAAAAAATGGCCGCCCGGCACCTGCCCTTTAATTTGCGCCGCCGCAACCAGAAAAACGCCCCCCTGACCCAGTCGGACATGGCGTCCAGCGATAGGTCAGGAGGCGCGAGCCAAGTTAGCGGCCGGGGCGCTGCGCATGGTAATGACGTCATCGCCGGAGGCACAACACCATGGGACGCTACTGGTTACCGCCGCCGCTAACCTTCCGCTGAATTTCGCGGGAGGCGTTAGCGGCGCCGCGCCCGGGCGCTAGATGCTAACGAGAGGCGCAATGCAACCAAATTTTTCTCCCAAAGACTTTGCAGCCAAAGTCTTTTAGTGATGTTGATTGAAGGATGAAAGTTGACGGCCACGGTTCCTACATCGCAACAGTGACTACACTTAGAACGACCTCATTGGCTGTAAAGTGCTTGGGGATGTTTGAGGAGGTGAAAGGCGCTGTAGAAATGAAATTCTTTCTGCCGGGATCTCACTACTCATGAAGCCACTGGCTTGAAGGATTATTTGACACGGAATGGGAGAATTCTTGCCATGGAGGGAGTGCAGCGGGGATTCGCCAGGCTGATACCTGGGATGGCGGGAGTGACGTATGAGGAGAGATTGGGTTAATAAGCTTATATTCGCTAGAGTTTAGAAGAATGAGAGGGGATCTCATTGAAACTTATAAAATTCTAACAGGACTAGACAGACTAGATGCAGGAAGGATGTTCCCGATGGCGGGGGAGTCCAGAACCAGGGGTCACAGTCTAAGGATAAGGGGTAAGCCATTTAGGACTGAGATGAGGAGGAATTTCTTCACCCAGAGAGTGGTGAACCTGTGGAATTCTCTACCACAGAAGGCCGTCGAAGCCAATTCATTAAATATATTCAAGAAGGAGTTGGATATATTTCTTAAAGCTAAAGGGATCAAGGGATATGGGGAGAAGGCAGGGACAGGGTACTGAATTTGGATGATCAGCCATGATCTCATTGAATGGCGGAGCAGGCTCGAGGGGCCGAATGGCCTACTCCTGCTCCTATCTTCTATGTTTCTATGTTTCTATGTAGAGTAGAAGGCACTGTGAGGTGTCCCTATTTCACACTGAGAATATCGACAGAAGATGAAAGTGTCGATGGAAGATTTGGAGCTGAGCAGGGGAGTGTGAAAAGGTTCTGTCGCCACTTTCTAATATCCCTTCATCATTGGCAAAATTCATGGAAAATACACAAACAGATTTCAGTGCACAGAACCTCAAAATCCCCTTCATCCAACGGGTTTGGACATCTAATGGGGACAGCTGGGCCCTGATAAACACGGCGCTCACACGCCAAGAATCCTTCTGTGTGATTTAAACCTGCAGAAACTACACTTGAAAGCAGCCAATCTGGGGCATGTGTATTAGTTCAACTAATCCTTCAGAACATCATAGAAATAAACAACACAAGATTGTTAATACAGAGTCTTATTTGCTTTCTTTGTGGACAAATATTTAACTCTCTCACTTCATCAGATAAATATTTTATTTTAATTTCTGTTCATTCCTCAATTGTTTTCAGTTAGATTTTTAGAAGAATTGGTCTCATCAAACTCGGCTGGTTTGTGGCATTCAGTGTAAATGTGAGACTGACTGAATGTGACACTGTGAGTGTGACACTGTGAGTGTGACTGTGAGACTGACTGAATGTGTGTGTGAGTATGACACTGTGAGTGTGACTGTGAGACTGACTGAGTGTGACACTGTGAGTGTGACACTGTGAGTGTGACACTGAGTGTGACTGAGACTGACTGAGTGTGACACTGAGTGTGACACTGAATGTGACTGTGAGACTGACTGAGTGTGACACTGTGAGTGTGACTGAGACTGACTGAATGTGTGTGTGAGTATGACACTGTGAGTGTGACTGTGAGACTGACTGAGTGTGACACTGTGAGTGTGACACTGTGAGTGTGACACTGTGAGTGTGACTGAGACTGACTGAGTGTGACACTGAGTGTGACACTGTGAATGTGACTGTGAGACTGACTGAGTGTGACACTGTGAGTGTGACTGAGACTGACTGAATGTGTGTGTGTGTGTGTGACACTGTGAGTGTGACTGTGAGACTGACTGAGTGTGACACTGTGAGTGTGACACTGTGAGTGTGACACTGAGTGTGACTGAGTGTGACACTGAGTGTGACACTGAGTGTGACTGAGACTGACTGAGTATGACACTGTGAGTGTGACACTGAGTGTGACTGTGAGACTGACTGAATGTGTGTGTGTGTGTGACACTGTGAGTGTGACTGTGAGACTGACTGAGTGTGACACTGTGAGTGTGACACTGTGAGTGTGACACTGAGTGTGACTGAGACTGACTGAGTGTGACACTGAGTGTGACACTGAATGTGACTGTGAGACTGACTGAGTGTGACACTGTGAGTGTGACTGAGACTGACTGAATGTGTGTGTGAGTATGACACTGTGAGTGTGACTGTGAGACTGACTGAGTGTGACACTGTGAGTGTGACACTGTGAGTGTGACTGAGACTGACTGAGTGTGACACTGAGTGTGACACTGTGAATGTGACTGTGAGACTGACTGAGTGTGACACTGTGAGTGTGACTGAGACTGACTGAATGTGTGTGTGTGTGTGTGACACTGTGAGTGTGACTGTGAGACTGACTGAGTGTGACACTGTGAGTGTGACACTGTGAGTGTGACTGTGAGACTGACTGAGTGTGACACTGAGTGTGACACTGAGTGTGACTGAGACTGACTGAGTATGACACTGTGAGTGTGACACTGAGTGTGACTGTGAGACTGACTGAATGTGTGTGTGTGTGTGACACTGTGAGTGTGACTGTGAGACTGACTGAGTGTGACACTGTGAGTGTGACACTGTGAGTGTGACACTGAGTGTGACTGAGACTGACTGAGTGTGACACTGAGTGTGACACTGAATGTGACTGTGAGACTGACTGAGTGTGACACTGTGAGTGTGACTGAGACTGACTGAATGTGTGTGTGAGTATGACACTGTGAGTGTGACTGTGAGACTGACTGAGTGTGACACTGTGAGTGTGACACTGTGAGTGTGACTGAGACTGACTGAGTGTGACACTGAGTGTGACACTGTGAATGTGACTGTGAGACTGACTGAGTGTGACACTGTGAGTGTGACTGAGACTGACTGAATGTGTGTGTGTGTGTGTGACACTGTGAGTGTGACTGTGAGACTGACTGAGTGTGACACTGTGAGTGTGACACTGTGAGTGTGACTGTGAGACTGACTGAGTGTGACACTGAGTGTGACACTGAGTGTGACTGAGACTGACTGAGTATGACACTGTGAGTGTGACACTGAGTGTGACTGTGAGACTGACTGAATGTGTGTGTGTGTGTGACACTGTGAGTGTGACTGTGAGACTGACTGAGTGTGACACTGTGAGTGTGACACTGTGAGTGTGACACTGAGTGTGACTGAGACTGACTGAGTGTGACACTGAGTGTGACACTGAATGTGACTGTGAGACTGACTGAGTGTGACACTGTGAGTGTGACTGAGACTGACTGAATGTGTGTGTGAGTATGACACTGTGAGTGTGACTGTGAGACTGACTGAGTGTGACACTGTGAGTGTGACACTGTGAGTGTGACACTGTGAGTGTGACTGAGACTGACTGAGTGTGACACTGAGTGTGACACTGTGAATGTGACTGTGAGACTGACTGAGTGTGACACTGTGAGTGTGACTGAGACTGACTGAATGTGTGTGTGTGTGTGTGACACTGTGAGTGTGACTGTGAGACTGACTGAGTGTGACACTGTGAGTGTGACACTGTGAGTGTGACTGTGAGACTGACTGAGTGTGACACTGAGTGTGACACTGAGTGTGACTGAGACTGACTGAGTATGACACTGTGAGTGTGACACTGAGTGTGACTGTGAGACTGACTGAATGTGTGTGTGTGTGTGACACTGTGAGTGTGACTGTGAGACTGACTGAGTGTGACACTGTGAGTGTGACTGAGACTGACTGATTGTGACACTGTTAGTGTGACACTGTGTGCTGGAGTGTGAGTGTGATACTGTGAGTGTGACACTGTGTGTGAGACTGACTGAGTGTGACTGTGATACTGTGAGTGTGAGCATAAGCGTGACACTGTATGACACTGAGCGTGAGTCTGACTGTGTGAGTGCAACAGTGTGAGTGTGACAGAGTGAATGTGACAGTGTGAGTGTGACACAGTGAGTGTGACACTGTGAGTGTGACACAGTGAGTGTGACACAGTGAGTGTGACACAGTGAGTGTGACACAGTGAGTGTGACACTGGGAGTGTGACTGACACCTGTCAGTGCATTGCTTTGTTCCTTGTACTTGGAGGCTGGTTGAAAGTCCGTCAACCCATTCACCCTCGCTGACTTTCCACAAGTTAAATGACAGAAGCTCGTCTCCACTTTAGAGAGTTTAGGAGAAAAAGTAAAAGCAACTTATGTGTAAATGATTAAAAGTCTTGCTCAGGACATGCACTTCATGTTCAGAAATCCTACTTCCTATTGTCACACTTTTCTATCAGTACTTACCATTGTAAATCCCTATGTCAACATTTCCCATTCAGCTTTTTCACGTCAGCGGTCACACTGTATTTTCAAGCTCTGGGGACTCTGTGCAGTGAAATTCCGATTCTCTCCCAACTTGATCGCCATTTTGTATTTAAGGTTTACACAGGGAGCGATTTTCATCTCAAGTGTAAACCAGGCGGGCGATGGGCGGGTGATGGGTGATGGGCGGTTGATGTACCCCAGATCCCTTGTGCACCAGTCGCTGAAGGTAAGCATGCAGGTGCAGCAGGCAGTTAAGAAGGCAAATGGTATGTTGGCCTTCATAGCGAGAGGATTCGAGTACAGGAGCAAGGATGTCTTGCTACAGTTGTACAGGGCCTTGGTGAGGCCACACCTTGAGTATTGTGTGCAGTTTTGGTTGCCTTATCTGAGGAAGGATGTTCTTGCCATGGAGGGAGTGCAGCGAAGATTCACCAGACTGATACCTGGGATGGCAGGAATGACGTATGAAGAGAGATTGGGTTGATTAGGCTTATATTCGCTAGAGTTTAGAAGAGTGAGAGGGGACCTCATTGAAACTTATAAAATTCTAACAGGACTAGACAGACTAGATGCAGGAAGGCTGTTCCCGATGGCGGGGGAGTCCAGAACCAGGGGTCACAGTCTAAGAAACATAGAAACATAGAAGATAGGAGCAGGAGTAGGCCATTCGGCACCTCGAGCCTGCTCCGCTATTCAATGCGATCATGGCTGATCATCCAAATTCAGTACCCGGTCGCTGCTTTCTCCCCATATCCCTTGAACCCTTTAGCCTTAAGAAATATATCCAACTCCTTCTTGAATATATTTAATGAACTGGCCTCCACCGCCTTCTGTGGTAGAGAGTTCCACAGGTTCACCACTCTCTGGGTGAAGAAATTCCTCCTAATTTCTGTCCTAAATGGCTTACCCTTTATCCTTAGACTGTGTCCCCTGGTTCTGGACTATCCGACCATCGGAAACATCCTTCCTGCATCTAGTCTGTCCAGTCCTGTCAGAATTTTATAAGTTTCAATGAGATCACCTCTCATTCTTCTAAACTCTAGCGAGTACAAGCCCAATCGACCCAATCTCTCCTCATACGTCATTCCTGCCATCCCAGGTATCAGTCTGGTGAATCTTCGCTGCACTCCCTCCATGGCAAGAACATCCTTCCTCAGATAAGGCGACCAAAACTGCACACAATACTCAAGATGTGGTCTCACCAAGGCCCTGTCCAACTGCAGCAAGACATCCTTGTTCCTTTACTCAAACCCTCGCGCTACGAAGGCCAACATACCATTTGTCTTCTTAACCGCCTGCTGCACCTGCCTGCTTACCTTCAGCGACTGGTGCACAAGGACACCCAGGTCTCGTTGCACTTCCCCTTTTCCCAATCTATTGCCATTTAGATAATAATCTGCCTTCCTGTTTTTGCCACCAAAGTGGACAACCTCACATTTATCCACGTTATATTGCATCTGCCATGTTTCTGCCCAATCACCCAACATGTCCAAATCATCCTGGAGTTTCTCGACATCCTCCTCACAGCACACACGCCCACCCAGCTTTGTGTCATCTGCAAATTTGGAGATATTACATCTAGTTCCCTTGTCTAGATCATTAATATATATTGTGAATAGCTGGGGCCCAAGGACCGATCCCTGCGGTACCCCACTAGTCACTGCCTGCCACTCGGAAAAAGACCTGTTTATTCCAACTCTTTGCTTCCTGTCTGCCAACCAGTTCTCTATCCAAGTCAGTACCTTGCCCCCAATCCCTTGTGCTTTAACTTTACACGCTAATCTCTTATGTGGGTCCTTATCGAAAGCCTTCTGATGGTCCAAATACACCACATCCACTGGTTCTCCCTTATCTATTCTACCAGTTACATCCTCAAAAAATTCCAGTAGATTAGTCAAGCACGATTTACCTTTTGTGAATCCATGTTGACTTTGTCCGATCCTGTCATTGTTTTCCAAGTGCTCTGCTATTACATCTTTTATAATGGACTCTAGCATTTTCCCCACTACCGATGTCAGGCTTACTGATCTGTAATTCCCCGTTTTCTCTCTACCACCTTTTTTGAATAGAGTGGTAACATTAGCTACCCTCCAATCCATGGGTACTGTTCCAGATTCCATCGAATGTTGGAAGATGATCAGCAATGCATCTACTATTTCTAAGGCCTCTTCCTTAAGTATCCTAGTGTAGTGTCCGTGTGTTGATAAAGACACTGAAGACAGGAGTTGGTTCATAGGTATTTACTAAGCAAAGTCTGGGGGGGGGTTCTAATGGATATACACAATATACAGGCTTATATAGCCCGAGTGGCAATTACCGGCATTACAGCACACCTGGGGCTCTTAAAGGCACATACACTACAATTCCTCCCCTTTTAGCTAACCAGTACATCATATTTTAAGTAATTATTAATTACATGTTATAAGCAAAATAATATACATTGCTGTAGTTAATTAATTATAAGTCAGTCTCTCAGGAGGCTTCCTGACTCGGTCCGGATAACGCCTCGGGGGTGTAGTAGTTTCTGGTGGTGTAGTAGGTTCTTCTGGCAAGGCTGATTCGGCTTGAAGGCCAGTGTCGGGTTCATCGGGCTCCAGTATCACCGGATCGGAGGTAGATATGGGTATCTCTACTTCATCGTTAGATGTATAGAGTGGTGGTGTAGGTTGTCCCTTTTCGGATGACTTTATGATTTGGTCAGCATGGCGCCTTATTATGCTTTCTCCGATGTCCACGGCATACATCAGTGGTCCTAGTCGTGTGCAGATGGTTCCAGGCTGCCATTTCTCGGTACGGTAGTCCTGGGCCAATACTTGTTGACCTATCTGGAAGGTTCTAGTTGGCCTTTCATTCATGCCTTGAAACTGCCGGTTCTCCACGTCCCTTCTGATGTTGGGCTTGACCAAATCCAGCCGGCATCTTAGGTTTCTATTGAAGAACATCATGGCAGGAGTTTGGTTGGTAACCATATGTGTTGCATTCCTGTATGCGAATAAGAAGTTATCCACCTTGTGCTGAAGTTTTATGTCTTCATTACCCATGGCCTTTATGGCCTTCTTGAAGGTCTGGACAAACCTTTCAGCCAATCCATTGGTGGCGGGATGGTATGGCGCGGACGTGTAGTGCTTAACCCCATTGTTTTTAAGAACTTTCTGAATTCTTCGGACACAAATTGCGGTCCATTATCAGAACATATCTGTTCCAGCAGCCCATTCCTGGCAAATATGGTCCTTAATACTGTGATGGTTTTTTCCGTGGTGGTGGAGGACATCTTTATTACCTCCGGCCATTTGGAGTGTGCATCAACCGCGATTAAGAACATTGAGTCCATAAATGGACCAGCAAAGTCGATGTGCACCCTTTGCCAGGGAGATGAGGGCCACTCCCATGGATGTAGAGGGGCTTGTGGTGGAGCGTTTTGGACCTTCTGGCATCCTAGGCAGCTCTTGGTCATTTCTTCGATGTCTCCATCGATACCTGGCCACCATACAAACGCCCTAGCTAGGTTCTTCATTTTCACTCCACCCAGATGCCCCTCGTGAAGCTCCTTTAGCACTTTATCCTGGAGTTTGGGTGGAATTACCACTCTGGATCCACACATCAAGGTTCCTCGGCACACTGACAGCTGTTCTCTTCTTTGCAAGAATGCTGGCAACAGTGGCTTGCCATGTGCTGGCCATCCCTTCACTGTTAAATCGTAGACCCGTGAGAGAGTCGGGTCATTTCTCGTCTCCCTTTCAATGGCAGAATTTGTTACTGGTAGACATTCCACTATGGTAGAGTGGAACATCTCTACTGGGTCTACTGTAGGTGCCTCTTCTACCGTTGGCAACGGTAGGCGCGATAAACCATCAGCATTCCCATGCTGTTTTGATCCTTTGTATTCTATGTTGTATTGGTGTGCCCCTAGAAAAAGGGACCACCTCTGTAGCCTTTGCGCTGTCATAATGGGAACACCTTTTTTAGGGTTGAATATGGAGATGAGGGGTTGATGGTCAGTCAACAAGGTAAATTTTTATCCGTGTAGGTAATGGTTGAATTTCTTCACTCCCCATACCAGGCTGAGTGCTTCCCTGTCGATTTGGGCATAGTTACGCTCAGCTGAGTTTAATGAGCGTGACGCAAAAGCTATCGGCCGTTCTGAGCCATCGGGGAATTTATGGGATAATACTGCTCCTATGCCGTAAGGGGATGCATCGCACGCCAGTCTGATTGGCAGTGATGGGTTGTAATGAGCCAAAACTTCTTCGGATGTGATTAAGTCTTTGCATTTATGGAAGGCACGTTTACAGTCTTCGTTCCATTTCCAAATCACTCCTGTTTGTAGAAGTTCATTAAGAGGGTGTAGAAGAGTTGATAAGTTCGGTAAAAATTTATGATAGTAATTTATTAATCCCAGGAACGACCTTAATTGTGAAACATTTTCAGGTGCTGGGGCTTTTATGACCGCTTCAATTTTTTCAGGTGACTTATGCAACCCTTCATTATTAATTATGTGGCCACAATATGATATCTGATTTTGGAAAAATTCGCACTTGGGGCGATTCGCTCGTAGGCCCCGTTCTTTCAGCCTAGTGAGCACCTGCTCCAAATTGGCAAGATGCTCATTGTCGTTTTCTCCTGTTACAAGGATGTCGTCTAGGTAGCATTGAGTCCCCGGAATCCCTTGCAGGACTTGCTCCATAGCTCTTTGCCAGATAGCTGGAGCTGATGCTACTCCAAAAACCAGTCGATTGTACTGGTACAGGCCTTTGTGTGTGTTTATCGTGAGATACTTTTTAGAGGCCTCCTCAACCTCCATCTGTAGATATGCCTGTGCCAAGTCAATTTTGGTGAAACGTTTCCCTCCGGCGAGTGAGGCGAAAATATCTTCTATCCTCGGAAGAGGATACTGTATCGTGTGAAGGACCGGGTTTACAGTCACCTTAAAGTCCCCACAGATGCGAATTTTCCTCTGTTCTTCAGATTTATCTTTATTCAATGCTTTTTTCATGACTGGAACAATGGGTGTTGCCCACTCGCTCCAATCTATTTTGGATAATACGCCTGCTTTTTCCAAATTCTCCAGCTCTGCCTCGACTGCTGGACGTATTACGTATGGCACCGGTCTTGCCTTAAAAAATTTGGGAATTGCTGCATCTTCCACTTTTATTGAGGCAGTGATGCCTTTCAAGGTTCCTAGTTTCTCTTGAAACACTTCTTTGGCGTTGGCCAAGATGTCTTTTAATCGTTCAGGTATGATGTCATCATTGTTTTTTTTCTTACTGGTCACCGTCAGTGCCTGAATGGAGTGCCAGTCTAAACGTATCTTTCTGATCCATTCACGTCCCAACAACGGTGGACCACCATCTTGTAAAATGTATAAATACAACTTTTGTATTTCTTTGCCGTTGTATACAACAGGCACCCTTATTTTTCCTTTGGGGTATACTTTCTGCCCCGTATATGTTTTTAAGATAATGGATGTGTCTTTTAGAGGTATATGCGAAAATAGCCTCTCGTAATCCCGTCGATTTATTACGGTTAGAGCTGATCCTGTATCTAGCTCCATTTTAACTGGGGACCCTGCTATCGTGAGGGTAACCCAAATGGTTTGGTAATCATCTTTGGCAAGTACATTATATAATTTGAGACAGCTTAGTCTCTTGTTTTCGAAGTCGTTATCGCTCTTCTGGTCTTCGGAGCTACTGTCCGTCATCATTTGTACCTTCCTGTACTTTTCTTTATTGATTTTTTTTTTTCTGTCTGTGGATTTATTTTGTCCAGATCGGCATACCCGTGCAATGTGTCCAATCTTTCCGCATTGCCTGCATGCTTTGTCCTTGAACCAGCAGTCCCTCTGGTTATGGGTGGATCTGCTGCAGCGATAACATCTTTCGAAACCCTGTGTCATTTCATGGGTGCCGAAGTCCTGTGTCTTTTGTTGTATCTCTGCAGCTCCTCTTGCTGCTGCTTCATATGATACAGCCATATTGAAAGCTTTGTCCAATGTTAAATCTTTTTCAGAAAGCAGCCTTTTTTGTGTTCCTTCACTTAAGAGACCGCAAAGGAATTTGTCTTGAAGATAATCTGATAGTCCTGCCTCGAATTGGCAGTACAGGTAGACTACCTTTTATCCGAACTTCCGAAAACCGAAACCCTCCAGAAACCGAAGGTTTTTTCGTTCAGCGTAAGTCGTGCGCACGACATGACCAGAGTGGCGCACGACCCCGACCCCCGCCGCCGACCCACCCGCCGACCCCGACCCCCGCCAACCCCCCGCCGACCCCGACCCCCCCCTCCTGCCGACCCCAACTCCCGCCGACCCCCCCGCGGACCCCCGCCGACCCCCCCGCCGACTCCCGCCGACCCCCACCACCGACCCCCACCCCCGACCCCCCCGCCGACCCACCCCGACAAATTTCCCAGTCTTATAAAATACCTTCCGAAATCAGAAACTTTCCGAAAACCGAAACACGGCTGGTCCCGAGGTTTTCGGATAAAGGATAGTCTACCTGTACTTTGATAGCTTTCATAATTCGGTTAGGTAATCAGCGTTACTTTCATTCTTGTGTTGATTTCTCTTGAAGAACTTGAATCGTTCCGCTATCAGCAGCGGTGTTGGGTTTAAGTGCTCCTGCAGGGTATCAACAATTTGTTTAAAATTCTTGTCCTTTGGTTTGGCTGGAGTGATTAAATTTCGTAACAGCCCGTATGCCTTTGCGCCCATTAAGTTCAGAAGTACTGAAGCTTTTTTTTCATCTTCTATTCCATTTGCAGTGCAATATACCTCTACTCTTTCCACGTATGTGGTCCAATCCTCTATTTCGCTATCAAAAGCATCAATATTGCCAGACTTAGGCATTTCAGAAAAGATATGGCGCTTCCCGCGCTTTTTTTTCTTTTCTGCAGCAAAGATATGGCGCTTCCCGTGCTTTCCCACCGCTGCTGCCGATGACAACGCTGTTTACTGCGGTTTCCGTTCTTTATTATTTTTTTTATTTACTGTCGGAGACTCGTTCCCGCCGGAGTTTCTCTCCAGGTCTGAACGCTGACCTGCTTGCCATGCCGGCCGTTTCCCGAGTGCTCCCTCCCAGTCCGTTATTGCTTGCCTCCGATTTCGCTGCCTGTCTCAGCTGTAGAGCCAGCCACTGGAGCCCCAGCCTGACGCCCAGGAAGGATTAGCGCAGTACCTGCCACCAGCTTGGCCAGCTGGTGAAAACACAGCTTCTCTCACTTCCTTGAGTCTTCTGGATGCCCGAGGAATCGATGTCGTTGAGGTGCTGCCGAATTGCAGGTAAGTCCGTTTCCACTTCGTCGCCACTGTAGTGTCCGTGTGTTGATAAAGACACTGAAGACAGGAGTTGGTTCATAGGTATTTACTAAGCAAAGTCTGGGGGGGGGTTCTAACGGATATACACAATATACAGGCTTATATAGCCCGAGTGGCAATTACCGGCATTACAGCACACCTGGGGCTCTTAAAGGCACATACACTACACCTAGGATGTAGATTATCAGGCCCTGGGGATTTATCGGCCTTCAATCCCATCAATTTTCCTATCACCATTTCCCTACAAATACTGATTTCTTTCAGTTCCTCCCTTTCATCAGACCCTATGTTCCCCGGCATCTCTGGGAGGTTATTTGTGTCCTCCTTTGTGAAGACAGAACCAAAATATGTATTTAGTTGGTCAGCCATTTCTTTGTTCCCCATTATAAATTCCCCTGATTCTGACTGCAAGGGACCTACGAATCAGGGGAATTTATAATGGGGAACAAAGAAATGGATAAGGGTAAGTCATGTAAGACTGAGATGAGGAGGAATTTCTTCACCCAGAGAGTGGTGAACCTGTGGAATTCTCTACCACAGAAGACAGTTGAGGCCAATTCATTAAATATATTCAAGAAGGAGTTAAATATATTTCTTAAGGCTAAAGGGATCAAGGGATATGGGGAGAAAGCAGGGACAGGGTACTGAATTTGGATGATCAGCCATGATCGCATTGAATGGCGGAGCAGGCTCGAGGGGCCGAATGGCCTACTCCTGCTCCTATCTTCTATGTTTCTATATTTCCTGTATTTTGTCACAGCCCTCCTCTGTATTAGCTATACTCCCCTTTGAAAAATCCAAATATACTACATCTATTGCATGACCCTTGTCTACTCTTTCTGTTACTTCTTCAAAGAAGAAGTCTGCACAGAGCGGGATTAAATGGAGTGGACTTGAACAGAGTGTTTTATTTGGGAATTTGGAAAGAGTGGGAATTTGGAGAAGGGGGGAAGGAGTTGCTGCTTTTCCCTACACTACTTGTAGTACTTTGTGTTACAGGTAGATATTTAATTTCAGTACCCTTAACTTAAGCGAGATCAAGTAAGTAGTCAAGAAACTACACTGTAAACTAAGTTACCTAATTACAAATTTAATTAAATAAAACAAGGTCATACAGGGATGGCAGTGCAGGTGGTGTGCCACAACTGCAGCACGTGGGAGTTTGTGGAGAGCAGTGTGATCCGGACAACCACATTTGCAGTAAGTGCCTGCATCTTGAGGAACTTCAGCTCAGAGTTTTTGAGCTGGAGTCTGAGGTGCAGACATTGCAGGGCATCAGGGATGGGGAGAGTTACCTGGACACTTTGATCCAGGAGGCCGTCACACCCCTTAGGTTAGGTAGTGGTACAGGTCTGGTTAGTGGTCAGGGACAGGAGGGTGTGACTGCAACTTAGGCAGGTAAGGGGACCCCAGGTGCAGTGCTGGAGGAGAATCTGCCTTTGCCCTTGTCCAACAGTATGAGGTCCTTGCTGCCTGTGTGGATGAGGGAAAAGCCTGCAGGATGGATGAACACCATGGTGCAGGAGGCCATTCAAGTGGGGGGAGTGAAAGGGAATGTAGTTGTGGTAGGGGACAGTATAGTCAGGGGGATAGATACTGCTCTCTGCAGCTACGACCGAGCATTATGAAGGTTGTGTTGCCTGCCCAGTGCCAGGGTTAAAGACATCTCCTCGCGGCTGGAGGAGAACTTGTAGTGGGAGGGGGAGGATCCAGTTGTCGGGGTCCACATAGGAACCAACGACATAGGTAGAACTAGGAATGAGGTTCTGCTGAGGGAGTTTGAGGAGCTAGGATCCAAATTAAAAAGCAGACCCTCAAAGGTAATAATCTCTGGATTGTTACCTGAGCCACGAGCAAATTGGCATAGGGTCAATAAGATCAGAGAGTTGAATGCATGGCTCAAAGATTGGTGTGGGAGAAATGGGTTTCGATTCATGGGGCACTGGCACCAGTACTGGGGAAAGAGGGAGCTGTTCCGTTGGGACGGGCTTCACTTGAACCAGGCTGGGACCAGTGTCCTGGCGAATCGAATAACTAGGGCTGTAGATAGGGCTTTAAACTAAATAGGCGGGGGGGGGATCAGGTGAGGGGAAATTTAGAAAGTTAAAGAGAAAGGAGAAGGCAATAGTGCACGGTAGCGATGGGGGTAATGATAACCAGAGTGTGACAGGAAGGGACAGAGTGTACGAACATAAGAGCACAACAGGAAATAGCGTCAGAGTAGGGAAAATGGTAAAAAGACAAAATTAAAAGCATTTTATATGAATGCACGCAGCATTCGTAACAAGATAGATGAGTTGACGGCACAAATAGAAATAAATGGGTATGATCTGATAGCCATTTACAGAGACATGGTTGCAAGGTGACCAAGGCTGGGAACTGAATATTATGGGGTATTTGATATTTTGGAAGCAGAGGCAGAAAGGAAAAGGAGGTTGGGTAGCTCTGTTAATAAAGAATGAGTGGTGAGAAATGATCTTGGCTCGGAAGATCAAGATGTAGAATCAGTTTGGGCGGAGATAAGAAATAATAAGGGAAAGAAGTCACTGGCGGGAGTAGTCTATAGGCCCCCTAACAGTGGCTACACTGTAGGACAGAGAATAAATCAAGAAATAATAGGGGCTGGTAAGAAAGGTACTGCAATAATCATGGGCGATTTTAATTTTCATAAAGATTGGACAAATCAAATTGGCAAAGGTGGCCTTGAGGATGAGTTCAGAGTGTATTCGGGACAGTTTCTTAGAACAATACATTGTGGAACCAACCAGGGAGCAGGCTATTTTAGATCTAGTAATGCGTAATGAAACAGGATTAATTAATTTCCTAGCGTTATACAGCACAGAAAGAGGCCCTTCGGCCCATCGTGTCCGCGCCGCCCATCAAGCCCTGTCTATTCTAATCCCATTTTCCAGCTCTTGGTCCGTAGCCTTGTATTCTATGGCGTTTCAAGTGCTCATCTTGTTGTGTCGGTACCTTTCTACCTAGACACAATTTAGGACTCAGAACTCAGAGATTCAAACATGAAGTGCTTTATTGGAAGGAAAGGAAGTTCTGGAAAGTTCCGAACAAAGAGAGCTAAACTTAACCGAGAACATCCAACCATTTATCTCCTGTGACAGCGCCACCGCAGGTGGGAGGAGAACACACAATACATAACATTTCCTCCCCTCTTAAATGAAAGGTCCACATTATTCCTCAACAGGTAAGTTACTTTCAATGCACTCAACGAACCTAGGGTAGAGGTAGACTGCCTCAAACCCTGACTTTACCCTGGGGTTTATTCTGCCCCAGTCTTGTGGGTAAGTCACTAAGCCTACAGATCCAAGCGTCTTGGAGGCCGCCGCTCCCTGACAGGATACCGGCGGTCATCGCTGGCTTCCACAGCAGTAGGCATTGACACAGGCCTGGATGGAGAAGGTGCCTGTGTCAGTTGAAAGTCAGGAGTTTGCACAGGTGGAACAGTCTCTTTGACTTCCTGTGTTGGAGAAGAGCACTGTGGCAAGGGATGCTGGTTTGCGGTATCATCCGGAAACAGTTCAGGCCAACCAGCCGTTGGAGCCTCTGTGGCTGTCTCTGCTCCTAGCAACAGTTGATCTGTGTGTCTTCTCCAGACGACGTCCTCAGCAGTCTCAACCGTGTAAGACACAGGGCCCGTCTGCGCGATCACCATAGCAGGAACCCATTTCGGTCCAGTGTTGTAGTTTCGAGCTAGGACGTGCTCTCCCGGATGAAACCGTCTCTCCTTGGCTCTTTTCTCTCTCTTTTCAACTTGAGCTTGTTGTTGACGATGGACAACCTGCTCTGCCCTTGGAGGTTTGAGTAAGTCAAAACTTGTCCGCAACTGCCTCTTCATCATGAGCGAAGCAGGGGAAGTTTTGGTTGTGGCATGCGGCTCGTTCCTGTAGGACAACAGGAAGCTGTTCAGACATTGGTGGATTGAGCCCTGACCTTGCGATGCCTTCAAGGCGTGCTTCAAAGTTTGCACAAACCTTTCTGCCTGGCCGTTAGTAGAGGGATGATAGGGCGCAGACCTGATGTGTTGGACACCATTCACATGCAGGAAGGTTGCAAACTCCTGTGATACAAATTGTGGACCGTTGTCACTTACGAGTTGTTCCGGTGAGCCATAACGGCTGAACATCTCACCAAGTTTCTCAATTGTTTTCTCTGCCGTGGTAGACCTCATCACAGCGACCTCCGGCCACTTGCTACGAGCATCTACAACCACCATAAACATTTTCTCTTCGAAAGGACCGGCGAAGTCCACATGTACTCGCTGCCACACTTCTGCAGGCCAATCCCAGGGGTGTAGGGTTGCCAGCTGTGGAACATTCCGGACCCTTTGACATGGGGAACATGTTTTGGCTTTCTCCTCAATATTCCCATCGAGACCTGGCCACCAGAAGTAGCTTCTTGCCATTTCCTTCATCCGAACCATCCCACTGTGGCCTGTATGAAGTTGTTGCAGTATAGGTTCACTCAGAGGTGGCGGAATGATGACACGGCGTCTCCAAAGAAGACAACCTGCCTGGACGAGAGCTCATTTCTTTTTGAAACGTAAGGTTTCAAACTAGGAGAATCTCCTATAGCTCTCCCTCGAATGACATTGTCCATTACCTCAGACAGGACTGGATCGTTGCGGGTGTACCTTCGCACCTGAACTGCAGTGACAGGTGCTCCCTCCACTTGTCTAAAGTAGAAGATGTCTATCTGACGAGGCTCTGGGGGAGTAACAGGCAAGGGTAGCCTCGAGAGACCATCTGCGTTGCCGTGCAAGTCTGATTTGCGATATTTGATGTCGTATGTGTGTCCTGACAACAGTAAAGCCCACCTTTGCATCCTGCTTGCAGCGAGAGACGGAATTCCGGTGTGGGGCCCGGAGATTGAAGTCAATGGACGGTGGTCCGTCAGGAGTGTGAACCTTCTCCCAAACAGGTACTGATGAAATTTTCGAATTCCAAAAATGATTCCCAAGGCCTCGTGCTCGATCTGCGCATAGTTACTCTCGGCCTTGTTCAAGGTGCGTGATGCGAAGGCGATAGGTTTCTCTTCACCCAAAGGCATGATGTGGGATATGACTGCTCCCACACCATATGGTGATGCATCACATGCTAGCTGCACGGGTAGCTTTGGGTCGAAGTGTGTCAGGACCTCCGATTTCAGCAATGCTTTCTTTGCTTGGGCGAAAGCTTCGTTGCACAGTTCAGTCCATTTCCATGTTTTGCCTTGACATAGCACTGATGTAACGGCTTCAGCAATGTTGCTAAGTCTGGAATAAACTTCCCATAGTAGTTAAATAGCCCCAGAAATGAACGTAACTGGCTCACATTCTGGGGTGCTGGGGCCTCCACGATCGCCTTGACCTTTGACGGCGCATTATGCAGGCCAGTAGCGTCAATCACATGCCCCAGGTACTCAACGGAAGACTGAAAGAATTCACATTTGTCTTTACAAACTCTGAGTCCGTACTCTTCCAGTCGCTGTAGTGTCGCATCCAAGTTCAGAAGATGATCCTCCTCATTTGTCCCAGTGACAAGGATGTCATCCAGGTAGCACTGGACTCCTGGCAGTCCACTCAAAATCTGATCCATTGCCCTTTGGAATAGAGCAGGGGCCGACGTAATTCCAAACGGAAGGCGGCAGTACCTGTATAGCCCCTTGTGTGTCACAATTGTCAGCAACTCCTTTGATTTGTCATCGACATGCATTTGTAGATAAGCCTGGCATAAGTCTATTTTGCTGAACTTTTGCCCTCCGGCCAGGCCCGTAAAAAGATCCTCAATGAGGGGAAGAGGGTACTGTTCTGCAGACAGCACCGGGTTAATAGTCACTTTAAAATCCCCGCAGATTCGAACAGATCCATCCTTTTTCAGGACAGGCTCACAGGCTCCAGGACTCCATTCTCGACTAAGGCCTCCAAGTTAGCCTCAACTTTTGGCCTAATTGCATAGGGTACAGGTCGGGCTTTGTGAAACTTTGGCTTGCTGTCAGGTTTAATGTCCAGTCTCAGGCTGATCTTTTTCATGCTCCCAAGTTCCCCATTGAAGAGTTCTGCATGTTTGTTTAACACTGCAGTCAGACTTGACTCCCCTTTTGACATCATGCGGACTGCAGGCCAGTCCAGCATGATTTTCTCTAGCCACGCACGCCCCAGTAGCGATGGGTAATTTCCCTTTACCACATATAGTGGCAGTTTTGCAGTCTGTCCGTTCAATTTAACTGTCACCTCAATGACGCCTCTCATGGCCACAGGTTCACCGGTATACGTCTTTAGCACAATGTTTGTTGGCTGAAGGGTAAGATGCTTTAGCATTTTGTTGTAGACAGTGTCTGAAACAAGGGACACAGCCGCGCCTGTGTCCACCTCCATCCGCACTGATTGTCCCTCCACCAGTGGTGACACCCAGTAGCCATTTGAATCACCTGCAACCGTCAGTATGTGCACCTCTTCCTCCTCAGAGGTGTCGCTCCCCTCTGTTTTGCTTGTTCCATCATACTGCACTAAATGAACACTCTTTTTCCTCTCTTGTCCAAATACAGACATTTTGCTTCCATGCTTCCCAGCTCTGTCTGTTCTTTTTTTACCTCTGCAGGCACGTTCAATGTGACCCTTTTTGCCACAATTTCGGCATTCCAGCTCCGTACACCAGCAGTCATTAGCGTGATGGCCCGTTTTCCCACAACGGTAACATGTGCCGTTCCGCGCACCTTTAGGCTCAGACGACACCTTGTGAACTCTCCCTGTTGAACTCAACTGGTGAGCCTCCTTTTCCGCCATCTCCATGGAGACACTAACTTCAATGGCCTTTTCAAGAGTAAGGTTGTCCTCAGTAAGAAGGCGCTTCTGTGTGGCTGGATTTTGCAGACCGCACACCAGTCTGTCTCTAATGGTGTCATTCAGCACCTCCTTGAACTCGCAGTGTTCTGATAATCTTTTTAAAGCAGCAATAAACATCGTCATTGATTCCTCCTCCTCTTGATTCCGTTTGTGAAATCGAAATCTCTCAGCAATAACCAGGGGTTTTAGTGAAAAATGTGCTCCAAGAATTTCCACTAGTTGCTTATATGTTTTAGTTCCTGGCTTATCTGGCTGCACGAGGCTGCGCAGTAAATTGAATGTCTTCAGCCCGATTACACTCAAAAAGGTAGGCACGACCTTTTCATTTGCCACCGCATTCGCCAATACAAAATAGTCAAAACGTTCTGTATAAGCGCTCCATTGCTCCACATTTTCATCAAAATCACCGATGTTTCCTAATATAGTAGCCATCTCACGTTTCAAATTAAATTTTCTGTTTACTCACTGCACCCGTAACGTACGCAGATTCGTCCGCTCCTCGTTGCCACTTGTTGTGTCGGTACCTTTCTACCTAGACACAATTTAGGACTCAGAACTCAGAGATTCAAACATGAAGTGCTTTATTGGAAGGAAAGGAAGTTCTGGAAAGTTCCAAACAAAGAGAGCTAAACTTAACCGAGAACACCCAACCATTTAACTCCTGTGACAGCGCCACCACAGGTGGGAGGAGAACACACAATACATAACACATCTAAATGCTTCTTGAATGTTGTAAGGGTTCCTGCCTCTACCACCCTTTCAGGCAGTGAGTTCCAGATTCCAACCACCCTCTGGGTGAAAAAGTTTTCCCTCAAATCCCCTCTAAACCTCCTGCCCCTTACCTTGAAACTATGCCCCCTGGTTATTGCCCCTCTACTAAGGGGAAAGGTTCATTTCTACCTACCCTATCTATGCCCCTCATAATTTTGTACACCTCAATCAGGTCCCCGCTCAGCCTTCTCTGCTCTAAGGAAAACAACCCCAGCCTGTCCAGTCTCTCTTCATAGCTGAAGCGCTCCAGCCCAGGTAACATCCTGGTGAATCTCCTCTGCACCCTCTCCAATGCAATCACATCCTTCCTATAGTGTGGTGACCAGAACTGCACACAGTATTCCAGCTGTGGCCTAACTAGCGCTTTGTACAGCTCCATCATAACCTCCCTGCTCTTATATTCTATGCCTCAGCTAATGAAGGCAAGTATCCCATATAACTGTTTAACCACCTTATCTACCTGTCCTGCTGCCTTCAGGGATCTATGTACTTGCACACCAAGGTCCCTCTGATCCTCTGTCCTTCCTAGGGTCCTACCATTCATTGTGTATTCCCTTGCCTTGTTAGTCCTCCCAAAATGCATCACCTCACACTTTTCAGGGTTAAATTCCATTTGCCACTGTTCTGCCCATTTAACCATCCCGTCTATATCGTCCTGTAGCCTGAAGCTTCCCTCCTCGCTATTTACCACTCCACCAATTTTTGTTTCCTCTGTGAACTTATTGATCATAACTCCTACATTCATATCTAAATCATTAATGTACACTACAAACAGCAAAGGACCCAGCACCGATCCCTGCGGTACACCACTGGACACAGGCATCCAGTCACAAAAACAACCTTCGACCATTACCCTCTGCCTCCTGCCACTAAGACAATTTTGGATCCAATGTGCCAAGTTGCCCTGGATCCCATGGGCTCTTACCTTCTTGACCAGTCTCCCATGTGGGACATTGTCAAAAGCCTCACTGAAGCCCCTGTAGACTACATCAACTGCACTACCCTCATCCACACACCTAGTCACCCCCTCGAAAAATTCAATCAAATTGGTTAGACATGATCTCCCCCTGACAAAGCCATGCTGACTATCCTTGATTAATCCTTGCCTCTTCAAGTGGAGACTAATTCTGTCCCTCAGAATTTTTTCCAATAATTTCCCTACCACTGATGTTAGGCTCACTGGCCTGTAATTCCCTGGTTTATCCCTTCTACCCTTCTTGAACAATGGTACTACGTTAGCTGTTCTCCAGTCCTCTGGCACCTAATGGTCTCATAGTAAAGGATCCTTTAGGGAAGAGTGAACATAACATGATAGAATTTCACATTCAGTTTGAGGGTAAGAATCTTGAGTCTGAAACTAGTGTCTTAAACTTAAATAAAGGCAATTCCAAAAGTATGAAGACAGAGTTGGTTAAAGTGGTCTGGGAAATTAGATTAAAAGGTAAGACGGTAGATAAGCAGTGGCAGACATTTAAGAAGATTCTGCAAGAAGCATGAACCATCCGTGGCTAACTAAGGAAGTTAAGGATGGTATCAAATTGAAAGAAAAGGCATACAATGCTGCAAAGATTAGTGGAAGGCCAGAGGATTGGGAATTTTTTAGAAAACAGCATCGGACCTGGGTGTGAGCAGTGAGGTGAGGCGAGGCAGAGCTTAAAACCGGCAGCGACCCGAGGCCCGACCAGAGCATCGGACCTGGGTGTGAGCAGTGAGGTGAGGCGAGGCGGAGCTTAAAACCGGCAGCGACCCGAGGCCCGACCAGAGCATCGGACCTGGGTGTGAGCAGTGAGGTGAGGCGAGGTGGAGCTTAAAACCGGCAGCGACCCGAGGCCCGACCAGAGCATCGGACCTAGGTGTGAGCAGTGAGGTGAGGCGAGGCGTACCAATTCAACAGCAGAGGAGGGAGGTAAAAAGTAATCCAAGAGTGACGTCACCAGGAAGCAGGTAAGTGAATGGTTGGATTGGTTGGTGAGTATTTCTTTCTTCTTTTCATTACAAGCTTAAATTCTGCGTTTTTTTTTCTAGGGTCTCTGTGCTGTAGTGGGGACAGTTGGTAAACCATTTAACTGGTGTAATTAGAGGGATTGATTTAATTTAAATCCAATTAATTAAAGGGGATACTAGCATCTATAATCGGGTAGAGGGTGTCCATAACTAACAATAAAAAATTTAATTAATTACATAGAATGGAGCAGGTGATGTGTTACTGTTGCGAGATGTGGGAGCCGGTAGACCCCATTGAGGCTAACGGTGATTACATCTGTGACAAGTGTCTGCTGCTACAGGACCTCCAGCTCCGTGTTGATGAGCTGGAGTCTGAGCTTCAGACACTGCGACACATCAGGGAGGGGGAGAAGTACCTGGACTCTGTGTATCAGAAGGTGGTCACACCTATGAAGTTAATTAATTCAGATGTAGCCCATGGTCAGGGACAGGACGGTGTGACTACGAGCGAGGCAGGTACTGGGATCCAGGAGGTAGTGTTGGAGGAGCCGCAGCCCTTGCTCTTGTCCAACAGGTTCGAGGTTCTTACTCCCTGTGGGGACGGGAGCAGGGGCTGCAGGGAGGATGAGCAACCTGGCCACAGCACCGTGGAACGGGGGGCCATTCAAGAGGGGGGAGTAAATAGAAATGTTGTAGTGGTAGGGGATAGTATTATTACGGGGATAGATAGAGTTCTCTGCAGCCAAGAGCGAGAGTCCCGTAGGCTGTGTTGCCTACCCGGTGCCAGGGTTAAGGACATCTCCTCTGGGCTGGAAAGAAACTTGCAATGGGAGGGGGTGGATCCAGTCGTCGTGGTCCATGTTGGTACAAACGACATAGATAGGACTAGGAAGCCGGTTCTGTTAAAGGAGTATGAGCAGCTAGGGGTCAAATTAAAAAACAGAACCTCAAGGGTAATAATCTCTGGATTATTACCTGAGCCACGAGCGAATTTGGCTAGGACAAATAAAATAAGAGAGTTAAATGCGTGGCTCAAAGACTGGTGTGGGAGAAATGGGTTTTGCTTCCTGGGACACTGGCACCAGTACTGGGGCAGGAGGGAGCTGTTCCGTTGGGACGGGCTTCACTTGGCCAGTGCTGGGACTAGAGTCCTGGCGGATCATATAACTAGGGCTGTAGAGAGGGCTTTAAACTAACTAGTGGGGGGGAGGTTCCTAGAGAGCAAATAATAAAAATGACAACAGAGAAGGTCATAGACTTAGGTAGCAGTGGGGAAATTAAAAACCAGAGCGTGTCAGGAAGGGGCAGAAGGTATGGAGTAAAAGGTAAAGTAATAAAAAGGGCAAAAGCAGGAACTAAGTGTCACAAAACACATTTGAAAGTTCTCTATCTGAATGCACGTAGCATTCGTAACAAAATAGACGAGTTAATGGCACAAATAGCTACATATGGGTATGATCTTGTGGCCATTACAGAAACATGGCTGCAGGGTGACAATGCCTGGGAATTAAACATACCAGGTTATTTAACGATCAGGAAGGACAGGCAGGATGGAAGGGGAGGTGGGGTGGCTATGTTAATAAAGGAAGGAATCACTGTAATACAGAGAAATGATATTGGGTCAAAAGATCAGGATAATGAAACAGTTTGGGTGGAGATAAGGAATAATAAGGGGAAAAAAACACTAGTGGGCGTAGTCTATAGGCCTCCGAACAGTTGCAACTCGGTTGGACGGAGTATCAATCAGGAAATAGTTGAGGCTTGTAATAAGGGAACATCTAGAATTATGGGGGATTTTAACTATCATATTAATTGGACAAATCAAATTGGGCAGGGCTGCCTTGAGGATGAGTTCATTGAGTGTATTAGGGATGGGTTTCTTGAGCAGTATGTAACTGAACCGACCAGGGGGCAAGCAACCTTAGATTTGGTCCTGTGTAATGAGACAGGATTAATAAAAAATATCCGAGTAAAGGATCCCCTTGGAATGAGTGACCATAACATGGTTGAATTCCATATTCAATTAGAGGGTGAGGAGGTTGGATCTCAAACAAGCGTGCTAAGCTTGAATAAAGGAGACTATGAAGGTATGAGAGCGGAATTGAGTAGAGTGGATTGGGAAAATAGATTAAAGGGTAAGATGATACATGATCAGTGGTGTACATTTAAGGAGTTATTTTACAACTTCCAAAAAAAATATATTCCACTGAGAAGAAAAGGGTGTAAAAGAAAAGACAGCCATCCGTGGCTAAGTAAAGAAATTAAGGATAGTATTCGACTAAAAACAAGGGCATATAAGGTAGCCAAATCTAGCGGGAGGATATAGAGTTGGGATAAATGGTTCATTCTCAGACTGGCAATCAGTAACTAGTGGTGTTCCGCAGGGGTCAGTGCTGGGTCCCCAACTCTTTACAATCTATATTAACGATTTGGAGGAGGGGACCGAGTGTAACATATCAAAGTTTGCAGATGATACTAAGATGGGGGGGAAAGTAGTGAGTGAGGAGGACATAAAAAACCTGCAAGGGGACATAGACAGGCTAAGTAAGTGGGCAGAGATTTGGCAGATGGAATACAATACTGGAAAGTGTGAGGTTATGCACTTTGACAGGAAAAATCGTAGAGCAAGTTATTATCTTAATGGCAAGAAACTGGAAAGTACTGAAGTACAAAGGGATCTGGGGGTCCTGGTGCACGAAACTCAAAAGGTTAGTATGCAGGTGCAGCAAGTGATTAAGAAGGCCAATGGAATGTTGGCTTTCATTGCTAGGGGGATAGAATATAAAAATAGGGAGGTATTGCTTCAGTTGTACAAGGTATTGGTGAGACCGCACCTGGAATACTGCGTACAGTTTTGGTGTCCATACTTAAGAAAGGACATACTTGCTCTCAAGTCAGTACAAAGAAGGTTCACTCGGTTAATCCCGGGGATGAGGGGATGGACATATGAGGAGAGGTTGAGTAGATTGGGACTCTACTCATTGGAGTTCAGAAGAATGAGAGGCGATCTTATTGAAACATATAAGATTGTGAAGGGGTTGGATCGGGTGGATGCAGGGAAGATGTTCCCGATGATGGGTGAAACTAGAACTAGGGGGCATAGTCTTAGAATAAGGGGCTGCTCTTTCAAAACTGAGATGAGGAGGAACTACTTCACTCAGAGGGTGGTAGGTCCATGGAATATGCTGCCTCAAAAAACTGTAGAAGCTACATCATTACATAAATTTAAAACAGAAATAGACAGTTTCCTAGAAGTAAAGGGAATTAAGGGTTACGGGGAGCGGGCAGGAATTTGGACATGAGTCTAGGTTCGGATCGGTCATGGCCCTGTGGGTAGCGGAGCGGGCCCAGGGGCCGTGTAGCCTGATCCTGCTCCTATTTCGTGTGTCTAATTCTGTTAGATGCAGGAGATGGTCCTGTGAGAGTGGATTGGCGGTTAGGATCAGATCAGCCATGATCTTATTGAATGGCGGAGCAGGCTCGAGGGGCCGATTGGCCTACTCCTGCTCCTATTTCTTATGTTCTTATGTAAAGGATAACTAAAAAATAATAAAGAGGGAGAAAATAGAACATGAGAGTAAACTAGCAAGAAATATAAAAACAGACATTAGAGCTTCTACAAGTATATTCTTCTTCTTAGGCAGTCCCTCGGAACCGAGGATGACTTGCTTCCACATTAAAAATGAGTTTGCAGGTGACCGATGAGTCCAATACGGGACCAACAGTCTCTGTCACAGGTGGGGCAGACAGTGGTTGAAGGGACGGGTGGGTGGGGTTGCTGGGTTGACGTGCGCTCCTTGCGCTGCCTGCGCTTGGCTTCCGCTTGCTCCCGGCGAAGAGACTCGAGGTGTTCGGCGCCTTCCCAGATGCTTCTCCTCCACTTTGTGCAGTCTTGGGCCACGGATTCACAGGTGTCGGTGGGGATGTTACACTTTTTCAAGGAGACTTTGAGGGTGTCCTTGAAGCATTCCCTCTGCCCACCTGGGGCTCTCTTGCCGTGCCGGAGCTCCGAGTAGAGCGCTTGTTTTGGGAGTCTCGTATCGGGCATGCGGACAATGTGACCCGTCCATCAGAGCTGATTGAGCGTGATAAAAGCTTCATTGCTGGGGATGTTGGCCTGAGCAAGAACACTGACGTTGGTGCGCCTATCCTGCCAATGGATTTGCAGGCAGTCAGTGCCCGCTGGAAGGAGCACTTCGAAGATCTTCTTAACCACGACTCTGTCTTCGACACGAGTGTCCTCAACTCCATCCCACAGCATGCTACCCGCCACCATCTCAGCACAACCCCAGCCCGGCATGATGTTGAAAAGGCCATCCGACAACTGAAGAACAACAAGGCCTCAGGAGCAGATGGAATCCCCGCCGAGACACTAAAGCATGGCATAGAAGCACTTTAAGTGCGAATTTATGAACTAATTTCTCTTATCTGGAAGGAGGAGAGCATGCCAGGGGATCTCAGAGACGCCGCAATTGTGACCATCTTCAAGAAAGGTGACAAATCCGATTGCGGTAATTACAGAGGAGTTTTCCTGCTGTCTGCCACAGGGAAAGTCATCGCAAGAATCCTCCTCAATCGCCTTCTCCCAGTGGCCGAAGAGCTCCTCCCAGAGTCGCAATGCGGATTCCGCCCACTAAGGGGCACATTGGACATGATCTTCACCGCACGTCAATTACAAGAGAAATGCAGGGAATAGCACCAACCGCTGTACATGGCCTTCTTTGATCTCACAAAGGCCTTCGACACTGTCAACCGTGAGGGATTATGGAGTGTCCTCCTCAAATTCGGCTGCCCTCAAAAGTTTGTCACTATCCTCCGCCTGCTTCACGACAACATGCAAGCCATGATCCTGACCAACGGTTCCACCACAGACCCAATTCACGTACGAACCGGGGTCAAACAAGGCTGTGTCATCGCACCAACGCTCTTCTCGATCTTCCTTGCTGCAATGCTCCATCTCACCCTCAGTAAGCTCCCCACTGGAGTGGAGCTAATTTACAGAACAAATGGGAAACTGTTCAACCTCTGTCACCTCCAGTCCAGATCCAAGGTCGTCCCATCCTCTGTCATCGAATTACAGTATGCAGACGACGCTTGCGTCTGCGCTCACTCGGAGGTCAAACTCCAAACCATCGTCAACACCTTCACCGAAGCGTACAAGAGCATGGACCTTACACTAAACATCCGTAAGACAAAGGTCCTCTACCAGCCTGCCCCCCGATTATCAAAATCCACAACAAGGCCTTGGACAATGTGGACCACTGTCCATACCTCGGGAGCCTACTGTCAACAAGGGCAGACGTCGACGACGAAGTCCAACACCGTCTTCAGTGTGCCAGTGCAGCCTTTGGTCGCCTGAGGAAGAGAGTGTTTGAAGCTCATGGTCTACAGGGCAGCAGTGATACCCGCCCTGCTGTATGCCTCAGAGACATGGACCATGTACAGCAGGCACCTCAAAGCACTGGAGAGGTACCACCAACGCTGCCTCTGCAAGATCCTGCAAGTATCTAAAAAGGAAGAGAGTAGCTAAAGAAAACATTGGTCCTTTAGAGGATGAGACTGGGGAAATAAATAATGGGAAACAAGGAAATGGCAGAGACTTTGAACACATATTTTGTATCTGTCTTCATGGTAGAAGACATTAAAAGCATCCCAATAATAGTATATAATGAAGGGGTAAAAGGGAGGGAGGAACTTCAAACAATCACTATCACTAGCAAAAAAGTACTCGGCAAACTAATGGGTCTAAAGGCTAACAAGTCCCCTGGACCTGATGGCCTGCATCCTAGGGTTAAAAGAAATGGCTGCAGAGATAGTGGATGCATTGGTTGTAATCTACCAAAATTCCCTCGTATCTGAAAAGGTCCCAGCAGATTGGAAAACCGCAAATGTAACACCCCTTTTCAAGAAAGGATGGAGACAGAAAGCAGGAAACTATAGGTCAGTTAGCCAGTTGGGAAAATGATGGAATCCATTATTAAGGAAGTAGTAGCAGAACATTTAGAAAATCATAATACAATCAGGCAGAGTCAACATGGTTTTATGAAAGGGAAATCGTGTTTGACAAATTTATTAGAGCTTTTTGAGGATATAACGAGCAGGGTGCATCAAGGGGAACCAGTAGATGTGGTGTATTTGGATTTCCAGAAGGCATTCGATAAGGTGCCACATAAAAGGTTACTGCACAAGATAAGTGCTCATGGTGTTGGGGGTAATATATTAACATGGATAGAGGATTGGCTAACTAACAGAAAACAGAGTTGGGATAAATGGGTCATTTTCAGGTTGGCAAACTGTAACTAGCAGAGCTCCACAGGGATCAGTGCTCAACTATTTACAATCTATATTATTGACTTGGATGAAGGGACCGAGTGTACTGTAGCCAAATTTGCTGACGATACAAAGATAGATGGGAAAGCAAGTTGTGAGGAGGACACAGAGTCTGCAAAGGGATAAAGATAGGTTAAGTGAGTGGGCAAAAAATTGGCAGATGAAGTATAATGTGGGAAAATGTGAGGCTATCCACTTTGGTAGGAAGAATAGAAAAGTAAAATATTATTTAAATGGAGAGACTACAGAATGCTGCAGTACAGAAGAATCTGGGTATCCTCGTACATGAAACACAAAACGTTAGCATGCAGGTACAGCAAGTAATTTGGAAGGCAAATGGAATGTTGGCCTTTATTGCAAGGGGGATGGAGTATAAAAGTAGGGAAGTCTTGCTACAACTGTACAGGGCGTTGGTGAGACCACACCTGGAGTACTGCACACAGTTTTGCTCTCCTTATCTAAGGAAGGATATACTTTCCTTGGAGGTGGTGCAACGAAGGTTCACTAGATTGATTCCTAGGATGAGAGGGCTTTCCTATGATGAGAGATTTTGTAGAATGGGCCTATACTCTCTGGTCTCTAGAAGAATGAGAGGTGATCTCATTGAAACATACAAGATTCTGAAGGGAATTGACAGGGTAGATGCTGAGAGGTTGTTTCCCATGGCTAGAGCATTGGTACAATTGTAGCGAGACTTCCTTACTCTTATACTCCAACCCCCTTGCAATAAAGGCCAACATGCCATTTGCCTTCCTTATTGCTTGCTGTACCTGCATGCTAGCTTTCTAATCTCTCTGAACACCAACATTTGAAAATTTCTCACCATTTAAAAAATATTCTGTTTTTCTATTCATCCCACCAAAGTCAATAACCTCACATTTCCCTACATTATACTCCATCTGCCACCTTACTGCCCACTCACTTAGTCTATCTAAAGCGGACTGGAAAAATAAGTTAAAGGGTAAGACAGTTGAAATGCAGTGGCAGACATTTAAGGAGATATTTCATAACTCTCAACAAAAATTATATTCCAGTGAGAAAGAAAGATTTTAAGAGAAGGGAGCACCATCTGTGGCTAACTAAGGGAGTAAAGGATGGCATCAAATTGAAAACGAAGGCATACAATGTTGCCAAGATTGGTGGGAGACCAGAGGATTGGGAAATTTTTAAAAACCAACAAAGGATGGCTAAAAAAATAATAAAGAGAGAGAAGATGAATTATGAGAGTAAACTGGCAAGAAACATTAAAACAGATAGTAAGAGCTTCTACAGGTATATAAAAAGGAAGAGAGTAGCTAAAGTAAACATTGGGCCCTTAGAGGATGAGACTGGGGAATTAATAATGGGGAACGGGGAAATGGCAGAGACTCTGAACAAATATTTTGTATCTGTCCTCACGGTAGAAGACACTAACAACATCCCAATAATGTATAATCAAGGGGGCACAGGGAGGGGGGGAACTAAAGACAATCACTATCACTAAGGAAATAGTACTTGGTAAAATAATGGGACTTAAAGACGACAAGTCCCCTGGACCAGATGGCTTGCATCCCAGGGTCTTAAAAGAAGTGGCTGCAGAGATAGTGGATGCATTGGGTGCAATATACCAAAATTCCCTGGACTCTGGAGCGGTCCCAGCAGATTGGAAAACCGCAAATGTAACACCCCTATTTAAGAAAGGAGGGACACAGAAAGCAGGAAACTATAGACCAGTTAGCCTAACATCTGTCATTGGGAAAATCCTGCAGTCCTTCATCAAGGAAGCAGCAGCAGGGCATTTGGAAAATCATAAAAGTAAAAGAACTAGCAAGGTAGTGCAGGAGTCCCCTGGGTCCCTCTCCCTCTCCAACAGATTTTCCGTTTTGGATACTGCTGGGGAGATGGTTTTTCAGGGGAATGCAGCAAGAGCCCAGTCTGTGGCACTACGAGTGGCTCAGCTGCACAGGAGGGGAGGAAAAAGAGTGGGAGAGCAATAGTGATAGGGGATTCTATCGTAAGGGGAACAGACAGACGTTTCTGTGGCCGCAGACGTGACTCCAGGATGGTTTGTTGCCTCCCTGGTGCCAGGGTCAAGGATGTCACTGAACGGCTGTAGGGCATTCTGAAGGGGGAGGGTGAACAGTCAGAGGTCGTGGTTCACATTGGTACCAACGACATGGGTAGAAAGAGGGATGAGGTCCTGCAACAAGAATTTAGGGAGCTAGGTAGCAGATTAAAAAGCAGGACCTCAAAGGTTGTAATCTCAGGATTACTACCGGTGCCACATGCGAGTGAGTATAGGAATAGAAGGATAGAGCAGATGAATGCGTGCCTAAAGAGTTGGTGCAGGAGGGAGGCCTTTAGTTTCCTGGATCACTGGGTCTGCTTCTGGGGAAGGTGGGTCCTGTACAAGTCGGACGGGTTGCACCTGAACCGGAACGGGACCAACATCCTTGCGGGGAGGTTTGCTAGTACTGTTGGGGGGGTTTAAACTAACTTGGCAGGGGGATGGGATACGGAGTGGAGCTACAGTAGAGGGTGATGCACAGCCAAATATAGAGGAAAAAACAGGTCAGCCTGGAAGGCAGAGCAAATATGTAACGGCACAAGGGGGTATGGCAAGGCTGGATGGCATTTATTTTAATGCAAGGAGTCTTGCGAGTAAGGCAGATGAATTGAAGGTATTGATGAACACATGGGAGTATGATGTTGTTGCTATCACATAGACATGGTTGAGGGAGGGGCAGGACTAGCAGCTCAATATTCCGGGGTATAGAATCTTCAGGCGAGACAGAGGGGGGTGTAAAAGAGGAGAGGGTGTCGCAACATTAATCAAGGAGTCAATTACTGCTGTAAGGAGGGATCATATCTTAGCAGGTTCCTCTAATGAGGCCATGTGATTAGAACTTCAAATCAAAAAGGGGGCAAGCACTTCGCTGGGAGTGTACTATAGGCCCCCAAACAGTCAGGGGGAGATAAAGTCCCGCACAGGAGACTGGTCAAGAAGGTAAGAGCCCATGGGATCCAGGGTGCCTTGGCACATTGGATCCAAAACTGGTTTAGTGGCAGGAGGCAGAGGGTGATGGTCGAACGTTGTTTTTGTGACTGGAAGCCTGTGTCCAGTGGTGTACCGCAGGGATCGGTGCTGGGTCCTTTGCTGTTTGTAGTGTACATTAATGATTTAGATATGAATGTAGGAGGTACAATCAGTAAGTTTGCTGATGACACGAAAATTGGTGGAGTGGTAAATAGCGAGAAGGGAAGCCTCAGGCTACAGGATGATATAGATGGGATGGTTGAATGGGCGGCACAGTGGCAAATGGAATTTAACCCTGAAAAGTGTGAGGTGATGCATTTTGGGAGGACTAACAAGGCAAGGGATTACACAATGAATGGTAGGACCCTAGGAAGGACAGAGGATCAGAGGAACCTTGGTGTGCATGTACATAGATCCCTGAAGGCAGCAGGACAGGTAGATAAGGTGGTTAAAAAGGCACATGGGATACTTGCCTTCATTAGCCGAGGCATAGAATATAAGAGCAGGGAGGGTATGATGGAGCTGTACAAAACGCTAGTTAGGCCACAGCTGGAATACTGTGTGCAGTTCTGGTCACCACACTATAGGAGGGATGTGATTGCATTGGAGAGGGTGCAGGGGAAATTCACCAGGAGGTTACCTGGGCTGGAGCGCTTCAGCTATGAAGAGAGACTGGACAGGCTGGGGTTGTTTTCCTTAGAGCAGAGAAGGCTGAGGGGGGATCTGATTGAGGTGTACAAAATTATGAGGGGCATAGATAGGGTAGATAGAAAGGAACATTTCCCCTTAGTAGAGGGGTCAATAACCAGGGAGCATAGTTTCAAGGTAAAGGGCAGGAGGTTTAGAGGGGATTTGAGGAAAAACTTTTTCACCCAGAGGGTGGTTGGAATCTGGAACTCACTGCCTGAAAGGGTGGTAGAGGCAGGAACCCTCACAACATTCAAGAAGCATTTAGGTGAGCATTTGAAAAACCATAGCATACAAGGCTACGGAAAATGGGATTAGAATAGGCAGGGCTTGATGGCCGGCGCAGACACGATGGGCCGAAGGGCCTCTTTCTGTGCTGTATAACTCTATGGCCTAGAAATTCAGTTGGTTGCGCCAGCCGTTAGCGCCTTAGGAGGAGTAGATGTCGGGCGCTAGGCGGCTAGCGCCCGGGCGCAGCGCGATCTGCGCCTCGCCCCAACTTCACGAGAGATTTAGCGGCGGCGCAAAGTCTTTGCGCGCGCTCAGCTGCGCGCGCAGATCATGACGTCATTTCTTCGTGCAACGCCCTTTGTGCGCCCCCAACCGGAACTTCAGTCGCGCCGCCCCATTGTGCGCCTGGCGCCCCTAGCGACTGTTAGAGTGGAACGGTGCTCAGCCGATGCGGGGCGCGGGGGGCGCAAATTAAAGGGCACTCCTCCTGCACTATAAAAGGCTGCCATTTCGCAGCACTCCTTCTTGAGAAACGGATCTTTGGAGAGAGACCAAGGTAGAGAGCTTTCTGCTTTGGCCCAACACTCGGACAGGTACTTGTGGCTTCAGGCCACAGCTTTCCACTAGTCTTTGCCTTCATTGACATCTCATTGTTTGCCAGCATATTATGGGGGCTGCAATGGGTGTCAACGCTGGCTTTCTCAATTACATCCAAAGGGCTCACAGACGCCATGAGAGAGTGGCAGCCCTGGCTAGACGGAGAGGGGGCAACAGGCGTCGGGAAAGGAGGCCTTACCCACCCAGGGTATACCGCCAGCAGTTCTCCTATCTCAACATGTCTGACGAGCAGTGTGTTCGGAGGCTGCGATTCAGAAGGGACGTGGTCACAGAGATCTGCCAGCTGCTTGGCGGTGATCTGCAGCCACAGCTGAGGAGCAGGACGTCTCTGTCGGTGGAAGTGAAGGTGACGGTGGCTCTCAACTTCTATGCCACCGGCTCCTTCCAATCCGCTACTGGGGACATTGCCAACATCTCCCAGTTCGCCGTGCATTGCTGCATCCACCAGGTGACCAATGCCCTTTTCAAAAGGAGACGTCAGTTCACCTCCTTCTCCATGGCCCTTGCCAAGCAGCAACAGCGTGCAATGGGCTTTGCAGCATTCGCAGGCTTCCCCATGGTGCAGGGCGCCATTGACTGCACGCATGTGGCTTTGCGGGCACCTCTGGAGAATGCCGAGGATTACCGCAACCGGAAGGGCTACCATTCGCTGAACGTCCAGCTGGTGTGTGACCACAGGAAGCTCATCCTAGCTGTCAATGCCCGCTTTCCAGGCAGCAGCCACGATGCCTTCATCCTGCGACAGACTTCTGTGGCAGACATGTTCCAGGCACAGCCTCACCCACGAGGATGGCTTCTCGGGGACAAAGGCTATCCTTTGTGTACCTGGCTGATGACCCCGCTCCGTGCACCCCGCACCCCTGCTGAAGAGGGATACAACGAGAGCCATCAAGCGACCAGGAACATCATCGAACAAACAATCGGCGTCCTGAAGCAACGGTTCCGCTGTCTGGATCGTTCCGGTGGAGCCCTACAGTATTCGCCGGAGCGAGTCTCCCATTTCGTGGTCGTTTGCTGCATGCTGCACAACCTGGCTATCCGCAGGACTCAGGCACTGCCACCAGAGATTGGAGGACCACCTCAGGAGGAGGAGGAGGAGGAGGAGGAGGACCAGCACAGGAGGGAGGCAGAAAGTGCAAGGGCCGCCCGTCGCCAGCTTATTGAACGTCGGTTCTAGGTCCCCTCTCAGGGACTGGCTTGTGCCAATGTCAGCAGATGAATGTAGCCGCTCCACAAGCCCTCAGCCGAGCAGGGCAACCAGGACTTAACAAAAAAACCATGCACACTACAATTTAACAACAATAATTTATTGCAAACCTCTGCCCTTCCCACATTACATCCTCATGTGGAGAAGCCCCCTCCAAAAACACAAAACTACCAGTCTCGGCCTTACAAAAAGAAAGAAAGACACCAGTCTCGGCCTTACAAAAAGAAAGAAAGACACCAGTCTCGGCCTTACACAAACACAACTGCACCAGTCTCGGCCTTACAACAAACACCAGGCATTTGTGCATACCTCTACTTTTTGCCCTGCGAGGGCGATGCCTTGCGCATCCTTGCCTGGCCCCTGCCCGCCCTGCAGCTCCTCCTCAATGGGAGCCCAGTGGCTGCAGCAAGGCTGGGGGAAGGCTGCTGAGGGGCAGATGGCGAGACGGCAGATGCCCTTGGGGGTCGGCCTGCACCAGCTCTGGCCTTGGAGTGGCCGGCTGCTGACTGCTCCAACTCTGGCTGGGCGGCAGCAGTCTGTCCAGCGGCTCGTGGCAGCTGCAATGGCGGAGTGGCAGTGTCGGCTGCAGGAATGGTGGCAACCTGGCAGATCGCAGGTGCTCGCTGGTCGCCTGAGACATTGGCACTCGCACGGGCCAGCACTGCAGCATGCGCAGCAAACAGCTGAAGAACAGACTGCTGGGCTGCTGCTGCGCGGCGAGTGCCCTGGCGATGCCTGGCTGATCCAGCGAGGGTGGCAGCAGTTAGTGCCCGTGTGGCCCTGGTCTGTGTCCGCATGACACCAGCCAGTGAATGGACGGCACGACTGAGCACTTGGCTAGAAGCCGACTGTGCTGCCGCGAAGTCCTGCAGACTCCTGGCCTGTGCTGCACTGAATTGTTCCAGACTCCTGGCCTGTGCTGCACTGAATTGTTCCAGACTCCTGGCCTGTGCTGCACTGAATTGTTGCAGACTCCTGGCCTGTGCTGCTCTGAATTGCTGCACACTCCTTGACAGAGACTCTATAGAGTCAGGCATCCTTGCCACTGCAGCCATGAGCTCAGTGTGCCTGCGCTCAGCCTGGACGGCCATTTCCTCTAGGAGGCGCACCTCCTCTGCGCTGACCGTCGCAGGACTGGAGGCCGCACTCACCCTCTGGGGAGAAGTCCGCCGAGCTTCCCCACCCCTCCCGCGTTGCTGCAGGCCGCTGGGCCCCGGAGCTTCACTCTCCTCCGACCCTTCCCCCCGGCTCCCCTCCAGGGAAGTCGTGTCCCCTACATCGCCATGGGCTGGCGCGGCTGAGGGTGGCACTGATGGGCCGGCTTCCTCTTCCTCCTCCTCGTATTCCGAAGCGCTGACAGTGGCAGCTTGAGGGCCCGCCTCCTCACCTGGCGATTCACCATCTGAAAGCAGGAAGGCACAAGAGTAGCTTTAGAGTGAGGACAGGGCGGCAGCGAGGGAGGCATGAGTGGTGCCATTCACTGCATTTGTCGGACAGTGGCAAAGGATGCTGATCTGAGGTGCCAGTGGAACGACCGAAGTCAAAAAGGTGATGCCCTTACCATTGGTGCCCAGAACAGGGTCGGCATCTCCACTGGCGACGGGTCCAATCAGCCGGCCTGCCATAATGCGCTCCACGCGCTGGTCGAGGTCGGAGAGCTCTTTGACGTCAGGAGGGCCTCCCCTGGTGTCAATTCGTTTGCGCCGGTTGTGCGCCACCTTGGCCTGCAAGAGAAAGGACGGCCTCTAAGTACAGTGTGAAGCCCTGATCTTGTCTGCACTGCCTCCCATGGTCGAATAGCTTGAACAGTGTGAAGCCCTGATCTTGTCTGCAATGCCTCCCATGGTCGAATAGCTTGAACAGTGTGAAGCCCTGATCTTGTCTGCAATGCCTCCCATGGTCGACTAGCTTGAACAGTGTGAAGCCCTGATCTTGTCTGCAATGCCTCCCATGGTCGAATAGCTTGAACAGTGTGAAGCCCTGATCTTGTCTGCAATGCCTCCCATGGTCGAATAGCTTGAACAGTGTGAAGCCCTGATCTTGTCTGCAATGCCTCCCATGGTCGAATAGCTTGTACAGTGTGTAAAGTGCTGAATGTGCAAGTGATTTTCATGCCAGTCCCATAGCTGCTCGATGAGGCCTGGCCATTAGGGCTTTGAGGTCCCTTTGCCCATAAAGTGAGGTGCACATGCAGGGATGAGGAGGACACTGGAAAGGGTACTCACCCTGACAACCTGAGTGAGGTCGTTGAACTTCTTCCGGCATTGCACAGGAGTCCTGGCAACCACGCTGTTGGAAGACACCCTGTTTGAGACCTCCCTCCAGGCTTTCCGGTAGGCGCTGGGCAGCCGCCTCTTGCCACCTTCTGGGAACAGAACATGGCGCCTGCGCTGCACTCCGCCAACCAGCACCCTCAGGTCACCGTCACTGAAGCACTGCGCTCTCTCCCTGGCCTTCTCCATAGCCCTGGGCGTTGCACAGATGAAGCAGAAGTGGTCAGGCCTAGTTTGAGGGCTGCAGTGTGCAGGGCGTGGCAGGCAAACAAATCCACCCTCCCCCTTTAAGAGCTGACCGGCGCCAGAGTGTCTGCCGTCAATCAACAACTCTCCGCACCTGCGCTGCGCCCGGCCTGGGGGGTATCGCTCAGCACCGCCGGCTTAGCGCCTAAAGATAGTCGTGCATCGCCTGTTTTAGCGCAGCAGCAACCTCTTGGGGCGATGCGACTGAATATCGCCGAATGGGGCGCGACTTTGCGCCGGGCGCAAACTTTAGCGGCCGCCCGACTTTACCGCCCCAAAAGTGGCTATACTGAATTTCTAGGCCTATGACTCTATGGGGGAAAAATTCGGTATCGCCCCGTTTGGGGCGCGATTATCGGCCTGGCGCTAATTATTGCTTCCGACTGCAAACTTGGCTTTTATCATCCCTGGAGGTGATTGGAGCGCTAAATCAAGGGCTTCACACCTGTCTTAAGGCGCTAACACCGAGGAACGAGGCGCTACCTCAGAGCGCTGGCGAAGCTCATGTGATGTCAGTCAGCAATGGAACACAGACACACTGGCGCCGGCCAGTTCTTAAAGGGGAGGGTCGATCTTGCTCTCCATCCACATCCTGCTCATTGCAGCCTTGAATCTCGGCCTGGAGAGACCTGTACATCAAATCTGCTGGAAAGAACAATGGAGAGGCCCAGGGAAAGAGCTCAGAGTGCAGCCCCACAGTCTCTTCTAAATCGATACAAGGAAGGGCAAATCAAAATGAGCCTGCAAAGTGCTGCTCAGAACCCAAAACTCCTTCACACAGCGTTGAATCTCTCCAGAAGTCTCTCTCTCTCTCTTTCAGAATGCGTGGTGCAAAATTGTCACCAACAAGAAAAGGCAGGAAGTGGTCGCCTTTAAATAGCGCTCCCCCAGTCCCTTCCTGACTGCAAAACGCTTCCCTCAACCTGTTGTTGCTAGCGGCAGGCGGTAAGGCAGGGGGCGCCACTCAATATCCGGTCCGGGGCGCTACCGGGCGTTGCACACTCGACTGACGTCACGATCTGCCGGCGCGGGAGATCGTGGCTGTCGTGTTTAGCGCCGCCGCAAAATGTCTAGTTAATTTCGTGAACGGCACAAACATCGCCGCGCCCGGGCGCTAGTTGCTTTGCGCCCTATTAGCGCCCTCTTAAGGCGCTAATGGGAGGCGCAATCCAACTGAATTTTCCCCCCATGACTCTATAATGCAGTCAAGCAGAGTCAGCATGGTTTTATGAAAGGGAAATGAGGTTTAATAAATTTGCTGGAGTTCTTTGAGCATGTAATGAGCAGGGTGGACAAGGGTGAGCCAGTGGATGTGGTGTATTTGGATTTCCAGAAGGCATTCGATAAGGTGCCACATAAAAGGTTACTGCATAAGATAAGAGCTCACGGAATTGGGGGTAATATATTAGCATGGATAGAGGATTGGCTAACTAACAGAACGTAGAGTCGGGATAAGTGGGTCATTTTCCGGTTGGCAAACTAGTGGGTTGCCACAAGGATCGGTGCTCAGGCCCCAACTATTTACAATCTACATTAATGACTTTAATGAAGGGTCCGAGTGTAATGTAGCCAAGTTTGCAGATGATACAAAGATGGGTGGGAAAGCAAATTGTGCAGAGGACTCAATGAATCTGCAAAGGGATACAGACAGGCTAGGTGAGTGGGCAAACATTTGGCAGATGGAGTATAATGTGGGAAAGTGCGAGGTTCTACACTTTGTCAGGAAAAATAAAAAAGCAAATTATTATTTAAATGGAGAGAGATTACAAAATGCTACAGTTCAGAGGGACCTGGGGGTCCTTGTGCATGAAACACAAAACGTTAGCATGCAGGTACAGCAAGTAATCAAAAAGGCAAATGAAATGTTGGCCTTTATTTCAAGGGGGCTGGAGTATAAAAGCAGGGAAGTCCTGCTACAACTGTACAGGGTATTGGTGAGACCACACCTTGAGTACTGCGTACAGTTTTGGTCTCCTTATTTAAGGAAGGATATACTTACATTGGAGGCATTTCAGAGACGATTCACGAGGTTAATTCCAGAGATGAAGGGATTGATTTATGAGGAAAGGTTGAGCAGGCTGGGCCTATACTCATTGGAATTTAGAAAGATGAGATGTGATCTTATTGAAGCGTATAAGGTACGGAGGGGGCTCGACAAGGTAGATGCAGAGAGGATGTTTCCCCTCGTGGGGAAATCTAGAACACGGGGGCACAGTTTTAGAATAAAGCGTCGCTCTTTTAGAACTGAGATGAGGAGGAATTTCTTCTCTGAGGGTCGTAAATCTGTGGAATTCTCTGCCCCAGAGAGCTGTGGAGGCTGGGTCATTAAATACATTTAAGGTGGAGAGAGACAGATTTTTGCAAGATAAGGGAGTGTAGGGTTATGGGGAGCGGGCGGGGAAGTCACAGCTTACTGTCCCACCTAGCTTTGTATCGTCAGCAAACTTGGATACATTACACTCGGTCCCTTCATCTAGGTCATCAATATAGATTGTAAATAGCTGAGGCCCCAACACTGATCCTTGCGGCACCCCACTAGTTACAGCCTGCCAACCTGAAAAAGATCCGTTTATCCCTACTCTCTGTTTTCTGTCCGTTAACCAATCCTCTATCCACGCTACTATATTACCCCCAACCCCATGAGCCCTAATCTTGTGTAATAACCTTTTAATTGGCACCTTATCGAATGCCTTTTGGAAATCCAAATACATTACATCCACTGGTTCCCCATTATCGACCCTGCTAGTTACATCCTCAAAAAAACTCTAATAAATTTGTCAAACACGATTTCCCTTTCATAAAACCATGTTGACTCTGTCTAATCATGTTATGATTTTCTAAGTGCCCTGATACCACTTCCTTAATAATGGATTCCAGCATTTTCCCGATGGCTGATGTCAGACTAACTGGCCTGTAGTTCCCTTTTTTCTCTCTCCCTCCTTTCTTGAATAGCGGTGTTACATTTGCGACCTTCCAATCCTCTGGGACCAGTCTAGAATCTAGGGAATTTTGGAAGATCAAAACCAATGCATCCACTATTTCTTCAACCACCTCTTTTAGAACCCTAGGATGTAGGCCGTCAGGTCCAGGGGATAGAAACATAGAAACATAGAAGATAGGAGCAGGAGTAGGCCATTCGGCCCCTCGAGCCTGCTCCGCCATTCAGTGAGATCATGGCTGATCGTCCAAATTCAGTATCCTGTCCCTGCCTTCTCCCCATATCCCTTGATCCCTTTAGTCTTAAGAAATATATCTAACTCCTTCTTGAATACATTTAATGAATTGGCCTCTACTGCCTTCTGTGGTAGAGAATTCCACAGGTTCACCACTCTCTGGGTGAAGAAATTCCTCCTCATTTCAGTCCTAAATGGCTAACTCCTTATCCTTAGACTGTGACCCCTGGTTCTGGACTCCCCCGCCATCGGGAACATCCTTCCTGCATCCAGTCTGTCTAGTCCTGTTGAATTTTATAACTTTCGATGAGATCCCCTCTCATTCTTCTAAACTCCAGCGAGTACAAGCCCAATCGACCCAATCTCTCCTCATACGTCATTCCTGCCATCCCAGGTATCAGCCTGGTGAATCTTCGCTGCACTCCTTCCATGGCAAGAACATCCTTCCTCAGATAAGGCGATCAAAACTGCACACAATAGTCCAGATGTGGTCTCACCAAGGCCCTGTACAACTGCAGCAAGACATCCTTGTTCCTGTACTCGAACCCTCTCGCTACGAAGGCCAACAAATTTGCCTTCTTAACCGCCTGCTGCACCTGCATGCTTACTTTCAGCGACTGGTGCACAAGGACGCCCAGGTCTCGTTGCACTTCCCCTTCTCCCAATCTATTGCCATTCAGATAATAATCTGCCTTCCTGTTTTTGACACCAAAGTGGATAACCTCGCATTTATCCACGTTATATTGCATCTGCCATGCATCTGCCCAATCGCCCAACCTGTCCAAATCATACTGGAGTTTCTCGGTATCCTCCTCACAGCACACACGCCCACCCAGCTTTGTGTCATCTGCAAACTTGGAGATATTACATCTAGTTCCCTCGTCCAGATCATTAATATATATTGTGAATAGCTGGGGTCCAAGGACCGATCCCTGCGGTACCCCACTAGTCACTGCCTGCCACTCGGAAAAAGAGCCGTTTATTCCAACTCTTTACTTTCTGTCTGCCAACCAGTTCTCTATCCAAGTCAATACCTTGCCCCCAATCCCATGTGCCTTAATTTTACACGCTAATCTCTTATGCAGGACCTTATCGAAAGCCTTTTGAAAATCCAAATACACCACATCCACTGGTTCTCCCTTATCTATTTTACCAGTTACATCCTCAAAAAATTCCAGTGGATTAGTCAAGCATGATTTACCTTTTGTAAATCCATGTTGACTTTGTCCGATCCGGTCACTTTTTTCCAAGTGCTCTGCTATTACATCCTTTATAATGGACTCCAGCATTTTCCCCACTACCGATGTCAGGCTTACCGGTCTGTAATTCCCCGTTTTCTCACTACCACCCTTTTTGAACAGTGGGGTAACATTAGCTACCCGCCAATCCATGGGTACTGTTCCAGAGTCTATCGAATTTTGGAAGATGACCCGCAATCCATCTACTGTTTCTAGGGCCACTTCCTTAAGTACCCTAGGATGTAGATTATCAGGCCCTGGGGATTTATCGGTCCTCAATCCCATCAATTTCCCTAACACCATTTCCCTACAAATACTGATTTCTATCAGTTCCTCCCTGTCATTAGACCCTATGTTCCCCGACATCTTTGGGAGGTTATTTGTGTCCTCCTTTGTGAAGACAGAACCAAAATATGTATGTAATTGGTCTGCCATTTCTTTGTTCCCCATTATAAATTCCCCTGATTCTGACTGCAAGGGGTCTACGCTTGACTTCACCAATCTTTTTCTCTTCACATATCTATAAAAGCTTTTACAGTCAGTTTTTATGTTCCCTGCAAGCTTACTCTCATACTCTATTTCCCCCCTCTTAATTAATCCCTTTGTCCTCCTTTGTTGAACCCTAAACTGCTCCCAATCCTCAGGTTTACTGCTTTTTCTGGCCAATTTATATGTCCTCTCCTTGGATCTTATGCTATCCCTAATTTCCCTTGTTAGCCACGGTTGAGTCACCTCTTTTGTTTTATTTTTATGCCAAATTGGGATGAACAAATTCTGTAGATCATCCATGTGATCTTTGAATTTGTTGGCTTTTAGTCCCATTAGATTCTCTAGTACTTTTTCTCTACTTATGTTAATGCATTAGGTTCCTCACCTTCATTAGACCCTTGGTTCCCCACCATTTTTGGTATGCTTTTTGTATTTTCTACTCTGAAGCCGTGAACTCACATCTTTCTCCAGTTTCTCTCTGATCTCTCCTCTTGACCTCTCCGTGCTCATCTTGTCCATGAGACCCACCTCCTGCTCCCTTGACCCTATGCCTACCAAACTGCTGACCACACAACTTCCTTTTCTGGCTCCCATGTTAGCTGATATATTGTTAATAGTTCTCTCTCCTCAGGTACTGACCCCCTCTCCCTCAAATCTGCCGTCATCACCCCTCCGTCCTTGCAAACTACCACCCCATCTCCAACCTCCCTTTCCTCTCCAAATTCCTTGAATGTGTTGTCGCCTCCCAAATCCGTACCAATCTTTCCCGGAACTGCATGTTTGAATCCCTGCAATCCAGTTTCCGCCCCTGCCACAGTACCGAAACAGCTCTCATCAGTCACAAATGACATCCTTTGTGACTGTGACAAAGGTAATCTATCCCTCCTCTTCTTTCTTGACTTGTTTGCATCCTTTGTCACGGTTGACCACTCCATCCTCCTCCAACGCCTCTCCACCATCGTCCAGCTGGGTGGGACTGCACTCGCTGGGTTCCATTCTTATCTATCTAATCGTAGCCAGAGAATCACCTGCAATGGCTTCTCTTCCCGCCTCCCACATCATTACCTCTGGTGTCCCCCGAGGATCTATCCTTGCCCCCTCCTATTTCTCATCTACATGTTGCCCCTTGGCGACATCATCTGAAAACACAGCGTCAGTTTCCACATGTACGCTGACGATACCGGGCTCTACCTCACAACCTCTTCTCTCGACCCCTCCACTGTCTCTAAATTGTCAGACTGCTTGTCCGACATACAGTTCTGGATGAGCAAAAATTTTCTCCAATTAAATATTGGGAAGACCGAAGCCATTGTTTTCGGTCCCCGCCGCAAACTCCGTTCCCGAGCCACTGACTCCATCCCTCTCCCTAACATCTGTCTGAGGCTGAACCACACTGTTCGCAACCTTGGTGTCATATTTGACCCTGAAATGAGCTCCCGACCACATATCCGCATCTCAACAAGGACCGCCTATTTCCACCTCCGTAACATCGCCCGTCTCCACCCTTGCCTCAGCTCATCCGCTGCTGAAACCCTCATCCATGCCTTTGTTACCTCTAGACTTGACTATTCCAACACACTCCTGGCTGGCCTCCCACATTCCACCCTACGTAAACTTGAGGTCATCCAAAACTCGGCTGCCCGTGTCCTAACCCGCACCAAGTCCCATTCACCCATCACCCCTGTGCTCGCTGACCTACATTGGCTCTCGGTTGAACAATGCCTCGATTTCAAAATTCTCATCCTTGTTTTCAAATCCCTCCATGGCCTCGCCCCTCCCTCTCTCTGTAACCTCCTTCAGCCCCACAACCCCCTGAGATATCTGCGCTCTTCTAATTCTGCCCTCTTGACCATCCCTGATTATAATCGCTCAACCATTGGTGGCCGTGCGTTCTGTTGCCTGGGCCCTAAGCTCTGGAATTCCCTGCCTAAACCTCTCTGCCTCGTTACTTCTCTTTCCTCCTTTAAGACGCTCCTTAAAACCTACCTCTTTAACCAAGCTTTTGGTCACCTGCCCTAATTTATCCTTATGTGGAATGGTGTCAAATTTTTTGTCTTAAAATACTCCTGTACAGCGCCTTGGAACATTTTACTACGTTAAGGGCGCTATATAAATACATGTTGTTGTTGTTGTTGATATTGACAGATACAAAATATTTGTTTAATGTTTCTGCCATTTCCTTATTCACCATAGTAATTTCTTCTGTCTCAGTCTCTAAGGGACCAATGTTTACTTTTGCTACTCTCTTCCTTTTTACATACTTGTAGAAGCTCTTACAATCTGCTTTTAAATTTTTGCTAGTTTTCCCTCATATTCTATTTTTCTCCTTTTTATCAATTTTTTGGTCATCCTTTGTTGGTTTCTGAAACTCTCCCAATCCCCAGGCTTACTATTATTCTTTGCAACATTATAAGCTTCTTAGGGGGAAAAATTCAGTTGGTTTGCACCTCCCGTTAGCCCCTTAAGAGGGCGCTAATGGGGCGCAAAGCAACTAGCGCCCGGGCGCGGCGCTGTTTGCGCTGCTCACGAATTTAACTAGATATTTTGCGGCGGCGCCAAACACTACCGACACGATCCCCTGCACCGGCAGATCGTGACGTCAGTCGCCCCAGTAGTGCCCCGGACTGGATATTGAGTGGCGCCCCCTGCCTTACCGCCTGCCGCTAGCAACGACAGGTTGAGGGGAGCGTTTTGCAGCCGGGAAGGGACTGGGGGAGCGCTATTTAAAGACGACCACTTCCTGCCTTTTTTTGTCGGCGACATTTTTGCACCACGCATTCTGAGAGAGAGAGAGACTTCTGGAGAGATTCAACGCTGTGTGAAGGAGTTTTGGGTACTGAGCAGCACTTTGCAGGTTCATTTTGATTTGACCTTCCTTGAATCGATTTAGAAGAGACCGTGGGGGCTGCACTCTGAGCTCTTTCCCTGGGCCTCTCCATTGTTCTTTCCAGCAGATTTGATGTACAGGTCTCTCCAGGCCGAGATTCAAGGCTGCAATGAGCAGGATGTGGATGGAGAGCAAGATGAACCCTCCCCTTTAAGAACTGGCCGGCGCCAGTGTGTCTGTGTTCCATTGCTGACTGACAGCACATGAGCTTCGTCAGCGCTCTGAGGTAACGCCTCGCTCCTCGGCGTTAGCGCCTTAAGAAAGGTGTGAAGCGCCTGATTTAGCGTTCCAATCACCTCCAGGGGCGATAAAAGCCAAGTTTGCAGTCGGAGGTGATAATTAGCGCCAGGCGCTAATCTTTACGCCCGGCCGATAATCACGCCCCAAACGGGGCGATACTGAATTTTTCCACCATGGAGTCATAACGGCACAGAAGGAGGCCATTTGGCCCATTGAGTCCCTGTTACTTCATCAAAAATTCAGTTCGTTTAAACAAACATGATCTGCCTTTTACAAATCCGTGTTGGCTCTCCTTAATTAGCTTAAACCCCTCCAAGTGCCTGTTAATTTTTTTCTTGATTATTGTTTCTAAAACTTTACCCACCACTGATGTTAAACTGTAGTTTCTAGGATTGTCCTTTCACCCTTTCTTGAACAATGGTGTCACATTTACCACTTTCTAATCCTCAGGCACCTCCCCCACATCTAGGGAAGATTGGAAAATTATGGCAAGCCCTTCCGCTATCTCCTCCCCCAATTCCCTTAGCAACCTGGGATGCAAGCCATCTGGACCAGGCGACTTGTCCACTCTAAGCATACCCAGCCTTTCTACTACATCCTGTCTATCAATTTTCACCCCTTCCATTGCTTCTACCTTTTCCACTGCTACCGATATCCAACTCCTTAGTAAACACCGATACAAAGCACTCATTGAGTATTCTAGCCTTGCCCCGCACCTCTAAGCATATGTCACCTTCCTTGTCGCTAATAGGCCCCACCCTGCCTCTTACTACCCGCTTACTGTTTACATGCTGGTAGATTTTTGGGTTCCCTTTTATGTTAACTGCCATTCTACTCTCATATTCTCTCTTTGCCAGTCTTATTTTCATCTTCACTTCCCCTCTCAACTTATTGTATTTGGTCTGATTCTCCCTTGAAAAATTCACCTGACATGCATCATACACCCTCTTTTTTTGATTCATCATCTTCTCTATCTCCCTCGTCATCCAAGGAGTCTTAGGGGGAAAAATTCAGTTGGTTGCGCCACCCATTAGCACCTTAAGAGGGCGCTAAGTGGGGCGCAAACCAACTAGTGCCCGGGCGCGGCACTGCCCACGCCTCCTGCAAAATTCAGCGGGAGGTTAGTGGTGGCGCTAACCGGTAGCACTGCACCGCTGGCGATGACATCATTGGTGTGCGCAGCGCCCTGGTCGCGATCGTCGGGAGCGCCCCCTGATTTACCGCCGGACTCTATGTGCGACGGGGTCAGGGTGGCGTACCTGCGGCCGGGGAGGCACAATTTAAAGGCGAGGTGCGGGGCGGCCATTTTTGTTGCTGGCCGCCTGCCAGTACCTGCCTGCGCTCCCGTCCCCGGCCTCCGGAATGACCCCCCCCCCCACCGCGGAGTGCCGGCTGCGCTCCAAGAGCCCGGCACTTCTCTTGGGTTCCGGGCTCTTTTGCCTGCACTCCAGATCCCCGGGGGCCCAGCTGGGCCCCAGGCCGCGCTGCACAAGGCCCCTCCCCTTTAAGAAGGGGAGGAAGGCCTGCAATACCGCGGCGCGACATGCCGCAGCGTGTGGCACTGCGGCACGTAGCGCCACGATATTCACTCGCAGCGCCCCAAGAGGGAGGCGGGACGCTTCCAGTAGCGCCTCGCTTCCCTCTTGGGGTGCAACCACTCAATTACCAGCGTGGGGGCGCTAATATTTCTGGGGCGCTACTTTTAGCGCCCCGCCGAAGTTAGCGCCTCAATTGGGGCGCTACTCAATTTTTAGCCCAGAGAGTCATAACGGCACAGAAGGCCTACTTCTGCTCCTATCTTCTATGTTTCTTCTATGAGTCCGTGCCGGCTCTCTGTAGAGCAATCCAGTCAGTCCCATTCCCCCGCTCTATCCCCGTATAGTTTATTTCCCTCAAGTGCCTATCCAGTCTCCCCTTGAAAACATTGGGGTCGATTTTCGTGGAGCCATCAGGCGGGGTTTCAGGCATGTGGGGGGGAAAATCCCGAATTTGGGGGTCCCGACACCATCCCGCCCAAAACCCCGCTTGTTGTATCCGTGTGTTAATGGAGACACGGAATGCAGGAGTTGGTTTAACAGGTGTTTACTGAACAAAGTCTGGAGGTGAACTAAAAGATACAAGACACTATACAGGCTTATATAGCCCGAGTGGCCATTACCGGCATTACAGTACACAGGGGCTCTTAAAGGCACATACACCACAATTCCTCCCCTTTTAGACAACCAGTACATAACATTTTAAGTAATTGTTATTAACATGTTTACAAGAACAATAATCTACATATTGCTGCAGTTAATCAATTATAAGTCAGTCTCTCTGGAGGCTTCCTGACTCGGTCCGGATAACGCCTCGGTGGTGTAGTAGTTTTCGGTGGTGTAGTAGGTTCTTTTGGCAAGGTCGATTCGGCTGGAATGCCAGTGTCGGGTTCATCTGGTTCTAGCATCACCGGATCGGGGGTAGATACTATGGGTATCTCTGCTTCATCATCAGGTGTATAGAGTTGTGGTGTAGGTTGTCCCTTTTCGGATGACTCTATGATCTGGTCAGCATGGCGCCTTATTATGCTTTCTCCAATGTCCACGGTATACATCAGCGGTCCTAGTCGTGTGCAAATAGTTCCAGGCTGCCATTTCTCGGTACGGTAGTCCCGGGCCAAAACTTGTTGACCTATCTGGAAGGTTCTAGTTGGCCTTTCATTCATGCCTTGAAATTGCCGGTTCTCTACGTCCCTTCTGATGTTTGGCTTGATCAAATCCAGCTGGCATCTTAGTCTTCTATTGAAAAACATCATGGCGGGAGTCTGGTTTGTAACCATATGTGTTGAATTCCTGTATGCAAACAAGAAGTTATCTACCTTATGCTGTAGATTTATGTCTTCATTACCCATGGCCTTTATGGCCTTCTTGAAGGTCTGGACAAACCTTTCAGCCAATCCATTGGTGGCGGAATGGTAGGGGGCGGACGTGTAGTGCTTAACCCCATTGTTTTTTAAGAACTTCCTGAATTCTTCGGACACAAATTGTGGTCCATTATCAGAACAGACCTGTTCAGGCAGCCCATTCCTGGCAAATATGGTCCTTAATACTGTGATGGTTTTTTCCGTGGTGGTGGAGGACATCTTTATTACCTCCGGCCACTTGGAGTGTGCATCAACCGCGATTAAGAACATTGAGTCCATAAATGGACCAGCAAAGTCGATGTGTACCCTTTGCCATGGAGATGAGGGCCACTCCCATGGATGTAGAGGGTCTTGTGGTGGGGCGTTTTGGACCTTCTGGTATCCTAGACAGCCCTTGGTCATTTCTTCGATGTCTCCGTCGATACCTGGCCACCACACAAACGCTCTGGCTAGGTTCTTCATTTTCACTCCACCCAGATGCCCCTCGTGAAGCTCCTTTAGCACTTTATCCTGGAGTTTGGGTGGAATCACCACTCTGGATCCACACATTAAGGTTCCTCGGCACACTGACAGCTGTTCCCTTCTTTGCGAGAATGCTGGCAACAGTGGTTCGCCATGTGCTGGCTATCCCTTCACCGTTAAATTGTAGACTCATGAGAGAGTCGGGTCATTTCTCGTTTCCTTTTCAATGGCAGAATTTGTTACTGGTAGACATTCTACTATGCTAGAGTGGAACATTTCCACTGGGTCCACTGTAGGTGCCTCTTCTACCGTTGGCAACGGTTGATGCGATAAACCATCAGCATTTCCATGCTGTTTTGATCCTTTGTATTCTATGCCATATCAGTGTGCCCCTAGGAAAAGGGACCACCTCTGTAGCCTTTGTGCTGTCATAATGGGAACGCCCTTTTTAGGGTTGAATATGGAGACGAGGGGTTGATGGTCAGTCAACAAGGTAAATTTTTGTCCGTGTAGGTAATGGTTGAATTTCTTCACTCCCCATACCAGGCTGAGTGCTTCCCTGTCGATCTGGGCATAGTTACGCTCAGCTGAGTTCAAAAGCTATCGGCCGTTCTGAGCCATCAGGGAATCTATGTGATAATACCGCTCCTACGCCGTAAGGGGATGCATCGCACGCCAGTCTGATTGGCAGTGATGGGTTGTAATGAGCCAAAACTTCCTTGGACGTGATCAAGCCTTTACATTTATGGAAGGCACGTTTACAGTCCTCGCTCCATTCCCAAATTACTCCCGTTTGTAGCAGTTCGTTAAGAGGGTGCAGAACAGTTGACAAGTTCGGTAAAAATTTATGATAGTAATTTATCAATCCCAGGAACGACCTTAATTGTGAGACATTTTCAGGTGCTGGTGCTTTTATGACCGCTTCAATTTTCTCAGGGGACTTATGCAACCCTTCTTCATTAATTATGTGGCCACAATATGATATTTGTTTCTGGAAAAATTCGCACTTGGGGCGGTTTGCTCATAGGCCCCGTTCTCTCAGCCTAGTGAGCACCTTCTCCAAATTGGCAAGGTGTTCGTTGTCGTTTTCTCCTGTTACAAGGATGTCGTCTAGGTAGCATTGAGTCCCAGGAATCCCTTGCAGGACTTGTTCCATAGCTCTTTGCCAGATAGCTGGAGCTGATGCTACTCCGAAAACCAGTCGATTGTACTGGTACAGGCCTTTGTGTGTGTTTATTGTGAGATACTTTTTAGAGGTCTCCTCAACCTCCATCTGTAGATATGCCTGTGCCAAGTCAATTTTTGTGAAACGTTTCCCTCCGGATAGTGAGGCGAAAATATCTTCTATCCTCGGAAGAGGACACTGTACCATGTGAAGGACTGGGTTTACAGTCACCTTGAAGTCCCCACAGATGCGAATTTTTCTCTGTTCTTCAGATTTATCATTATTCAACGTTTTCTTCATGACCGGGACGGTGGGTGTTGCCCACTCGCTCCAATCTATCTTGGATAACACGCCTGTCTTTTCCAAATTCTCCAGCTCTGCCTCGACTGCTGGACGAATTGCGTATGGCACCGGCCTTGCCTTAAAAAACTTGGGAATTGCCGCATCTTCCACCTTTATTGAGGCGGTGACGCCTTTCAAGGTTCCTAGTTCTTGTTGGAACACTTCTTTGGCATTGGCCAAGATATCTTTTAATCGTTCAGGTATGATGTCATCATCATCTTTTTTCTTACTGGTCACCGTCAGTGCCTGAATGGAGTGCCAGTCCAAACGTATCTTCCTGATCCATTCACGTCCCAACAGCGGTGGACCACCATCTTGCAGAACATATCAATACAACTTCTGCATTTCCTTGCCGTTGTATACAACAGGCACCTTTATTTTCCCTTTGGGGTATACTTTCTGCCCCGTATATGTTTTCAAGATAATGGATGTGTCTTTCAAAGGTATATGCGGAAATAGCCGCTCGTAATCCCGTCTACTTATGACGGTCAGAGCTGATCCTGTATCTAGCTCCATTTTAACTGGGGACCCCGCTATCGTGAGGGTAACCCAAATGGTCTGGTAATCTTCTTTGGCAATTACATTATGTAATTTGAGAGAGCTTAGTCTCTTGTTTCCGGATTCGCTATCGCTCTTCTGGTCTTCGGAGCTACTGTCCGTCATCATTTGTACCTTTCTGTACTTTTCCTTATTGATTTTTTTTCTGTCAGTGGATTTTTTGTTTCCAGATCGGCATACACGTGTAATGTGTCCCATCTTTCCGCATTGCCTGCATGCTTTGTCCTTGAACCAGCAGTCCCTCTGGTCATGGGTGGATCTGCCGCAGCGATAACATCTCTCGAAACCCCGTGTCATTTCATGGGTGCCGAAGTCCTGTGGCTTTTGCTGTATCTCTGCAGCTCCTCTTGCTGCTGCTTCGTATGATACAGCTACACTGAAAGCCTTGTCCAGTGTCAAATCTTTCTCAGAAAGTAGCCTTTTTTGTGTTCCTTCACTTAGGAGACCGCAGACGAATTTGTCTCGTAGAGAATCTACCAGTCCTGCCCCGAATTGGCAGTGTAGGGTATCAACAATCTCCTTAAAATTCTTGTCCATCGGTTTGGCTGGAGCGATTAAGTTTCGTAACAGCCTGTATGTCCTTGCGCTCATTAGATTTAGAAGTACCGATGCCTTTTTATCATCCTTTATTTCATTCGCTGTGCAATATACTTCCACTCTTTCCACATATGTGGCCCAATCCTCTACATCACTATCGAAAGCAGTAATGTTGCCAGTCTTAGGCATCCTGGGAAAAAAATGGCACCTCCCGCGCTTTCCCACCGCTGTCGCTGCTGACAACGCTGTTCTCTGTGATTTTTATTTATACAAATATTTTTAATAGTCAGAGACTCGTTCCCGCCGGACTCTCTGGGACTTTTCCCTCCCTCTGCTTGGTCCGAACGCCGACCTGCCCTGCAGAGCTGGCCGTCTCCCGAGTGCTCCACCCTCCGTCTCGGTTTGCCTCCGCCTTCACTGCTCGGCCCCACTGCAGAGCCAGCCGATCGAGCCCCAGCCCGCCGCCCAGGAAGGATTATTGCAGTACCTGCCACCAGCCCGGCTAGCTGGTGAAACCAAAGTTTCTCCCTTTTTTTTTCTTCGACCTGAGGAATCGATCTCTTTGAGGTGCTGCCGAATTGCAGGTAAGTCCGTTTCCAATTCGTCGCCACTGTTGTATCCGTGTGTTAATGGAGACACGGAATGCAGGAGCTGGTTTAACAGGTGTTTACTGAACAAAGTCTGGAGGTGAACTAAAAGATACAAGACACTACACAGGCTTATATAGCCCGAGTGGCCATTACCGGCATTACAGTACACAGGGGCTCTTAAAGGCACATACACCACACCGCTCCACGCAACTTTCAGGGGCGGCAAGCACCCGCCCCGCCCTGGGACCCGCCGAAACGAGGCGGGAAGGGATTAGTGCCAATTAACTGCCTGTTAACAGGTAGTTAACAGGCAGTTTTTAGCCTAATCCCTATTTTGAGGGGTTTCCTGTGGGATTCCCGATGGCTCCAAACCACGCCAGGTTAGAGCAGGCGGGCCGTCGGGTTGAAGGAGTTGGAGGGGTCGCGATGTCGGTGCTAAGGTGAGTGATAGGTGCATGAGTGCAAAGGTAAGTGTGTTTGGTGTGTCTAAAGTGTGTAAAGAACTTTTACTTACCTGTACTTACCTTAACAGCCTTTCTTCCTGTAGCCGTCGGGAGCCCATCACTCAGCCGGCACTTAAAGCTGAACGGCTGCGATCTGTGAAAAGTGACAGCCTTCAGCTTTGAGTGCTGCTGAGAGTTCTAACTGAGTCTGTGCAGAAGGACTCATGTTAGAAATCAGACTGTCAGTGTTTGGCAGCTTCAAACAGCTGTGAAACACTGATATTTCATCTGTCAAGAACTCTGGACAGATGAAATTTCAGTCTGTGACGTCACCTGTTGCCGGGTGGCTCTTAATTGGCCTGCTGAGCCCGCTGGGCAGGCTCAACAAGGTCAATCAAGGGAAAATTGCACAGATTGGCCGGACGTCGAAGTAGGCGGGTCTAAAACCCGAAAGTTGTAGTCCCGCCTCCTTCCCAACAGCTTCGGGAAAATCGACCCCACTGAGTGTGTCCGCTTCCACCACTTCCGTCGGCAGCGAGTTCCAGGTCCTCACCATTCGCTGCATAAAAAAGTTTTTCCTCACATCTGCCCTTACCCTTCCCTCTTGTTGGAATGTACCTAGCCTGTACTTGGAACATCTCCTCCTTAAAGATCACCCATTGTTCTGTTACAGTTTTTCCTGTCAGTCTTTGGTTCCATTTTACTCTGGCTAAATCCTTTCACATCCCATTGAAGTTAGCCCTATTCCAGTTTAGAAGTTCCACTCTAGATTGCTCCTTGCTCCTCTCCATTGCTAATCTAAATCTTATGATACGATGATCACTCGTACCCAAGTGTTCTCCCACAGACTCTTGGTCAACCTGGCCCACCGACTCTTGGTCAACCTGGCCCACCTCATTCCCCAGCACCAGATCCAGCAATGCCTCCTTCCTAGTTGGGCCAAGAACATATTGGTCAAGGAAATTCACCTGAACACATTTCGGAAATTCCCCCCCTCCTTTCCCTTTACCCTAGCATTATCCCAATCGATATTTGGGTCATTAAAGTCCCCCAATATCACCACTCTATAGCTTTTGCATATTTCTGCGATTTCCCTGCAGATTTGCTCCTCTACCTCCCTCTCACTATTTGGAGGCCTATACAGTACCCCCAATAGCGTGATCATACCCTTTTTGCTCCTCAACTCTAACCAAATTCTTTCAATCTAATGCTATCCTTAACTTCTTTAGTTAGCCACAGTTGGACCACGTTTCCTGTGGAGTTTTTGTTTCTCAATGGAATGTATTTTTGTTCAGAATTATTAAATATTTCTTTAAATGCTAGCCACTGCTTATCTACCGCCATACCTTTTAATTTATTTTTCCAATCTACCTTAGCCAACTCACCCCTCATACCTATGTAATTGGCTTTATTTAAGTTTAAGACTCTAGTTTCGGACTTAGGCAAGTCACTCTCAAACTTAACGTGAAATTCTATCATATTATGATCACTGTGCCCTAGAGGATCCTTTACTATGAGATTGCTAATTAACCCTGTCTCATTGCACAATACAAGATCTGGAATTTTTTGAGGATGTAACTGGTAGAATAGATAAGGGAGTGATTTCGCGCTCCAATCACCTCCAGGAGTGATAGAAGCCAAGTTTGCAGTTGGAAGCGATAATTAGTGCCAGGCGCTAAACATTGCGCCCGGCCAATAATTGCGCCCCAAACGGGGCGATACCGAATTTTTCCCCCATTATATCTTTTTTGACCTCTTCTATTGTCATGCCCACCGAGTTAGCCCCCCAGCAAATACCGAGGCAAAGTAATTGTGGGGTCTTCGACTGTGAGGAGCAAGGAACAGCTGGTGAGGTCGGCACATACACAACATCACGTTGCTTCTAGAAGCTCCAGCACTGGCTGATCTCTTCTTCATCTCACCTTCTTGCAGGTTTTTGAAGGAAAACCCTCGGGAAATCTGGTGGCAACCTTGCAGGCAAAGGATCCAGATGAAGGGGAGAATGGGACTGTGGTTTACTCTCTCTCTGGTAAGATGGGGTGAATGGGAAAATAAGTGGAGATTCAGTGAGTGGGCAAAACTGTGGCAGATGGAGTTCAATGAGGGGAAGTGTGAGGTAATTCACTTTGGACCCAAGAAAGATCGATCAGAACATTCTCTGAATGGTGAGAAGCTGGGAGCTGTGGAGGAGCCGAGAGATTTAGGGGCCCAGGTACAGAAATCTCTAAACGCTGGTGGACCGGCACAAAAAATAATTATAAAGGCGAATGGAATGTTGGCCTTTATTTCGAGGGCTGGAATACAAAGGTGTGGAGTGATGCTTCAGTTGTGTAAAACTCTGGTTAGAGCCCACCTGGACACTGCGTTCAGTTCAGGGCCCCGCCCCTCGGGAAGGATATATCGGCCTCGGAGGGGGAGCAGCGCAGATTCACCAGAGTGATACCGGGGCTAAAAGGGTTAAATTACGAGGACAGGTTGCCCAGACTGGGCTTGCATTCCCTCGAGTTTAGAAGATTAAGGGGTGATCTGATCGAGGTGTTTAAGATGATTAAAGCAGTTGATCGGGTCGAGAGAGAGAAACTATTTCCTCTGGTGGGGGGAGTCCAGAACAAGGGGGCAGAACCTTAAAATTAGAGCCAGGCCGTTCAGGGGTGATGTCAGGAAGCACTTCTTCACACAAAGGGTGGTGGAAATCTGGAACTCTCTCCCCCAAAAAAGGCTGTTGAGACTGGGGATCAATTGGAGCTTTCAAAACTGAGATAGATATTTGTTAAGCAAGGGTATGAAGGGATACGGAACCAAGGTGGGTAGATGGAGTTAAGATACAGATCAGCCACGATCTCATAGAATGGAGGAACAGGCTCGAGGGGCTGAATGGCCTCCTCCTGTTCCTGTGTTCCTAGAATGGGACTGTGCTGTACTCGCTCTATTTTATGTAAAACGAGCTACTGATTCAATATCACCCAAAGACAAATTGCATTATTTAGTTCCTGACCCAGGCCTCTCTCTCTCTCTCTCTCTCTAGGACCCTGGGCCCAGCAATTCTCGCTCCACCCCACCTCTGGTGAGCTCAGGGCAGCCACTGTGCTCAGCCGTGCCGAGAGACCCGAGTACGAGTTGACGGTGCTGGCCCATGACCGTGGTCGTCCTCCTCAGACCACATCCCTCGCCGTCCGTGTACAGGTATGTAAACATTTACCAACTGAGTGAAAGGGAATTGTGAGGTCTTGGACCACGGGTACAAGTAACCAGCCCTCTGCTGTCTGCGCCAGGACACAAGCTTTCAACCAGCTCACAATGATGGGATAAGAGACTCCTCACCAACCTGATTCAAGCAAATGAAACAGAGTCACCACAAGGGGCTGGAACAAGGAACGACACTGACTTAATTTGGCAAATTCACCCAATAAGTCCTTTGCGAGTGTTTGATGGGACAGTGTAGAAGGAGCTTTACTCTGTATCTAACCCGTGCTGTACCTGCCCTGGGAGTGTTTGATGGGACAGTGTAGAGGGAGCTTTACTCTGTATCTAACCCGTGCTGTACCTGCCCTGGGAGTGTTTGATGGGACAGTGTAGAGGGAGCTTTACTCTGTATCTAACCCGTGCTGTACCTGCCCTGGGAGTGTTGGATGGGACAGTGTAGAGGGAGCTTTACTCTGTATCTAACCCGTGCTGTACCTGCCCTGGGAGTGTTTGATGGGACAGTGTAGAAGAAGCTTTACTCTGTATCTAACCCGTGCTGTAGCTGCCCTGGGAGTGTTTGATGGGACAGTGTAGTGGGAGCTCTACTCTGTATCTAACCCGTGCTGCACCTGCCCTGGGAGTGTTTGATGGGACAGTGTAGAGGGAGCTTTACTCTGTATCTAACCCGTGCTGTCCCTGCCCTGGGAGTGTTTGATGTGACATAGAAACATAGAAGATAGGAGCAGCAGTGGGCCATTCGGCCCCTCGAGCCCGCTCCACCATTTAATGAGATCATGGCTGATCATCCAAATTCAGTACCCTGTCCCTGCCTTCTCCCCATATCCCTTGATCCCTTTAGCCTTAAGAAATATATCCAACTCCTTCTTGAATATATTTAATGAATTGGCCTCAACTGCCTTCTGTGGTAGAGAATTCCACAGGTTCACCACTCTCTGGGTGAAGAAATTCCTCCTCATCTCTGTCGTAAATGGCCTACCCCTTATCCTTAGACTGTGACCCCTGGTTCTGGACTCCCCTGCCATCGGAAACACCCTTCCTGCATCTAGTCTGTCTAGTCTGTTAGAATTTTATAAGTTTCAATGAGATCCCCTCTCATTCTTCTGAACTCCAGCGAATATAAGCCCAATCGACCCAATCTCTCCTCATACATCATTCCTGCCATCCCAGGTATCAGTCTGGTGAATCTTCGCTGCACTCCCTCCATGGCAAGAACATCCTTCCTCAGATAAGGCGACCAAAACTGCACACAATACTCAAGGTGTGGCCTCACCAAGGCCCTGTACAACTGCAGCAAGACATCCTTGCTCCTGTACTCGAATCCTCTCGCTGTGAATGCCAACATACCATTTGCCTTCTTAACCGCCTGCTGCACCTGCATGCTTACCTTCAGCGACTGGTGCACAAGGACACCCAGGTCTCGTTGCACTTTCCCTTCTCCCAATCTATTGCCATTCAAATAATAATCTGCCTTCCTGTTTTTGCCACCAAGTGGATAACCTCGCATTTATCCACATTATACTGCATCTGCCATGCATCTGCCCAATCACCCAACCTGTCCAAATCATACTGGAGTTTCTCGGCATCCTCCTCACAGCACACACGCCCACCCAGCTTTGTGTCATCTGCAAACTTGGAGATATTACATGTAGTTCCCTCGTCTAGATCATTAATGTATATTGTGAATAGCTGGGGTCCTAGGACCGATCCCTGCGGTACCCCACTAGTCACTGCCTGCCACTCGGAGAAAGACCCGTTTATTCCAACTCCTTGCTTCCTGTCTGCCAACCAGTTCTTTATCCAAGTCAGTACCTTGCCCCCAATCCCATGTGCTTTAACTTTACACACTAATCTCTTATGCAGGACCTTATCGAAAGCCTTCTGAAAGTCGAAATACACCACATCCACTGGTTCTCCCTTATCTATTTTACCAGTTACATCCTCAAAAAATTCCAGTAGATTAGTCAAGCACGATTTACCTTTTGTAAATCCATGTTGACTTTGTCCGATCCTGTCACTGCTTTCCAAGTGCTCTGCTATTACATCTTTTATAATGGACTCTAGCAGTGTAGAGGGAGCTTTACTCTGTTTCTAACCTGTGCTGTACCTACCCTAGGAGTGTTTGATGGGACAGTGTAGAGGGAGCTTTACTCTGTATCTAACCCGTGCTGTACCTGCCCTGGGAGTGCTTGATTGGACAGTGTAGAGGGAGCTTTACTCTGTATCTAACCCGTGCTGTACCTGCCCTGGGAGTGTTAGATGGGACAGTGTAGAGGGAGCTTTACTCTCTATCTAACCCATGCTGTACCTGCCCTGGGAGTGTTTGATGGGACAGTGTAGAGGGAGCTTTACTCTGTATCTAACCCATGCTGTAGCTGCCCTGGGCATGTTTGATGGGACACTGCTGTGAAGAACTGAAGAGTCGAAATTGTGAAAAAAGCCTGTCAGAAATCCAAACAGAGGAAATGTATAACGTTGGACTCTCCAGTATTTGATCGTGGGGAGAGAGCCCTCCATTCTCACTGTGCACCCGTCCCTCTCACTGGCCATGGTCTGAGGCTGAACCAGACCGTTCACAACCTGGTGTCATGTGTCACCCTGAGGTGAGCATCTGACCACCAAGACCGATACTTTCACCTCTATAACATCGCCCGACTGCAGCCCATCTGCTTCTGAAACCCTCATCCTTACCTCTGTTACCTCCAGACTCGGCTATTCCAACATTCTCCTGGCCGGCCTCACACCTTCCGCCCTCCGTAAACTTGAGTTCATCCAAAACTCAGCTGCCCGTGTCCTAACTCGCACCAAGTCCCGTTCGCCCATCAGCCCTGTGTTCGCTGACCTACACCGGCTCCCGGTCCGGCAATGCCTCAAATTTAAAATTCTCATCCTTGTTTTCAAATCCCTCTATGGCCTCGCCGTTCCCTATCTCTGTAATCTCCTTCAGCCCCACAACCGCCCCCCCGCCCCGAGATATCTACACTCCTCTAATTCTGGCCTCTTCTACACCCCTGATTATAATCACTCAACCATTGGTGGCCGTGCCTTCAGCTGCCGAGGCCCTGAGCTCTGGAATTCCCTGCCTAAACCTTTCTGCCTCGTTACCTCTCTCTCCTCCTTTACAACGTTCCTTATAACCGACCTCTTTGACCCAGCTTTTGGTCACCTGCCCTAATATCTCCTTGTGTGGCTGGGTGTCAAATTCTGTTTGATAATCGCTCCTGTGAAGCACCCTGGGACATTTTACTACGTTAAAGGCGCCGTATAAATACAACTTGTTGTTGTTGCACTAAGACAGCGGAGGGAAGAATGTCATCCAGAACTTTCCGTCTTCTTGGCTTGTTTTAATTTCCAGGCTATTCTCTGCCAACAGTTTTAGTCTCACTTTTATATCGAATTGCATCCAGGACAAAGCAGCCCGCTTGATTGGCACGCTATCCACCACCTTAAACATCACCCCATCCACCACCTTAAACATCACCCCATCCACCACCTTAAACATCACCCCATCCACCACCTTAAACATCACCCCATCCACCACCTTAAACATCACCCCATCCAGCACCTTAAACATCACCCCATCCACCACCTTAAACACCACCCCATCCACCACCTTAAACATCACCCCATCCACCACCTTAAACATCACCCCATCCACCACCTTAAACACCACCCCATCCACCACCTTAAACACCACCCCATCCACCACCTTAAACATCACCCCATCCACCACCTTAAACATCACCCCATCCACCACCTTAAACATCACCCCATCCACCACCTTAAACATCACCCCATCCACCACCTTAAACATCACCCCATCCACCACCTTAAACATCACCCCATCCACCACCTTAAACATCACCCCATCCACCACCTTAAACATCACCCCATCCACCACCTTAAACATCACCCCATCCACCACCTTAAACATCACCCCATCCACCACCTTAAACACCACCCCATCCACCACCTTAAACACCACCCCATCCACCACCTTAAACATCACTCCCTCCACCACCTTAAACATCACCCCATCCACCACCTTAAACATCACTCCCTCCACCACCTTAAACATCACCCCATCCACCACCTTAAACATCACTCCCTCCACCACCTTAAACATCACCCCATCCACCACCTTAAACACCACCCCATCCACCACCTTAAACACCACCCCATCCACCACCTTAAACATCACTCCCTCCACCACCTTAAACATCACCCCATCCACCACCTTAAACATCACTCCCTCCACCACCTTAAACATCACCCCATCCACCACCTTAAACATCACTCCCTCCACCACCTTAAACATCACCCCATCCACCACCTTAAACATTCACCCCATCCACCACCTTAAACATCACCCCATCCACCACCTTAAACATCACCCCATCCACCACCTTAAACATCACCCCATCCACCACCTTAAACATTCACTCCCTCCACCACCTTAAACATCACCCCATCCACCACCTTAAACATTCACTCCCTCCACCACCGTTCCTTCAGTGTCACTGGGTCAGAATCCTGGAACTCCCTCCCTAACAGCACTGTGGGAGTACCTTCACCACACGGACTGCAGCGGTTCAAGGTGGCGGCTCACCACCACCTTCTCGAGGGCAGTTCGGGATGGGCAATAAATGCTGGCCTTGCCAGCGACGCCCACATCCCATGAATGAATAAATTAAAAAAGAGTGTACAGCACAGAACGAGGCCATTCGACCCAACTGGTCCGTGCCGGTGTTTGTGCTCCACACGAGCCTCCTCCCACCCTCTTCATCTCACACTATCAGCATATCCTTCTATTCTTTTCTCCCTCATGTGTTTATCTAGCTTTCTTGTGTTGATATCCTCTTTTAACCTGCTTTTGTTTAACCCATTAGGTGCTGAGCTCTACCAGCAGTTTGCCGCAATCTGACAGCAGCACAGTCACATTCAGCTCCATTGAGGGAATGGCCCCCGGCTCTGTGATTGGTTCAGTGGCCTCCCATAACCGATTGGCACGTGGAGATGGTCAGGTGACCTACACTATGGTGGGGGGAACTGACCTGGATGGGCGGTTTGTGGTGGACAGGCTGACAGGTGACATCTACCTGGCCCAGGAGCTGGATTATGAGTTGGGCTCACGTTACCAGCTGGAGATCGCGATCGATGATCTGAGCACAGGCTTCCCTCACAGCACTGCCATCATCGTAGACATCGATATCCAGGATCGCAATGAATACGCCCCGCAGTTTGCTGAGGATCCCATCACCATTGTCATCAGTGAGAATGCAGAGATTGGGGCTTCCATTTATACCTTTCAAGCAGTTGATAAAGATGGAAGTGGCCCCAACAGTGAGGTCCACTACTCGCTTGTCCACCAGACCCCCTCAGGGACCTTGCTCCAGATTGATCCAATCACTGGGGTGCTGACGGCAGGAGTGGCCATTGACCGTGAGCTTAATCCGTCCTTCCTTCTGGTGGTCCAAGCTATGGACCAAGCGCTCAACAGCACCCAGCGCAAATCCTCAGCGGTGACCGTACGGGTCTTCGTGACCGATGAGAATGACAACAGCCCACGCTTCCTGTCCGCCCCAGCGATCAGTGTGATGGAGGACCAGCCAGTCGGCACGATTGTCTCGTACATTGTTGCCCAGGACGCTGATCTGGGAGAGAACAGCCGGGTTAGTTACCGGATAACATCCGGCATCGGAGGCAGCAAGTTCCGGCTCAATCCAAACACAGGTAAGGAGACACGTGACTGGGGATTATCCCCGCTTACCCCTCCCGCCCCAGCCGATGTTCCTCGTGTCAATCGGATTCTCCCCCGACCCCTGACCTTGGCAATGCCTTGCAGCTGTTGTGTCACTCACTGCTCGATGACGCTTTGTCTCTCTGATTCCAGGGGCCTTGGCCATTGTGAAAGCTCTAGATTGTGAAGAGCAGAGTTGGTTTAATCTGACAATCGAGGCCTCTGATCATGGCACCTTCCGCCGCTCAGCCACCCAGCTTCTCCACATTCAGGTGATTGATGTCAATGATGAGGTGCCGAGGTTTGACGAGACAGCGTATGAAGCCCGCGTCACGGAGAACCAATCACCGGGCACCGTGGTTATCCAAATCCATGCGACCGACAGGGACCAAGGTAACCAGTGACTCGACAACCAAACCAACTAGTCCAGGGCTGTGGTGAGTGGGGGGGTGGTTCCGGGGGGGAGGGGGGATGGGGGTGTGGGGAGAGGTGCGGGGGATGTGGGGGTTGGGGGGCAGGGAGTGTGAGGGGGCTGGGGGAGGGGCAGGGGGGTGTGGGGGGAGGAGCAGGGGGTGTGGGGGAGGGGCAGGGGGTGTGGGGGAGGTGGGGACAGTGAGGTGGGGTTTGGGGGGGTGGGGGGAGATGGTTTGGGGGGTGGGGGAAGGTGTTTTGGGGGGTGGGGGACAGTGAGGTGTTTGGGGGGTGGGGGGAGGTGGGGGTTGGGGGGAGGTGGGGTTTGGGGGGGTGTTGGGGGAGGTGGTGAGGGGGCCAATCCTGTGCTGCTGGAGTCGGATCTTCGCTGGAAGGTGCAGCACCCCACAGTCGAATAGTAGAGATTGCAGGTTGGAGGAATATTCTGGAAATTTTTATGATTTCTTCTGGGGGATTTGGGAGTGTTTATAGAATGCCCACGATGGGAGAGTGTGTACACGGGCTGTGGGAGGAGATCCTTCGATGGGCCGAGTGGCCTTTTCTTGTTAAACTCATCCGTTGTCTCTGTCACTTGTGCCTTTTGTTATTTTTTGTAAGTAGTAATGTCAGCATCAGGTGCAATGTGTTGTGTTTTCAATCACCCGCAGGCTCCAATGGCCTCCTGAGGTACGGTGGGGTGGCAGAGAACAGTTTCTCCATCGACCCAGTGACAGGAGTTATAAGCACCAGTCGAGCTTTGGACAGAGAGGAACAGGACCACCATCTGATCACGGGGTAAGCGCCCGTCACTGCTGGGGAGGGAGGTCCGGCCACCTTCTCACCTTTCTCTCACTGTCTCTATCTCTCACCCTCTGGAGGGCTCCACTCAATCACTCACTCTCTCCCTCTCTGTCTCTCCCTCACTCTCCCTCCCTGCCCCTCTGTCTCACTCACTCCCTCCCTGCCCCTCTGTCCCTCACTCACTCTCCCTCCCTGCCCCTCTGTCTCACTCACTCCCTCCCTGCCCCTCTGTCCCTCACTCACTCTCCCTCCCTGCCCCTCTGCCTCTCACTCACTCCCTCCCTGCCCCTCTGTCCCTCACTCACTCCCTCCCTGTCCCTCTGTCCCTCACTCACTCCCTCCCTGCCCCTCTGTCCCTCACTCACTCTCTCTCCCTGCCCCTCTGTCCCTCACTCACTCCCTCCCTGCCCCTCTGTCCCTCACTCACTCTCTCTCCCTGCCCCTCTGTCCCTCACTCACTCCCTCCCTGCCCCTCTGTCCCTCACTCACTCCCTCCCTGCCCCTCTGTCCCTCACTCACTCTCTCTCCCTGCCCCTCTGTCCCTCACTCACTCCCTCCCTGCCCCTCTGCCTCTCACTCACTCGCCCTCCCTGCCCCTCTGTCCCTCACTCACTCTCCCTCCCTGCCCCTCTGTCCCTCACTCACTTCCTCCCTGCCCCTCTGTCCCTCACTCACTCCCTCCCTGCCCCTCTGCCTCTCACTCACTCTCTCTCCCTGCCCCTCTGTCCCTCACTCACTCTCCTCCCTGCCCCTCTGTCCCTCACTCACTCCCTCCCTGCCCCTCTGCCCTCTCACTCACTCTCTCTCCCTGCCCCTCTGTCCCTCACTCACTCCCTCCCTGCCCCTCTGTCCCTCACTCACACTCCCTCCCTGCCCCTCTGTCCCTCACTCACTCCCTCCCTGCCCCCCTGTCTCTCACTCACTCGCCCTCCCTGCCCCTCTGTCCCTCACTCCCTCCCTCCCTGCCCCTCTGTCCCTCACTCACTCCCTCTCCCTGCCCCTCTGTCCCTCACTCACTCCCCCTCCCTGCCCCTCTGCCTCTCACTCACTCTCTCTCCCTGCCCCTCTGTCCTTCACTCACTCTCCCTCCCTGCCCCTCTGTCCTCACTCACTCTCCCTCCCTGCCCCTCTGTCCCTCACTCACTCTCTCTCCCTGCCCCTCTGTCCCTCACTCAATCTCCCTCCCTGCCCCTCTGTCCCTCACTCACTCTCCCTCCCTGCCCCTCTGTCCCTCACTCACTCTCTCTCCCTGCCCCTCTGTCCCTCACTCACTCTCCCTCCCTGCCCCTCTGTCTCTCACTCACTCTCTCCCTGCCCCCCTGTCTCTCACTCACTCGCCCTCCCTGCCCTTCTGTCCCTCACTCACTCTCTCTCCCTGCCCCTCTGTCCCTCACTCACTCCCTCCCTGCCCCTGTCCCTCACTCACTCTCCCTCCCTGCCCCTCTGTCCCTCACTCACTCCCCCTCCCTGCCCCTCTGTCCCTCACTCACTCCCTCCCTGCCCCCTGTCCCTCACTCACTCCCTCCCTGCCCCTCTGTCCCTCACTCACTCCCTCCCTGCCCCTCTGTCCCTCACTCACTCCCTCCCTGCCGCTCTGTCCCTCACTCACTCCCCCTCCCTGCCCCTCTGTCCCTCACTCACCCCCTCCCTGCCCCTCTGTCCCTCACTCACCCCCTCCCTGCCCCTCTGTCCCTCACTCACCCCCTCCCTGCCCCTCTGTCCCTCACTCACTCCCCCTCCCTGCCCCTCTGTCCCTCACTCACTCCCTCCCTGCCCCTCTGTCCCTCACTCATTCTCTCTCCCTGCCCCTCTGTCCCTCCCTCACTCCCTCCCTGCCCCTCTGTCCCTCACTCACTCCCCCTCCCTGCCCCTCTGTCCCTCACTCACTCTCCCTCCCTGCCCCCTGTCTCACTCCCTCACTCCCTCCCTGCCCCTCTGTCCCTCACTCACTCCCTCCCTGCCCCTCTGCCTCTCACTCACTCCCTCCCTGCCCCTCTGTCCCTCACTCACTCTCCCTCCCTGCCCCTCTGTCTCACTCACTCTCTCTCCCTGCCCCTCTGTCCCTCACTCACTCTCTCTCCCTGCCCCTCTGTCCCTCACTCACTCTCCCTCCCTGCCCCTCTGTCCCTCACTCACTCTCCCTCCCTGCCCCTCTGTCCCTCACTCACTCTCTCTCCCTGCCCCTCTGTCCCTCACTCACTCTCCCTCCCTGCCCCTCTGTCTCTCACAATTCACAATTCACAATTCAAATCGCTTTATTGGCATGATAAGTTACATCTTATGTTGCCAAAGCATCAAAATACATTTATGGTTTAGCACATAAACGCAGTTCTATTCATACAGTGTATAAACAGGTATATCCCTGAGTGTATAAATATACATTCGCATTGTTTATATATATTCTTTTCTTAGTTTACTGGTTGTCCCTCTGTTCATGGCAAGCTGTAACATAGTGTGCCGCCAGTGTTATACAGCTTCTCTCCTCTCCCAGTAGGAATGGGAGTTTTTGGTTGTCATTCAGATTTCTGAAATCAGGGCATATTTGTGAAAATTTTTGGTAGAAATTCTCCCTGATGCCCTGATATTTTCCGCAGGCTGTGAGGAAGTGCATCTCTGTCTCCACTACTCCCTGACTGCAGTGAGAGCATATCCTGTCTTCTCTTGGTAGCCTGCTCTGCCTGTGTCTGCCTTTTTCGATCGCTAGGCTATGTTCGCTAAGTCTGTACCTTGTCAAGGTTCTTCTCAGTTTGTTATCCTTTACCATGGTCAGGTAATCAGCTATGTTGTATTGTCTGTTTAGGGCCAAGTAGCAATTGAGTTTGCTTTGGGTTTTTGTTGTTTCTGCCCAATATGTCAGATATTTTTCCTTTTGCTTAGCGACGATTGTGTTGGGTCGAATTCTTTGTGTTACCCTGTCACTGTCCTGGGGCTGGTTATTGTTAGTATTGTTAGTAGTTACTTCACTGAGTCCCAGGACTAGTTGACTGAGGGTATTCTTCTTTATGGTCAGCTCTTGGCATTTCAGGGCGTCGTAGTGATAGCATTGGGGATTGCTCATTTGTAGGTGATTCCAAAATTTGGTGGCTCTTTTTTGGATAGTGATTATTAATGGATATTGGCCTAGTTCCGCCCTGCATGCATTGTTTACTGTTTTCCTTTGAGTCCGGAGGATACTTTTACAGAATTCTGCATGTAGGATCTCAATTGGGTGTTTGTCCCATTTTGCAAATTCTTGTTGAGTTAGCGGTCCCCATACCTCACTGCCATAGAGTGCAATTGGTTCAATTACTGATTTGAAAATTTTGAGCCAAATGCTAATTGGGATTTCTATTTGGATTGATTTTTTGATGGCATAGAAAGCCCTTCTTGCTTTCTCTTTCAGTTCATTCACAGCCAGTTTGAAGTTTCCCGTAGAACTGATTTTTAAGCCCAAGTATGTGTAGTTAGTGGTTTGTTCAATTTTGGTTGTTCCTACTGTGAAATTTATTTTGGGTCCCTGATGTTTGGATCTTTGCTGGAACACAAGGACTTTGGTTTTTTGGGGATTTATTGTCAGGGCCCACGCCCTCCCTGCCCCTCTGTCCCTCACTCACTCTCTCTCCCTGCCCCTCTGTCCCTCACTCACTCCCTCCCTGCCCCTGTCCCTCACTCACTCTCCCTCCCCGCCCCTCTGTCCCTCACTCACTCCCCCTCCCTGCCCCTCTGTCCCTCACTCACTCCCTCCCTGCCCCCTGTCCCTCACTCACTCCCTCCCTGCCCCTCTGTCCCTCACTCACTCCCTCCCTGCCCCTCTGTCCCTCACTCACTCCCTCCCTGCCCCTCTGTCCCTCACTCACTCCCTCCCTGCCCCTCTGTCCCTCACTCACTCCCCCTCCCTGCCCCTCTGTCCCTCACTCACCCCCTCCCTGCCCCTCTGTCCCTCCCTCACTCCCTCCCTGCCCCTCTGTCCCTCACTCACTCCCCCTCCCTGCCCCTCTGTCCCTCACTCACTCTCCCTTCCTGCCCCCTGTCTCACTCCCTCACTCCCTCCCTGCCCCTCTGTCCCTCACTCACTCCCTCCCTGCCCCTCTGCCTCTCACTCACTCCCTCCCTGCCCCTCTGTCCCTCACTCACTCTCCCTCCCTGCCCCTCTGTCTCACTCACTCTCTCTCCCTGCCCCTCTGTCCCTCACTCACTCCCTCCCTCCCTGCCCCTCTGTCTCACTCACTCCCTCCCTGCCCCTCTGTCCCTCACGCACTCCCTCGCTGCCCCTCTGTCCCTCACACACTCTCCCTCCCTGCCCGCTGTCTCTCACTCACTCCCTCCCTGCCCCCCTGTCTCTCACTCACTCGCCCTCCCTGCCCCTCTGTCCCTCACTCACTCTCTCTCCCTGCCCCTCTGTCCCTCACTCACTCCCTCCCTGCCCCTCTGTCCCTCACTCACTCTCTCTCCCTGCCCCTCTGTCCCTCACTCACTCCCTCCCTGCCCCTCTGTCCCTCACTCACTCAATCCCTGCCCCTCTGTCCCTCACTCACTCCCTCTCCCTGCCCCTCTGTCCCTCACTCACTCCCTCCCTCCCTGCCCCTCTGTCTCACTCACTCCCTCCCTGCCCCTCTGTCCCTCACGCACTCCCTCGCTGCCCCTCTGTCCCTCACTCACTCTCCCTCCCTGCCCCCCGTCTCTCACTCACTCCCTCCCTGCCCCCCTGTCTCTCACTCACTCGCCCTCCCTGCCCCTCTGTCCCTCACTCACTCTCTCTCCCTGCCCCTCTGTCCCTCACTCACTCCCTCCCTGCCCCTCTGTCCCTCACTCACTCAATCCCTGCCCCTCTGTCCCTCACTCACTCCCCCTCCCTGCCCCTCTGTCCCTCACTCACTCTCCCTCCCTGCCCCTCTGTCCCTCACTCACTCCCCCTCCCTGCCCCTCTGTCCCTCACTCACTCCCTCCCTGCCCCTCTGTCTCACTCACTCTCCCTCCCTGCCCCTCTATCCCTCACTCACTCCCCCTCCCTGCCCCTCTGTCTCACTCACTCCCCCTCCCTGCCCCTCTGTCTCACTCACTCCCTCCCTGCCCCTCTGTCCCTCACTCACTCTCTCTCCCTGCCCCTCTGTCCCTCACTCACTCTCTCTCCCTGCCCCTCTGTCCCTCACTCACTCCCTCCCTGCCCCTGTCTCTCACTCACTCCCTCCCTGCCTCTCTGTCCCTCACTCACTCTCTCTCCCTGCCCCTCTGTCCCTCACTCACTCCCTCCCTGCCCCTGTCTCTCACTCACTCTCTCCCTGCCCCTCCGTCTCTCACTCTCTCTCCCTCCCTGCCCCTCTGTCCCTCACTCACTCCCTCCCTGCCCCTCTGTCCCTCACTCACTCTCCCTCTATGTCTCTATCCTTCATGCTCTCTTTCCTGTTTGTTCACTCTCTCTCTCTCCATCCCTCTCCCTGTTCTTCCTCTCCCTCTTTCTGTCTGTCCCACTACCTTTGTCTCCTTCTCTCCCTTCCTCTCTCAACACAGTCTCTATCATTCTGCCTCTTTCACTCTCAGCTCTCCATCTCTCTCTGTTTCTCCCTCTCCCTGTCTGCCTTTCCCTTTCTCTCCCTCTCTTTCTATCTCTCGCTCCCCTGTCTCTCTCTCCCTCCCTTCTCCACTCTCCCTCTCTCTATTACTGTCTCTCTCACCTCCTCTGTTTCTCTGAGTCTCACTCTAATTACATACATTTACTAACTGATTATTTCTTCCAGTTTATACTAAAGATGGTGGGACTCCTCCCAATGTAGCCACGGTGACAGTTTGCATCACGGTTGAGGATGAAAACGACAATTGGCCACAGTTTGAGAAGGACATGTATCAGCTGCAAGTACCAGAAAACCAGGAGCGTGTGTCACTGTTCACGGCTAAAGCCACAGACAAAGACTCTGGTGAAAATGGGCGTGTGGAGTACGAGATCATCGGTAAGAGTGAGCGTGTAAGCAAGGTAGTGTGAGAATTTAATGTGGGAGGGAGTATGTGCTTAAGTGGAGTGTGTGTTAGTGTGTAAGAGAATGTCGGTGTTTGTGAAAGTGAGTGTGTAACAGCCAGAAGTGCCGAGTGGATGATCCATATCGGCCTACTCCTGAGGTCCCCACCACCAAAAGCCAGCCTTCAGCCAATTTGATTCACTCCACGTGATATCAAGAAACAGCTGAGCGCACTGGATATAGCAAAGGGTATGGGCCCCGACAACATCCCGGCTATCGTGCTGAAGTCTTGTGCTCCAGAACTAGCCGCACCTCTAGCCAAGCTGTTCCAGTACAGCTACAACACTGGCAGCTATCCGACAATCTGGAAAACTGCCCAGGTATGTCCTAGAATCATAGAATTATAGAATCATAGAAAGTTACAGCACGGAAGGAGGCCATTTCGGCCCATCGTGTCCGCGCCGGCCAACAACGAGCTATCCAGCCTAATCCCACTTCCCAGCTCTTGGTCCGTAGCCCTGCAGGTTAGAGCATCCCAAGTGCACATCCAAGTACTTTTTAAATGTGGTTAGGGTCCCTGCCTCTACCACCCTTTCAGGCAGTGAGTTCCAGACCCCCACAACCCTCTGGGTGAAGAAATTTCCCTCAAATTCCCTCTAAATCGTCCACCAATTACTTTAAATCTGTGCCCCCTGGTTTTTGACCCCTCTGCTAAGGGAAATAGGTCCTTTTTATCCACTTTATCTAGGCCCCTCATAATTTTATACACCTCAATAAGGTCTCCCCTCAGCCTCCTCTGTTCCAAGGAAAACAGACCCAGCCTATCCAGTCTTTCCTCATAGCTAAGATTCTCTACTCCCGGCAACATCCTTGTAAATCTCCTCTGTACCCTCTCTAGTGCAATCACATCCTTTCTGTAATGTGGTGACCAGAACTGCACGCAGTACTCTAGCTGAGGCCTAACTAGTGTTTTATACAGTTGAAGCATAACCCCCCTGCTCTTGTATTCTATGCCACGGCTAATAAAAGCAAGCATTCCGTATACCTTCTTAACCACCTTATCTACCTGGCCTGCTACCTTCAGGGATCTGTGGACATGCACTCCAAGGTCCCTTTGTTCCTCTACACTACTCAGTGTCCTACCATTTAATGTGTATTCCCTTTCCTTGTTAGCCCTCCCAAATGCATTACCTCACACTTCTCCAGATTGAATTCCATTTGCCACTGTTCTGCCCACCTGACCAATTTATTGATATCTTCCTGCAGTCTACAGCTTCCTTCTTCAGTATTAACCACACAGCCGATTTTAGTATCATCTGCAAACTTCTTAATCATACCCCCTATATTCTAGATCATTGATATATACCACAAAAAGCAAGGGTCCTAGTACTGAGCCCTGCGGAACCCCACTGGAAACAGCCTTCCAGTCACAAAAACACCCATCAACCATTGCCCTCTGCTTCCTGTCTCCGAGCCAGTTTTGATTCCAACTTGACACTTTGCCCTGGATCCCATGGGCTTTTAACTTCGTGACCAGTCTGCCATGTGGAACCTTATCAAAAGCCTTGCTAAAGTCCATATACACTACATCAAACACATTACCCACATCTACCCTCCTTGTTACCTCCTCAAAAAATTCAAGCAAATTTGTCCTGTCCACAAAAAGCAGGACAAATCTAATCTGGCCAATTACTGCCCCATCAGTCTACTCTCAATCATCAGCAAAGTGATGGAAGATGTCATCGACAGTGCTATCAAGCGGCACTTACTCACCAATAGCCTACTCACTGATGCCCAGTTTGGGTTCTGCCAAGACCACTCGGCTCCCGACCTCATTACAGCCTTGGTCCAAACATGGACAAAGGAGCTGAATTCCAGAGGTGGCTGCCCATGACATTAAAGCAGCATTTGACCGAGTGTGGTATCAAGGATCCCTAGTAAAACTGAAGTCAATGGGAATCGGGGGGAAAACTGGCTGGAGTCATACCTAGCACAAAGGAAGATGGTTGTTGTGGTTGAAGGTCAATCATCACAGCCCCAGGACATCGCTGCAGGAGTTCCTCAGGACAGTGTCCTAGGCCCAACCATCTTCAGCTGCTTCATCAATGACCTTCCTTCCATCATAAGGTCAGAAATGGGGATGTTCGCTGATGACTGCACAGTGTTCAATGCCATTCACAATTCCTCAGATAATGAAGCAGTCCATGCCCGCATGCAACAAGACCTGGACGACGTTCAGGCTTGGGCTGATAAGTGGCAAGTAACATTCTCGCCACACAAGTGCCAGGCAATCACTATCTCCAGCAAGCAAGAGTCTAACTCTTGAAGTACAACAGCATTACCATCGCTGAATCCCCCACCATCAACATCCTGGGGGGTCACCATTGACCAGAAACTTAACTAGACTAGCCACATTAACATCACAAATAGATGAAATCGGATACGATATAATTGCGATTACGGAGACATGGCTGCAGGGTGACCAAGGCTGGGAGCTGAATATCCAAGGATATTCGATATTTAGGAAGGACAGGCAAAAAGGAAAAGGGGGTGGGGTGGCGTTGTTAGTAAAGGATGAGATCAGAGCAATAGGGAGAAAGGATATTGGCTCAGAAAACCAAGATGTAGAATCAGTCTGGGTGGAGCTAAGAAGCACCAAGAGGCAGAAAACATTGGTGGGAGTTGTCTATACTCCTCCAAACAGTAGTGGTAATGTAGGGGATGGCATCAAACAGGAAATTAGAGATGCATGTAACAAGGGTACTACTGTAATCATGGGTGACTTTAATCTACATATAGACTGGCCAAACCAAATTAGCAATAATACTGTAGAGGCTGAATTCCTGGAGTGTGTACGAGATGGTTTTTTAGACCAGTACATTGAGGAGCCAACTAGGGAACAGGCTATCCTAGATTGGGTGGGTAAAGCAAAACACTGCGGATGCTGGAAATCCAAAATAACAACAGAAAATGCTGGAAAAACTCAGCAGGCCAGGCAACATCCGTGGAGAGAAATTAGAGTCAACGTTTCGGGTCAAAACCCTTTCTCAAGACTAAAGAGGCACAGGGAATGGAATAGATTAAGAGGCCAGGCTGGGAGAGAACAAAAGAGAAGAAGAGACATTAAGAGGTATTCAAAACGAGATGAGATGGTGATAGGACTAGTGGAGACAAAAGACAGCTCTAGATTAGGTGTGAAATGCACTGGCAGAATGGGAGACAGCTGCCATGTGGGAGAGAGAAAAAAAAGGGGGTGGGGTGGGGGGGGGAAGCCAAAACAAAGGTGTGGATAAAAAATATAAGTAAAAATGTAATAGGGGCCGAGGTTATGATCTGAAATTGTTGAACTCGATATTGAGTCCGGAAGGCTGTAAAGTGCCTCATCGGAAGATGAGGTGCTGTTCCTCGAGTTTACGTTGAGCTTCCGTGGAACAATGCAAGAGGCCGAGGGCGGTGAGGTCCGAGTGGGAATAGGGCAGTGAATTAAAATTACAGGCGACCGGAAGCTCGGGGTCACCCTTACGGACTGAACGGAGGTGTTCCGCAAAGCGATCACCCAATCTGCATTTGGTCTCCTCTACATTGGGGAGACCAAACGCAGATTGGGTGACCACTTTGCGGAACACCTCCGAAAGTATGAGGAGTGAGTTGGCTATGATAGATTGGGGAGCTTCATTAAAAGGCATGACAGTGAATAGGCAATGGCTAACATTTAAGGAACGAATGCATGAATTGCAACAGTTATACATTCCTTTCTGGCGCAAAAACACAAAAGGAAAAGCGGCCCAACCATGGCTAACAAAAGAAATTAAGGATAGTATTAGATCCAAAGAGGAGTCATATAAATTTGCCAGAAAAAGTAGCAAGCCTGAAGATTGGGAGCAGTTTAGAATTCAGCAAAAAAGGACCGAGAGCTTGATTAAGAGGGGAAAAATAGAATATGAGAGTAAAGCTGCAAGGAACATAAAAGTTGACTGTAAAAGCTTCTACAAGTCTGTAAAATGAAAAAGATTAGTGAAGACAAATGTAGGTCCCATACAGTCAGAAACGGGAGAATTTAAAATGGGGAACAAGGAAATGGCTGAGCAATAAAACAAATACTTTGGTTCTGTCTTCACGGTAGAGGACACAAATAACTTCCCAGCAATGTGAGGGAACCAAGGGTCTAGTGAGAAGGAGGAATTAAAGGAAATTAGTATTAGTAAAAAAAATAGTGCTGGAGCAATTAATGGGACTGAAAGCCGATAAATCCCCAGGGCCTGATAATCTGCATCCCAGAGTACTAAAAGAGGTAGCCATGTAAATAATGGATGCATTGGTTGTCATCTTCCAAAATTCTATAGATTATGGAACAGTTCCTGCAGATTGGAGGATGGCAAATGTAACCCCACTATTTAAAAAAGGAGGGAGAGAGAAAACCGGGAATTACAGACCGGTTAGCCTAACATCAGTAGTAGGGAAAATGCTAGAGTCTGTTATAAAGGATGTGATAACAGGACACTTAGAAAATATCAACGGAATTAGACAAAGTCAACATGGATTTATGAAAGGGAAATTGTGTTTGACAAACCTACTGGAGTTTTTTGAGGATGTAACTGGTAGAATAGGTAAGAGAGAACCAGTGGATGTGGTGTATTTGGATTTTCAGAAGGCCTTTGATAAAGTCATCCCAGTTTGACATAAAAATAAAACAAAAAAGGTGACTAATTTTGGAAATTAGGGATAGCATAAGATCCAAGGAGAGGACATATAAATTGGCCAGAAAAAACAATAATCCTGAGGATTGGGAGCAGTTTAGGATTCAACAAAGGAGGACAAAGGGATTAATTAAGAAAGGGAAAATAGAATATGAGAGTAAGCTAGCAGGGAACATAAAAACTGACTGTAAAAGCTTTTATAGATATGTGAAGAGAAAAAGATTGGTGAAGTCAAGCGTAGGTTCCTTGCAGTCAGAGTCAGGGGAATTTATAGTGGGAAACAAAGAAATGGCAGACCAACTAAATACATACTTTGGTTCTGTCTTCACAAAGGAGGACACAAATAACCTCCCCGAGATGCCGGGGAACATCGGGTCTGATGAAAGGGTGGAACTGAAAGAAATCAGTATTTGTAGGGAAATGTTGTTAGGAAAATTGATGGGACTGAAGGCCGATAAATCCCCAGGGCCTGATAATCTACATCCCAGGGTACTTAAGGAAGTGGCCCTAGAAATAGCAGATGCATTGCTGGTCATCTTCCAGAACTCGATAGACTCTGGAACAGTACCCATGGATTGGAGGGTAGCTAATGTTACCCCACTATTCAAAAAAGGTGGTAGAGAAAAAGCAGGGAATTATAGACCGGTAAGCCTGACATCGGTAGTGGGGAAAATGCTAGAGTCCATTATAAAAGATGTAATAGCAGAGCACTTGGAAAGCAGTGACAGGATCGGACAAAGTCAACATGGATTTACAAAAGGTAAATCATGCTTGACTAATCTACTGGAATTTTTTGAGGATGTAACTGGCAAAATAGATAAGGGAGAACCAGTGGATGTGGTGTATTTGGACTTTCAGAAGGCTTTTGATAAGGTCCCACATAAGAGATTAGCGTGCAAAATTAAGGCACATGGGATGGGGGCAAGGTATTGACTTGGATAAAGAACTGGTTGGCGGACAGAAAGCAGAGAGTTGGAATAAATGGGTCATTTTCCGAGTGGCAGGCAGTGACTAGTGGGGTACCGCAAGGATCGGTCCTAGGACCCCAGCTGTTCACAATATATATTAATGATGGTGTGTAGATGCCGGAGTTGGACTGGGGTGGACAAATGTAAGAAATCACACAACACCAGGTTATAGTCCAACAGCTTTATTTGAAATCACAAGCTTTCGGAGCGCTGCTCCTTCTTCAGGTGAAGTGGAGAAATGCATAAAGACACAGCTTATATAGTCAGAGAATCATGTCAGATGTTTACAGGTAACCTTTCCAACTGCCATTTATCGCACCTCGGCAGAGAGATAATCACAGCAGTCAAAGGTGTGAATGGTGTCCAAACAGGTCAGTCAGGGAAACTAAATGTCCGGCAAGCTCGAGCCACCAGCAAAAATCAGGAGCTGTTTCGTTAGTTTTTTTTTCTTTTCGTTGCTTTTTTCTCAACAGTCAAGCTCTGCAAGGTCTCGCTGAAGCTGTTGCTAAGCTACAGAGACGCTTGCAAGGTACGGCCGACTGTTTAGAAGCTGTTGGGTTTGTTGCCAGATACGGAGCTCAAAATCTCCGTATGTTTCAACATTAGCGCTGGTTTGTCCGGCAGTTTTGATGGGATGGCAACAGCTCGGTCCCATTGGTGCCGGATAGCACAAGGTTTCCTGTATTTCCAATTTGCAGTATAATGTGGATAAATGTGAAGTTATCCACTTTGGTAGGAAAAACAGAAAAGCAGAGAATTATTTAAATGGTGATAGTTTGGGAAATGTTGCTGTACAAAGGGACCTGGGTGTCCTTGTACACCAGTCACTGAAAGCAAACATGCTGGTGCAGCAAGCAGTTAGGAGGCAAATGGTATGTTGGCCTTCATTGCAAGAGGATTTGAGTACAGGAGCAAGGATGTCTTACTACAGTTATACAGGACCTTGGTGAGACCACACCTGGAGTATTGTGTGCAGTTTTGGTCTCCTTACCTAAGAAAGGATATATTTGACATAGAGGGAGTGCAGCGAAGGTTCACCAGACTGATTCCTGGGATGGCAGGACTGTTGTATGAGGAGAGATTGGGTCGACTAGGCCTGTATTCACTAGAGTTTAGAAGAATGAGAGGGGATTTCATTGAAACATATAAAATTCTGACAGGGCTAGACAGACTGGACGCAGGGAGGATGTTTCCCCTGGCTGGGGGGTCTAGAACGAGGGGTCACAGTCTCAGGATACGGGGTAGGACATTTAGGACAGAGATGAGGAGAAATTTCTTCACTCAGAGGGTGGTGGACCTGTGGAATTCTCTACCACAGAAGGCTGTGGAGGCCAAGTCACTGAATATATTTAAGAAGGAGATAGATAGATTTCTAGATGCAAAAGGCATCAAGGGGTATAGCGAGAAAGCGGGAATATGGTATTTAGATAGAGGATCAGCCATGATCATATTGAATGGCAGAGCAGGCTTGAAGGGCCGAACGGCCGACTCCTGCTCCTATTTTTCTATGTTTCTATATAAATACTGTGGCAACAAGAGCAGGTCAGAGTCTAGGTATACTGCGGCGAGTGTCTCACCTCCTGACTCCCCAAAGTCTTTCCACCATCTACAAGGCACAAGTAAGGAGTGTGATGGAATACTGTCCACTTGCCTGGATGAGTGCAGCTGCAACAACATTCAAGAAGCTCGACACCATCCAGGACAAAGCAGCCTGCTTGATTGGCACCCCCTCCACCACCTTAAACATTCACTCCCTCCACCACCGGTGTACCGTGGCTGCAGTGTGTACCATCTACAAGATGCACTGCAGCAACTCGCCAAGGCTTCTTCGGCAGCACCTCCCAAACCCGCGGCCTCTTCCACCTAGAAGGACAAGGGCAGCAGGCGCATGGGAACACCATCACCCCCAAGTTCTCCTCCAAGTCACACACCATCCTGACTTAGAAGTATATCGGCCGTTCCTTCATCGTCGCTGGGTCAAAATCCTGGAACTCCCTCCCTAACAGCACTGTGGGAGTACCTTCACCACACGGACTGCAGCGGTTCAAGAAGGCGGCTCACCACCACCTTCTGAAGGGCAACTAGGGATGGGCAATAAATGCCGGCCTTTTTAAAAAAGTAGCTTCATTGCGGAATGAGGCTCTGCACAGCAACACGGTGAAGAAGCTTTCAGTCGATGTTCTTCCCACTCAAGCTGATCATTGTTGTTGTGATTTTTGAATATTAAGGGAATCAAGGGATATGGAGATCGGCAGGAAAGTGGAGATGAGGTAGAAGATCAGCCATGATCTCATTGAATGGTGGAGCAGGCTCGAAGGGCGAAATGGCCGACTGCTGCTCCTGTTCTTATGTTAAAGTCTTGGAACCCGACAGTACCGGGACCCAACAGTACCGGGACCCAACAGTACTGGGACCCTACAGTACTGGGACCCGACAGTACTGGGACCCGACAGTACTGGAACCCGACAGTACTGGGACCCGACAGTACTGGGACCCGACAGTACTGGGACCCGACAGTACTGGGACCCGACAGTACTGGGACCCGACAGTACTGGGACCCGACAGTACTGGGACCCGACAGTACTGGGACCCGACAGTACTGGGACCCGACAGTACTGGGACCCGACAGTACTGGAACCCGACAGTACTGGAACCCGACAGTACTGGGACCCGACAGTACTGGGACCCGACAGTACTGGAACCTGACAGTACTGGGACCCGACAGTACTGGGACCCGACAGTACTGGGACCCTATAGTACTGGGACCCGACAGTACTGGAACCCGACAGTACTGGGACCCTATAGTACTGGGACCCGACAGTACTGGAACCCGACAGTACTGGGACCCGACAGTACTGGGACCCGACAGTACTGGAACCCGACAGTACTGGAACCCGACAGTACTGGGACCCGACAGTACTGGGACCCGACAGTACTGGGACCCGACAGTACTGGGACCCGACAGTACTGGGACCCGACAGTACTGGGACCCGACAGTACTGGGACCCGACAGTACTGGAACCCGACAGTAGCGGAACCCGACAGTACTGGAACCCTACAGTACTGGAAGCCTATAGTATTGGGACCCTATAATACTGGGACCCTACAGTAGCGGAACCCTACAGCACTGGAAGCCTATAGTATTGGGACCCTACAGTATCGGAACCCTACAGTACTGGGACCCTATAGTACTGGGACCCTACAGTAGCGGAACCCTACAGCACTGGAAGCCTATAGTATTGGGACCCTACAGTAGCGGAACCCTACAGTACTGGGACCCTACAGTACTGGGACCCTACAGTACTGGGACCCTACAGTACTGGGACCCTACAGTACTGGAAGCCGACAGTATTGGGACCCTACAGTACTGGGACCCTATAGTACTGGGACCCTACAGTACTGGGACCCTATAGTATTGGGACCCTACAGTACTGGGACCCTATAGTACTGGGACCCTACAGTATTGGGACCCTATAGTACTGGGACCCTACAGTACTGGAAGCCGACAGTACTGGGACCCTATAGTACTGGGACCCTACAGTACTGGGACCCTATAGTATTGGGACCCTACAGTACTGGGACCCTATAGTATTGGGACCCTACAGTACTGGGACCCTACAGTACTGGGACCCTACAGTATTGGGACCCTACAGTACTGGAAGCCTATAGTATTGGGACCCTACAGTACTGGAACCCGACAGTACTGGGACCCGACAGTACTGGGACCCGACTCTATTGGGCCAGTGCCTCAACAGGCATCAGAAGTGTTGGGTAAGGAGATTAAGGGGGAAAAATTCAGTTGTTTGCGCCTCCCGTTAGCGCCTTAAGAAGACGCTAATGGGACGCAAACCAACTAGTGCCCGGGCGCGGCGATGTTTGCGCCGCTCATTAAATTAACTAGACATTTTGTGGCGGCGCTAAACACTACCGCCACGATCTCCTGCTCCAGCAGATCGTGACATCAGTCGAGTGTGCAATGCCCCGGTAGCGCCCCGGACCGGATATTGAGTGGCGCCCCCTGCCTTACCGCCTGCCGCTAGCAACGACAGGTTGAGGGGAGCGTTTTGCAGTCAGGAAGGGACTGGGGGGGCGCTATTTAAAGGCGACCACTTCCTGCCTTTTTTTGTTGGTGACATTTTTGCACCACGCATTCTGAGAGAGAGAGAGAGACTTCTGGAGAGATTCAACGCTGTGTGAAGGAGTTTTGGGTACTGAGCAGCACTTTGCAGGTTCATTTTGATTTGACCTTCCTTGCATCGATTTAGAAGAGACTGTGGGGGCTGCACTCTGAGCTCTTTCCCTGGGCCTCGCCATTGTTCTTTCCAGCAGATTTGATGTACAGGTCTCTCCAGGCCGAGATTCAAGGCTGCAATGAGCAGGGTGTGGATGGAGAGCAAGATCGACCCTCCCCTTTAAGAACTGGCCGGAGCCAGTGTGTCTGTGCTCCATTGCTGACTGACATCACATGAGCTCCGTCAGCGCATGATTTAGCACTCCAATCACCTCCAGGGGCGATAAAAGCCAAGTTTGCAGTCAGAGGCGATAATTAGTGCCGGGTGCTAAACTTTGCACCCGGCTGATAATTGCACCCCAAATGGGGCAATACTGAATTTCTCCCCCTAAGACTTGATAGTCACCAAGAAATCAAATAGGGAATTCAGAAGAAACTTCTTTACCCAGAGAGCGGTGAGAATGTGGAACTCGCTCCCACAGGGAGTGGTTGAAGCGAATAGTATCGATGCATTTAAGGGGAGGCTGGACAAGCATCTGAGGGAGAAGGGAATCGAGGGTTACGCTGATAGATTTAGATGAGGAAAGACGGGAGGAGGCTCGAGTGGAGCATAAACGCCGGCATGGACTGGTTGGGCCGAGTGTCCTGTTGCTGTGCTGTACATTCCATGTAATTCTATGTAGGGGGCATAACCTTAAAATTAGAGTCAGGCCGTTCAGGGCTGATGTCAAGAAGCACTTCTACACACAAAGGCTCTTCAATCATCAGCTCCTGTGGTGAATACACAGTTGTGCTGCACATCTGGGGGTGACACTGAGAGATTCGGTAACATTAGAGTGAGCAGCAGCCAGGAGCGGTGCCAGGGGGGCACATGTGGATCCCTAGTGTCTGGTGCAGGCTGTGAGGACAGCCAGTGATTGGAGAAAACATTATAAGGCCCCATATTACTCAAACTATCAGGAACACGAGGTCTGTGTCAACATCAGACACGCTTGCCGGTCAAGGTTTTGGCATGGAAAGGTTCAGTTACAATCCTGAGCTAGGGATGGGAAAAATCATCCAGGGTTCCTGCTCCTGATCATTGCCCAGTGACCCCTGGGTTAGAGAGAGGGTAAATCAGTCTAGGAAGGACAGCCAGGGACAGACAGCCAGGGACAGACAGTCTGGGGCAGACGATCAGGGACAGACGGAGACTTTGGGGGGAATAAGGAAAATTCGAAGCTGTGAATCATTCTCCGACGACCCACAATATCAGAGACATTGATGGAAAAACAAAACTTTGACTCCATTTATTTTTACTCCTTTTTGTCTTGTTGCAGAGGGCGATCCCGAGGGACACTTTAGGATTGACAGGAACAGCGGAGTTTTGTCCACGAACAGTGGTCTGGACAGGGAATCCATTTCACTCTATACTTTGACCATTCTGGCTCGAGACCAGGGAGTCCCCCAGCACAGCAGCACGGTGTCTGTCTCTGTTCATGTGTTGGACATGAACGATAATTCTCCCACATTTACCGAGTCCTCCTACACCATAGACATCCCGGAGGACAGTGCGGTTGGCACCGTGGTTCTGGAGGTGTTTGCTGCTGATCAGGACGAGGGATCCAATGGTGATGTTTTGTATTACCTGAGCAATGAGTCGCTGGGCATGTTTCACATTGACCAGACAGGAAGGGTCAGCACAGTCATGTCTCTGGACCGGGAGAAGCAATCTACATACTCTTTCTTGGTGCGAGCTGTTGACTCTGCGCCCTCTGACCCCAGGAGCTCCACCACTCGCGTAGAAGTCAATGTAAAGGACGTCAATGACAATTCACCGCACTTCACCATTGACCCACTCATCGTAAACATCTCCAAACACACACCAGTCAACCAGGTGGTGGCCACTATGAAGGCAGAGGACAAAGACTTTGGTGCAAATGCCTCCATATTTTATCGCTTCTCCGCGGTGGTTTCGGGATTCAGCATCAATTCATTCACGGGAGAGATTCGCCTGATGACCTCAGTGGCCTCGATGAGTCAGAGCGAGCGCACGCTATTCGTGGTGGCAACAGATCAAGGTTCACCACCCCGCTCGTCCACAGGAGTTGTGATGATCTACCTGAGGGAGGAGCAATACCGCGGCATCCGTTTCAGGCGGAGTGTCGGCGACGTCCCACTGGCGGAGAATTCCGCACCAGGTACAGTCACCGGAAACTGCGCCCATTCACTGACAGTAACTGTGCATTGATAGCAAAACCAGGGAGAAACTTTAAAACAACTGTGCACACACTCACACTCACACTGTCACACTGTCTCACACACACTCTCACTCACACTGTCACACAGTCTCACATACACTCTCACTCTCACTGTCACACTGTCTCACAAACATTCTCACTCTCACTGTCACACTGTCTCACAAACATTCTCACCTTCACTCTCATGTACACACACACTCTCACTCTCATGCGCACACTTACACTCACACTCTGACGTGCACACACTAACACTCACACACACACTCAGTCACACACTCACTGTGTTACACAGTCACAGTGTCACACACACATACACTCACGTACACACTCAATCACAGATACATACATAACATAACATAACACACAGTAACAACAACAACTTCCGGGAAAGAAATCTGCCGCCCTTACCCGGTCTGGCCTATATGTGATTCCAGACCCACAGCAATGTGGTTGACCCTTAACTGTCCTCTGAAATGGCTTAACAAGCTCCTCAGTTGTATTCAAGAAGGTGGCTCACTACCACCTTCTCAAGGGCAATTAGGGATGGGCAATAAATGCTGGCCTTGTCAGCGACGTCTACATCCCGTGAATGGATTTTAAAAAATGGTTTAAAGTGCACCAAGATCTCTCTCTCTCCTCATCTCTCTCATTTTCTCCCTCACTGTCTCTCCTCCTCCTCTATCCCTCTCTATCTCTCTCTCTCTCTCTCTCTCTCTGTCTCTCTCTCTCTATCTCTCTCTCTCTCTCTCTCGCTCTCTCTCCCTCCTCTATCCCTCTCTCTGTTCCACTCAAAGTTCATCGAGTTGGGGCCAAACTGTTAGAAATGGGCATTTTCTCAGCAAAGCATCTTTCTGCTGTCAGTTCCTCCCACATTCCTGTACAAAATACAATGTCCTGAGCAAAGTCAGATCCCTTGGGGGTCCTGCGGGGATTCTGCTGGTCTCTGGCTGTAACTCCCCGTTTCTGGGAGTTTCCTATCTCACTCCATTGACTCGGTTGGAACCCGATGATCAGCGGAGGCCGGAGTGCTGAGTGGGCGGAGAAATGTGGGCCCCACCCTGGGGTCCAGGTCAGGGAAGCAGTCTGATAGTGATTGGCTCTCTTACCCCGGGGGCCGAGGGGCGGGAACATGGACAAACTCCCCTTCCATGGCGGGGATGGGGGGGGCCACCGGAGTCTCTGGGCAAGGGGGCAAGCAGCACAGGCGATGCCCCATTGCTAACGAGGAGCCCCCTGACCCACAAATACTGGCTGGCCTGCACTGGGGGAGGGGGGAGGGCACGGCCTGCACACCAGGATTGGAACCGGTGTTTGCACCAGGATTGGAACCGGTGTTTGCACCAGGATTGGAACCGGCAGTGAGGAGCGAAGGTCAGGGAAATCGCTTCACAGAGTGTGGAAGCAGGAATGCTTTGCACGGGAATTGGATGAAGCAGACACCATTAAATGAGGTTCCTGGGAATGGCAGAAAATGGAGGGGTCAGAGTGTCTCGGGGTCGGAGTGTCTCGGGGTCAGAGTGTCTCAGGGTCAGAGTCCCACAGGGGTCAGAGTGTCTCGGGGTGGGAGTGTCTCAGGGTCGGAGTGTCTCAGGGTCAGAGTACCGCAGGGGTCAGAGTGTCTCGGGGTCGGAGTGTCTCGGGGTCGGAGTGTCTCGGGGTCGGAGTGTATCAGGGGTCAGAGTGTCTCGGGATCGGAGTGTCTCGGGGTCGGAGTGTCTCGGGGTCGGAGTGTCTCGGGGTCGGAGTGTCTCGGGGTCAGAGTGTCTCAGGGGTCGGAGTGTCTCAGGGGTCAGAGTGTTTCAGGGTCAGAGTGTCTCGGGTCAGAGTGTCTCAGGGGTCGGAATGTCTCGGGGTCAGAGTGTCTCAGGGGTCAGAGTGTCTCGGGTCGGAGTGTCTCAGGGGTCGGAGTGTCTCAGGGGTCAGAGTGTTTCGGGGTCGGAGTGTCTCAGGGTCGGAGTGTCAGGGGTCGGAGTGTCTCGGAGTCAGAGTGTCTCAGGGTCGGAGTGTCTCGGGGTCGGAGTGTCTCGGGGTGGGAGTGTCTCGGGGTCGGAGTGTCTCGGGGTGGGAGTGTCTCGGGGGTGGGAGTGTCTCGGGGGTCGGAGTGTCTCGGGGGTCGGAGTGTCTCGGGGTCGGAGTGTCTCGGGGTCGGAGTGTCTCGGGGCCGGAGAGTCTCGGGGTCGGAGTGTCTCAGGGGTCGGAGTGTCTCAGGGGTTGGAGTGTCTCGGGTCGGAGTGTCTCAGGGGTTGGAGTGTCTCGGGTCGGAGTGTCTCAGGGGTTGGAGTGTCTCGGGGTCGGAGTGTCTCGGGGTCGGAGTGTCTCGGGGTCGGAGTGTCTCAGGGTCGGAGTGTCAGGGGTCGGAGTGTCTCGGAGTCAGAGTGTCTCGGGGTCGGAGTGTCTCGGGGTGGGAGTGTCTCGGGGTGGGAGTGTCTCGGGGTCGGAGTGTCTCGGGGTGGGAGTGTCTCAGGGTGGGAGTGTCTCGGGGGTCGGAGTGTCTCGGGGATCAGAGTGTCTCGGGTCGGAGTGTCGGGTCGGAGTGTCTCGGAGTCGGAGTGTCTCGGGGTCGGAGTGTCTCGGGGTCGGAGTGTCTCGGGGTCGGAGAGTCTCGGGGTCGGAGTGTCTCAGGGGTCGGAGTGTCTCAGGGGTCGGAGTGTCTCAGGGGTCGGAGTCTCTCAGGGGTCGGAGTGTTTCGGGGTCGGAGTGTCTCAGGGGTCCGAGTGTCTCAGGGGTCGGAGTGTCTCAGGGGTCGGAGTGTTTCGGGGTTGGAGTGTCTCAGGGGTCAGAGTGTCTCAGTGGTCGGAGTGTCTCGGGTCGGAGTGTCTCAGGGGTCGGAGTGTCTCGGGGTCGGAGTGTCTCGGGGTCGGAATGTCTCGGGGTCGGAGTGTCTTGGGTCAGAGTGTCTCAGGGGTCGGAGTGTCTCAGGGGTCGGAGTGTCTCGGGGTCGGAGTGTCTCATGGTCGGAGTGTCTCGGGGTCGGAGTGTCTCGGGGTCGGAGTGTTTCGGGGGTCGGAGTGTCTCAGGGGTCGGAGTGTCGGGGTCGGAGTGTCTCGGGGTCGGAGTGTATCAGGGGTCCGTGTCCCGCAGGGGTCGGTGCCAGGACCAGGGATCACCGAGGAGCGGTGCAGTTCACCGTATAGATCAATGATTTGGGCTCAGAAATTGGAAGTATGATGTCCAGAGTTGCAGATGACGCCCAGTTGGGGCTGGAGCTAATAATGTGGAGACAGCATCAAAATACAGCCAGACGTAAACAGTTTCTGAATGACCTGGAGCAATAGGAATCTAAACTCAATTTATTGAAATATGAGATGTTTCATTATAATTGGAGAAATAAGGAGGCCTCTTATTCCTTGGAAGGCAAGAAATAAAATGGGACAGAGGAGGAATGGGAGCTGGGAATACAGGGACACAAATCACTAAAAGTAGTAATGCAGGTTAATAAGGCCAAAAGTAGTGCAACCCAAGCACTGGGGTTCATTTCTAGAGGAATAGAATACAAAAGCAGAGTGATGTTAAATTTGAATAGAACCTTGGTTCGACCACACTCGGAGTACTGCAAACAGGCTGGGGCTCTTTTCTCTAGAAAAGAGAAGACTGTGGGGTGACCCGATAGAGGTTGTAAGATGATGAACGTGTTCATAGGGTAGACGTAGAGAAGATGTTTCCACTTGTGGGCGAGACCAGAACTCGGGGCCATAAATATAAGATGGTCACGAATAAATCCAATAGAGAATTCAGGAGAAACTTCTTTACCCAGAGAGTGGTGAGAATGTGGAACTCGCTGCCACAGGGAATAGTTGAGGCGAATAGTATCGATGCATTTAAGGGGAAGCTCAATATATCCATGAGGGAGAAAGGAATAAAGGGATGCGAGGGACAGGGTGGGAATACGGGGTACGGGGAGGGTGGGAATAGTGGCTTAACCCTTATCCTTAGACTGTGACCCCCGGTTCTGGACTCCCCTGCCATCGGGAACATCCTTCCTGCATCTAGTCTGTCTAGTCCTGTTAGAATTTTAAAAGTTTTAATGAGATCCCCTCTCATTCTTCTAAACTCCAGCGAATATAAGCCTAATCGACCCAATCTCTCTGCATATGTCATTCCTGCCATCCCAGGTATCAGCCTGGTGAATCTTCGCTGCACTCCCTCCATGGCAAGAACATCCTTCCTCAGATAAGGTGACCAAAACTGCATACAATACTCAAGGTGTGGTCTCACCAAGGCCCATTACAACTGCAGCAAGACATCCTTGCTCCTGTACTCAAACCCTCTGGCTATGAAGGCCAACATACCATTTGCCTTCTTAACCGCCTGCTGCACCTGCATGCTTACCTTCAGCAACTGGTGCACAAGGACACCCAGGTCTCGTTGCACTTCCCCTTCTCCCAATCTATTGCCATTCAGATAATAATCTGCCTTCCTGTTTTTGTCACCAAAGTGGATAACCTCGCATTTATCCACATTATACTGCATCTGCCATGCTTCTGCCCAATCACCCAAACTGTCCAAATCATACTGGAGTTTCTCTGCATCCTCCTCACAGCACACACGCCCACCCAGCTTTGTGTTGTCTGCAAACTTGGAGATATTACATCTAGTTCCCTCGTCTAGATCATTAATATATATTGTGAATAGCTGGGGTCCTAGCACCGATCCCTGCGGTACCCCACTAGTCACTGCCTGCCACTTGGAGAAAGACCCATTTATTCCAACTCTTTGCTTCCTGTCTGCCAACCAGTTCTCTATCCAAGTCAGTACCTTACCCCCAATCCCATGTGCATTAATTTTACACGCTATCTCTTATGTGGGACCTTATCGAAAGCCTTCTGAAAGTCCAAATGCACCACATCCACTGGTTCTCCTTTATCTATTCTACCGGTTACATCCTCAAAAAATTCCAGTAGATTAGTCAAGCACAATTTACAGGGAGGGTGAATAGCGAGATACAGGGAGGATGGGAATAGCGAGATACAGGGAGGGTGGGAATAGCGGGATACAGGGAGGATGGGAATAGCGGGATACAGGGAGGGTGGGAGTAGCGAGATACGGGGAGGCTGGGAAAAGCGGGATGGAGGGTGGGAATAGCGGATAGAGGGAGGGTGGGAGTAACGAGATACATGGAGGGTAGGAGTAGCAGGATACAGGGAGGGTGGGAATAGCGAGATACAGGGAGAGTGGAAAGAGGTAACTAGAGTGGCAGTTGGCTCATGTGGTGTATAAACACCAGCAGAGACCAGATGGGCCGAATGGTCTGTTCCTGTGCTGTAGGCCCAATCAAACGCCATTTGAAGCTGTGTTAATGCAATGTTACTGCTCATTGCAGGCACGTCTGTGGTGAAGGTTCAGGCCCAACACCCAGACGGTTCGAACAGAGGAATCTTCTACAGCATCTTCAGTGGGAATGAGAAAGGCGCCTTCACCATCCGCTCAAACACAGGTAGGTGGAGAGGCCGGGGGCGAGGGGAATGGGGACAAGGGGCCGGGGGAATGGGGGGCGAGGGGCCGGGGAATGGGGGGCGAGGGGCTGGGGAATGGGAGGCGAGGGGTCGGGGAATGGGGACGAGGGGCCGGGGAATGGGGGGCGAGGGGCTGGGGAATGGGAGGCGAGGGGTCGGGGAATGGGGACAGAGGGGCCAGGGGAATGGGGGGCGAGGGGCCGGGGAATGGGGGGCGAGGGGCTGGGGAATGGGAGGCGAGGGGTCGGGGAATGGGGACGAGGGGCCAGGGGAATGGGGACCAAGGGGCCGGGGAATGGGACGAGGGGCCGGGGGATGGGGGGCGAGGGGCTGGGGGAATGGGTGGCGAGGGGCCGGGGGCGAGGGGCCGGGAAATGGGGACGCGGGGCCGGGGGAATGGGGGGCAAGGGGCCAGGGAATGGGGACGAGGGGCCGGGGAATGGGGAGCGAGGGGCCGGGGAATGGGGGCGAGGGGCCGGGGGAATGGGAGGCGAGGGGCCGGGGGAATGGGGGGCGAGGGGCCGGGAGAATGGGGGGCGAGGGGCTGGGGGCGAGGGCCTGGGGAATGGCGACGAGGGGCCGGGGGAATGGGGGGGCTGGGGAATGGGGGCGAGGGGCCGGGGAATGGGGGCGAGGGGCTGGGGAATGGGGGCGAGGGGCCGGGGAATGGGGGCGAGGGGCCGGGGAATGGGGGCGAGGGGCATGGGGGCGAGGGGCCGGGGAATGGGGGCGAGGGGCCGGGGAATGGGGAGCGAGGGGCCGGGGAATGGGGGCGAGGGGCCGGGGGAATGGGAGGCGAGGGGCCGGGGGAATGGGGGGCGAGGGGCCGGGAGAATGGGGGGCGAGGGGCTGGGGGCGAGGGCCTGGGGAATGGCGACGAGGGGCCGGGGGAATGGGGGGGCTGGGGAATGGGGGCGAGGGGCCGGGGAATGGGGGCGAGGGGCTGGGGAATGGGGGCGAGGGGCCGGGGAATGGGGGCGAGGGGCCGGGGAATGGGGGCGAGGGGCCGGGGAATGGGGGCGAGGGGCCGGGGAATGGGGGCGAGGGGCCGGGGAATGGGGGCGAGGGGCCGGGGAATGGGGGCGAGGGGCCGGGGAAGCTCACACACAGCAGAGACCCGGCCGGTGCTCAGGAGCAGGTGCCTGCACTGATTCTGTTGTCCACGAGTTCTGAGACCAGCTCAGGCTTGTTTTTTGTATTTGAGTTCACTTGTGTGGACCTTTCCAGTACATTAACAACACGGCTTACAAGTTAGCAGCAAGCCAGCACGCTGGTGGAGAATCCAGGCTGTTGTGCTGCTGACTGTGTGTCGTGCGAGTGTTTCCATATGGCAGTGCTCCAGTACATGGTTTCAGTCACTGTTAATCAGTCCCATCCTTTGCCCCATCAGGTTCCTATAACACCTCTTTTATCGTCTAAAGCTGCTTCACACATTTTGTGACGAGCTTTTCCCTAACGGCAGTGAGTCAGGCCCTGAGACTGCGTGCTCTCCATGGACCTCACTCTCTGCTCCGAGGTTTGGCTCCAAGTCTCTGTGGCTCAAACTGGGCTCAGACAGCCTGAGATCGTAAACACCAAGTCACCAGCCAAACTGGCAGTCTGCCTCCTCCGCCCGCTAAGCAGCAATTAGCAGGCGGAGCTATGACAAGGCAGAGAAAGAGTTCGTGAAAACAAATTTACTGATGTTGAGGCTTGGAAAAGGAGAAAAGGAGAATGTTACACTGACTAAACCCACCCCTCTTTCCCAGACCAACCCCACCCTCCCCCCATACCCCACAACCCCACCTTCTCCCCATATCCCCCAACCCCACCCACCCACCTTTTCCCCATATCCCTCAACCCCACCCACCCATGATATATAGGCCTCCAAATAGTAATATGGAGGTGAGGGAAGGCATAAAAAGGGAAATTAGAGAAGCGTGCGATAAGAGCACAGCTGTCATCATGGGTGACTTTAATTTACATATTGATTGGACTACCCAAACTAGTAAAAATTCTGAGGAGGAGGAATTCCTGGAATGTTTTCGGGACGGTTATCTGGACCAATATGTCGAGGAGCCGACTCGAGATCAGGCCATTTTAGACTGGGTATTGTGCAATGAGAAGGGACTTATCAGCAATCTTCTTGTACGAGGCCCCTTGGGTCAGAGCGATCATAATATGATCGAGCTCTCAGTCGAGATGGAGAGTGAGGAAATTGAATCAGAGACTAAGGTCCAGAACTTAAATAAAGGGAATTACGAGGGTATGAGACGGGAATTGGGTAAGATTGATTGGGTGGTGTTTCTGGGGGGATTGACAGTGGATAGACAATGGCAAGCATTCAAAGATAGAATGGAAGAATTCCAGAACATGTTTATACCGGTTTGGCACAAAAATAAACCTAAAAAGGTGACTCAACCGTGGATAACGAGGGAAATTAGGGACAGCATAAAATCAAAAAAAAGGGCATATCAACTGGCAAAAAAAAGCACCAGACCGGAAGATTGGGGGCAGTACAAGATACAGCAAAAGAGGACAAAGGGATTAATCAGGAAGGGGAAAATAGAATACGAAAGTAAACTTGCAGCAAACATAAAGACAGACTGCAAAAGCTTTTATCGGTATATCAGGCGGAAAAGACTGGTAAAATCCCAAGTCGGTCCCTTGCAGTCCGATTCGGGAGAATATATAATGGAGAATAAGGAAATGGCAGACCAATTAAACTCATACTTTGGTTCTGTATTCACAAAGGAGGACACAAATAACCTCCCAGGAATATCGGCAAACATAGGGACTAATGAGAGGGAGGAGCTGACAGAAATTAGTATCTCTAGGGATATGGTGCTGGGTAAGTTGAGGGGACTGAAGGCCGACAAATCCCCGGGGCCTGATAAACTACATCCTAGGGTACTTAAGGAGGTGGCCCTGGAGATAGCAGATGCTCTAAGGATCATCTTCCGGAACTCCATTGACTCGGGAACAGTACCCGTGGATTGGAGGGTAGCTAATGTTACCCCAATATTTAAAAAGGGGGGTAGAGAGAAAGCAGGGAATTATAGACCAGTAAGCCTTACATCGGTTGTGGGCAGAATGCTAGAGTCTATTATTAAGGATAAAATAGCGGAGCACTTGACAAATGGGGAAAGGATCGGACAGAGTCAACATGGATTTACAAAGGGTAAATCGTGTTTGACTAATCTGCTGGAATTTTTTGAGGAAGTAACTGGTAAAATAGATGGGGGAGAGCCAGTGGATGTGGTGTACCTTGACTTCCAGAAAGCCTTCGATAAGGTTCCACACAAAAGATTATCATGCAAAATTAAGGCTCATGGGATTGGGGGCAAAGTATTAACGTGGATAGAGAACTGGCTGGCGGATAGAAAACAGAGAGTTGGAATAAACGGCTCGTTTTCGGAGTGGCAGGCAGTGACCAGCGGGGTGCCGCAAGGATCTGTCCTGGGACCCCAGCTGTTCACAATATATATAAATGATCTGGATCAGGGAATTGGATGCAACATTTCCAAATTCGCTGACGACACTAAACTAGGAGGAGGGGTGGGCTCCGATGAGGATGTCAGGAGGCTACAGTGCGATTTGGACAGGTTGGGGGAATGGGCGGATACGTGGCAGATGCACTATAATGTGGATAAATGCGAGGTTATCCACTTTGGGGGTAAAAACAGGAGGGTAGATTATTATCTAAATGGCAATAGATTGGGAGATGGGGAAGTGCAGAGGGACCTGGGTGTTCTTGTGCACCAGTCACTGAAGGAGAGCATGCAGGTGCAACAGGCGATTAAGAAGGCAAATGGTATGTTGGCCTTCATATCAAGGGGGTTCGAGTATAGGAATAGGGATACCTTACTACAGCTGTACAAGGTGCTGGTGAGACCGCATCTGGAGTATTGTGTACAGTTTTGGTCGCCCCATCTGCGGAAGGATGTTCTTGCCATGGAAAGAGTGCAACGGCGATTCACCAGGCTGATACCTGGAATGGCGGGAATGACCTACGAAGAGAGATTATATAGTTTGGGCTTGTACTCACTGGAGTTTAGAAGATTGAGAGGGGATCTCATCGAAACATATAAAATTATGGCAGGCCTGGACAGGCTGAATTCAGAGAGAATGTTTCCAATGGCCGGGGAGCACAGAACCAGGGGCCACAGTCTAAAAATAGCGGGCAAATCATTTAAAACAGAGATGAGGAAGAATTTCTTCACTCAAAGAGTGGTGAGCCTGTGGAATTCCCTGCCACAGAGGGCTGCGAAGGCTAATTCAATAAATATTTTCAAGAGAGAATTGGATATATTTCTGAAGGCTAAGGGGATTAAGGGTTACGGAGAAAAGGCGGGGACGGGGTACTGAACTGGTAAGATCAGCTATGATCTCAGACGAAGATCAGCCATGATCTCATTGAATGGCGGAGCAGGCTCGAAGGGCCGAATGGCCTACTCCTGTTCCTATCTCTATGTTTCTATGTTTCTATGTTTCTCCCCATATCCCTCAACCCCACCTACCCACCTCCTCCCCATATCTCTCAACCCCACCCACCCACCTTCTCCTCATACCCCCCAACCCCACCTACCTACCTTCTTCCCATACCCCCAACCCCACCTACCCACCTTCTCCCCATATCCCCAACCCCACCTACCCACCTTCTCCCCATATCCCCAATCCCACCCACCTTCTCCTCATATTCCCCAACCCCACCTACCCACCTTCTCCCCATATCCCCAACCCCACCTACCCACCTTCTCCCCATATCTCCAAGCCCACCCACCTTCTCCTCATATTCCCCAACCCCACCTACCAACCTTCTCCCCATACCCTCCAATCCCACCTATCCACCATCTCCCCATATCCCCAACCACATCTACCCACCTTCTCCCCATATCCCCAACCCCACCCACCCACCTTCTCCCCATATTCCCAACCCCACCCACCCACCTTTTCCCCATATCCCTCAATCCCAACTACCCATCTTCTCCCCATATCCCCCAACACCATCCACCTTCTTCCCATATCCCTCAACCCCACCTACCCACCTTCATAGAACTATAGAATGGTTACAGCACGGAAAAAGGCCATTCGGCCTGTCGAGCCCGTGCCGACTCTCAGCTTGTCCCACTAACCCGCCCTTTCCCCGTGGTCCTGCAAACTTTTTTCCTTCAAGTACTTATCCAATTCCCTTTTGAAAGATAAGATTGAGTCTGCTTCCACCACCCTTTCAGGCAGTGCATTCCAGATTCTCACCACTCGCTGCGTAAAAAAGTTTTTTCTTCCGTCACCTTTGGTTCTTTTGCCAATCACCTTAAATCTATGTCCTCTGGTTCTCAACCCTTCCACCAATGGGAACAGTTTCTCTCTATCTGCTCTGTCCAGACCCCTCATGATTTTGAACACCTCTATCAAATCTCCTCTCAACCTTCTCTGCTCTAAGGAGAACAACCCCAGCTGCTTCAGTGTATCAACAGCCTACATTTCGTTGTACTGCACTTGTGCACTAACAGTGACAATAAAGTTGATTATGATTATGATTATGATTATAAATCTTTTCTGCACCCTCTCTAAGGCCTTCACCTCCTTCCTAAAGTGCGGTGCCCAGAATTGGACACAATACTCCAGTTGTGGCCGAACCAGTGTTTTATAAAGGTTCATCATAATTTCCACACTTTTGTACTCTATTCCTCTATTTATGAAGCCCAGGATCCCATAAGCCTTTTGAACTGCTTTCCCAAACTGCCCTACCACCTTCAACAATTTGAGAACATAAGAACATAAGAAATAGGAGCAGGAGTCGGCCATTCGGCCCCTCGAGCCTGCTCCGTCATTCAATAAGATCACGGCTGATCTTCTACCTCAATTCCACTTTCCCGCCCGATCCCCATATCCCTCGATTCCCCAGAGTCCAAAAATCTATCGATCTCAGTCTTGAATATACTCAAAGACTCAGCATTCACAGCCCTCTGGGGTAGAGAATTCCAAAGATTCACAGCCCTCTGGGTGAAGAAATTCCTCCTCATCTCAGTCTTAAATGGCCGACCCCTTATCCTGAGACTATGCCCCCTAGTTCTAGACTCTCCAGCCAGGGGAAACAACCTCTCAGCATCTACCCTGTCAATCCCCTTCAGAATCTTGTACGTTTCAATGAGATCACCTCTCATTCTTCTAAACTCCAGAGAGTATCGGCCCATTCTACACAATCTCTCATCGTAGGACAGCCCTCTCATCCCAGGAATCAATCTAGTGAACCTTCGTTGCACCGCCTCCAAGGAAAGTATATCCTTCCTTAGATAAGGAGACCAAAACTGTGCCCAGTACTCCAGGTGTGGTCTCACCAAGGCCCTGTACAATTGGAGCAAGACTTCCTTACTCTTATTCTCCAGCCGCCTTGCAATAAAGGCCAACATGCCATTTGCCTTCCTTATTGCTTGCTGTTCCTGCATGCTAACTTTCTGTGTTTCTTGCAAGAGGACACCCAAATCTCTCTGAACACCAACATTTGAAAGTTTCTCACCATTTAAAAAATATACTGTTTTTCTATTCTTACTACCAAAGTGAATAACCTCACATTTCCCCACATTATACTCCATCTGCCACCTTACTGCCCACTCACTCAGTCTATCTATATCCCCCTGCAGACTCTTTGGGGGAAAAATTTGGTTGCTTTGCACCTCCCGTTAGCGCCCTGAGAGGGCGCTAATGGTGTGCAAAGCAACTAGCGCCCGGGCGTAGCAATGTTTGCGCCGCTCGCGAAATTGACTAGACATTTTGTGGCGGTGCTAATCACTACCGCCACGACCTCCTGCGCCCGCAGATCGTGACATCAGTCGAGTGTGCAACGCCCCGGTAGCGCCCCGGACCAGATATTGAGTGGCGCCCCCTGCCTTACTGCCTGCCGCTAGCAACGACAGGTTGAGAGGAACGCTTTGCAGTCGGGAAGGGACTGGGGGAACGCTATTTATAGGCGACCGCGTCCTGCCTTTTTTTGACGGCGACATTTTTGCACCACGCATTCTGAGAGAGAGACTTCTGGAGAGATTCAACGCTGTGTGAAGGAGTTTTGGGTTCTGAGCAGCACTTTGCAGGTTAATTTTGATTTGCCCTTCCTTGTATCGATTTAGAAGAGACTGTGGGGGCTGCACTCTGAGCTCTTTCCCTGGGCCTCTCCATTGTTCTTTCCAGCAGATTTGATGTACAGGTCTCTCCAGACCGAGATTCAAGGCTGCAGTGAGCAGGGTGTGGATGGAGCGCAAGATCGACCCTCCCCTTTAAGAACTGGCTGGAGCCAGTGTGTCTGTGTTCCATTGCTGACTGACATCACCTGAGCTTCGCCCGTGCTCTGAGGTAGCGCCTCGCTCCTCGGTGTTAGCGCCTTAAGAGAGGTGTGTAGCGCCTGATTTAGCGCTCCAATCACCTCCAGGGGCGATAGCAGCCAAGTTTGCAGTCAGAGGCGATAATTAGCGCCAGGCGCTAAACTTTGCGCCCGGCCGATAATTGCGCTCCAAACGGGGCGATACCGAATTTCTCCCCCTTTGTGTTCTCCTCACAGCTTACTGTCCCACCGAGCTTTGTATCATCAACAGACCTGGATACATTCCACTCGGTCCCTTCATCTAGGTCATTAATATAGATTGTAAATAGCTGAGGCCCCAGCACTGATCCTTGCGGCACCCCACTAGTTACAGCCTGCCAACCTGAAAAAGATCCGTTTATCTCTACTCTGTTTTCTGTCCGTTAACCAATCCTCGATCCATGCTACAATATTACCCCCAACGCCATGGGCCCTAATCTTGTGTAATAACCTTTTCTGTGGCACCTTATCGAATGCTTTTTGGAAATCCAAATACACTACATCCACTGGTTCCCCATTATCGACCCTGCTAGTTACATCCTCAAAAAACTCTAATAAATTTGTCAAACACGATTTCCCTTCATAAAACCATGTTGACTCTGTCTAATCATGTTATGATTTTCTAAGTGCCCTGATACCACTTCCTTAACAATGGATTCCAGCATTTTCCTGTAGTTCCCTGTTTTCTCTCTTCCCTCCTTTCTTGAATAGCGGTGTTACATTTGCTACCTTCCAATCCACTGGGACCGTTCTAGAATTTAGGAAATTTTGGAAGATCAAAACCAAAGCACCACTCTCTCTTCAGCCACTTCTTTTAGAACCCTAGGATGTAGGCCGTCAGGTCCAGGGGATTTGTCAGCTTTTAGTCCCATTAGTTTCTCTAGTACTTTTTCTCTACTTATATTAATTATGTTAAGTTCCTCACCTTCATTAGATCCTTGGTTCCCCACCATTTTTGGTATGCTTTTTGTGTCTTCTACTGTGAAGACAAATATAAAATATTTGTTTAACGTTTCTGCCATTTCCTTATTCCCCATTATAATTTCTCCTGTCTCAGCCTCTAAGGGACCAACATTTACTTTTGCTACTCTCTTCCTTTTTACATTCTTGTAGAAGCTCTTACAATCTGTTTTCATATTTCTTGCTGGTTTTCTTTCATATTCAATTTTTTCCCTTTTTATCAATTTTTTAGTCATCCTTTGCTGGTTTCTGAAACTCTCCCACTCCTCAGGCTTACTACTATTCTTCGCAACATTATAAGCATCTTCTTTCAATCTACTGATCACTCTGCCCCAGAGGACCCTTTACTGTAAGATTGCTAATTAACCCTGTCTCATTACACAATACAAGATCTAAAATAGCCTGTTCCTTGGTTGGTTCCATGACGTTTTGTTCTAGGAAACTGTCCCGAATGCATTCTATGAACTCATCCTCCAGACTACCTTTGCCAATTTGATTTCTCCAGTCTATATGAAGATTAAAGTTGCCCAAGATTATTACATTACCTTTGTTATAAGCTCCTACTATTTCCTGATTAATATTCCGTCCAACAGTATAGCTACTGTTAGGGGGCCTTTACTCTACTCTTACCAGTGTTTTCTGCCCCTTGTTATTCCTTATCTCCACCCACACTGATTCTACTTCCTGATCTTCCGAGCCAAGATCCTTTCTCACTACTGTCCTTATGTCATCCTTTATTACCAGGGCTACCCCCACCCCCCTCCTTTTCCATTCTGTCTGTCTTTTCGAAACGTCAAGTACCCTGGAACATTTAGTTCCCAACCTGGGTCACCTTGCAACCATGTCTCTGTAATGGCTATTAGATCAAACCCATTTATCTCTATTTAGTTTGTCTATCTTGTTACGAATGCTTCGTGCATTCAGAGCAAGAGCCTTTAATTTAAATGTTTTACCATTAGTCCCTGCTTTGACCTTATCCTCTCCTGCACTGCTACCGTTAAACTCTCTGTCCCTTCCTGTCACACTCTGCTTATTTTTACCCAGATCGCTACACTGCTCTATTGCCTTGACCTTTCACTTTAGATTTCTAAATTTCCCCTCACCTGACCCCTCTCCCCTCCCCCTTTTTTAGTTTAAAGTCCTATCTACAGCCCTAGTTATTCGATTCGCCAGGACGCTGGTCCCAGCCGGGTTTAAGTGGAGCCCATCCCGATCGAACAGCTCCCTCTATCCCCAGCACTGGTGCCAGTCTCTCTTAGGCAGTCCCTCGGAACCGAGGATGGTTTGCTTCCACACTAAAAATGAGTTCTCAGGTGACTGATGAGTCCAATGCGGGCCCTTGTTGACAGTAGGCTCCCGAGTAGGGTTGAAAAATTCCAGGAATTTTTAAAAGAGGAAGCTTTCCATGGGAATTTTTGGGAATTTGGGGAATTTTGAGTTTTTGGGCCCGATTTTTGGCTTGTGTGGGAAATGGTCGGGTTTCCCCGAATGTGGAGTTTCTGACACACAAAAAAATGTGTCAGCCAGCTCCACGCAATTTTCCCTCAAGTGGCCAATTAATTCCCAGCATGTGGGCAGCCTTGCTAATTGTCCAATTCGTGTCAGAAAGCCCCACAGTATGATGTCATCATTCGTGGTGCTTTCAAAGTGTCCAGCAAGCTTCTCCACCTCTGCAGGCTTCTCAACCACTCTTGCACAATGGCAGAGGAGCCTGCACCAGCTGCTGCCAGCGGCAGAGGCCGAGCTGCCTTCAAATTCAACGAGACATCATTGCAGACCTTGGTGGATGGGGTAAGGGCCCACAGGGAGGTCCTCTACCCTCGCTCAGGGAGGAAGAGGCCTCCCAAAGAGTCCACGGCTGCCTGGATGGAGGTGGCAGCAGAGGTAAACTCTCTGGGTGTCACCCGTCGCGCCTGGCTGCAGTGCAGGAAGCGCTTCCATGACCTTCACCGCACAGGGAAAGCAAGTATGAAGTTTCCATCACCCTCAACCTGATCCCCATTGCCTTTCCCCAACAGCACTTAGCTTCAGCAATCTCTTCTTCCACACCCCACTTCACAGTCACATCCATGCACCCTTACCCACTCCGTCTCTCTCTATGCTCACATTCACATAACTATTCCACCATCCAGTCTTGTAAATAGTTTTAATGCCATCGTTTTCCTGTGCATAAAAAATCTGGTGCCAGCTGCTGCAGTTATGGCGTCTGTCATTTGGCGAATGGGGATGTCACATAGAGGCCTTAGGATAACTTGCAGATGACAGCAAACTGGTCAAAGTTGTTGGAAAGTGCAGGCATGGGCCACTGTCCATGGTCAATTCAGAAGCAGTGAGGCTGCAGTGTTTGATGTTCCAGGCGACGCAAATCTGCCCAGGATGAGTGCGTTCCTTGCATTCCGCCCAGCAATGTTCTCGCGCACTGGTGCCGCTGGTTGGTGGGCCTCTGCACGATGCTCGCTTCTGTCCTCCTCCTCCTCCTCAGCATCATCCTCATCCGAGGCGGCTCTGTGAGGAGCCTCTTGGTCCTGCGGAATCGGCAAGCCACGACGTGTGCCATGTTGTGAAGCACACAGCATACCACAACGATTTTGGAGACCCTGGCTGATGAGTACTGTCGGGCTCCACCTGATCTATCAAGGCATCTGAAGCGTATCTTCAGCAATCCAATGGTTTGCTCGATAATGCATCTGGTGGTAATGTGGCTGGAGTTGTAGCGCTCCTCAGCTTCGCTGGCTGGTCTCCTCAATGGCGTCATTAGCCAAGCGCGCAGGGCATATCCCTTGTCTCCAAGTAGCCATCCTTGAAGTTCGTTTGGCGGACTGAATAGCGGAGGCACAGTAGACTGGCGCAGCATGAAGGAGTCATGGCAGCTGCCAGGGAACCTGGCACAAACATGCAAAATCACCTTCTTGTGGTCACACACCAGCTGAACGTTAAGGGAGTGGAAGCCCTTGCGGTTAACAAAAACTCCTGGATTGCGGTGGGGTGCCCTAAGGGCCACATGTGTGCAGTCAATGATGCCCTGCACCCTTGGAAAGCCTGCCAGCTGAGCGAATCCACGCGCTCGCGCCCTCACACTTGCACGATCCCTGGTGAAAAGGATGTGATTGTGCGCGATGGCAAAGAGGGCATCGGTTACCTGCGTGATGCATGTGTGTGCGGCAGCCTGGGAGATGCCGCTGATGTCTGCTGCTGATCCCTGGAAGGAGCCTGAGGCATAAAAGTTGAGTGCGGTGGTGGCTTTGATGGCCACTGGCAAGTAGTGTGGACCTGTTGCTCTGGGCTCCAGGTCTTGCCGCAGCAATGCGCAGATGTCAGTCACAACCTCGCGTGAAAGTCGGAGCCGCCTCTGGCACTGCTGCTCAGTCATGTTGAGGTAGCTGACCCTGTGTCTGTAGACCCTGTTTGGGGGGTATCTCCTGCGCCGACGGCCTTCCATGCACTGACCCCTTCTGGCCTGTGCTGCCTCAGGTGGGTGAGCCGCAGCCTGCCGCTCCTGCTGGTGCTGCTGGTGTTGCTGGTGATGCTGTATCTGGCTCAATAAGTTGTAGGTTCGCCCAGATAGCCACCAGTTTCTCCACTCTCTTGTTAGTCAGCCTGTTGCGCACCTTTGTATGCGTAATCCCAAAAAGTGACCAGTTTCGTTCTGAGGCCGCTGATGAAGGTGGGATTTGGAGTATCACCGATGCAATAGGTGACAGGGCCTCAGATGCACAAAGTCCCTTCCACCAGGTATGTGCACTGATATGCTTGCATGATTCCCATATCCCGTCCCCATTCCAAAGACCTTGCTTGGTAGAGAACTTTGCCAGACTTCCCAGAACTTTCCCCCGTCCAGATTGAGGTGGCGTGAGAGGGTAGAAATCACACTAAGCGCTGTTGACCTGTTCTCCAGGAAGTATTGGTCCCCCAACAAGCTTTGGGACCAGCATGTATGCTGCAGCATGAATCGGCTCGACACAAAATTCTTGTCGCGTCTGTATGAATTGAACAATTGCCTTCTCCTCTGCTTTGAGCAGCAGGGATGTGGGTAGGGCAATGCTGATTTGTTCTTTTAAATCAGCAAAAAGCCTGAGAACATCTGACAAGACAGCGTCATCTCCTTCAATCTGAGCAATTGCAGATGCTACTGGTGAGAGTAGTTTAAGGCTGCTAACCACTTTCTCCCAAAGCACATCATCCAGCAGTATTTTCTTGATGGTGGTTTCCATATCCCCAGACTGGGATATTGCCATTTCTTGCAGCGACTCCTTACCCTCCAGAAGGCTGTTGTACATTATGACAACACCACCCCATCTAGTGTTGCTGGGCAGCTTCAGTGTGGTGTTCTTGTTCTTTGTCGTTTGCTTGGAGTTGTAGGTTGCTGCAACTACCTGTTTTCCCCTGACATACTTAACAACTTGCTTGGCTCTCTTGTACAGTGTTTCCATGGTTCTCAAACCCATGATGTCCTTGAGGAGCAGGTTGAGCCCATGAGCTGCGCACCCAATAGACGTAGTATGAGGGTAGGCCTCCTCCACTTGAGCCCAAGCAGCCTTCATATTCGCAGCATTGTCAGTAACTACTGCAAAGACCTTTTGTGATCCAAGATCGTTGATGACCACTTTCAGCTCATCAGCAATGTATGTGCCTGTGTGTCTGTTGTCCTTCCTGGCTGTGCTCTTGAAGAACACTGGGAGAGGAGTGGAGACGATGTAGTTTATGATGCCCTCCCCTCGTACATTTGACCACCCATCTGAGATAACTGCAACACAGTCTGCCATCGCTATCGTTTCTTTGAGCTTTCCTTGGGCTCTGTTATACTCAGCCTCCAGCAAATAAGTAGACAAAGCATGTCTGGTGGGAGGACAGTATGCAGGGCGAATAACATTGAAAAATCTCTTCCAGTACATAGAAACACAGAAGATAGGAGCAGGAGTAGGCCATTCGGCCCCTCGAGCCTGCTCCGCCATTCAATGCGATCGTGGCTGATCATCCAAATTCAGTACCCTGTCCCTGCCTTCTCCCCATATCCCTTGATCCCTTTAGCCTTAAGAAATATATCCAACTCCTTCTTGAATATATTTAATGAATTGGCCTCTACTGCCTTCTGTGGTAGAGAATTCCACAGGTTCACCACTCTCTGGGTGAAGAAATTCCTCCTCATCTCTGTCCTAAATGGCTTACCCCTTATCCTTAGACTGTGACCCCTGGTTCTGGACTCCCAAACCATCGGGAACATCCTTCCTGCATCTAGTCTGTCTAGTCCTGTTAAAATTTTATAAGTTCAATTCAATTCAGTTCAATTTTATTTGTCATATATGCAGCAGACGTGTGTACTGCACAATGAAATGTTGATTTTTACAAGTCCTCCTAAGTTTCAATGAGATCCCCTCTCATTCTTCTAAACTCCAGCGAGTATAAGCCCAATCGACCCAATCTCTCCTCATACGTCATTCCTGCCATCCCAGGTATCAGCCTGGTGAATCTTCGCTGCACTCCCTCCATGGCAAGAGCATCCTTCCTCAGATAAGGCGATCAAAACTGCACACAATATTCAAGATGCGGTCTCACCAAGACCCTGTACAACTGCAGCAAGACATCCTTGTTCCTGTACTCAAACCCTCTCGCTACGAAGGCCAACATACCATTTGCCTTCTTAACCGCCTGCTACACCTGCATGCTTACCTTCAGCAACTGGTGCACAAGGACACCCAGGTCTCGTTGCACTTCCCCTTCTCCCAAGCTATTGCCATTCAGATAATAATCTGCCTTCCTGTTTTTGACACCAAATTGGATAACCTCACATTTATCCACGTTATATTGCATCTGCCATGCTTCTGCCCAATCACCCAACCTGTCCAAATCATACTGGAGTTTCTCGGTATCCTCCTCACAGCACACACGCCCACCCAGCTTTGTGTCATCTGCAAACTTGGAGATATTACATCTAGTTCCCTCGTCTAAATCATTAATATATATTGTGAATAGCTGGGGTCCAAGGACTGATCCCTGCGGTACCCCACTAGTCACTGCCTGCCACTGGGAAAAAGACCCGTTTATTCCAACTCTTTGCTTTCTGTCTGCCAACCAGTTCTCTATCCAAGTCAGTACCTTGCCCCCAATCCCATGTGCCTTAACTTTACACACTAATCTCTTATGCGGGACCTTATCGAAAGCCTTTTGAAAGTCCAAATACACCACATCCACTGGTTCTCCCTTATCTATTCTGCCAGTTACATCCTCAAAAAATTCCAGTAGTTTAGTCAAGCACGATTTACCTTTTGTAAATCCATGTTGACTTTGTCCGATCCTGTCACTGTTTTCCAAGTGCTCTGCTATTACATCTTTTATAATGGACTCTAGCATTTTCCCCACTACCGATGTCAGGCTTAATTCCCCGTTTTCTCTGTACCACCTTTTTTGAACAGTGGGCTAACATTAGCTACCCTCCAATCCATGGGTACTGTTCCAGATTCTATCGAAGGTTGGAAGAATACCAGCAATGCATCTACTATTTCTAGGGCCACTTCCTTAAGTACCCTAGGATGTAGATTATTAGGTCCTGGGGATTTATCGGCCTTCAATCCCGTCAATTTCCCTAACGCCATTTCCCTAAAAACACTGATTTCTTTCAGTTCCTCCCTTTCATCAGACCCTATGTTCCCTGACATAGTACACATTGGCTGTGAGCATGAGGGGTGAGCCTGTCGCATATACAGCTCGAGCAAGGCACTCATCTGCATTCTTCTGGCTATGGTTATCCATTGTATCAAAGAACCTTCCAAGTGGGCCAGGAGTTGCTGATGATAAGGAGCCTGATGCTGAATGTGAACCATCATCTTCTTGAATGGAAGCAGAGGAACTCTGGGCTGACTGCTGTGAGCTTTGAGTGAAGTTGTTGCATTTGGATAAATGCTGCTGCATCTTTGTGGCATTCTTTTCATATGGCTTTGTACAGTGTTTGCACATGTACACAGTCTTTCCATCTTTAATGCCTGGGGTAAAATGCTTCCACACATCCGGCGGTAAACGTGGCATTGTTCTATGCAGAGAAATAAAGGGCATTCATCTCTGTGTCGAACTGCGGTCGATCAGCACGATTGCAACAGGGTGAGTAAATTTTTCCTAATGCTCCATGTGATGGAAGCATGACCTGTGCACGCACGATGCTACATCACCAATAGAGGGAGCTAATTGCTCATCCACTCATCCAACCAATCAGGACACATTTGTTCACAGTCACACACAAAACTTGTAATTATTAAAACAGGCCAAGTAAAAAGATAAACATATATTGATTAAGAAATTCCTTAATAATTAAGATTCCATCTCTGTTAGTAATTTTAAGAGAGGACCTGTGAAAAAAATGAAAGAGATACAAAAAAAAAACAATATTATGCTAGCATGTGCTTTTTTGGGCAAAATTCCCAAGCTAAACTTCTCGTGGAAAATTTCCGGAAATTTACCAGATACTTTCCACCCCTTCGCAACCATACTCCCGAGGTATCGAAAGTGGTCCACGTTGTCCAAGGCCTCGTCATGGATTTTGATAATCAGGTGGCAGTGCCCCATGAATCGAAACCCCTTCTTCCCACACCACTCTTTGAGCCACGCAATTAACTCTCTGAGCTGCTTGACCCTTGCCAATTTGCATGTGGCTCAGGTAGTAATCCAGAGATTAATACCCTTGAGGTTCTGCTTATTAATTTAAGCCCTAGCTCCTCAAAATCCCTCAGAAGAACCTCATTCTGAGTTCTACCTATGTCGTTGGTTCCTACATGGACCACGACAACTGGATCCTCCCCCTCCCCCTCCCACAGGTTCTTCTCCAGCCGCGAGGAGATAACCTTAACCCTGACACTGGGCAGGCAACACAGCCTTCGGGACTCTCTTTCGCAGCTGCAAAGATTAGTATCTATCCCCCTGACTATACTGTCCCCTACTACTACCACATTCCTTCCTTCTACCGCCACTTGGATGACTCCCTGTACCACGGTGCCGTGGTCAGTTTGCCCATCCTCCCTGCAGTCCTTTTCCTCATCCATACAGCAGTGTCTCACCTCCTGACTCCCCAAATCCTTTCCACCATCTACAAGGCACAAGTCAGGAGTGTGATGGAATACTCTCCACTTGCCTAGATGAGTTGCAGCTCCAACAACATTCAAGAAGCTCGACACTCTCCAGGACAAAGCAACCCGCTTGATTGGCACCCGATCCACCACCTTAAACATTCACTCCCTCCACCACCGGCGCACCGTGGCTGCAGTGTGGACCATCTTCAAAATGCACTGCAGCAACTCGCCAAGGCTTCTTCGGCAGCACCTCCCAAACTGGCAAGGAACATAAGTGTGGACTGTAAAAGCTTCTACAAGTATGTAAAAAGAAAAAGAGTAGTGAAGACAAATGTAGGTCCCTTACAGTCAGAAACGGGAGAATTTACAAGGAAATGGCAAAGCAATTAAACAAATACTTTGGTTCTGTCTTCACAGAAGAGGACACACATAACTCCCCAGAAATGCGAGGGAACCAAGGGCCTAGTGAGAAGGAGGAATTAAAGGAAATTAGTATTAATAAAGAAATAGTGCTGGAGAAATTAATGGGACTGAAAGCTGATAAATCCCCAGGGCCTGATAATCTGCATCCCAGAGTACTAATCATCATCATCATCATCATAATCAACTTTTATTGTCATTGTTAGTGCACAAGTGCAGTACAACGAAATGTAGGCTTGCGGCTCCCGAGAGTGTACATTTAGATTAAGACATTTAAACATTCAACATTCATTTGGCTTGTAATACATTAACATAAACATAACCATAATAAAGTGCATTGGCAGATGTGCAGGCTTTAGAGTTTATTTGTGGAGTTCAGTAGGATGACAGCCCTGGGAAAGAAGCTGTTCCTAAATCTGGTCGTACGGGTGCGAATGCATCTGTAGCGTCTCCCAGGTGGCAGGAGGGCGAACATACTGTGGCTGGGGTGGGTAGGGTCTTTGATGATGGACCATGACCTCCGTAAACAGCGTTTCTGGTATATGTGCTCTATGGTCAGTAGCCGGGAATAGTGGAAATAGTGGATGCATTGGTTGTCATCTTCCAAAATTCTATAGATTATGGAACAGTTCCTGCAGATTGAAGGGTGGCAAATGTAACCCCACTATTTAAAAAAAGAGGGGGAGAGAAAACCGGGAACTATAGACCGGTTAGCCTAACATCAGTAGTAGGGAAAATGCTAGAGTCTATTATAAAGGATGTGATAACAGGACACTTAGAAAATATCAATGGGATTAGACAAAGTCAACATGGATTTATGAAAGGGAAATCATGTTTGACAAACCTACTGGAGTTTTTTGAGAATGTAACTGGTAGAATAGATAAGGGAGAACCAGTGGATGTGGTTTTCAGAAGGCCTTTGATAAAGTCCCACATAAGAGGTTAGTGTGCAAAATTAAAGCACATGGGATTGGGGGTAATGTACTGGCATGGATCGAAAATTGGTTAACAGACAGGAAACAGAGAGTAGGAGTAAATGGGTCTTTTTCGGGGTGGCAGGCAGTGACTAGTGGGGTACCGCAGGGATCAGTGCTTGGGCCCCAGCTATTCACAATAAATATCAATGATTTGGATGAGGGAATGAAATGTAATATTTCCAAGTTAGCTGACGACACAAAACTAGGTGGGATTGTGAGTTGTGAGGAGGATGCAAAGAAGCTTCAAGGCAATTTAGACAAGTTGAGTGAGTGGGCAAATACATGGCAGATGCAGTATAACGTGGATAAATGTGAAGTTATCCACTTCAGTAGGAAAAACAGAAAGGTAGAGTATTATTTAAATGGTGCTAGATTGGGAAATGCTGATGTACAAAGGGACCTGGGTGTCCTTGTACACCAGTCACTGAAAGCAAACATGCAGGTGCAGCAAGCAGTTAGGAAGGCAAATGGTATGTTGGCCTTCATTGCAAGAGGATTTGAGTATAAGAGCAAGGATGCCTTACTACAATAAAAACAGAAAATGCTGGAGATACTCAGCAGGTCAGGCAGCATCAGTGAAGAGAGAAACAGAGTTAACACACCACCAAATGCATCTTCCCCTCACCTCCCCTTTCAGCATTCCGTAGGGACCGCTCCCTCTGCGACACCCTGGTCCACTCCTCTATCACCCCCAATACCCCTTCCCCTTCGCCCGGCACCTTCCCGTGCAAGCTCAGGAGATGCAACACATGCCCTTATACCTCCCCCCTTCCCACTGTCCAGGGCCCCAAACACCCCTTCCAGTATACTGTATTCGCTGCTCACGATGTGGTCTCCTCTACATTGGGGAGACCAAACACAGATTAGGTGACTGCTTTGCGGAACACCTCCGTTCAGCCCGTAAGGGGTACCCCGAGCTTCCGGTCGCCTGTCACTTTAATTCTCCGCTCCATTCCCACTCAGACCTCACCATCCTCGGCCTCGTGCATTGTTCCACTGAAGCTCAGTGTAAGCTCGAGGAACAGCACCCCATCTTTCGATTAGACACTTTACAGCCCTCTGGACTCAACATAGAGTTCAACAATTTCAGATCATAACCCCGGCCTCTATCACATATATATTTTTTATCCACACTTTTTGTTTGTGTCTGTTCTTCTCTCCCACATGGCAACTGTCTCTCACTCTGCCAGTGCAATTTACACTTCATCTCGAGCCATCCTTTGTTTCTTAACCTGTCCCATTACCATCTCCTCCCACCTTGAATATCTCTCAATGTCTCTTAACCTCTCCTGCCTTCCATCCTATCACAGACCTTCCCTTTTGTTCTTTCCTCCCCTCCCCCCTTTCCCAGCCCCTACACTTGCTTAAAAATCTGTTCCATTTCCTGCTTTTTTCCAGTTCTGACGAAAGGCCATCGACCTGAAACGTTAACTCTGTTTCTCTCTTCACAGACGCTGCCGGACCTGCTGAGTATCTCCAGCATTTTCTGGTTTTATTTCAGATTTCCAGCATCTGCAGTATTTTCTTTTTGTATATGTCTTACTACAGTTGTACAGGGCCTTGGTGAGACCACACCTGGAGTACTGTGTGCAGTTTTGGTCTCCTTACCTAAGAAAGGATATACTTGCCATAGAGGGAGTGCAGCAAAGGTTCACCAGACTGATTCCTGGGATGGCAGGACTGTCGTATGAGGAGAGATTGGGTCGACTAGGCCTGTATTCACTAGAGTTTAGAAGAATGAGAGGGGATCTCATTGAAACATATAAAATTCTGACAGGGCTAGACAGACTGGATGCAGGGAGGATGTTTCCCCTGGCTGGGGGGTGGGTCTAGAACGAAGGGCCACAGTCTCAGGATACGGGGTAGGACATTTAGGACTGAGATGAGGAGAAATTTCTTCACGCAGGTGAACCTGTGGAATTCTCTACCACAGAAGGCTGTGGAGGCCAAGTCACTGAATATATTTAAGAAGGAGATAGATAGATTTCTAGACACAAAAGGCATCAAGGGGTATGTGGAGAGAGCGGGAATATGGTATTGAGATAGAGGATCAGCCGTGATCATGTTGAATGGCGGAGCAGGCTCGAAGGACCGAATGGCTGAGTCCTGCTCCTATTTTTCTATGTTTCTATGTCTATGTTTCAAACCCGCCACCTCTTCCACCTAGAAGGACAAGGGCAGCAGGCGCATGGGAACACCACCACCTCCAAGTTCCCCTCCAAGTCACTCACCATCCTGACTTAGAAATATATCGGCCGTTCCTTCATCGTCGCTGGGTCAAAATCCTGGAACTCCCTCCCTAACAGCGCTGTCGGAGCACCTTCACCACACGGACTGCAGCGGTTCAAGAAGGCGGCTCACCACCACCTTCTCAAGGGCAACTAGGGACGGGCAATAAATGCTGGCCTTGCCAGCGATGCCACACCTCATAAACGAATTAAAAAAAATATATTATTGCCGGTAACTCCGCGATTTCCGCCCCTCAATTCCCTCAGCATCCTAGAATGCATCCCATCTGCTCCTGGTGATTTATCTACTTTAAGTACAGCCAGCCTTTCTAATACCTCTTCTTTATCAATTTTTATCCTATCAAGTGTCTCCACTATCTTCTTCCCATATCCCTCAACCCCATCTAACCACCTTCTCCCCAAATCCCCACCCACCCACCCATCTTTTCCCCAAATCCCCAAGCCCACCCACCCACCTTTTCCCTATGTCACTCAGCCTTGACCCCATTGAAACTATCTCTCCCGCTGGCTGTAACCGCTGGCAGTGGACCAGCCGCCCGTCGCTGAATGGAATGACGAACGGGCGTTTCTATAACACACGTCTGATCATGGGCATCAATTTTACACCAGGTGACAAGTTGAAAATCCACCCATCCTGAATGGTCATTTATTCCCGTTGCGCTCTGTGTAAACGAACCTGTCACGGGACACATGATGCCCGACAGGAGGGTAAGCACAGGCAACGAGAGTCATCTCATTATCTCCTGAACCCCAGAGTCTTGCTGGTCACATGCCAAAGCTTAGTTCCCCAGAGATTTGGATGAACATTTTCAGCTCTGAGTCAGAATTTCATGGGTTCAAGTCCCACTCCAGAGACTTGAGCACAAGATCCAGGCTGACACTCCAGTACTGAGGGAACGCCGCACTATCGGAGGGGCAGTGCTGAGGGAATGCTGCACTGTCGGAGGGGCAGTACTGAGGGAGCACTGCAGTTGGAGGGGCAGTACTGAGGAAGTGCCACACTGTGGGAGGGGCAATACTGAGGGAGCGCTGCACTGTCGGAGGGGCAGTACTGAGGGAGCGCTGCACTGTCGGAGGGGCAGTACTGAGGGAGTGCTGCACTGTCGATGGGGCAGTACTGAGGGAGCGCCACACTGTCGGAGGTGCCGTCTTTCAGATGAAACATTAAACTGAGGACCCGTCTGCCCTTTCAGTTATCCCAGGTGTCCTGACCCATATTTATTTGTCAGCCAACACCTAAAATAAATAGATTAGTCATTCATTCCATTGCTGTTTGTGGTATCTTGCTGTTCACAAATTGGCTGCTGCACTCCCTACAAAACAGTCGCTGCTCTTCAAAGTAATTTATTGTGTGAATCAGATGGAGATGTTTTTCAGGTGGGATTAAATGCATAAATATGTCAGTCTTTTACCAGACCCTGTACAGAATGAAGCTCTTTATTCCTGCCCCCAGGTGACATCTCAGTGAAGAGTTCATCAGGACTGGACTTCGAACAAACCCCCAAGTTACGCCTTGTGGTTAAAGCGGAATCCTCGTCCTCCTTCATTTTCACCGCTGTCACGCTCAGTCTGCAGGATGTCAACGATAACCTGCCGCACTTCCAGCTCCAGAATTATGTGGCGTTTATCTGGGAGGCTCAGGGCTACAACACACCCATCATGCAGGTAGGACACGCCTGTGCCACAGGTAAATCTGTACTCGACACCTCAGCGGTTATATTGCTCCGAGCTCAGGCTGCACTTGGCCAGGTGGTCGGAACTACGTACCCAACAAATTGCGGCTGACATCTCAGCCTGGGTACGATAGAAAGTAAATCCCCGCAATTCCACAGGGCATAGGAACACTTCTTGACATAAGTGCGGAAATACACCCACCTGACCCTGCACACAGAGGGGAGGGCAATGGGCTAATTTCCTTCTCGGAGATATCTGTACACTGACTGGTGTCTCTCAGTCCCTCTCTCTCAGGGTGATATCTGTACACTGACTGGTGCCTCTCAGTCCCTCTCTCTCAGGGAGATATCTGTACACTGACTGGTGCCTCTCAGTCCCTCTCTCTCAGGGAGATATCTGTACACTGACTGGTGCCTCTCAGTCCCTCTCTCTCAGGGAGATATCTGTACACTGACTGGTGTCTCTCAGTCCCTCTCAGGGGGATATCTGTACACTGACTGGTGTCTCTCAGTCCCTCTCTCTCGGGGAGATATCTGTACAGTGACTGGTGTCTCTCAGTCCCTGTCTCTCAGGGAGATATCTGTACACTGACTGGTGTCTCTCAGTCCCTGTCCCTCAGGGAGATATCTGTACACTGACTGGTGTCTCTCTCTCAGTCCCTGTCTCTCAGGGAGATATCTGTACACTGACTGGTGTCTCTCAGGCCCCTCTCTCTCAGGGAGATATCTGTACACTGACTGGTGTCTCTCTCTCAGTCCCTGTCTCTCAAGGAGATATCTGTACATTGACTGGTGTCTCTCAGCCCCTCTCTCTCAGGGAGATATCTGTACACTGACTGGTGTCTCTCTCTCAGTCCCTGTCTCTCAGGGAGATATCTGTACACTGACTGGTGTCTCTCTCTCAGTCCCTGTCTCTCAGGGAGATATCTGTACACTGACTGGCGTCTCTCAGAAGGTAAACTGAGAATAGATCTCGTCCTGTTACCCGTCACTTTGAACTTTTGGGTGCTGGCTGGAATATCTAATTGAATTTCTTTGTGTCTGTGTCTGTCTGTGTGTGTCTGTGTCTGTATGTGTCTCTGTCTGTGTGTCTGTGTTTGTATCTGTCTGTGTCTGTCTGTCTGTGTCTGTCTGTGTCTGTGTGTCTGTGTTTGTGTGTCTGTGTCTGTCTGTGTCTGTGCATCTGTCTGTGTTTGTCTGTCTGTGTCTGTGCCTGTGTTTGTCTGTCTGTGTCTGTCTGTGTTTGTGTGTCTGTGTCCCTGTCCCTCAGGTTTTGGCCAATGATTTGGACCAGGGACAAAACGGCCAAGTGACTTATTCCATCGCGGCTTCATCGCAGAGTGACCTCTTCCGGATCAATCCGCTGACCGGAGATATCAGCACAGCCGCCATCATGGACCGAGAGATCTGGCCACAGACTCAGTAAGTACTGACCACTCCAGACACTGACCATCGACACTGACCACTCCAGACACTGACCATCGACACTGACCACTCCAGACACTGACCATCGACACTGATGACCACTCCAGACACTGACCATTGACACTGACCACACCCGACACTGACCATCGACACTGACCATCGACACTGACCACTCCAGACACTGACCATCGACACTGACCATCGACACTGACCACTCCAGACACTGACCATCGACACTGACCATCGACACTGACCACTCCAGACACTGACCATCAACACTGACCACTCCAGACACTGACCACTCCAGACACTGACCACTCCAGACACTGACCATCGACACTGACCACTCCAGACACTGACCACTCCAGACACTGACCATCGACACTGACCACACCAGACACTGACCACACCAGACACTGACCATCGACACTGACCACACCCGACACTGACCATCGACACTGACCACTCAAGACACTGACCACTCCAGACACTGACCATCGACACTGACCATCGACACTGATCACTCCAGACACTGACCATCGACACTGACCACTCCAGACACTTACCATCGACACTGACCACACCAGACACTGACCATCGACACTGACCATCAACACTGACCACTCCAGACACTGACCATCGACACTGATATCGACACTGACCACTCCAGACACTGACCATCGACACTGACCACACCAGATACTGACCATCGACACTGACCATTCCAGACACTGACCATCGATACTGACCATCGACACTGACCATCGACACTGACCACTCCAGACACTGACCATCAACAATGACCACACCAGACACTGACCATCGACACTGACCACACCAGACACTGACCATCGACACTGACCATCGACACTGACCATCAACACTGACCATCAACACTGACTACTCCAGACACTGACCATCGACACTGACCATCAATACTGACCATCGACACTGACCATCAACACTGACCACAGCCAACACTGACCATCGACACTGACCACTCCAGACACTGACCATCAACACTGACCACTCCAGACACTGACAATCGGCACTGACCTGTCCAGACACTGACCACTCCAGACACTGGCCATCGACACTGACCATCGACACTGACTACTCCAGACACTGACCATCGACACTGACCACTCCAGACACTGACCATCGAAACTGACCACTCCAGACATTGACCATCGACACTGACCACTCCAGACACTGACCATTGACACTGACCATCGACACTGACCATCGACACTGACCATCGACACTGACTATCGACACTGACCACTCCAGACACTGACCATCGACACTGACCACACCAGACAATGACCATCAACACTGACCACTCCCGACACTGACCACTCCCGACACTGACCATCAACACTGACCACTCCAGACACTGACCATCGACACTGACCATCGACACTGACCATTGACACTGACCACTCCAGACACTGACCATCGACACTGACCATTGACACTGACCACTCCAGACACTGACCATCGACACTGACCATCGACACTGACCATTGACACTGACCACACCAGACACTGACCATCGACACTGACTACATCCGACACTGACCATCGGCACTGACTATCGACACTGACCACACCGGACACTGACCATCGACAGTGACCATCGACACTGACCATCGACCCTGACCATTGACACTGACCATCGAACCTGACCATCGACACCACTCTGGGCACTGACCACACCAGACACTGACCATCGACCCTGATCATCGACACTTACCATTGACACTGACCACTAACGGCACTGACCAAACCGGGCAGTCATAGAGTTATACAGCACAGAACGAGGCCCTTCGACCCATCGCGTCCGTGCCGGCCATCAAGCCTTGTCTAATCTAATCCCATTTTCCAGCATTTGGTCTGTAGCCTTGTATGCTATGGCATTTCAAGTGCTCATCCAAATGCTTCTTGAATGTTGTGAGGGTTCCTGCCTCTACCACCCTTTTAGGCAGTGAGTTCCAGATTCCAACCACCATCTGGGTGAAAAAGTTCTTCCTCAAATCCCCTCTAAACCTCCTGCCCCTTACCTTGAATCTATGCCCCCTTGTTATTGACCCCTCTACTAAGGGAAAAAGTTCCTTTCTATCTACCCTATCTATGCCCCTCATAACTTTGTACACCTCAATCAGGTCCCCCCTCAGCCTTCTCTGCTCTAAGGAAAACAACCCCAGCCTGTCCAGTCTTTCTTCATAGCTGAAGCGCTCCAGCCCAGGTAACATCCTGGTAAATCTCCTCTGCACCCTCTCCAAAGCAATCACATCCTTCCTATAGTGTGGCGACCAGAACTGCACACAGTATTCCAGCTGTGGCCTAACCAGCGTTTTGTACAGCTCCATCACAACCTCCCTGCTCTTATATTCTATGCCTCGGCTAATGAAGGCAAGTATCCCATATGCCTTTTTAACCATCTTATCCACCTGTTCTGCTGCCTTCAGGGATCTATGTACATGCACACCAAGGTCCCTCTGATCCTCTGTCTTTCCTAGGGTCTTACCATTCATTGTGTATTGCCTTGCCTTGTTAGTCCCTCCAAAATGCATCACCTCACACTTTTCAGGGTTAAATTCCATTTGCCACTGTTCCGCCCATCTGACCAACCCATCTATATCGTCCTGCAGACTGAGACTACCCTCCTCGCTATTTACCACCCCACCAATTTTCGTGTCATCTGCGAACTTACTGATCATACCTTTTACATTCACATCCAAATCATTAATGTAGACCACAAACAGCAAGGGACCCAGCACCGATCCCTGTGGCACCCCACTGGACACAAGCTTCCAGTCACAAAAACAACCTTCGACCATCACCCTCTGCCTTCTGCCACTAAGCCAGTTTTGGATCCAATGTGCCAAGGCACCCTGGATCCCATGGGCTCTTACCTTCTTGACCAGTCTCCTATGCGGGACTTTATCGAAAGCCTTACTGAAATCCATGTATACCATATCCACTGCACTACCCTCACCCACACACCTAGTCACCCCCTCGAAAAATTCAATCAAATTGGTCAGACATGATCTTCCCTTGACAAAGCCATGCTGACTATCCCTGATTAATCCTTGCCTCTCCAAGTGGAGACTAATTCTGTCCCTCAGAATTTTTTCCAATAATTTCCCTACCACTGATGTTAGGCTCACTGGCCTGTAGTTCCCTGGTTTATCCCTACTACCCTTCTTGAATAATGGTACTATGTTAGCTGTTCTCCAGTCCTCTGGCACATCCCCTGTGGCCAGAGAGGTTCTGAAAATTTGTGTCAGAGCCCCTGCAATCTCCTCCTTTGCCTCACACAGCAGCCTGGGATACATCTCCTCCGGGCCTGGGGATTTATCCACTTTTTGGCCTGCTAAAACCGCTAGTACCTCCTCCCTCTCGATGCTAATATGTTCAAGTATATCACAGTCCCCTTGCCTGATTTCTATGTCTACATCGTCCTTCTCCATAGTGAACACAGATGCAAAAAATTCATTTAAAACCCCATCTTTTGGCTCCACACACAGATTGCCACTTTGGTCCCTAATGAGCCCTACCCTTTCCCTAGTTATTCTCTTGCCCTTAATATACTTATAAAACACCTTAGGATTTTCCTTTATTTTGCTCGCCAGTGTTATTTCATGGCCCCTCCTCGCTCTCCTAATTTATTTTTTAAGTATCCCCCTGCACTTTTTATACTCCTCTAGGGCTTCCTCTGTCTTTAGTCCTTTGTATCTGCCAAAAGCCCCCCTTTTTTCCTAATCCATTCTCGTATATCCCTTGACATCGAGGGTTCCCTGGGCTTGTTGGTCCCACCCTTGACCTTTACGGGAACATGTTGCCATTGTACTCTCTCAATTTCCTTTCTGAAAGACTCCCATTGCTCCGATGTGGATTTTCCTACAAGTAGCTGATCCCAGTCCACTTTGGCCAGATCCTGCCTTATCATATTAAAATCGGCCTTCCCCCAATTTAGAACCTTTATTTCCGGTCCATCTCTGTCCTTTTCCATGACTACCTTAAATCTCACCGAATTATGGTCACTGTCACCAAAGTGCTCACCTACTAACACTTCTACCACTTGCCCGGCCACATTCCCTAGAATTAGGTCCAGTACTGCCCCCTCTCCTGTTGGACTTTCTACATGCTGGCTCAAAAAGCTCTTCTGGATGCACTTTAAGAATTCCGCACCCTCTAAGCCTTTCACACTCTGACTATCCCAGTTAATATTGGGGAAGTTGAAATCCCCCACCATTATTACCCTATTATTTGCACATTTCTCTGAGATTTGCCTACATATCTGTTCCTCTATCTCCCCCTGACTGTTTGGGGCCCTATAGTACACTCCCAGCAAAGTGCTTGCCCCCTTTTTGTTTTTAAGTTCTACCCATATGGCCTCATTAGAGGAACCTGTTAATATATCATCCCTCCTTACAGCAGTAATTGACTCCTTAATTAATATTGCGACACCCCCTCCTCTTTTACCCCCCCCACTCTGTCTCGCCTGAAGATTCTATACCCCGGAATATTGAGCTGCCAGTCTTGCCCCTCCCTCAACCATGTCTCCGTAATAGCAACAATATCATACTCCCATGTGTTCATCAACACCTTCAGTTCATCCACCTTATTCGCAAGACTCCTTGCATTAAAATAAATGCCATCCAGCCTTGCCATACTCCCTTGTGCCATTACATATTTGCTCTGCCTTCCAAGCTGACTTGTTTTTTCCTCTATATTTGGCTGTGCATCACCCGCTATTATAGCTCCACTCTGTATCCCATCCCCCTGCCAAGTTAGTTTAAACCCCCCCCAACAGTGCTAGCAAACCTCCCCACAAGGATATTTGTCCCGTTCTGGTCCAGGTGCAACCCGTCCGACTTGTACGAGTCCCACCTTCCCCAGAAGGAGACCCAGTGATCCAGGAAACTAAAGTCCTCCCTCCTGCACCAACTCTTTAGCCACGCATTCATCTGCTCTATCCTCCTATTCCTATACTTACTAGCAAGTGGCACCGGGAGTAATTCAGAGATTACAACATTTGAGGTCCTGCTCTTTAATCTGCTACCTAGCTCCCTAAATTCTTGCTGCAGGACCTCATCCCTCTTCCTACCCATGTCGTTGGTCCCAATGTGAACCACAACCTCTGACTGTTCACCCTCCCCCTTCAGAATGCCCTGCAGCCGTTCAGTGACATCCTTGACCCTGGCACCAGGGAGGCAACAAACCATCCTGGACGTGGCTGACTGGTTGAAGGCGGGGTTTTGTTCACGAGTTTCTTCCCGTGATTTCAGATTGCGTTTGACGGCGACAGATCGCGGGATACCGAGGCTGGTGGGCACTGCCACGCTCACCATCATCATACTGGACCTGAATGACAACAGCCCTACCATCCCGCTGCCCCGTGAGGTGCGGGTACCCGAGAGTAAGTGACCACGCCATCACTGCCATTTCCTGACAATCACTGACCGGACGATGCCTCGGTTTAACATCACATCCAAATGATGGCCCCTCGACAGTGCAGCGCTTCCTCAGTACTGCCCCTCGACAGTGCGGCGCTCCCTCAGTACTGCCTCTCCAACAGTGCAGCACTCCCTCGGTACTGACCCTCCGACAGTGCGGCGCTCCCTCAGTACTGCCCCTCCGACAGTGCAGCGCTCCCTCAGTACTGTCCCTCCGACAGTGCAGCGCTCCCTCAGTACTGCCCCTCCGACAGTGCAGTGCTCCCTCAGTACTGCCCCTCCGACAGTGCGGCGCTCCCTCAGTACTGTCCCTCCGACAGTGCAGCGCTCCCTCAGTACTGCCCTCCGACAGTGCAGCACTCCCTCAGTACTGCCCCTCCGACAGTGCAGCGCTCCCTCAGTACTGACCCTCCGACAGTGCAGCGTTCCCTCAGTACTGACCCTCCAACAGTGCAGCGCTGCCTCAGTACTGCCCTCCGACAGTGCAGCGCTCCCTCAGTACTGACCCTCCGACAGTGCAGCGTTCCCTCAGTACTGACCCTCCGACAGTGCAGCATTCCCTCAGTACTGTCCCTCCGACAGTGCAGCGCTCCCTCAGTACTGCCCTCTGACAGTGCAGCGTTCCCTCGGTACTGACCTTCCGACAGTGCAGCAAACCCTCAGTACTGCCTCTCTGACAGTGCGGCTCTCCCTCAGTACCGCCCCTCCGACAGTGTGGCGCTCCCTCGGTACTGTCCCTCTGACAGTGCAGCGCTCCCTCAGTACTGCCCCTCCGACAGTGCAGTGCTCCCTCAGTACTGCCCCTCCGACAGTGCGGCGCTCCCTCAGTTCTGTCCCTCCGACAGTGCAGCGCTCCCTCAGTACTGCCCTCCGACAGTGCAGCACTCCCTCAGTACTGCCCCTCCGACAGTGCAGCGCTCCCTCAGTACTGACCCTCCGACAGTGCAGTGTCCCTCAGTACTGTCCCTCTGACAGTGCAGCACTCCCTCAGTACTGCCATTCCAACAGTGTATCGCTCCCTCAGTACTGCCCCTCCGACAGTGCAGCACTCCCTCAGTACTGCCCCTCCGACAGTGCAGCGCTCCATCTGTACTGACCCTCTGACAGTGCAGTGTCCCTCAGTACTGACCCTCCGACAGTGCAGCACTCCCTCAGTACTGCCCCTCCGACAGTGCAGCGCTCCCTCAGTCTAGATTATGGGTTCGGGTCTCTGGAGTGGGACTTGAGCCCACGTCGACTAAAAACAAGGGCATATAAGGTAGACAAACCTAGTGGGAGGATAGAGGATTGGGAAAACTTTAAAAGACAGCAAAAAATAACAAAAAGATTGATTAAGAAAGGGAAGATAGATTATTAAAGTAAATTAGCAAAAAATATAAAAACAGATAGTAAGAGTTTTTATAGTTATATAAAAAGAAAAAGGGTGGCTAAAGTAAATGTTGGTCCCTTAGAGGATGAGACTGGGAAATTAATGGTGGGAAATATGGAGATGGCAAAAACACTGAATGAATATTTTACATCAGTCTTTACAGTAGAAGACACTAAGAATATCCCAACACTGGACAAACAGGGGGCTAAAGGGGGGGAGGAGCTAAACACGATCAAAATCACTAAGGAAGTGGTACTCGGTAAAATAATGGGACTCAAGGCGGATAAATCACCTGGACCTGATGGCTTACATCCTAGGGTCTTGAGGGAAGTGGCGGTAGGGATTGTGGATGCATTGGTAATAATTTTCCAAAACTCCCTGGACTCGGCAAAGGTCCCGGCAGACTGGAAAACTGCTAATGTAACACCCTTATTTAAAAAGGGCAGTAGACAGAAGGCTGGAAACTATAGACCGGTTAGCCTAACCTCTGTGGTAGGTAAAATTTTGGATTCCATTATTAAGGAGACAGTAACAGGACATTTGGATAATCATAATTTAATAGGACAAAGTCAGCATGGTTTTATGAAGGGGAAGTCATGTTTGACAAATTTGCTGGGGTTCTTTGAGGAAGTAACATATAGGGTGGATAAAGGGCAACCAGTGGACGTAGTGTATTTAGACTTCCAAAAGGCATTTGACAAGGTGCCACACAAAAGATTATTGCTTAAGATAAAAAATCACGGGATTGGGGGTAATATTCTGGCATGGATAGAGGATTGGCTATCTAACAGAAGGCAGAGAGTTGGGATAAATGGTTCATTCTCAGCCTGGCAATCAGTAACTAGTGGTGTTCCGCAAGGGTCAGTGCTGGGTCCCCAACTCTTTACAATCTATATTAACGATTTGGAGGAGGGGACCGAGTGTAACATATCAAAGTTTGCAGATGATACTAAGGTGGGAGGGAAAGTAGTGAGTGAGGAGGACATAAAAAACCTGCAAGGGGACATAGACAGGCTAAGTAAGTGCGCAGAGATTTGGCAGATGGAATACAATACTGGAAAGTGTGAGGTTATGCACTTTGGCAGGAAAAATCATAGACCAAGTTATTATCTTAATGGCAAGAAACTGGAAAGTACTGAAGTACAAAGGGATCTGGGGGTCCTGGTGCACGAAACTCAAAAGGTTAGTATGCAGGTGCAGCAAGTGATTAAGAAGGCCAATGGAATGTTGGCTTTCATTGCTAGGGGGATAGAATATAAAAATAGGGAGGTATTGCTTCAGTTGTACAAGGTATTGGTGAGACCGCACCTGGAATACTGCGTACAGTTTTGGTGTCCATACTTAAGAAAGGACATACTTGCTCTCGAGTCAGTACAAAGAAGGTTCACTCGGTTAATCCCGGGGATGAGGGGATGGACATATGAGGAGAGGTTGAGTAGATTGGGACTCTACTCATTGGAGTTCAGAAGAATGAGAGGCGATCTTATTGAAACATATAAGATTGTGAAGGGGTTGGATCAGGTAGATGCGGGGAAGATGTTCCCGATGATGGGTGAAACTAGAACTAGGGGGCATAGTCTTAGAATAAGGGGCTGCTCTTTCAAAACTGAGATGAGGAGGAACTACTTCACTCAGAGGGTGGTAGGTCCATGGAATATGCTGCCCCAAAAAGCTGTAGAAGCTACATCATTACATAAATTTATAACAGAAATAGATAGTTTCCTAGAAGTAAAGGGAATTAAGGGTTACGGGGAGCGGGCAGGAATTTGGACATGAGTCTAGGTTCGGATCGGTCATGGCCCTGTGGGTAGCAGAGCGGGCCCAGGGGCCGTGTAGCCTGATCCTGCTCCTATTTCGTGTGTCTAATTCTGTTAGATTCAGGAGATGGTTCTGTGATAGTGGATTGGCGGTTAGGATCAGATCAGCCATGATCTTATTGAATGGCGGAGCAGGCTCGAGGGGCCGATTGGCCTACTCCTGCTCCTATTTCTTATGTTCTTATGTTCTTATGACCTTCTGACTCCGAGGCAAGAGTGCTGCCCACTGAGCCACGGCTGGTACCTGGGGTAGGGGGAGGATGAGGAGGTTGGAGAGCAAATCGGGATCTAGTCAGACAGTGCACTGACAGTGAAAGCTTCACCTCCCTCGGTGGGGCAGCGACTGCACATTTCGAGCTGGGACCTCGCCATGTTGGGAATCCCCCCCAAGGGTTCAGAGTGCTCCTTGACCCTCAGGGCTCTGGGGACCTTAGGACCGATGCTGCAAAAAGAGTTCATGGAATTTGTGACTCACCTGTCTCTCTATCATGGCTACAGATGCCCTGATTGGCTCAGAGATCACCAAGGTGACGGGAAACGACGTTGATTCTGGGCCCGTGTTGTCCTACACACTCGACACAGAAAGCGAGAAGTTTAGCATCAACCGCTACCGTGGGATCATCTCACTGTCCGGCACACTGGACTACGAGGAACGCAGCTGGTACCTGCTCACCGTCCACTCGTCTGACTCCAAGCATGGCACAGACGCCAACCTCACCATCGTGGTCGAAGACGTCAACGACAATCCTCCTGTCTTTGTGCAGGATTTGTATCAGGTGAGAGGGGGAACCCCTGATCCCAATCTGACACTGAGACACACACGGGCCCTACAGGAGCTGACACTGAGACACACAGGGACCATACAGGAGCTAACACTGAGACACACAGGGACCGTACAGGAGCCAACACTGAGACACACACGGGCCGTACAGGAGCTAACACTGAGACACACAGGGACCGTACAGGAGCTGACACTGAGACACACATGGGCCATACAGGAGCCAACACTGAGACACACATGGGCCGTACAGGAGCCAACACTGAGACACACACGGGCCGTACAGGAGCTGACACTGAGACACTCATGGTCCGTACAGTAGCTGACACTGAGACACTCACGGGCCGTACAGGAGCTGACACTGAGACACACACGGGCCGTACAGGAGCTGACACTGAGACACTCATGGGCCATACAGGAGCTGACACTGAGACACTCACGGGACGTACAGGAGCTGACACTAGACAAACACGGGCCGTAGAGGAGCTGACACTGAGACACACATGGGCCATACAGGAGCTGACACTGAGACACTCACAGGCCGTACAGGAGCTGACACTGAGACACACACGGACCGTACAGGAGCTGACACTGAGACACACACGGGCCGTAGAGGAGCTGACACTGAGACACACATGGGCCATACAGGAGCTCACACTGAGACACTCACAGGCCGTACAGGAGCTGACACTAGACACACACGGGCCGTACAGGAGCTGACACTGAGACAGACACGGACCGTACAGGAGCTGACACTGAGACACACACGGTCCGTAGAGGAGCTGACACTGAGACACACATGGGCCATACAGGAGCTCACACTGAGACACTCACAGGCCGTACAGGAGCTGACACTAGACACACACGGGCCGTACAGGAGCTGACACTGAGTCACACACACGGGCCATACAGGAGCTGACACTGAGTCACACACACGGGCCATACAGGAGCTGACACTAGACACACACGGGCCGTACAGGAGCTGAAACTGTGACACGCACGAGCCATACAGGAGCTGAAAATGAGACACACACGGGCCGTACAGGAGCTGACACTGAGACACACACGGGCCGTACAGGAGCTGACACTGAGACACACACGGGTCGTACAGGAGCTGACACTGAGACACACACGGGCCGTACAGGAGCTGACACTGAGACACACACGTGCCGTACAGGAGCTGACACTGAGACACACACGAGCTGTGCAGGAGCTGACACTGACACACACGGGCCGTACAGGAGCTGACACTGAGACACGCACGGGCCGTAGAGGAGCTGACATTGAGACACACACGGGCCGTACAGGAGCTGACACTGAGACACACACGGGCTGTGCAGGAGCTGACACTGTGACACACACGGGCCGTACAGGAGTTGATACTGAGACACACGGGCTGTGCAGGAGCTGACTCTGAGACACACATGTGCCGTATAGGAGCTGACACTGAGACACACACGAGCTGTGCAGGAGCTGACACTGATACACACACGGGCCGTAGAGGAGCTGACATTGAGACACACACGGGCTGTACAGGAGCTCACACTGAGACACACACGGGCTGTGCAGGAGCTGACACTGTGACACACACGGGCCGTACAGGAGTTGATACTGAGACACACGGGCTGTGCAGGAGCTGACACTGAGACACACACGGACCGTACAGGAGCTGACACTGAGACACGCACGGGCCGTACAGGAGCTGACACTGAGACACACACACGGGCCATACAGGAGCTGACACTGAGGCACACATGCGTCATACAGGATTTGACACTGAGACACACACAAGGGCCGTACATGAGCTGACACTGAGACTCACAGGGGCCGTGCAGTAGCTGACACTGAGACACACACGGGCCGTACAGGGGCTGATACTGAGACACACAGGGGCCGTACAGGAGCTGACACTGAAACACACACGGGCCGTACAGGAGCTGACACTGAGACACACACGGGCCGTACAGGGGCTGACACTGAGACACACAGGGGTCGTACAAGAGCTGACACTTTGACACACACGGGCCGTACAAGAGCTGACACTGAGACACACACGGGCCGTACAGGAGCTGACACTGAGACACACACGGGCCGTACAGAAGCTGACACTGAGACACACACGGGTCGTACAGGAGCTGACACTGAGACACACACGGACCGTACAGGAGCTGACACTGAGACACTCACGGGCCGTACAGGAGCTGACACTGAGACACCCACGGGCCGTACAAGAGCTGACACTGAGACACTCACGGGCCGTACAGGAGCCCACACTGAGACACACACGGGCCGTACAGGAGCTGATACTGAGACACACACGGGCCGTACAGGAGCTGACACTGAGACACACACGGGCCGTACAGGAGCTGACACTGAGACACACATGGACCGTACAGGAGCTGACACTGAGGCACTCACGGACCGTACAGGAGCTGACACTGAGACACACACGGGCCGCACAGGAGCTGACACTGAGACACACACGGGCCGTACAGGTGCTGACACTGACACACACACGGGCCATACAGGAGCTGACACTGAGACACACACGGGCCGTACAGGAGCTGACACTGAGACACACACGGGTCGTACAGGAGCTGACACTGAGACACACACGGACCGTACAGGAGCTGACACTGAGAAACTCACGGGCCGTACAGCAGCTGACACTGAGACACTCACGGGCCGTACAGGAGCTGACACTGAGACACTCATGGGCCGTACAGGAGCTGACACTGAGACACACACGGACCGTACAGGAGCTGACACTGAGACACTCACGGGCCGTACAGGAGCTGACACTGAGACACACACGGATCGTACAGGAGCTGACACTGAGACACACACGGGTCGTACAGGAGCTGACACTGAGACACACACGGGCCGTACAGGAGCTGACACTGAGACACACACGGACCGTACAGGAGCTGACACTGAGACACTCACGGGCCGTACAGGAGCTGACACTGAGACACACACGGACCGTACAGGAGCTGACACTGAGACACACACGGGCCGTACAGGAGCTGACACTGAGGCACTCGCGGGCCGTACAGGAGCCGACACTGATACACACACGGACCATACAGGAGCTGACACTGAGACAAACACGGACCGTACAGGAGCCGACACTGAGATACACATGGGCCGTACAGGAGCTGACACTGAGACACACACGGGCCGTACAGGAGCAGACACTGAGACACACACGGGCCGTACAGGAGCTGACACTGAGACACACACGGGCCGTACAGGAGCTGACACTGAGGCACTCACGTGCCGTACAGGAGCCAACACTGAGACACACACGGACCGTACAGGAGCTGACACTGAGACACACACGGGCCGTACAGGAGCTGACACTGAGACACTCACGGGCCGTACAGGAGCCAACACTGAGACACACATGGGCCGTACAGGAGCTGACACTGAGACACACACGGGCCGTACAGGAGATGACACTGAGACACACACGGGTCGTACAGGAGCTGACACTGAGACACACACGGGCCGTACAGGAGCTGACACTGAGGCACTCACGGGCCGTACAGGAGCCAACACTGAGACACACACGGACCATACAGGAGCCAACACTGAGACACACACGGACCGTACAGGAGCTGACACTGAGACACACACGGGTTGTACAGGAGCTGACACTGAGACACACACGGGCCGTACAGGAGCTGACACTGAGACACACACGGACCGTACAGGAGCTGACACTGAGATACACACGGGCCGTACAGGAGCTGACACTAAGACACACACGGACCGTACAGGAGCTGACACTGAGACACACACGGGCCGTACAGGAGCTGACACTGAGACTCACACGGGTCGTACAGGAGCTGACACTGAGGCACACACGGGCCGTACAGGAGCTGACACTGTGACACACACGGGCCGTACAGGAGTTGATACTGAGACACACGGGCTGTGCAGGAGCTGACACTGAGACACACACGGACCGTACAGGAGCTGACACTGAGACACACACGGGCCGTACAGGAGCTGACACTGAGACACACACACGGGCCGTACAGGAGCTGACACTGAGACACACACGCGTCATACAGGAGTTGACACTGAGGCACACACGGGCCATACAGGAGCTGACACTGAGACACATCGGGCCATACAGGTGCTGATACTGAGACACACACGGGCCGTACAGGAGCTGACACTGAGACACACACGGGCCGTACAGGAGCTGACACTGAGACACACACGGGCCGTACAGGGGCTGATACTGAGACACACAGGGGCCGTACAGGAGCTGACACTGGGACACACAGGGGCCGTGCAGTAGCTGACAGTGAAACACACACGGGCCGTACAGGGGCTGATACTGAGACACACATGGGCCGTACAGGAGCTGACACTGAGACACACACGGGCCGTACAGGAGCTGACACTGAGACACACAGGGGTCGTACAGGAGCTGACACTGTGACACACACGGGCCGTACAAGAGCTGACACTGAGACACACACGGGCCGTACAGGAGCTGACACTGAGACACACACGGGCCGTACAGGGGCTGACACTGAGACACACAGGGGTCGTACAGGAGCTGACACTGTGACACACACGGGCCGTACAGGAGCTGACACTGAGACACACAGGGACCATACAGGAGCTAACACTGAGACACACAGGGACCGTACAGGAGCTAACACTGAGACACACAGGGACCGTACAGGAGCTAACACTGAGACACACAGGGACCGTACAGGAGCTGACACTGAGACACACATGGGCCATACAGGAGCCAACACTGAGACACACATGGGCCGTACAGGAGCCAACACTGAGACACACACGGGCCGTACAGGAGCTGACACTGAGACACTCATGGTCCGTACAGTAGCTGACACTGAGACACTCACGGGCCGTACAGGAGCTGACACTGAGACACACACGGGCCGTACAGGAGCTGACACTGAGACACTCATGGGCCATACAGGAGCTGACACTGAGACACTCACGGGACGTACAGGAGCTGACACTAGACAAACACGGGCCGTAGAGGAGCTGACACTGAGACACACATGGGCCATACAGGAGCTGACACTGAGACACTCACAGGCCGTACAGGAGCTGACACTGAGACACACACGGACCGTACAGGAGCTGACACTGAGACACACACGGGCCGTAGAGGAGCTGACACTGAGACACACATGGGCCATACAGGAGCTCACACTGAGACACTCACAGGCCGTACAGGAGCTGACACTAGACACACACGGGCCGTACAGGAGCTGACACTGAGACAGACACGGACCGTACAGGAGCTGACACTGAGACACACACGGTCCGTAGAGGAGCTGACACTGAGACACACATGGGCCATACAGGAGCTCACACTGAGACACTCACAGGCCGTACAGGAGCTGACACTAGACACACACGGGCCGTACAGGAGCTGACACTGAGTCACACACACGGGCCATACAGGAGCTGACACTGAGTCACACACACGGGCCATACAGGAGCTGACACTAGACACACACGGGCCGTACAGGAGCTGAAACTGTGACACGTACGAGCCATACAGGAGCTGAAAATGAGACACACACGGGCCGTACAGGAGCTGACACTGAGACACACACGGGCCGTACAGGAGCTGACACTGAGACACACACGGGTCGTACAGGAGCTGACACTGAGACACACACGGGCCGTACAGGAGCTGACACTGAGACACACACGTGCCGTACAGGAGCTGACACTGAGACACACACGAGCTGTGCAGGAGCTGACACTGACACACACGGGCCGTACAGGAGCTGACACTGAGACACGCACGGGCCGTAGAGGAGCTGACATTGAGACACACACGGGCCGTACAGGAGCTGACACTGAGACACACACGGGCTGTGCAGGAGCTGACACTGTGACACACACGGGCCGTACAGGAGTTGATACTGAGATACACGGGCTGTGCAGGAGCTGACTCTGAGACACACATGTGCCGTATAGGAGCTGACACTGAGACACACACGAGCTGTGCAGGAGCTGACACTGATACACACACGGGCCGTAGAGGAGCTGACATTGAGACACACACGGGCTGTACAGGAGCTCACACTGAGACACACACGGGCTGTGCAGGAGCTGACACTGTGACACACACGGGCCATACAGGAGTTGATACTGAGACACACGGGCTGTGCAGGAGCTGACACTGAGACACACACGGACCGTACAGGAGCTGACACTGAGACACGCACGGGCCGTACAGGAGCTGACACTGAGACACACACACGGGCCATACAGGAGCTGACACTGAGGCACACATGCGTCATACAGGATTTGACACTGAGACACACACAAGGGCCGTACATGAGCTGACACTGAGACACATCGGGCCATACAGGTGCTGATACTGAGACACACACGGGCCGTACAGGAGCTGACACTGAGACACACACGGGCCGTACAGGAGCTGACACTGAGACTCACAGGGGCCGTGCAGTAGCTGACACTGAGACACACACGGGCCGTACAGGGGCTGATACTGAGACACACAGGGGCCGTACAGGAGCTGACAATGAAACACACACGGGCCGTACAGGAGCTGACACTGAGACACACACGGGCCGTACAGGGGCTGACACTGAGACACACAGGGGTCGTACAAGAGCTGACACTTTGACACACACGGGCCGTACAAGAGCTGACACTGAGACACACACGGGCCGTACAGGAGCTGACACTGAGACACACACGGGCCGTACAGAAGCTGACACTGAGACACACACGGGTCGTACAGGAGCTGACACTGAGACACACACGGACCGTACAGGAGCTGACACTGAGACACTCACGGGCCATACAGGAGCTGACACTGAGACACCCACGGGCCGTACAGGAGCTGACACTGAGACACTCACGGGCCGTACAGGAGCCCACACTGAGACACACACGGGCCGTACAGGAGCTGATACTGAGACACACACGGGCCGTACAGGAGCTGACACTGAGACACACACGGGCCGTACAGGAGCTGACACTGAGACACACATGGACCGTACAGGAGCTGACACTGAGGCACTCACGGACCGTACAGGAGCTGACACTGAGACACACACGGGCCGCACAGGAGCTGACACTGAGACACACACGGGCCGTACAGGTGCTGACACTGACACACACACGGGCCATACAGGAGCTGACACTGAGACACACACGGGCCGTACAGGAGCTGACACTGAGACACACACGGGTCGTACAGGAGCTGACACTGAGACACACACGGACCGTACAGGAGCTGACACTGAGAAACTCACGGGCCGTACAGCAGCTGACACTGAGACACTCACGGGCCGTACAGGAGCTGACACTGAGACACTCACGGGCCGTACAGGAGCTGACACTGAGACACACACGGACCGTACAGGAGCTGACACTGAGACACTCACGGGCCGTACAGGAGCTGACACTGAGACACACACGGATCGTACAGGAGCTGACACTGAGACACACACGGGTCGTACAGGAGCTGACACTGAGACACACACGGGCCGTACAGGAGCTGACACTGAGACACACACGGACCGTACAGGAGCTGACACTGAGACACTCACGGGCCGTACAGGAGCTGACACTGAGACACACACGGACCGTACAGGAGCTGACACTGAGACACACACGGGCCGTACAGGAGCTGACACTGAGGCACTCGCGGGCCGTACAGGAGCCGACACTGATACACACACGGACCGTACAGGAGCTGACACTGAGACAAACACGGACCGTACAGGAGCCGACACTGAGATACACATGGGCCGTACAGGAGCTGACACTGAGACACACACGGGCCGTACAGGAGCAGACACTGAGACACACACGGGCCGTACAGGAGCTGACACTGAGACACACACGGGCCGTACAGGAGCTGACACTGAGGCACTCACGTGCCGTACAGGAGCCAACACTGAGACACACACGGACCGTACAGGAGCTGACACTGAGACACACACGGGCCGTACAGGAGCTGACACTGAGACACTCACGGGCCGTACAGGAGCCAACACTGAGACACACATGGGCCGTACAGGAGCTGACACTGAGACACACACGGGCCGTACAGGAGATGACACTGAGACACACATGGGTCGTACAGGAGCTGACACTGAGACACACACGGGCCGTACAGGAGCTGACACTGAGGCACTCACGGGCCGTACAGGAGCCAACACTGAGACACACACGGACCATACAGGAGCCAACACTGAGACACACACGGACCGTACAGGAGCTGACACTGAGACACACACGGGTTGTACAGGAGCTGACACTGAGACACACACGGGCCGTACAGGAGCTGACACTGAGACACACACGGACCGTACAGGAGCTGACACTGAGATACACACGGGCCGTACAGGAGCTGACACTAAGACACACACGGACCGTACAGGAGCTGACACTGAGACACACACGGGCCGTACAGGAGCTGACACTGAGACTCACACGGGTCGTACAGGAGCTGACACTGAGGCACACACGGGCCGTACAGGAGCTGACACTGTGACACACACGGGCCGTACAGGAGTTGATACTGAGACACACGGGCTGTGCAGGAGCTGACACTGAGACACACACGGACCGTACAGGAGCTGACACTGAGACACACACGGGCCGTACAGGAGCTGACACTGAGACACACACACGGGCCGTACAGGAGCTGACACTGAGACACACACGCGTCATACAGGAGTTGACACTGAGGCACACACGGGCCATACAGGAGCTGACACTGAGACACATCGGGCCATACAGGTGCTGATACTGAGACACACACGGGCCGTACAGGAGCTGACACTGAGACACACACGGGCCGTACAGGAGCTGACACTGAGACACACAGGGGCCGTGCAGTAGCTGACACTGAGACACACACGGGCCGTACAGGGGCTGATACTGAGACACACAGGGGCCGTACAGGAGCTGACACTGGGACACACAGGGGCCGTGCAGTAGCTGACAGTGAAACACACACGGGCCGTACAGGGGCTGATACTGAGACACACAGGGGCCGTACAGGAGCTGACACTGAGACACACACGGGCCGTACAGGAGCTGACACTGAGACACACAGGGGTCGTACAGGAGCTGACACTGTGACACACACGGGCCGTACAAGAGCTGACACTGAGACACACACGGGCCGTACAGGAGCTGACACTGAGACACACACGGGCCGTACAGGGGCTGACACTGAGACACACAGGGGTCGTACAGGAGCTGACACTGTGACACACACGGGCCGTACAAGAGCTGACACTGAGACACACACGGGCCGTACAGGAGCTGACACTGAGACACACACGGGTCGTACAGGAGCTGACACTGAGACACACACGGGCCGTACAGGAGCTGACACTGAGACACACACGGGCCGTACAGGAGCTGACACTGAGGCACTCACGGGCCGTACAGGAGCCAACACTGAGACACACACGGACCGTACAGGAGCTGACACTGAGACACACACGGGCCGTACAGGAGCTGACACTGAGACACACACGGGCTGTGCAGGAGCTGACACTGAGACACACATGGACCGTACAGGAGCTGACACTGAGACACACACGGGCCGTACAGGAGCTGACCCTGAGACACACACACGGGCCATACAGGAGCTGACACTGAGACACACACGCGTCATACAGGAGTTGACACTGAGACACACACGGGCCGTACAGGAGCTGACACTGTGACACACAAGGGCCGTACAGGAGCTGACACTGAGACACATCGGGCCATACAGGTGCTGATACTGAGACACACACGGGCCGTACAGAAGCTGACACTGAAACACACACGGGCCGTACAGGAGCTGACACTGAGACACACAGGGGCCGTGCAGTAGCTGACACTGAGACACACACGGGCCGTACAGGGGCTGATACTGAGACACACAGGGGCCGTACAGGAGCTGACACTGAGACACACACGGGCCGTACAGGAGCTTACACTGAGAAACACACGGGCCGTACAGGGGCTGACACTGAGACACACAGGGGTCGTACAGGAGCTGACACTGTGACACACACGGGCCGTACAAGAGCTGACACTGAGACACACACGGGCCGTACAGGAGCTGACACTGAGACACACACGGGCCATACAGGAGCTGACACTGAGACTCACACGAGTCGTACAGGAGCTGACACTGAGACACACACGGACCGTACAGGAGCTGACACTGAGACACTCACGGGCCGTACAGGAGCTGACACTGAGACACACACGGGCCGTACATGAGCTGACACTGAGACACACACGGGTCGTACAGGAGCTGACACTGTGACACACAGGGGTCGTACAGGAGCTGACACTGAGACACTCACGGGCCGTACAGGAGCTGACACTGAGACACTCACGGGCCGTACAGGAGCTGACACTGAGACACTCACGGGCCGTACAGGAGCCAACACTGAGACACACACGGGCCGTACAGGGGCTGATACTGAGACACACAGGGGCCGTACAGGAGCTGACACTGAGACACACACGGGCAGTACAGGAGCTGACACTGAGGCACTCGCGGGCCGTACAGGAGCCAACACTGAGACACACACGGACCGTACAGGAGCTGACACTGAGACAAACACGGACCGTACAGGAGCTGACACTGAGACACACACGGGCCGTACATGAGCTGACACTGAGACACTCACGGGCCGTACAGGAGCTGACACTGAGACACGCACGGGCCGTACAGGAGCCAACACTGAGACACACACGGGCCGTACAGGAGCTGACACTGAGACACACACGGGCCGTACAGGAGCTGACACTGAGGCACTCACGGGCCGTACAGGAGCCAACACTGAGACACACACGGACCGTACAGTAGCTGACACTGAGACACACACGGGTTGTACAGGAGCTGACACTGAGACACACACGGGCCGTACAGGAGCCAACACTGAGACACACACGGACCGTACAGGAGCTGACACTGAGACACACACGGACCGTACAGGAGCTGACACTGAGACACACACGGGCCGTACAGGGGCTGACACTGAGACACACACGGGTCGTACAGGAGCTGACACTGAGGCACGCACGGGCCGTACAGGAGCTGACACTGAGACACACACGGGCTGTGCAGGAGCTGACACTGTGACACACACGGGCCGTACAGGAGTTGATACTGAGACACACGGGCTGTGCAGGAGCTGACACTGAGGCACACACGGACCGTACAGGAGCTGACACTGAGACACACACGGGCCGTACAGGAGCTGACACTGAGACACACACACGGGCCGTACAGGAGCTGACACTGAGACACACAGGGGCCGGAGACACACACGGGCCGTACAGGGGCTGATACTGAGACAAACACGGGCCGTACAGGAGCTGACACTGAGACACACAGGGGCCGTGCAGTAGCTGACACTGAGACACACACGGGCCGTACAGGAGCTGACACTGAGACACACACATGGGCCGTACAGGAGCTGACACTGAGACACACAGGGGCCATGCAGTAGCTGACACTGAGACACACACGGGCCGTACAGGAGTTGACACTGAGACAAACACGGGCCGTACAGGAGCTGACACTGAGACACATCGGGCCATACAGGTGCTGATACTGAGACACACACGGGCCGTACAGGAGCTGACACTGAGACACACACGGGCCGTACAGGAGCTGACACTGAGACACACAGGGGCCGTGCAGTAGCTGACACTGAGACACACACGGGCCGTACAGGGGCTGATACTGAGACACACAGGGGCCGTGCAGGAGCTGACACTGAGACGCACACGCGCCGTACAGGAGCTGACACTGAGACACACACGGGCCGTACAGGGGCTGACACTGAGACACACAGGGGTCGTACAGGAGCTGACACTGTGACACACACGGGCCGTACAAGAGCTGACACTGAGACACACACGGACCGTACAGGAGTTGATACTGAGACACACGGGCTGCGCAGGAGCTGACACTGAGACACACACGGGCCGTACAGGAGCTGACACTGAGACACACATGTGCCGTATAGGAGCTGACACTGAGACACACACGAGCTGTGCAGGAGCTGACACTGATACACACACGGGCCGTACAGGAGCTGACACTGAGACACACACGGGCTGTACAGGAGCTGACACTGAGACACACACGGGCTGTGCAGGAGCTGACACTGTGACACACACGGGCCGTACAGGAGTTGATACTGAGACACACGGGCTGTGCAGGAGCTGACACTGAGACACACACGGACCGTACAGGAGCTGACACTGAGACACACACGGGCCGTACAGTAGCTGACACTGAGACACACACACGGGCCATACAGGAGCTGACACTGAGACACACACGCGTCATATAGGAGTTGACACTGAGACACACACGGGCCGTACAGGAGCTGACACTGTGACACACAAGGGCCGTACAGGAGCTGACACTGAGACACATCGGGCCATACAGGTGCTGATACTGAGACACACACGGGCCGTACAGGAGCTGACACTGAGACACACACGGGCCGTACAGGAGCTGACACTGAGACACACAGGGGCCGTGCAGCAGCTGACACTGAGACACACACGGGCCGTACAGGGGCTGATACTGAGACACACAGGGGCCGTGCAGGAGCTGACACTGAGACACACACGGGCCGTACAGGAGCTGACACTGAGACACACACGGGCCATACAGGGGCTGACACTGTGACACACAGGGGTCGTACAGGAGCTGACACTGTGACACACACGGGCCGTACAAGAGCTGACACTGAGACACACACGGGCCGTACAGAAGCTGACACTGAGACACACACGGGCCGTACAGGAGCTGACACTGAGACACACACGGGTCGTACAGGAGCTGACACTGAGACGCACACGGGCCGTACAGGAGCTGACACTGAGAAACTCACGGGCCGTACAGGAGCTGACACTGAGGCACTCGCGGGCCGTACAGGAGCCGACACTGAGACACACACGGGTCGTACAGGAGCTGACACTGAGACACACACGGGCTGTACAGGAGCTGACACTGAGACACACACGGGCCGTACAGGAGCTGTCACTGAGACACTCACGGGCCGTACAGGAGCTGACACTGAGACACACACGGGCCGTACAGGAGCTGACACTGAGACACACACGGGCCGTACAGGAGCTGACACTGAGGCACTCGCGGGCCGTACAGGAGCCAACACTGAGACACACACGGACCGTACAGGAGCTGACACTGAGACACACACGGGCCGTACATGAGCTGACACTGAGACACTCACGGGCCGTACAGGAGCTGACACTGAGACACTCACGGGCCGTACAGGAGCCAACACTGAGACACACACGGGCCGTACAGGAGCTGACACTGAGACAGACACGGGCCGTACAGGAGCTGACACTGAGACACTCACGGGCCGTACAGGAGCCAACACTGAGACACACACGGACCGTACAGGAGCCAACACTGAGACACACACGGACCGTACAGGAGCTGACACTGAGACACACACGGGTCGTACAGGAGCTGACACTGAGACACACACGGACCATACAGGAGCCAACACTGAGACACACACGGACCGTACAGGAGCTGACACTGAGACACACACGGGCCGTACAGGAGCTGACACTGAGACACACACGGACTGTACAGGAGCTGACACTGAGACACACACGGGCCGTACAGGAGCTGACACTAAGACACACACGGGCCGTACAGGAGCCAACACTGAGACACACACGGACCGTACAGGAGCTGACACTGAGACACACACGGGTCGTACAGGAGCTGACACTGAGACACACACGGACCGTACAGGAGCTGACACTGAGACACACACGGGCCGTACAGGAGCTGACACTGAGACACACACGGACCGTACAGGAGCTGACACTGAGACACACACGGGCCGTACAGGAGCTGACACTGAGACACACACGGGTCGTACAGGAGCTGACACTGAGACACTCACGGGCCGTACAGGAGCCAACACTGAGACACACACGGACCGTACAGGAGCTGACACTGAGACACACACGGACCGTACAGGAGCTGACACTGAGACACACACGGACCGCACAGGAGCTGACACTGAGACACTCACGGGCCGTACAGGAGCTGACACTGTGACACACACGGGTCGTACAGGAGCTGACACTGAGACACACACGGACCGTACAGGAGCTGACACTGAGACACACACGGACCGTACAGGAGCTGACACTGAGACACACACGGACCGTACAGGAGCTGACACTGAGACACTCACGGGCCGTACAGGAGCTGACACTGAGACACACACGGGTCGTACAGGAGCTGACACTGAGACACACACGGACCGTACAGGAGCTGACACTGAGACACACACGGGTCGTACAGGAGCTGACACTGAGACACACACGGACTGTACAGGAGCTGACACTGAGACACACACGGACCGTACAGGAGCTGACACTGAGACACTCAAGGGCCGTACAGGAGCTCACACTGTGACACACACGGGCCGTACAGGAGCTGACACTGAGACACTCACGGGCCGTACAGGAGCCAACACTGAGACACACACGGGCCGTTCAGGAGCTGACACTGAGACACACACGGGCCGTACAGGAGCTGACACTGAGACACACACGGGCCGTTCAGGAGCTGACACTGAGACACACACGGACCGTACAGGAGCTGACACTGAGACACACACGGGCCGTACAGGAGCCAACACTGAGACGCACACGGGCCGTACAGGAGCTGACACTGAGACACACACACGGGTCGTACAGGACCTGACACTGAGACACTCACGGGCCGTACAGGAGCTGACACTGAGACACATACGGGTCGTACAGGAGCTGACACTGAGACACACACGGACCGTACAGGAGCTGACACTGAGACACACACACGGGTCGTACAGGAGCTGACACTGAGACACACACGGACCGTAGAGGAGCTGACACTGAGACACACACGGGTCGTACAGGAGCTGACACTGAGACACACACGCGTCATACAGGAGTTGACACTGAGACACACACGGGCCATACAGGAGCTGACACTGAGACACATCGGGCCATACAGGTGCTGATACTGAGACACACACGGGCCGTACAGGAGCTGACACTGAGACACACACGGGCCGTACAGGAGCTGATACTGAGACACACACACGGGTCGCACAGGATCTGACACTGAGACACACACGGACCGTACAGGAGCTGACACCGAGACACACACGGGTCGTACAGGAGCTGACACTGAGACACACACGGACCGTACAGGAGCTGACACTGAGACACTCACGGGCCGTGCAGGAGCTGACACTGAGACACACACGGACCATACAGGAGCTGACACTGAGACACTCACGGGCCGTACAGGAGCTGACACTGAGACACACACGGACCGTACAGGAGCTGACACTGAGACATACACAATGCTTTCAATGCTGCGTGGCTGTCAGTTACGATGGAGTGTGGCGCTTTGAACGGTCTCACTCTGTGAGCAGGACTGACTGATGGTTTGGTTCTCTGGTCAGGTGACGATGTCGGAGTTTGCGACCCGAGGCAGTACCATTGTTACCGTGACAGCGACTGACCGAGATTCCGGAGAGAATGGACAAATCCTTTACCGGCTGATGTCTCCATCAACTGGGGCGTTTTCCATTGACCCGCACAACGGTGGGTGACCCCTGAACCCGGGGGGCTGGGGGAGTGGCGTTTGGGTGGCGGTTGGGGGGTGGTGGGGAGGGTCGGGTCGGGGTTCGGGTGTTCGGGCGGGTGGGTGGGGGACGGGGGTTTGGGCAGGGGAGAGTGGGGGGTGTTTGGATGGGGAGGGGAGGGTGGGAGGGGTCGGGAGGGAGAGTGGGGGGTGGGGCAGGGGTTTGCGCAGGGGACGGGTGGGTGGGGTCGGGAGGGAGTGTGAGGGGCTTTGAGCTGGGGAGGGGAAGGTGGGAGCAGAGGTTTGGGCGGGGGAGGGGAGGGTGGGGTTTCGGGCGGGGGAGGGGTGGGTGGAAAGGGCGGGTTTGGATGGGGGGGCGGGGGTTCGGGCGGGGGAGGGTTGTGTGGGGGCAGGGGTTCGGGCGGGGGAGGGGTGGGTGGAGGGTCGGGTGGAGGGGTGGGTTTGGATGGGGAAGGGAGGGTGGGGTGCGGGGGTTTGGGCGGGGGACGGGCGGGTGGGGTTGGGAGGGTGAGTGGGGTGCGATGGTGGGGGTGAGGGTGAGGGTGGGGGAAGGTCGGGGGACGGGCGGGTGGGGGGTGGGGGTGGGGCCGCTTTGGGTGGGGTGGGTGAGTGGGGGGTGTTTGGATGGCGATCCCGGGCGAGTCCCGCTTTGTACCCTGTGGTTTGTGATTATTCTGTCCTCGGTTTCAGGGACGCTGTTCACTGTGCGAGAAATGGAGTTGGGGGTCTCGGAGCCCCTGGATGTGGTGATTGAGGCGCGAGACCGAGGCTCTCCCGCTCTTTCCTCTTATACCACTGTCCAGATCCAGGTCCTGGACGTCAATGACCACTCGCCGTACTTCAGTCGGGGAGAGTATGCGGCCCAGGTATTGGAGGACCTGCGACCTGGCAGCACCATCCTCACCTTTGAAGCCACTGACCAGGACACCTCGCGGGACAACAGCGGCCTGGATTACACCATTGTCAGCGGGAATACTGCTAATGTTTTCCAGATCGAGAGCAGAGTGCGGTTTGTAGACGGGCATTTCAAGACTCTGGGCTCCATTGTCCTGCTCGATGGCCTGGATTTCGAAATGGTCTCCATTTACAATTTAACCATTGCGGCGTCAGATCGCGGGATCCCTCAGCGCAGCTCGACCGTGTCCGCCATCATAACGATCCAGGACGTGAATGATAACCCTCCTGTCTTCAACCGCACGCAGTACACGGTGATGGTGAGCGAGAGCGTTGCCGTGGGCACCGAGATCGTCCGGGTGGCAGCTCACGATCCGGATTCAGGCTGGAACGCTGTCCTCCGCTACACTATCACCTCTGGCGATGAGAATGGGCAGTTTGAGGTGAGCGAGGTGACGGGAATCGTGAGACTGGTGAAGCCCCTGGACCGAGAGTCTCGGGATCGACACATCTTCATTGTCCAGGTGACCGACAGCCAGAGTCCTCGCACCAACTTTGCGCTGGTCCCGTTGACAGTGGAGGTCAAGGACGTGAATGACAATCACCCCTTCTTCCCGATGGAAACACTGAGCGCCAACATCCGGGAGAACCTGCCGGCGCACTCGCTCGTGGCCAAAGTCCACGCCATTGACTTCGATTGCGGAATATTTGGAGAGCTGCGATACACGATAATCAGCCAGCCTGTCTCCCAGTCAGGGCTCGCAAAAGCCAAAGACATTTTTTACATCAACCAATCCACAGGGGAAATGCGCACAAAACTCTCCTTCGACTTTGAGAAGCTCAACTCTTTCCAAGTTGTGGTGAAAGCAGTGGATGTTGGGAATTCCTCAGCCACAGTCACGGTCCAGGTCCTGGTCACCGGTGAGGATGAGTATGATCCCGTGTTTGTCCACCCAACGTACAATTTTGCTGTCCCAGAGAATGCCAAGAAGGGCCAGAGCATCGGACAGGTGGTGGCCACGGATGAGGATGGGGGGCTGGATGGGATCATTCTCTACTCTCTGTTGACACCATCACAGTATTTTGAGGTGAACAAGACCACAGGTGACATCATTCTCAAGATGGACAGTCAGAGACACCAGAGCAAGCGGTCAAAGAGAGAAACGCGGACAATGACTCTGAACATCCAAGCCAAGAGCCCATTGGCTACTTCCAGGTCCACCATCACCCAAGCAAGTGTTGACATTACCCAGACCTCCTTTGGACTGGCTCCCGAGGTGAACTTGCTGCTGATTGTCGCCTTGGCAGCATCTCTGGGCATTGGAGGGATTCTCGCAATCATTGGCTTGGCTCTGGTGATTGTACGAGCCAGGAGGAAGAAGAATCGCGAGGAAATGGGCTCACAACTCAACAACATTCAAGACAACACCTTGCAGAAATTGGGAGCTGATGATGCCACACTGCCGGCTAGTGACCGCATCTACCACCAAACCCTGCCGGGATACTCGGCCGATCCCACAGTGGTGGGAGGCCCGTACAGCAGAGGTGACTCGATAGACCCCTCGCACTCCAGTGGCCGTGGATCCGCTGAGGCTGCAGAGGACGATGAAATTCGGATGATAAATGAGTACCCACGGGTAAGCAGCATCACCTCCTCCATGCAGGAGCACGTGTCTACGCGTGGCCCGGACTCCGGCATCCAGCAAGATGCTGACCAGATGTCCGACATCTCCACTGACCCAGGGATGGAGTGGTTTAAGCACAAGAAAAGTAGCAGTGTCCTGATGCCAGGGCAGCAGCAGGTGTACAGAGATGACGGAGGTGGATATATGGGGACGGGAGTGGGGCTGGGAGTTTCTCACGCTAAGGACTATGTCTTTGCTGAAGATGGTCGCCCGTCAGCCCAAGGATCCCTGACAGCCATTGTCGCCAGTGATGAGGAGCTCAGAGGCAGCTACAACTGGGACTATCTCCTCAACTGGTGCCCGCAGTTCCAACCGTTGGCCAACGTCTTCACCGAGATCGCCAGGCTCAAGGACGAGAGTGCACCTCGCAAACACTTCCAGCCCAAACCCAAGGTGGACCCCAAACCTCGCATCGATCCTCCTCCGCTCATCACCTCTGTGGCCCACCCCAACGCCATGTCCGTACCCCCTCGACTGGCAGTGGGTCGCACCCACAGTCACGTGACAGCGATGCCACGCTCCCCCATCACCAGTGACGCCTCCATAGCATCAGCAGCCATGTCTCCCAGCTTCTCACCGTCACTCTCACCCCTGGCTGCTCGATCACCAGCCGTATCCCCCTTCGATGTTTCCCAAGGACCCTCAACCTCAATTATTAGCACTGAACATTCCTTAGACAATCCCGAGGAACCAGAATTACGAATTTAATTTCCACCTTGCTCACCAGCACTGGCCTTCACTCTCACTCAGGACGGCAGCGATTGGGCTGAGATCACAGGTGCAACCGTCTAAACATTGTGGCTTTGCCTAAAGAAATAGAAAGAGATGAACACCAGTCTAAGAAAAAAACATGGAACATTCCAGTCTCCAGTGGGTACAGGTCCACGGAATAAAATCTGCACCTAATTCGCCATCACCTGGAGACCAGACACAATCTGATTCACACCCACAGAGAGCTGAGGTGGGGAGTAGAAAAATGTCAGAGAGATGGAACAGTGGCCTCTAATCTAAGGATGGGGCTTAAATAGATTAATATGGCAGTGTAGAGGGAGCTTTACTCTGTATCTAACCCATGCTGTACCTGCCCCGGGAGTGTTTGATGGGACAGTGTAGAAGGAGCTTTACTTTGTATCTAACCCGTGCTGTACCTGCCCTGGGAGTGTTTGATGGGACAGTGTAGAGGGAGCTTTACTCTGTATCTAACCCATGCTGTACTTGCCCTGGGAGTGTTTGATGGGACAGTGTAGATGGAGAATTTCACTGTATCTAACCCGTGCTGTACCTGCCCTGGGAGTGTTTGATGGGACAGTGTAGAGGGAGCTTTAATCTGTATCTAACCCGTGCTGTACCTGCCCCGGGAGTGTTTGATGGGACAGGTTAAGGTCTGGTGAGTTCATAACCCTGATGGTGAGTTACAGCCAAGGTTAGGATTAGGGTTCAGTTAGGTTTAGGGTTAGGTTTAGGGTTTAGGTGAGCTCAGAAACCTGATCCTGGTCCCAGTTTGGAGTTCCGTGTGAAGGGGAGGGAATACAATTTCCATTTTTAAGCTCTTGTAAGTTTCTTAAAATTGGATAAATCCCTTTGCCCAGTCAGAGAGCATTCACAGCCTGTGGGTCCCAGAGCCACAAAGGTGTTCTACACCAGTTTGACAGCTGGTTACAAGGACCTCTACCCCCTCACACCTGAACTCTGCCCTCACCCTGAAACATATGGGATGACCTTTGAGAACAATTCTGTTAAAAGTTTTCTTATGTTTTTGGTGAATCGAATTAACCTGCAGAATGTGTGTTGCGTTTCCAGCTGCACATTCTTGAGTTTCAGATTGGAGGTCCTGACCAGGGACCATGTGAGAGGTTGGCAGCGGCTAGTTCTCCTCTTGGTTGTGTTTTGTGACAGTCAGTGACAGTGTGACAGTGTTATGTGACAATCAGTGACAGTGTCACTGTGTTATTTAACAGTCTGTAACAGTGTTATGTGACAATGTTAATGATAGTCTGTGACAGTGTTCATGATAGTCAGTGACAGTGCGACAATGTTATGTGACAGTATGACAGTGTTAATGATAGTCAGTGACAGTGTTAATGATAGTCACTGACGGTGTGACAGTGTTGTGTGACAGTGTTAATGACAGTCAATGACAGTGTGACAGTGTTATGTGACAGTGTGACAGTGTTATGTGACAGTGTTAATAATAGTGACAGTATGACAAGTATTATGTGACAGGGTAACAATGTTATGACGGTGTGACAATGTTATGTGACAGTGTGACAGTGTTAATGATAGTCAATGACAGTGTGACAGTGTTATGTAACAGTGTGACAGTGCTAATGATATACAGTGACAGTGTGACAGTGTTAATGATAGTCTGTGACAGTGTTATGTGACAGTGTGACAATGTTAATGACAGTCAGTGTGACAGTATTATGTGACAGTGTGATAATGTTATGACAGTGTGACAATGTTACGTGACAGTGTGACAATGTTATGTGACAGTGTGACAGTGTTAATGATAGTCAATGACAGTGACAGTGTTATGTGACAGTGGGACAGTGTTATGTGACAGTGTGACAGTGTTAATGACAGTCAGTAACAGTGTGACAGTGTTATCTGACAGTCCGTGACAGTGTTATGTGATAGTCAGTGACAGTGTGACAATGTTATATGACACACTCCCTCCTGCCAACTGCCCGGAATCCTAAACAAGCCCTGAGATCATTTGAGGAAAATCCAATGTAAATAAAGATTAGGCTTCCAGCTTTAAGGATGTAAACCATCACTTCCCTACTCTCATCCTTAATTTGCACAAATGTTGTGTAAATAGTGTTTGCAATTTACCTGGAGACTGTTAAAGGACAAATTCCCTCTCAATGGCCCGTGAAGTCTGGCCTGTTGGTAAATTGCCTCTAAGATACTTTGCAAGGTTCGGCAGTAGATGACATCATCGCACCGCCAATCACATTTGCATATGTTTAATATTTTTATTGTATTCTAAACGCACGTTGCGGATTGGGGCCGAGCGCAGGGACTGAGGTCCCCAGCGGCTGCTCAGAGGCGTTGAACTGGAGACCAGGATCCTTCGCTCTGCCACCAACAACCATCCCCTCAGCGCCGACACACAATTCCATTCCTGTTTCTTGAAACTCCGCACATTCCATCAGACTGCGTCTAGAATGTTCCATTCGGGAGGTTAAGGAGTGTCCAACCCATGTGGTACCTGGAAGATACAAAAACAATGGGGACAATGCTCAGGGACTGTGGGAGTGGACGATGAAGAGCGACATCCAACAGCACAGACAGTCTCAGCGAGGTTGTCTGGTCCTGAGATCTTTGGGCAACTTTCTTGCTAAATGGAGGATCCCATTTCTCTGACCAAGAAACAGACGCAGTTTGTTACTCAATCACAACTTCTAATTTTTCAATATTTTTCTCCCTTCTGTTGCTCAAGCTGTTGACTCCTCACTGGGGTACGGGTTCCACACGCACTGGTACCTTTATCCTAGTGGCCTGTTTTCCTAATACAGCCCTAAACATTGAGTGTCGACACATGCTCTTTCAATCAGGAGTCACTGGGCAGTGATCAGGAGCAGGAACCCTGGCTGAATTCCCCTCTCTCTAACCCAGGGGTCACTGGGCAGTGATCTGGAGCAGGAACCCTGGCTGATTTCCCCTCTCTCTAACCCAGGGGTCACTGGGCAGTGATCTGGAGCAGGAACCCTGGCTGATTTCCCCTCTCTCTAACCCAGGGGTCACTGGACAGTGATCAGGAGCAGGAACCCTGGCTGATTTCCCCTCTCTCTAACCCAGGGGTCACTGGGCAGTGATCTGGAGCAGGAACCCTGGCTGATTTCCCCTCTCTCTAACCCAGGGGTCACTGGACAGTGATCAGGAGCAGGAACCCTGGCTGATTTCCTCTCTCTCTAACCCACGGGTCACTGGGCAGTGATCAGGAGCAGGAACCCTGGCTGATTTCCCCTCTCTCTAACCCAGGGGTCACTGGACAGTGACCAGGAGCAGGAACCCTGGCTGATTTCCCCTCTCTCTAACCCAGGGGTCACTGATGTCAGTTGTAGTCTCAATTTCTGCCTTGAATGAGATCAGTAACTTAGCAGAGGCTGGGGATGGAGCCTGTGCCTTTCCTGTTCTGGGTGGCTCAGTAACACACTAGGCTGCGCATCGAAACACTGGGACCCTGTGGGAGCCTGACTGTTCAGCCCTGATTATTCCCTACTTCACCCAGTGGAATGGGATGGGTGCCGGCCACATTCCCGATTCACACCCTGCCCAATTTCACTCTCCATTGAAGCCCTGTTTTCCCCAGGATGGGTTAGATAAAGCCGGGGCTGTTATGTGAACTGTCATGGTTTGATATTCCAGTGGAGCTCTGGTCACCCGGGACAGTCAGTGGGAGGGAGGGAGCAGAGCTGCTGACACGGGGGCCCAAATCACCTGGTAAACCACAAACTCATTAATGCAGAGCAGGAGGAGCCTGATTCCAGAGGAGGAGGAGCCTGATTCCAGAGGAGGGGCCTGACCCCCACTGGAAGGGCCTGGCCCCAGAGGAGAGCCCTGGCCCAGTGGAGAGCCCTGGCCCCAGAGAAGAGCCCTGGTCCAGTGGAGAGCCCTGGCCCCAGAGAAGAGCCCTGGCCCAGTGGAGAGCCCTGGCCCCAGTGGAGAGCCCTGGCCCCAGTGGAGAGCCCTGGCCCAGTGGAGAGCCCTGGCCCTAGTGGAGAGCCCTGGCCCTAGTGGAGAGCCCTGGCCCTAGTGGAGAGCCCTGGCCCCAGTGGAGAGCCCTGGCCCCAGTGGAGAGCCCTGGCCCCAGTGGAGAGCCCTGGCCCCAGTGGAGAGCCCGGCCCCAGAGAAGAGCCCTGGCCCAGTGGAAGGGTCGCTGAAGTTTGGGTGTGGTCGCCTTCTGTATTTTTACCTAACGATTTATTCGGAAACGTGCGGAAGATACAAAGACCTTATTTATTTTTACACTTTGTAATATAAGAGCTGTGTTTTGTACTCTGATGTAATAGAATTGCATGAATCTCAAGGTGAAGGAACGTTTTGTTTAATGGCAGCCCCAAGGGTCAGGTATTCTTTAATCTCTGTGCCATATTGGTCCAACATTTATAAACAGACGTTTCATTAAATCCATCGATTTGTACAAAGCTTTGCCTCAATGTTTAATGTTCCGGAGATGTAACTTTACATATAATATCCTGTCAGTTCCTGCTGCTCTAAATTGCGATGCCCAGATCTATATTGGGATCTGTCTGTATAAAGCCATCACGAACCGTTTACTCTCCCTGACAGCGGAATGTGTCATTGCAACTTTACATCCGTGGCTTTTACTTGAAAATAGGACAGACTGTCTACAGGCTGTAAAATGGGTTGAATTATGAGCCAGTCCAATTCTTCCTCGACCTCTAGCCCTGCTTCACCTGAATCATGCTCTTGACTCCCATGGATGCTCATCAGTGAATCAATAAACCACTAAAGCAAAATACCACAGACACTGGAAATCGGAACTAAAAGCAGAAAACGCTCAGCAGGTCAGGCAGCATCTGTGGAGAGAGAAACAGAGTTAACGTTTCAGGTCGATGACAAATAAAAGGTTTTTATCTCAAAGGTAAGTTTAGTTCGGTCCATCTGCTTTATGTTTCCATAGAAATGCACATCCCATCACAGCCCCTAATGATCCCAGTGATTTGCCTCTATCCCGAGTCTATGGGTCACAGTTTCTGTTCCCAGTTATAAGAACATAAGAAATAGGAGCTGGATTCGGTCATTCGGCCCCTCGAGCCTGCTCCGCCATTCAATGAGATCATGGCTGATCATCCAAATTCAGTACCCGGTCCCTGCCTTCTCCCCATATCCCTTGATCTCTATAGCCTTAAGAAGTATATCTAACTCCTTCTTGAATATATTTAATGAATTGGCCTCTACTGCCTTCTGTGGTAGAGAATTCCACAGGTTCACCACTCTCTGGGTGAAGAAATTCCTCCTCATCTCTGTCCTAAATGGCTTACCCCTTATCCTTAGACTGTGACCCCTGGTTCTGGACTCCCCGACCATCGGGAACATCTTTCCTGCATCTAGTCTGTCCAGTCCTGTCAGAATTTTATAAGTTTCAATGAGATCCCCTCTCATTCTTCTAAACTCTAGCGAGTATAAGCCTAATCGACGCAATCTCTCCTCATACGTCATTCCTGCCATCCCAGGTATCAGTCTGGTGAATCTTCGCTGCACTCCTTCCATGGCAAGAACATCCTTCCTCAGATAAGGTGACCAAAACTGCACACAATACTCAAGATGTGGTCTCACCAAGGCCCTGTACAACTGCAGCAAGACATCCTTGTTCCTGTACTCGAAGCCTCTCGCTACGAAGGCCAACATACCATTTGCCATTAGACGCAAATTTCGTGGCACAGTATATGTGGGCTCCTCGCATCCACTTCCACTGAAGTTGTGGAGAGCTCTGGCTGGCACACAGCGGCACATTACAGGATGGCTCAGGGACTGAGGGAGAGGGCGCAGGTTCTCGGACGTGGCGCTGGAGGTCCTGGTGGAGGAGCTCCAGAGGAGGAGGGATGTCCTGTACCTGCAGGGGGGAAGGAGTCCACCTCGCCCTCCTGTCCCTCTCTCCTGCAGCAGCTGGTGCTGCTCTGCCTGGCCTCATGTCCTCCTCCCATTCCTCCCCCAGACCAAGGGGGACACCTAACAAGAGGCCCATGACCAAGCACTCCCCTTTCCCTGGAGTCTCCAATAAAGTGGAGTAGCTCAGCACTCACTGTTTTTAGGTGAAGCCGAAGAGAATTTGCAGAATAAATGTTGCTCGAGTGTTGGTTAAGTTTTGACAAAGTGTCCCAGAAAGTCTCCTGATCTGTTTCAGAGGTCCTGTTCACAGCTCCAGCAGCAAGTGAACATGAAGTGGTGAATATCCCTTTAAGTAGCGCTTGAAAACGACATAAATGCCATGTTTACTCCCAATCAGCTGGTTGCTGTTACGAGCCCCCAAAATGCTGCACAGCCTCAAGTGACAATCAGCTGTTTAACAATCCTCCGGGTGGCTGTTCCTAGCGCACGCATCAACTCCTTTACCAAGATGGCGTCTTGCACTAAACGTGGGCTAAATCGGCGTTTCAGCTTAAGGCCCCACCTTGGCCACCTTTTACCTCTTTAGTGCCTAAAGTATTGGGCAAAAATCACCCCCAGTCTGCCCACAGCAAAGAATCATAGAATCGTACAGCACAGAAGGAGGCCATTCAGCCCATCGGGCCTGTGCCGGCTCTTTGAACGAGCTCTCCAATTAGTCCCACTCCCCCCTGCTCTTTCCCCACAGCCCTGCGAATTTCTCCTTTTCAAGTATTCAATTCCCTTTTGAAAGTTATTATTGAATCTGCTTCCACCGCCCTTTCAGGCAGTGCATTCCAGATCACAACAACTCGCTGCGTAAAAACATTCTCCTCATCTCCCCTCTGGTTCTTTTGCCAATTACCTTAAATCTGTGTCCTCTGGTTACCAACCCGCCTTATTTACTCTATCAAAACCCCTCATGATTTTGAATACCTCAATCAAATCTCTTCTCAACCTTCTCTGCTCTAAGGAGAACAACCCCAGCTTCGCCAGTCTCTCCACGTAACTGAAGTCCCTCATCCCTGGGACCATTCTAGTAAATCTCCTCCGCACCCTCTCCAAGACCTCGACATCCTTCCTAAAGTGCGGTGCCCAGAATTGGCCACAATACTCCAGCTGGGGCCTCACCAGGGATTTATAAAGGAGTACGATCCACTCCGACCTCAGGTTGCATCACACCCATTTAAAGAGTAACTCTGTTCTGAAATAAATGTAAGGAGAAAGCAAGCCTGGCTCAGGGACGAACCTCCGGACTGTCCGGGAGTCTCACCGGATTGAGGGTTTATTCCTGGGCACTGCTACCCGCGACTTTGCCTTCGGAGATGGTGGAACCACTCGTCTGCTCGTCTCAGCTGCCCGACCTGACACTCCTACCCCTCTGCCCCATTCCCACGCTCCTCCAAACCCCTGCCCCCTCACCCCTAACCCCCAACCCTCTGACCCCGCACCCCTCCCTACCCCTGTCCCTCCAAACCCCTGCCCCCTCGCCCCTAACCCCCCAACCCTCTGACCCCACACCCCTCCCTACCCCTGTCCCTCCAAACCCCTGCCCCCTCGCCCTTAACCCCCCAACCCTCTGACCCCACACCCCTCCCTACCCCTGTGCCTCCCTACCCCTGCCTCCTAACCCCCACCCCAGCTCCCGTTCTCCCACCCGAGCCCCAACCCCCAATATCATGGAGCGTCCTGAGTGACTCGGATCTCACAACCGGAGGCTTCCAGCTCACAGGATCACAGGAATAAACTGCTATTGTAGATTTAGTGCTGAGAGGACTCAGGACAATAGATGGAGTTACTGTGTGGAAACAGTCCAGGGTTATCGATCCCTCTGGGCCAATCCAGACATCTAGCCTGACTGGTGGCTCGCTCCCAGATTGTGGTTTGGACAGTAACGATCTCTGCAGTGTTACACAATCCAACATTTCCCCCACGCCAGGGCTTCCAGGAAAGTAGGTGTCAGACTTGGAGCGGATGGGGCGGACAGTCCTGGCTCTGAGCTCAGGAAGCTTTGATCGATTGATCCGACAGCACTCGTAGGTTTCCAAAGCCCAGGGTTAGTGCTGATGAGGATAGCAACCCCGCAGGGCTGGGAGCAGGCCCACAATGTTAGTGCATGGGTTAGGGAGCCAGGAACAGCAAGAGACTGAGCCAAGCACAGCACATTTGTCCTTCACATTAGACTCTGTCAATCCAACTAAACTGCAGGTGCACGAGAAGGCAGCAGGAAGCAGGCGGGTTCCCAAACATTACTGAGGGCAGAACAGAGCGGCTGCTAAATAACACAGGACTGCAATATCTCCGGGACTCAATCGTGTCCTTATTTCATCTTCTGTCCAGGACCCAGGAGTGTAAGTGTTCTGGCCTGACCTGATAAAATTACAGAGGAGTAGGAAAAATGAGTGTCGATACCACAGGAATTCACTAGAAACAGAAGCCCAGAAATTAAACTCGTGCTGCACAGTGACCACAGTGAGTGACCCTTACCCTGAATAAACAGTGACTCTATACAGTGACCACTGAGAGTGACCCTTACCCTGAATAAACAGTGTCTCTGTACAGTTACACAGTGAGTGATCTTTACCCTGAATAAACAGTGACTCTGCACAGTGACCACTAAGAGTGACCCTTGTTAGATCCGTGGTTCAGTGGATAAATAATTACACGGATGCTGTACATTAACAAATAACAGGTCTTTACTGGAGGAGGGTAATCTCTAGACTGGGGTACAGAGGCATGCGCACAGCTTATATACCGGTGTGGTCACTGCCGGTACTACAGTATACAGGAGCTGTAAAAAGTAGTTCTGACTTAAAGCACATACACTACAATTCCTCCCTTTTTAGATTAATAATACCCCCTTAATATTCAAATAACAATTACATTTTTACATGTACATTCAATAACAAAAGTCCATTTATAGATTCAGTCTTTGGGGCGGCTTCCTGACCCTTTCGGGATAGCACCTTTCCGGAGGTTCTTGTTCTTGGTGCAGAGGCGATTCTGACCCCCTTTCATCGGGTAGTTCACCGGGTTCCACTGCTACTGGGTCTGAAGTAGATACTACCGGTATGTCGGGTTCATCCCCAGGTACTCGAGACATGGGGTTGACGCATTCCTGTGATGCTAAGATCTGATCGACGTGGCGTCTCACAATGTTCTCCCCGACATCCACTGTGTACATTAATGGCCCCTGCCTTGTACATATCGTTCCGGGTTGCCACTTCTCTGTTCGATAGTCCCAGGCCAAGACTGGTTGCCCTACATTGAAGCTCCTTGTCGGCTTCTCGTTGATGTGCTGGAATTATTTGTCCTCAACATTTCTTCGCACATTTGGTCTGAGCAAGTCCAGACGAGATCTCAACCTTCGGTTAAAGAACATCATGGCCGGGGTCTGGTTGGTAACTGCATGTGTCGCGTTTCGGTAGGCTAATAAGAAATTGTCCATCTTATGCTGTAGTGGAATTTTCTCGTCGCACATGGTGTTTATCGCCTTCTTAAAGGTTTGTACGAACCTCACAGCCAATCCATTGGTGGCTGGATGATACGGGGCGGATGTGTAATGCCTTACCCCATTCCTTTTTATGAATTTTTGGAACTCGTCGGACACGAACTGTGGTCCATTATGAGAGCAGATCTGCTCTGGCAACCCGTTTCTGGCAAATATGGTCCGTAGGACTGCAATCATTTTCTCTGCAGTGGTTGAAGACATCTTTATCACCTCAGGCCACTTTGAATGAGCATTCACTGCTATTAAGAACATTGAGTCCATGAATGGACCAGCGAAATCAATGTGCACCCATTGCCATGGAGAGGAGGGCCACTCCCATGGGTGTAGAGGGGCATGTGGTGGTGCATTTTGGACCTTCTGGCATCCTAAGCAGCTCTTAGTTAGGTCTTTGATTTGTTGATCGATTCCCGGCCACCACACATAAGCCCTAGCTAGGCTTTTCATTTTCACTCCCCCAGATGACCTTCATGTAGCTCATTTAGCACTCTCTCCCTTAACTTGGGTGGAACCACCACTCTGGATCCACACATCACTGTCCCCTGGCATACTGACAGCTGCTCTCTTCTGGATGAGAATGCTGGCAACAGTGAGTCACCATGTGTTGGCCATCCTCTCACCGTCAATTCATATACCCGTGACAGCGTCGGATCATTGCGGGTCTCCTCTATATCCGCGTTTGTTACTGGCAATCGTTCAATTATCGACGAATAAAATATCTCAATAGGGTCCACTGCTGGTGCTTCCTCCACAGTAGGCAGTGGCAGGCGCGATAGCCCATCAGCGTTCCCATGCTGTCTCGTGTCTTTATATTCTATTTCATATTGATTCGCCCCTAGAAACAGGGACCATCTTTGTAACTGCTGTGCAGTCATTACTGGCACGCCCTTCTTAGGATTAAAGATGGAGACAAGTGGTTGGTGGTCAGTCAGCAAGGTGAACTTCTGTCCATGCAGATAGTGGTTGAATTTTTTTACTCCCCATACTAGGCTGAGGGCCACCCTGTCAATCTGGACGTAGTTGCGCTCGGCTGAGGTTAGTGACCGAGACGCAAAGGCTACTGGCCTCTCCAACCTGTCTGGGAATTTGTGCGACAGCACCGCTCCAATGCCATAGGGTGATGCATCACATGCCAAACGAATTGGTAGTGCTGGGTTGAAATGGGCCAACACCTCTTTTGATGTGATCAATTCTTTACACTTCTGGAAAGCTCATCTACGTTCATCATCCCACTTCCATGGTACCCCTATTTGCAGTAGGGTGTTCAGCGGGTGTAATACCGTAGACAAATTTGGTAAGAACTTGTGGTAATAGTTAACCAGCCGGAGGAACGACCTCAGTTGTGACACATTTTCCGGTGCTGGAGCCTTGACTACTGCCTCTATCTTGTCAGGGGACTTATGTAACCCCTCTTCATCGATGACGTGGCCGCAGTACGAGATCTGTTTCTGGAAAAACTCGCACTTGTGGCGATTAGCTCGTAGCCCATATTCCTTTAATCTGGCGAGCACCTTCTCCAAGTTAGCGAGGTGATCACCGTCATTTTCGCCCGTGACCAAGATGTCGTCCAAATAACACTGGGTCCCTGGAATCCCTTGCAGGACCTGATCCATCGCCCTTTGCCAGATAGCCGGAGCCGAGGCTACTCCAAACACCAGCCGGTTGTATTGATAGAGACCTTTATGGGTGTTGATTGTAAGGTAATGTTTCGAAGCTTCTTCTACCTCCATTTGCAAGTACGCCTGGGCTAGAACAATTTTGGTGAAGCATTTACCACCAGTTAGCGAGGCGAAAATATCCTAAATTCGTGGAAGCGGATATTGCACCGTGTGAAGGATTGGGTTCACTGTCACCTTAAAATCCCCACAGATGTGGATCTTCTTTGGTTCCCCAGGCGTATTACTCAACGACCTCTTCATTACAGGAACGATGGGTGTAGCCCACTCGCTCCAGTCCACTTTGGACAGTACTCCTGAACGTTCCAACCCTTCCAGCTCTGCTTCAACCGCTGGTCTGATCGCATAAGGCACTGGTCTGGCCTTCAGAAACTTTGGGCTTGCATTATCCTCTATTTTAATTGTTGTTGTTATTCCTTTTAGTGTTCCTAGTCCCTCCTGGAACACTTCTTTTGCGTCAGTTAGCATTTTTGACAGTCGTCCAGGTGTGAAGTTGTCATCCTTTTTGGCCTCCACCTTCAGTGCCTGTATGGAATGCCAATCTAAATGTATCTTCCGGATCCATTCACGTCCTAGCAGTGGTGGTCCTCCATTTGGCAGTACATATATATCCATTTTAGGTATTTCCTGACCTTTATATGTCACTTTCACCCTTATTTTTCCTTTGGGGTAGACTTTTTGCCCCGTATACGTCTTCAAGACAATCTCTGTAGCTTTCAAGGGTATGTGTGAAAATAGCCGCTTGTAGTCTCTTTGATTTATGACTGTTAGAGCTGACCCTGTGTCCAATTCCATTTCCACTTGGACTCCGTCTATCTTGAGTGTAACCCAGATAGTCTGGTGATCCTCCATTTAGGTTAAATTATGTAGTTTCAGACAACCCAGCTCCTTGCTTCCGGAGTCTGTGTCACTTTTCTGTTCGTCTGAACCACTGTCCATCACCTGGTGTACCTTTTTGTACTTCTCCTGTGGAGATTTCATACTGTTGGTTTTCTTCCCAGACCTGCAGACTCTTGCTATGTGTCCTGCTTTCCCACACTGTCTGCACACTTGGTCCTTGAACCAACAATCTTTCTGGTCATGTGTTGTTCTGCCGCAGCGATAGCACTTCCCTGTTCCATAGGTCATTTCGTTGGTGCCATATTCTTGCGGTCTCCCTTGTATCTCTGCAGCGCCCCTTGCGGCTGCTTCGTGTGATACTGCCATACTGAAAGCTTTGTCCAGCGTAAGGTCCTTTTCTGATAGAAGCCGTTTCTGGGTTCCTTCACTTTGTAGCCCACACACAAACTTGTCCCTTAACGTGTCTGCTAGTCCCACTCCAAACTGGCAGTATTTCGATAGCTTGCGCAGTTCCGTTAGGAACTCAGCATTGCTTTCGTCTTTGTGTTGGTTCCTTTTATGGAACTTAAATCATTCTGCTATCAGCAGCGGTGTGGGGTTTAAGTGGTCCTGTAGGATTTCTACTATGCTTTCAAAATTCTTGTTTACCGGCTTCTCTGGGGTTATTAGATTTCGCAGTAACCCATAAGTTTTTGCACCCATGGAATTTAACAGAACCAGTGCTTTATTAGCATCTGGCACTTCATTCGCCCTGCAGTACACCTCAATACGTTCCACATATGTCGCCCAATCTTCGACTTCATTGTCGAATGTAGAGATACTGCCACTCTTCGACATCCTTGGTTGTGCGTTAACTATCACCAATGGTGCCTCACGCGCTTCCCCTTCTTCTCTGCTGGCACAAAATGGAGTCTCCCGCGCTTTCCTTCCTTCCCGCGCTTGCCCGTCTTCTCCGCTGCGGCTTCGACAAATGGCGTCTCCCGCGCTCTTCCTTCTACTCCGCGGCTCAATGGTACCTCCCGCGCTCTCCCTGCTTCTCCGCGGCTCAATGGCGTCTCCCGCGCTCTTCCTGCTTCTCCGCGGCTCAATGGCGTCTCCCCTTGCTTTGCCCCGCGGACCCTGATCAGCCCGTGATCCCTGGCTGTGCTCTGCGCGTTCTTCTCTTGATATTTGTCGACGCCGCTCAGTATAGAACCCGGCTGTTTCTTACCCTCTCTCCGGTTTGCAGTATTTTTCCTCAACGCCGCTCGGTGATCAACCCCCGGCTGCGCCCTGCTCTCTTCACCCTTTTTCTTACCCCGTCGACGCTGCCCGGCTCTCTCTCTCTGCCGTCGGTCGGCTCCAGCCGCCGCTGCTCGGGAAGGGTCTGCTCTGGACCTGTCGTCGGTCTCTTACTGCTCGTGGCTGGGGAACCAAGCCCGGCTCTCCACAGCCTCCCCAGCGAAGTTGGATCTCTGCCTGACTGCTGGGCGGTTGCTCGCGGTCGACGCCCGTGTTCCTGGAGTCGACTATATTTTTTATATGTTGCAGGTAGATTCGCATCAACACCCGTCGCCACTGTTAGATCCATGGTTCAGTGGATAAATAATTACACGGATGCTGTACATAAACAAATAACAGGTCTTTACTGCAGGAGGGTAATCTCTAGACTGGGGTACAGAGGTATGCGCACAGCTTATATACCGGTGTGGTCACTGCCGATACTACAGTACACAGGAGCTGTAAAAAGTAGTTCTGACTTAAAGCACATACACTACAACCCTTACCCTGAATAAACAGTGACTCTGTACAGTTACACAGTGAGTGACCCTTACCCTGAATAAACAATGACTCTGTACATTTACAGTGAGTGATCCTTACCCTGAATAAACAGTGACTCTGTATAGTTACACAGTGAGTGACCCTTACCCTGAATAAACAATGACTCTGTACATTTACAGTGAGTGATCCTTACCCTGAATAAACAGTGACTCTGTACAGTTACACAGTGAGTGACCCATACCCTGCTGAATAAACAGTGGCTCTCTACAGTTACACAGTGAGTGACCCTTACCCTGAATAAACAATGACTCTGTACAGTTACACAGTGAGTGACCCTTACCCTGAATAAACAGTGAAGCTGTACTGTTACAGTGAGTGACCCATACCATGAATAAACAGTGACTCTGTACAGTTACACAGTGAGTGACCCTTACCCTGAATAAACAGTGACTCTGTACAGTTACAGTGAGTGACCCTTAACCTGAATAAACAGTGACTCTGTACAGTTACAGTGAGTGACCCTTACCCTGAATAAACAGTGACTCTGTACAGTTACACAGTGAGTGACCCTTACCCTAAATAAACAGTGACTCTGTACAGTTACACTGTGAGTGACCCTTACCCTGAATAAACAGTGACTCTGTACAGTTACACAGTGAGTGACCCTTACCCTGAATAAACAGTGACTCTGTACAGTTACACAGTGAGTGACCCTTACCCTGAATAAACAGTGACTCTGTACAGTTACACAGTGAGTGACCCTTACCCTGAATAAACAGTGACTCTATACAGTTACAGTGAATGACACTTACCCTGAATAAACAGTGACTCTGTACAGTTACACAGTGAGTGACCCTTACCCTGAATAAACAGTGACTCTCTACAGTTACAGTGAGTGACCCTTACCCTGAATAAACAGTGACTCTGTACAGTTACAGTGAGTGACGCTTACCCTGAATAAACAATGACTCTCTACAGTTACACAGTGAGTGACCCTTACCCTGAATAAACAGTGACTCTGTACAGTTACACAGTGAGTGACCCTTACCCTGAATAAACAGTGACTCTGTACAGTTACAGTGAGTGACCCTTACCCTGAATAAACAGTGACTCTGTACAGTTACAGTGAGTGACGCTTACCCTGAATAAACAGTGACTCTGTACAGTTACATAGTGAGTGACCCTTACCCTGAATAAACAGTGACTCTCTACAGTTACAGTGAGTGACCCTTACCCTGAATAAACAGTGACTCTGTACAGTTACAGTGAGTGACACATACCCTGAATAAACAGTGACTCTGTACAGTTACAGTGAGTGACGCTTACCCTGAATAAACAGTGACTCTGTACAGTTACACAGTGAGTGACCCTTACCCTGAATAAACCGTGACTCTCTACAGTTACAGTGAGTGACCCTTACCCTGAATAAACAGTGACTCTCTACAGTTACAGTGAGTGACCCTTACCCTGAATAAACAGTGACACTGTACAGTTACACAGTGAGTGACCCTTACCCTGAATAAACAGTGACTCTGTACAGTTACACAGTGAGTGACCCTTACCCTGAATAAACAGTGACTCTGTACAGTTACACAGTGAGTGACCCTTACCCTGAATAAACAGTGACTCTGTACAGTTACACAGTGAGTGACCCTTACCCTGAATAAACAGTGACTCTGTACAGTTACACAGTGAGTGACCCTTACCCTGAATAAACAGTGACTCTGTACAGTTACAGTGAGTGACCCTTACCCTGAATAAACAGTGACTCTGTACAGTTACACAGTGAGTGTCCCTTACCCTGAATAAACAGTGACGCTGTACTGTTACAGTGAGTGACCCATACCATGAATAAACAGTGACTCTGTACAGTTACACAGTGAGTGACCCCTACCCTGAATAAACAGTGACTCTGTACAGTTACAGTGAGTGACCCTTACCCTGAATAAACAGTGACTCTGTACAGTTACAGTGAATGACACTTACCCTGAATAAACAGTGACTCTGTACAGTTACACAGTGAGTGACCCTTACCCTGAATAAACAGTGACTCTGTACAGTTACAGTGAGTGACCCTTACCCTGAATAAACAGTGACTCTGTACAGTTACAGTGAGTGACACTTACCCTGAATAAACAGTGACTCTCTACAGTTACAGTGAGTGACGCTTACCCTGAATAAACAGTGACTCTGTACAGTTACAGTGAGTGACCCTTACCCTGAATAAACAGTGACTCTCTACAGTTACAGTGAGTGACCCTTACCCTGAATAAACAGTGACTCTGTACAGTTACACAGTGAGTGACCCTTACCCTGAATAAACAGTGACTCTCTACAGTTACAGTGAGTGACCCTTACCCTGAATAAACAGTGACTCTGTATAGTTACACAGTGAGTGACCCTTACCCTGAATAAACAGTGACTCTCTACAGTTACAGTGAGTGACCCTTACCCTGAATAAACAGTGACTTTGTACAGTTACAGTGAGTGACCCTTACCCTGAATAAACAGTGACTCTGTACTGTTACAGTGCGTGACCCTTACCCTGAATAAACAGTGACTCTGTACAGTTACACAGTGAGTGACCCTTACCCTGAATAAACAGTGACTCTGTACAGTTACACAGTGAGTGACCCTTACCCTGAATAAACAGTGACTCTGTACAGTTACAGTGAATGACTCTTACCCTGTATAAACAGTGACTCTCTGCAGTTACAGTGAGTGACCCTTACCCTGAATAAACAGTGACTCTGTACAGTTACACAGTGAGTGAGCCTTACCCTGAATAAACAGTGACTAAGGAGGGTCTACAGCAGAACCTGGATCTGCTGGAGTCGTTCTGTCAGACCTGAGCCCTGACAATAAACCCCCAAAAAACCAAAGTCCTTGAGTTCCAGCAAAGATCCAGACATCAGGGACCCAAAATAAATCTCACACTAGGAACAACTAAAATCGAACAAACCACTAACTACACATACTTGGGCATAAAAATCAGCTCTACGGGAAATTTCAAACTGGCTGCGAATGAACTGAAAGAGAAAGCAAGAAGGGCTTTCTATGCCATTAAAAGATCAATCCAAATAGAAATCCCAATTAGCATTTGGCTCAAAATTTTCAAATCAGTAATTGAACCAATTGCACTCTATGGCAGTGAGGTGTGGGGACCGCTAACACAACAAGAATTTGCAAAATGCGACAAACACCCAATTGAGATCCTACATGCAGAATTCTGTAAAAGTATCCTCCGGACTCAAAGGAAAACCGTAAACAATGCATGCAGGGCAGAACTAGGCCAATATCCACTAATAATTACTATCCAAAAAAGAGCCACCAAATTTTGGAAACACCTAAAAATGAGCAACCCCCACTGCTATCATTATGAAGCCTTGAAATACCAAGAGAGGACCATAAAGAAGAACGCCCTCAGTCAACTAGTCCTGGGACTCAGTGATGCAACCACTAACACTACTAACAATAACCAGCCCCAGGACAGTGACATCGTAGCACAGAGAATTCGACCCAACACAATTGTCACTAAGCAAAAGGAAAAATACCTGTCATATTGGGCAGAAACAACAAAAACCCAAAGCAAACTCAATTGCTACTTGGCCCTAAACAGACAATACAACATGGCTGATTACCTGACCATTGTAAAGGATAGCAAACTGAGAAAAACCTTGACAAGGTACAGACTTAGTGAACATAGCCTGGCGATCGAAAAAGGCAGACACAGGCAGACCCGGCTGCCAAGAGAGGACAGGATATGCTCTCACTGCAGTCAGGGAGTGGTGGAGACAGAGATGCACTTCCTCACAGCTTGTGGAAAATATCAGGGCATCAGGGAGAATTTCTACCAAAAATTCTCACAAATATGCCCTGAATTCAGAAATTTGAATGACGACCAAAAACTCCCATACTTGCTAGGGGAAGAGAGAAACTGTGTAACACTAGCGGCACACTATGTTACAGCTTGCCATAAACAGAGGGACAACCAGTAAACCTAAGAAAAGAGTATATACAAATTATACGAATGTATATTAATACACTCAGGGATATATCTGTTTATACACTGTATGAATAGATCTGCATTTATGTGTTCAACCATAAATGTATTTCGATGCTTTGGCAACATAAGATGTACCTTATCATGCCAATATAGCGATTTGAATTGAATTGAAATTGAATTGAATTGAGTGACCCTTACCTGAATAAACAGTGACTCTGTACAGTTACACAGCGAGTGACCCTTACCCTGAATAAACAGTGACTCTCTACAGTTACACAGTGAGTGATCCTTACCCTGAATAAACAGTGACTCTGTACAGTTACAGTGAGTGACCCATACCCTGAATAAACAATGACTCTGTACAGTTACACAGTGAGTGACCCTTACCCTGAATATACAGTGACTCTGTACAGTTACACAGTGAGTGACCCTTACCCTGAATAAACAGTGACTCTGTACAGTTACACAGTGAGTGACCCTTACCCTGAATAAACAGTGACTCTGTACAGTTACACAGTGAGTGACCCTTACCCTGAATAAACAGTGACTCTGTACAGTTACACAGTGAGTGACCCTTACCCTGAATAAACAGTGACTCTCTACAGTTACACAGTGAGTGACCCTTACCCTGAATATACAGTGACTCTGTACAGTTACAGTGAGTGACCCTTACCCTGAATAAACAGTGACTCTGTACAGTTACACAGTGAGTGTCCCTTACCCTGAATAAACAGTGACGCTGTACTGTTACAGTGAGTGACCCATACCATGAATAAACAGTGACTCTGTACAGTTACACAGTGAGTGACCCCTACCCTGAATAAACAGTGACTCTGTACAGTTACACAGTGAGTGACCCTTACCCTGAATAAACAGTGACTCTGTACAGTTACAGTGAGTGACCCTTACCCTGAATAAACAGTGACTCTGTACAGTTACAGTGAGTGACACTTACCCTGAATAAACAGTGACTCTCTACAGTTACAGTGAGTGACGCTTACCCTGAATAAACAGTGACTCTGTACAGTTACAGTGAGTGACCCTTACCCTGAATAAACAGTGACTCTCTACAGTTACAGTGAGTGACCCTTACCCTGAATAAACAGTGACTCTGTACAGTTACACAGTGAGTGACCCTTACCCTGAATAAACAGTGACTCTCTACAGTTACAGTGAGTGACCCTTACCCTGAATAAACAGTGACTCTGTATAGTTACACAGTGAGTGACCCTTACCCTGAATAAACAGTGACTCTCTACAGTTACAGTGAGTGACCCTTACCCTGAATAAACAGTGACTTTGTACAGTTACAGTGAGTGACCCTTACCCTGAATAAACAGTGACTCTGTACTGTTACAGTGCGTGACCCTTACCCTGAATAAACAGTGACTCTGTACAGTTACACAGTGAGTGACCCTTACCCTGAATAAACAGTGACTCTGTACAGTTACACAGTGAGTGACCCTTACCCTGAATAAACAGTGACTCTGTACAGTTACAGTGAATGACTCTTACCCTGTATAAACAGTGACTCTCTGCAGTTACAGTGAGTGACCCTTACCCTGAATAAACAGTGACTCTGTACAGTTACACAGTGAGTGAGCCTTACCCTGAATAAACAGTGACTAAGGAGGGTCTACAGCAGAACCTGGATCTGCTGGAGTCGTTCTGTCAGACCTGAGCCCTGACAATAAACCCCCAAAAAACCAAAGTCCTTGAGTTCCAGCAAAGATCCAGACATCAGGGACCCAAAATAAATCTCACACTAGGAACAACTAAAATCGAACAAACCACTAACTACACATACTTGGGCATAAAAATCAGCTCTACGGGAAATTTCAAACTGGCTGCGAATGAACTGAAAGAGAAAGCAAGAAGGGCTTTCTATGCCATTAAAAGATCAATCCAAATAGAAATCCCAATTAGCATTTGGCTCAAAATTTTCAAATCAGTAATTGAACCAATTGCACTCTATGGCAGTGAGGTGTGGGGACCGCTAACACAACAAGAATTTGCAAAATGCGACAAACACCCAATTGAGATCCTACATGCAGAATTCTGTAAAAGTATCCTCCGGACTCAAAGGAAAACCGTAAACAATGCATGCAGGGCAGAACTAGGCCAATATCCACTAATAATTACTATCCAAAAAAGAGCCACCAAATTTTGGAAACACCTAAAAATGAGCAACCCCCACTGCTATCATTATGAAGCCTTGAAATACCAAGAGAGGACCATAAAGAAGAACGCCCTCAGTCAACTAGTCCTGGGACTCAGTGATGCAACCACTAACACTACTAACAATAACCAGCCCCAGGACAGTGACATCGTAGCACAGAGAATTCGACCCAACACAATTGTCACTAAGCAAAAGGAAAAATACCTGTCATATTGGGCAGAAACAACAAAAACCCAAAGCAAACTCAATTGCTACTTGGCCCTAAACAGACAATACAACATGGCTGATTACCTGACCATTGTAAAGGATAGCAAACTGAGAAAAACCTTGACAAGGTACAGACTTAGTGAACATAGCCTGGCGATCGAAAAAGGCAGACACAGGCAGACCCGGCTGCCAAGAGAGGACAGGATATGCTCTCACTGCAGTCAGGGAGTGGTGGAGACAGAGATGCACTTCCTCACAGCTTGTGGAAAATATCAGGGCATCAGGGAGAATTTCTACCAAAAATTCTCACAAATATGCCCTGAATTCAGAAATTTGAATGACGACCAAAAACTCCCATACTTGCTAGGGGAAGAGAGAAACTGTGTAACACTAGCGGCACACTATGTTACAGCTTGCCATAAACAGAGGGACAACCAGTAAACCTAAGAAAAGAGTATATACAAATTATACGAATGTATATTAATACACTCAGGGATATATCTGTTTATACACTGTATGAATAGATCTGCATTTATGTGTTCAACCATAAATGTATTTCGATGCTTTGGCAACATAAGATGTACCTTATCATGCCAATATAGCGATTTGAATTGAATTGAAATTGAATTGAATTGAGTGACCCTTACCTGAATAAACAGTGACTCTGTACAGTTACACAGCGAGTGACCCTTACCCTGAATAAACAGTGACTCTCTACAGTTACACAGTGAGTGATCCTTACCCTGAATAAACAGTGACTCTGTACAGTTACAGTGAGTGACCCATACCCTGAATAAACAATGACTCTGTACAGTTACACAGTGAGTGACCCTTACCCTGAATATACAGTGACTCTGTACAGTTACACAGTGAGTGACCCTTACCCTGAATAAACAGTGACTCTGTACAGTTACACAGTGAGTGACCCTTACCCTGAATAAACAGTGACTCTGTACAGTTACACAGTGAGTGACCCTTACCCTGAATAAACAGTGACTCTGTACAGTTACACAGTGAGTGACCCTTACCCTGAATAAACAGTGACTCTCTACAGTTACACAGTGAGTGACCCTTACCCTGAATATACAGTGACTCTGTACAGTTACAGTGAGTGACCCTTACCCTGAATAAACAATGACTCTGTACAGTTACAGTGCGTGACCCTTACCCTGAATAAACAGTGACTCTGTACAGTTACAGTGAGTGACCCTTACCCTGAATAAACAGTGACTCTGTACGGTTACAGTGAGTGACCCATACCCCGAATAAACAGTGACTCTGTACAGTTACACAGTGAGTGACCCTTACCCTGAATAAACAGTGACTCTGTACGGTTACACAGTGAGTGACCCTTACCCTGAATATACAGTGACTCTGTACAGTTACACAATGAGTGACCCTTACCCTGAATAAACAGTGACTCTGTACAGTTACACAGTGAGTGACCCTTACCCTGAATAAACAGTGACTCTGTACAGTTACACAGTGAGTGACCCTTACCCTGAATAAACAGTGACTCTGTACAGTTACACAGTGAGTGACCATTACCCTGAATAAACAGTGACTCTGTACAGTTACACAGTGAGTGACCCTTACCCTGAATAAACAGTGACTCTGTACAGTTACAGTGAGCGACCCTTACCCTGAATAAACAGTGACTTTGTACAGTTACAGTGAGCGACCCTTACCCTGAATAAACAGTGACTCTGTACGGTTACACAGTGAGTGACCCTTACCCTGAATAAACAGTGACTCTGTACGGTTACACAGTGAGTGACCCTTACCCTGAATAAACAGTGACTCTGTACAGTTACAGTGAGCGACCCTTACCCTGAATAAACAGTGACTCTGTACAGTTACAGTGAGTGACCCTTACCCTGAATAAACAGTGACTCTGTACGGTTACACAGTGAGTGACCCTTACCCTGAATAAACAGTGACTCTGTACAGTTACACAGTGAGTGACCCTTACCCTGAATAAACAGTGACTCTGTACAGTTACACAGTGAGTGACCCTTACCCTGAATAAACAGTGACTCTGTACAGTTACAGTGAGCGACCCTTACCCTGAATAAACAGTGACTCTGTACAGTTACACAGTGAGTGACCATTACCCTGAATAAACAGTGACTCTGTACGGTTACACAGTGAGTGACCCTTACCCTGAATAAACAATGACTCTGTACAGTTACACAGTGAGTGACCCTTACCCTGAATAAACAGTGACTCTGTACAGTTACAGTGAGCGACCCTTACCCTGAATAAACAGTGACTCTGTACAGTTACAGTGAGCGACCCTTACCCTGAATAAACAGTGACTCTGTACGGTTACACAGTGAGTGACCCTTACCCTGAATAAACAGTGACTCTGTACGGTTACACAGTGAGTGACCCTTACCCTGAATAAACAGTGACTCTGTACAGTTACACAGTGAGTGACCCTTACCCTGAATAAACAGTGACTCTGTACAGTTACACAGCGAGTGACCCTTACCCTGAATAAACAGTGACTCTGTACAGTTACAGTGAGTGACCTTACCCTGAATAAACAGTGACTCTGTACGGTTACACAGTGAGTGACCCTTACCCTGAATAAACAGTGACTCTGTACAGTTACACAGTGAGTGACCCTTACCCTGAATAAACAGTGACTCTGTACAGTTACACAGTGAGTGACCCTTACCCTGAATAAACAGTGACTCTGTACAGTTACAGTGAGTGACCTTACCCTGAATAAACAGTGACTCTGTACGGTTACACAGTGAGTGACCCTTACCCTGAATAAACAGTGACTCTGTACAGTTACACAGTGAGTGACCCTTACACTGAATAAACAGTGACTCTGTACGGTTACACAGTGAGTGACCCTTACCCTGAATAAACAGTGACTCTGTACAGTTACACAGTGAGTGACCCTTACCCTGAATAAACAGTGACTCTGTACAGTTACACAGTGAGTGACCCTTACCCTGAATAAACAGTGACTCTGTACAGTTACAGTGAGTGACCCTTACCCTGAATAAACAGTGACTCTGTACAGTTACAGTGAGTGAACCTTACCCTGAATAAACAGTGACTCTGTACAGTTACACAGTGAGTGACCCTTACCCTGAATAATCAGTGACTCTGTACAGTTACACAGCGAGTGACCCTTACCCTGAATAAACAGTGACTCTGTACGGTTACACAGTGAGTGACCCTTACCCTGAATAAACAGTGACTCTGTACAGTTACACAGTGAGTGACCCTTACCCTGAATAAACAGTGACTCTGTACAGTTACACAGTGAGTGACCCTTACCCTGAATAAACAGTGACTCTGTACAGTTACACAGTGAGTGACCCTTACCCTGAATAAACAGTGACTCTGTACGGTTACAGTGAGTGACCCTTACCCTGAATAAACAGCGACTCTGTACAGTTACACAGTGAGTGACCCTTACCCTGAATAAACAGTGACTCTGTACGGTTACAGTGAGCGACCCTTACCCTGAATAAACAGTGACTCTGTACAGTTACAGTGAGTGACCCTTACACTGAATAAACAGTGACTCTGTACAGTTACACAGTGAGTGACCCTTACCCTGAATATACAGTGACTCTGTACAGTTACACAGTGAGTGATCCTTACCCTGAATAAACAGTGACTCTGTACAGTTACACAGTGAGTGACCCTTACCCTGAATAAACAGTGACTCTGTACAGTTACAGCGAGTGAACCTTACCCTGAATAAACAGTGACTCTGTACAGTTACACAGTGAGTGACCCTTACCCTGAATAAACAGTGACTCTGTACAGTTACACAGTGAGTGACCCTTACCCTGAATAAACAGTGACTCTGTACAGTTACAGTGAGTGACCCATACCCTGAATAAACAATGACTCTGTACAGTTACACAGTGAGTGACCCTTACCCTGAATATACAGTGACTCTGTACAGTTACACAGTGAGTGACCCTTACCCTGAATAAACAGTGACTCTGTACAGTTACACAGTGAGTGACCCTTACCCTGAATAAACAGTGACTCTGTACAGTTAGTGAGTGACCCTTACCCTGAATAAACAGTGACTCTGTACAGTTACACAGTGAGTGACCCTTACCCTGAATAAACAGTGACTCTGTACAGTTAGTGAGTGACCCTTACCCTGAATAAACAGTGACTCTGTACAGTTACACAGTGAGTGACCCTTACCCTGAATAAACAGTGACTCTGTACAGTTACACAGTGAGTGATCCTTACCCTGAATAAACAGTGACTCTGTACAGTTACACAGTGAGTGACCCTTACCCTGAATAAACAGTGACTCTGTACAGTTACACAGTGAGTGACCCTTACCCTGAATAAACAGTGACTCTGTACAGTTGCAGTGAGTGACCCTTACCCTGAATAAACAGTGACTCTGTACAGTTGCAGTGAGTGACCCTTACCCTGAATTATGACCTCAGTAGCTTATAATTTCTCAGAATGAAAGAAAGACTTGTATTTCTATAGCACCTTTCATGACCAGCGGCAATCCCAAAGTGCTTTACAGCCAATGAAGTACTTTTTGAAGTGTAGTCACTGTTGTATGTCGGAAACGCGGCAGCCAATTTGTAGTGAGATGATTGAGCTGTTTATCTGATGTTAGTGGTGTTGGTTGAGGGAGAAACGTTGGCCCAGGACACTGGGAGAACTCCCTGCTCTTTGAATAATGTCACGGGATCTTTACCAGCCCAGGAACTGGACCTCAGTTTACCATCTGATCGGTGCTAAGCAGGACTCCCTCAGCACTGGCCTGGGTCTCAGCTCACCAAGCCCTGCAGTGATTTCGAGGGGAGAGTGCTACCACCCGAGCCAAGCACTGCGATAAGTCAATACTGAGGTAGCAGTTAGTGTTGCAGACGTTATTGTGCAAACATTTGATGAGGTCCTGCCAAATTTCTCTCTTTACTATTTTAGTGGTGGCACGGAACTCATGGATGAGCAGATACTCGGGCAGGGGGGAAGGGGTGGTGACTGGGCAAGAGACTCCAGGCCAATTGCTGCCCCCCCAGTCCTTGAGGAGCTGAAGCCAATTCCAAGGACTTAACTTCTCTCCCATCTGTGAACCCAGGACAGGCTGAGAGAATATTTACGTATTGTTGCGATCCGTAACATGATGTCACATCAGTTGTGGTGCAAAAGGCTGTCACTAGTGTAAACCTTGTTATAAATCAGCAGCTCCTGACTGGGCCCTGACTGCAGTCACCGGGGTTGGCCGAAGGAATTGAAAACAAATTTCTAACCCAAGAAGGGACTTGATATCGCCTCTCGCCAGTTACCCCGGCTCCCTCTGTCCCGCCAGATCCCAGAAATCAGCAGTGGGACGGTCCGTACAGCACAGAACTTAGAGAGAGAGCGGAGCCTCCGTGTAACAGAGCAAACGCTTATAAACCAGACAGCCACTCGAGCAGGGCGAAGACTTCAGCTTAAATATTTATCTTCTCCCTGACTGTTTAAGTGCATGGCATTCTCTGCCAGTTCTGGCTGATGATTCTTGTCCAGGTTACCGCATGGGGGCATGTTGCTGTTTGGAGCAGCTGATTTATAACAAGGTTTACACTAGCGAGGGCTTCAGGCACCACTAGTGATGTGACATCATGTTATCGACCCCAACAATACGTAAATATTCTCTCAGCCTGTCCTGGGCTTTATAAACAGAGACACAAAGCACAAAAGCAAGGAAGTTATGCTAAAACTTTATAAAACACCAGTTAGGCCTCAACTGGAGGGATTCTGGGCACCACACTTTAGGAAGGATATCAAGGCCTTGGAGAGGGTGCAGAAAAGATTTACGAGAATGGTCCCAGGGATGAGGGACTTCAGTTACATGGAGAGACTGGAGAGGATGGGTTATTCTCCTTGGAGCAGAGAAAGGTTAAGAGGAGGTCTGATGGAGGTGCAGGCAAATTACAGAAAGATTCAAGAACGACAGAGTAGTGATAATGGGGGACTTCAATGATCCTAATATAGACTCGGATAGCAACAGTGAAAAGGGTAAAGAGGGGGAGGAATTCCTGAAATGTGCACAAGAGAACGTTCTTGATCAGTCTGTTTCCAGCCCAATGAGGAAATTGTTGTGGAACCTGGAGGAATATATTAAATAAACACCCAGAAATCTGGCATTTTACTGTAGTTAGGGGCACTGAGGCAGTTTGTGGAGCCTTAACTGCAGGCCAGGCTGAGCTTATTGAACTGAATGGCTGGCGAGTTGGTTCCTGGGCCTCGCTCTTCCTTGCGTATTTAAAGCTTGTCCCTGTGAACCCCTTGTGAGCAAGCTCTAAACTCAGGCTTAGTCAGTAGGGTTGGGTAAACATAAGAACATAGAAATAGGAGCAGGAGTCGGCCATTCGGCCCCTCGAGCCTGTGCCGCCATTCAATGAGATCACGGCTGATCTTCTGCCTCAACTCCATTCACCGGCCCATTCGCCATATCCCTTGATGCCCTTACTGTATTGATTTCTATGTGGGTTCAATGACAACACATTGATGAAAGAGAATGTCTTTTTACTAAAGTATGTTCAACTCAGTTAACAGCATTATAGGAGAGACCATCTTAGAGATCCATCTAAAATGAAACTAAAACTAAACTCCCTCTCTCACATGCCCTCTGCTGGTAAGGCATAAATAATCAAACAGGCAAATATGCTGGTAAGGCATCATAATCAAACAGGCAAATACCATCACTATTTGCTGATATCATTACATCTCCCTTTCTTAAAACAAAAGTATTTTACTTTTATCTAACAACATGTTTTCTTTGTATTACTCTGCATTTTAACTGTAACACTTAATGAACTTACATTATCATTATCATGATCAAGGTTTTTTAACCTTGTTTTGTGTGTTCACATGAAATATGTAAATACCTAGAACTTGAAGAAAGAATAAGATAACATTACTTCCTTCTATAACAAGGCCTAGAAATTCAGTGTAGCCACTTTTGGGGCGGTAAAGTCGGGCGGGCGCTAAAGTTTGCGCCCGCCGGAAAGTGGAGGCCACTTCGCCGATATTCAGTAGCTTTGGCCAAGGAGTTTGCTCGAGCGCTAAAACTGACGTTGCACCCCTATCTTTAGGCGCTAAGCCGGCGGTGCAGACTGATACCGCCGAGGCCGGGCGTAGCGCAGGTGCGGTCATGTTTTGATTGACAGCAGACACCCTGGCGCCGGCCAGCTCTTAAAGGGGGAAGGGTCGACTTGGTCTGCTGCCACGCCCTGGATACTGCAGCCCTCCAGCTAGGCCTAAACACTGCTGCTGGAGAGAAATAGCGCCAGCAAGGATGCAGAGGGCCCGTGAGCGAGCGCAGCGCTTCTCTGCCCATGATTTGAAGGTGCTGGTTAGGGCTTTGGAGAAGAGAAGAGATATCTTGTTCCCGGACAGTGGCAAGAAGGCTCCCAAGAGGCTGTACAGGAGATCCTGGAGGGAAATCGGCCAGAGGGTCACAGCCAACAGCGATGTCCCCAGGACTGGTGACCAATGCCGGAAAAAGTTTAACGACCTCACTCGGTTGGTCAGGGTGAGTACCCTTTCCAGTGTCCTCCTCATCCTTGCATGTGCACCTCACATTATGGGCAAAGGGACCTCAAAGGCCTAATGGCCAGCCCTCCTCCAGCAGCTATGGCACTGGCATGAACATCAATAGCACTTTCTGCACTTTACACACTGGCCAAGCTATTCGACCATGGGAGGCAGTGCACACAACAACAGGGCACCACACTGTACTTAGAAGCCATCCTTTCTCTTGCAGGCCAAGCTGGCCGAGAATCTGAAGAGCTGGACTGTCACCGGGGGAGGCCGTGCCCAGTCCCAGGAGCTCAGTGACCTGGAGGAGCGCGTGGGTTGACTCATGGGTGCCCGGGTGATTGGCCCCGTTGCAATTGGAGATGCCGACCCTGTGCTGGGCCCCAATGGTAAGGACATGACCGTTTGGACCTCTCTCGTTCCCCTTGCGCTTCAGATCTACATCCTTTGCCACTGTCCGACCAATGCGCATAATGCCACCACTCATGCCTCCCTCGCTGACGCCCTGTCCTCACTCTAAAGCTACTCTTGTGCCTTCCTGCTTTCAGCTGGTGAGGAGGAGGTCCCTGAAGCTGCGAGTGTCAGTCCCTCGGAAGAGGGGGACAACGAGGAGCAAGAGGAAGGCGGCACATCGGGGGAACCCTCATCCGCGCCAGGGGATGGCAATGGAGGGGACACGTCTTGCCTGGAGGAGAGCCAGGGGGAAGTGTTGCAGGGGGGTGTAGCTCCTGTGCCCAGTGGCGTCCAACCACGCGGGAAGGGTCGGGCAGCACGGCTGCCTTCTCCCCAGAGGGGGGAAGTGTTGCAGGGGAGTGTAGCTCCTGTGCCCAGTGGCATCCTGCCACGCGGGAAGGGTCGGACAGCTCGGCGGCCTTCTCCCCAGAGGGGGGAAGTGTTGCAGGGGAGTGCAGTTGCTGGGCCCAGTGGCGTCCAGCCACGCGGGAAGGGTCGGGCAGCTCAGCGGCCTTCTCCCCAGAGGGAGAGTCCGGCCTCCAGTCCGGAGACGGTCCTCGCCCAGGAGGTGCGCCTCCTTGATCAAATGTCCGCGGACACTGTTGCCTCACAGCGCCAGGGACCCGGGTTCGAATCCGGCCTCGGGTGACTGTCTGTGTGGAGTTTGCACATTCTCCCCGTGTTTGCGTGGGTTTCCTCCGGGTGCTCCGGTTTCCTCCCACAGTCCAAAGATGTGCAGGTTAGGTTGATTGGCTATGATAAATTGACCCTTAGTGTTAGGGGGATTAAATACGTGGGGTTACAGGGATAGGGTGGGATATGTGTTGGTGTAGGGGTTACGGGGTGACTCGGATCGTCGCCACACCGAGTTCATGGGGGTTGTGGCACGGTTGCCTGAGGCCATTGAGTCCCTGGCTCATAGTGTGGCCGATTTCGGGGCCTCACAGGCCAGGGGTTTCGAACAACTCGCGGCAGCACAGGCCAGGGGTCTCGAACAATTCGGGGCATCACAGGACGCGAGTCGGGCAGAATTCAGGGCATCACAGGACGCGAGTCGGTCCGAATTCAGGGCAGCACAGGCAGCGAGTGGAGAGTTGACGAGTGGTGCCGTGCAGTCACTGGCTGGTCGGATGCGGGCACAGACCAGGGCAGTACGGGCACTCACTGCTGCCACACTCGCTGTGTCATGCACGCATCGCCAGGGCACCCGCCGCGCTGCTGCAGCACAGCGGTCTGGCCTTCACCAGATTGCTGCGCTTGCTGCAGTGCCAGCCCGGCCGACTGCCAGTGTCTCTGGCGACCAGCGAGCGCCTGGCATCAGCCAGCTTGCCCCCATTGCTGCAGCCGCCACTGCCACTCCCCCAGCAAAGCTGCGACGAGCTGCTGGAGAGACTGATGCTGCCCAGCCACAGCTGCAGCAGTCAGCAGCCGGCCCCTCCAGGGCCAGAGCTCGTCTAGGCCGACCCCCAAGGGCATCTGCAGTCACGCATTGTGCCCCTCAGGAGCCTTCCCCCAGCCTTGCAACACCCACAGGGCCCAGGTTGAGGCGGAGCAGCAGGTCGGCCAGGGGCCGGAAAAGCCTGGACAAGGACTCGCCCTCTCGGCACACAAAGTAGAGTGTGTTGCCAAATGTTTTTTTATATGGGGGTGTTTGTGTTCTGTATGGGGGGGGTTTATTTTGGTAAGGCCGAAGATGAAGGCAAATGTTTTTTTATATGGGGGTGTGAAATAAAGAATAGATTTGCCTTCCAAAGTTAGGCTTTATTAACTTTAAAATTAGCAGCATATCTTTCTACATCCAGTCCCAACTAAGGCTAGAAAAGGACTGAATTTAAGGTAGCCACAACACATCATGTGATCATCAACTACCAATGAGATTACAACACATATCCCAAGGCAGTTAACAAACAACGAATCACAATACTTTTACTAATCAAGGAATAATCACCACATTCACCCCTCCTTTTAAAATATACTCCAACCTAATAACTTTTACAATTTACAATTAATTATTTACAACTAAACTATGCACGAGAATAAAACTATTTACATAACACAATACTAAATGAACAACAACAAATAATAACATTACGCATAAGTATTAAGTATCTCTCAACTAAAACAATATACTATAATATTTCAACAATTTTTAAAACATTATCAATTTAAAAGTCCATTTTCAATCGGTCGAAAGGATATCTTGTTCGTGTCGACCTTCTTAACCTTGGTGAAATTCCTTGCCCTCCCACGCCAGAAGGCACAGAAGTATCTTCAACAGGAAGACTATCCATATCCCGATTCTCAACGGTTTCCGGATTAGAAATCCCATCAGAAGATGAACTGGGACGGTCATAAACATCTACCAAAGGCTGACTAATAGAAGTATGATTATCTGCAATCGGATTGGAAATATTCGTAGTATCTGTAACAGCATCCACATTATCCGAATCATGACCATTATTAATATCCTCAGAAGAGGGCTGGCCCCCACAAGGAGCCAAGTCTTTAATTGAAACAGTACTTTCTTTCCCATCTTGGAATTGAATATGAGCATATTGGGAATTTGCCTCCAACAGCTCCACCTCCTCCACCAAAGGATCATATTTTGACAATCTAACATGGCGTCGAAGCAACACAGGTCCCTGCATAGTAAGCCATGAAGGTACCGAATATCCCGTAGTAGATCTCCGCGGATAGTTAAAGAGCCTTTCATGGGGGGTCACATTAGTAGCCGTTGAAAGCAGTGATCTAATGGAATGCAGGGCATCAGGCAGCACCATTTCCCACTGTGTATTCTTAAGGTTCCGGGATGTCAACGCCAACATAACTGCCTTCCAGATCACCCCATTGTATCGTTCGCACTGTCCATTACCCTGGGGATTATACGGGGTAGTTCTACTAGTAGAAATTCCCCGACTCTGAAGGTATTCCTTCAACTGGGAAGACATAAAAGAACTTCCCTGATCCGAATGGATATACGCAGGCATCCCAAAGATGACAAAAAGTTGAGTCAAACATTTAATAACTGTAGCAGCTGATACATCTGCACAAGGAAAAGCAAAAGGGAACCTTGAAAACTCATCCACAACAGTAAATATATATCGGTTTTGAGTAGTTGAAGGAAGAGGTCCCTTAAAATCAACACTCAAACGTTCAAAAGGAGAAGTAGCCTTTATAAGATGAGCTCGTTGAGGCTTAAAGAAATTCGGTTTACACCGAGCACAGATAGAACATGATGAAGTCATCCGCTTGACGTCTTCAACTGAAAAAGGCAAGTTCTTACTGCGTACAAAGTGTATCATCCTCGTAACCCCAGGATGACATAAGGCATTGTGAAGATTAGTAAGCGTATCTCCATGAATCACTGAACAATAAGCCCTCGACAGTGCATCAGCAGCAACATTATCCTTCCCCGGACGATAAACTATGTCAAAATGGTAACATGCCAACTCAATCCTCCATCTCATTATTTTATCATTTTTAATCTTTCCAAAATGTTTAACATCAAACATAAAGGACACAGATTTTTGGTCAGTTACCAGCGTGAAATGTCGCCCCGATAAATAATGTCTCCATTTACGCAATGCTTCTACTATTGCGTATGCCTCTTTTTCTATTGAGGAATGTCTTTTTTCACTATTATTCAAAGTACGTGAGAAAAAGGCCACAGGTCTTCCATTTTGGTTCAAAGTAGCCCCAATTGCAAAATCCGAAGCATCCGTCTCAATCACAAAGGGAACCTGCTCATCAATGGAATGCACAACTGCTCCTAAAATATCCTTTTTAAAATTCTCAAAACATGTCCTGGCCTCCCATGATAGAGGATATGTCGTAACCCGAATAAGAGGCCGGATCTTCCGTGAAAAATTTGCAATCCAATTAGAATAATAAGAAAACAGTCCAACAACTTGTTGCAAAGCCTTAGAATTAGTAGGACAAGGTAAATCGATCAATGGTCGCAGACGTTCTGGATCTGGTTTAATCTTATTTCCCGAAATAATATACCCCAATAGATTTACCTCAGTAGTCGAAAAGACACATTTCTCTTTGTTAAAAGTTAAACCAACTTTTTCCGCGGCTTGAAGGAATCTTTTTAAATTAGAATCATGCTCCACCCTTGATTTGCCACACACTGTGATGTCATCTAAGTATGAAAAGGTGTCACAGAGGAAGTTATCACTTATAAAAGCATCCATTGCCCGTTGAAAACAAGCAACACCATTAGTAACACCAAATGGTATTTGGCAAAACTGATACAGCTTTCCACCAGCCTCAAAGGCCGTATATGGTTGATCCTTCTTAACAATAGGAATCTGATGATAAGCACTCGTTAAGTCAATAGTGCTAAAAACTTTATACTGAGATACTTTATTGATAAGCTCATCAATCTTAGGCAAAGGGTACGCATCTAACTGAGTATACCTATTAATAGTTTGGGAATAGTCTATCACCATTCGTTTCTTGTGTCTCTCGTTAGTCGTGACAACTACCTGTGCTCGCCAAGGCGAACAACTAGGTTCAATGATTCCTTCCAATAAGAGACGTTGAACTTCAGAATTAATAAATTCTCTATCCTGACTACTATATCGTCTTGACTTGGTAGCAATTGGCTTACAATCCGACATCAAATTAGAAAAAAGTGATAATGGAGGAATAGATAAAGAGGTTAATCCACAAATAGATAAAGGTGGCTTAGTCCCTCCAAATGAAAGACTAAGAGACTCGTGTAACTGAAGAACATCATGTCCAATCAAAATATCCGCACAGAGATTAGGCAAAACAGATAGGCGTATATCAGTATACGTATTACCCAGAAGAACCATTTTCACAAAGCAACAACCAGCTATTTGTGAAATAAGGGTCGTCTGAGCCATACACACCTGATACATAACAGGCGAAATTTTCAAATGCTTCTCCTTCGCAAACTGAAGACTTATAAAACTCTCAGTACTGCCCGTATCTATAAGGGCCTTCACTTCCAACCCATTAACTTGAGCCGTAACTATAGCTTTGTTTAGGCCATGAGCAAATGCAGCAGAAATTGATGCAATAAACGCCCTATCTAAAGGCTGAATAGTCACAGAAGAGGTAGTGGAGGAAGACCCTCCCACACCAGAAGGAGGGAAGGTAATTAAACCTGATGATTTGCACACACGTGCATAATGACCTCTCTTGCTGCATTTACTACACACAGCCTCCCGAGCAGGACACTTCAGACGAGGGTGCCGGATATTCCCACAAAAATAACACTTCTGAATCCTAGAGGCAATGGCCGCCGAAGTAGAAACTGTTTCAAAATCTAGTAAACCACTCCCATTAAGTCCACATAATTCCTTTTCATCCGAAATTGCCGAAACCATAGTCGCAGGCCGATTAAAAAGAGCATAAGAATCCAAACTTCTCTGAGCCACATCCAATGTAGAAGCTTGCTCAAAGGCACTTTTAAGATCCAGAGTCTTATTTTCTAACAACCGCTGACGAATTGATCTAGACAGTAATCCATTAATAAAAGCATCCCGTACCGATTCGTCCTTATGTTCTTCAACCGTCACAGCCTTATAATTACAGTCAACACTAAGGCACCGAAGTGCTTGTAAATAAGTATCCAAAGATTCTCCCACCTGCTGCCTACGGGCAGATAAAAGATGACGTGCGAATACCTCATTCTTTGGTTTAACAAAAATCTTTTCCAATGTAGAAATAGCCTCTTCATAAGTTTTACAGTGCAAAATATATTTATATACATCCGGGTCAATGTAGTTGATCAGCATATTCAGCTTATTTAGAGCCTCTTGATCCAACACGCCCAAAAAGTTTTTAAATGTACAATACCAATGTTTCCATTTATCATCCACTCCAGCAGAATTGGGGTCAGCCTTGAATCGTTCTGGTTGAAGATATCGCTCCATTCTAACATAAAGTTAATAAATTGAAATAAAGAATAGATTTGCCTTCCAAAGTTAGGCTTTATTAACTTTAAAATTAGCAGCATATCTTTCTACATCCAGTCCCAACTAAGGCTAGAAAAGGACTGAATTTAAGGTAGCCACAACACATCATGTGATCATCAACTACGAATGAGATTACAACACATATCCCAAGGCAGTTAACAAACAACGAATCATAATACTTTTACTAATCAAGGAATAATCACCACAGGGTGTTTGTGTTCTGTATGGGAGGGTTTGTCTTGGTAAGGCCGAGGATGAAGGCCATTTGGATGGACAAGTTTTGTTATTCCTCCCCAGGTTGTGGGAGTGAGATATGTTTTTGACTGTTTTTTGGGGGTCTTGTCTGTTTTTGGGTTTCATGTGGGAAGGGCCCTGAGTTTGTTCAATAAAGCTTTTTATTTATTCAGCTTGTCCATGTGTGATGTTTCAAGTGGTTGTTGCGTTAACCAGCTGAGGGTTTGCGGAGCGGCTGCATTCATGTGCCTTCATTGCCACAAGCCATTGCCTGACAGGGGGCCTAGAAGTGTCGTTCAATAAGCCGCCGACGGACGGCCCTTGGACCTTGTGGCTCCCTCCTGGGCTGGTACTCCTCCTCCTCCTCCTCCTCATGGTCCTCCTGCTCGTCCTCCTGAGGTGGTGGTCCAACGTGAGGTGGCAGTGCCTGAGTCCTGCGGATAGCCAGGTTATGCAGCATGCAGCAAACGACGACGAACTGGGAGACTCTATCCGGCGAATACTGTAGAGATCCGCCGGAACGATCCAGGCAGCGGAACCATTGCTTGAGGACGCCAATCGTTTGCTCTATGATGTTCCTTGTGGCTTGATGGCTTTCGTTGTATGCCTCCTCAGCAGGGGTCCTGGGCGCGCGGAGCGGGGTCATGAGCCATGTACACAAAGGATAGCCTTTGTCCCCGATAAGCCATCCTCTTGGGGGAGGCTGTGCCTGGAACATGTCAGCCACAGTAGTCTGGCGCAGGATAAATGCATCGTGGCTGCTGCCTGGAAAGCGGGCATTGACAGCTAGGATGCGCTGCCTGTGGTCACACACCAGCTGCACATTGAGGGAATGGTAGCCCTTCCGGTTGCGGTAATCCTCGGCATTGTCGATAGGTGCCCGCATAGCCACATGCGTGCAGTCAATGGCGCCCTGCACCATGGGGAAGTCGGCGATCCTCGCAAATCTGACTGCACGCTGCTCCTGCCTCTCTAGGGTCATGGGGAAGGAGATGAATTGGTGTCTCCTTGCGAAAAGGGCATCGGTGACCTGCCGGATGCAGCGATGCATGGCGAACTGGGAGATGTTCGCTATGTCCCCAGCAGCGGCTTGGAAGGAGCCGCTTGCATAAAAGTTCAGAGCCACCGTGACCTTCACTTCCACCGACAGAGACGTCCTGCACATCAGCTGTGGATGCAGATCTCTGTGAAGCAGCTGGCAGACCTCTGCAACCACCTCCCTTCTGAAGCGCAGCCTCTTAACACAATGCGCGGCAGTCATGGTGAGATAGGACACCTGCTGGCGGTATTCCCTGAGTGGGTAAGGCCTACGTTGCCGACGCCTGATGGCCCCTCTGCGTCTAGGCATGGCTGCCCCTCTCACACAGCGTCTGCAAGCCCTTCGCACATAATGCTGGAACTGAGGGTTGGAACCCCATGCAGCCCCCATAATATACTTGCAAACAGTGAAATCACAATTAGTCAAATTTCCAAGCTCTGGCCAGAAGCCAAAAATACCTCTCCTATGTTGGCCCAAATCAGTAAGGTCTCTTCCTTGGTCTCTGTCCAGAAATCCGTAGCACTAAAGTCATTGCAGCAAAATGGCTGGCCTTTATAGTTCAGTCTAAGTGCCCTTTAATTAGCGCTCCCCGAGGCCCGCAGGGCCTCTGCTGCGTTCCACTTCGCAGTTCTTAACAGCGCCACGTCCACATTGGGCGGGCGCCACTGAAGTTCCGGTTTGGGGCGCACAAACGGCGTTGCACGACGAAATGACGTCATAAGCTGTGCGCGCAGCTGAGCGCGCGCAAACACTTTGCGCCGGCGCTAAATGTCAACTGAAGTTGGGCGTAGGCGCAGATCGGTCTGTGCCCGGGCACTAAGTGCCTAGCGCTCGAGATCTACTCCTCTTATGGTGCTAACGGCTGGCGAACGCAACTGAATTTCTAGGCCCAAGAGTCCTTAAACTTGCTCAATGAGTCTCTCAGGAGGCTTCACGCGTCTTGAGGATTTTCTGATTGATTGTCCTTGAATCTGAGTTGTTGCCTCAGATGATGATTTCTCAGCTGTGTGATCAGGTCGTTCAACAGTATCAGTCTTTTGACCTGCTGTGTGATCAAGTTGTTCAACAGTATCAGTCTTTTGACTTGCTGTGGCATGAGAAGATCTCGATGATTTCTTCGCAGAACAGCACCCTCATCTGTCTGAATGGTGTATGATCTTGGTTGAACTTCACTCAAGACAGTTCCCTTCTGAGTCCATATGTTTGTTTTGTCTTTGAACCTTACTTGGTCACCAGTGTGGAGTTCAGGTAGGTTTTGTGTTCCTCTGTCATAGTAGTACTTTTGCTTTTCTTTCTGTTGTTCTTTGAACTTCCTCACTTTCTCCCCCTCTTTTGTTTTCAGGAGGTTCTCCGGGATGGGTAGGTTTGACCTTAGCCGACGTCCCATAAGGAGTTGGGCTGGTGACATACCACACTCGAGCGGCGTTGTGCGGTATACAAGCATGCTCTGGTAGAAGTCAGTTCCACTGTCTTTTGCCTTGTACATCAGTCTTTTCCCTGTCTGGACCGATTTTTCCACTAGTCCATTGGACTGTGGAAAGTGAGGACTTGACGTTGTGTGGACAAAGTCCCACTCTTTGGCAAAGTGTTGGAAACTTGCATTGTAAAACTGGGGTCCGTTGTCTGTGAAGACCTCGCTTGCCACGCCATGTCTGGAGAATATGGCTTTTATACATGTTATCACAGCATCTGCAGTGGTGGTGCACAGTCTACAAACCTCTGGATACAGGGAGTAATAGTCTGTGACTACAAGATAGTCCTTCCCTTGACATACGAATAGGTCAGCGCCTACCTTCTGGTAAGGTCTGTCTGGCGCTGGGTGTGGCTTTAGTGGTTCTACCGGATTGCTTGCTCGATATTTCAGGCATATTGTGCAGTTTGACACCTCATTTGTCACATCTTGGTTGATTTGTGGCCAGTACATCACCTCTCGTGCTCTTTTCTTACACTTTTCGATTCCCAGATGTCCTCCATGGATCCTTTTTAGCATCTCTTTTCTCAGACCCTTTGGGATAACTATTTTACTTCCTTTGTAGATGATGTCTTCGACCATTGATAGTTCCGCCCTGCAGTTCCAGTACTCTGCCATGTCAGGTGAGCAGTCTTGCTTCATGTTGGGCCATCCATCCAAGATGCTTTTCCTCAGTCATCTCAGTGTTTCATCTTTGTTTGTCTCAGTCTTTATGAGCTCCATTTTTGCATCTGCTATGGGCAGTGCACTTGTGATCATGTCCACGTAGGCGTTCACTTTTTCATCCATTTTGGTGTTTGCGGGCTCTCTTGGGTCTACAGCTCTGGACAACGTGTCTGCTGTATACATCAGTTTACCCGGTGTGTACACAACATTCAGTGTATCATCATTCTTTGTATTCTAAGCGGACAGCTATTTAGTGGCTTTTGGAACAATGCAATCAAGGGCTTATGGTCAGTCTCTACACTGATTGCTTGTCCTGACACAAACTGGTGAAATCTTTCACAGGCGTATGTGAAGCTGAGCAGCTCCTTTTCTATTTGAGCATATTGCGTCTCCGCGTCTGTCATTGAGTGCGGTGCATATGCAATAGGTTGCCAGTAGTCATATTTTTGCAGAAGAACGGCACCGAGCCCACTCTGTGATGCATCTGATGATATCTTGATGGGTCTCGCTGGGTCATAAAACCTCAGAACTGGTTCCTCTGTGAGCAGTTTCTTTAGATCGCTCCATGACTTCTCATGCTCATGATTCCATTCCCATTCTATGTTCTTTTCAGTTAGTCTTCTCAGTGGCGCCATCTTTTATGAGAGGTTGGATATGAATTTCCCCATGTAGTTGATCATTCCATTAAACCTCTGCACGTCCTTTTTGCATTTTGGCTTTGGCATATTCTTGATGGCGGACACCTTTCTGGGATCTGGTCTGATGCCCTCACTGCTAAGGATATCTCCCACGAATGTCAGTTCTGTCACCCCGAGCTGGCATTTCTCTCTATTCAGCTTCAGGTTTGTTTTCCTTGTTGCTTCCAGCACTTTTTTCAGTCTCTCGTCATGCTCAGTTCTCATGGTTCCCCATACTATGATGTCATCCACTGATGTATCAACTCCCTCCAGGCGCTCATAGATCATATGGATAGTTTTGTGATACACTTCAGGAGCTGAGGCAATGCCAAATGGTAACCTTAGGAATCTGTATCTGCCAAATGGACTGTTGAACGTGCATAGTCTTGAACTTGCCTCATCCAGTTTCATCTGCCAAAATCCTGATGATGCATCTAACTTGCTGAAATACTTTGCATTTGCAAACTGTGACATGATTTCCTCACGTGTAGGAAGCTTGAAGTGCTCTCTCTTTATTGCTCTGTTTAGATCTCTTCGATCCAGGCAAATTCTGAGCTTTCCATTCTTTTTGTCCACAATGACGAGGGAACTCACCCACTCAGTTGGCTCATCTATCTTCTGAATCATGTTCAGGCTTTCCATCCTGTCCCACTCTGCCTTCAGTTGCTTTTGAAGAGCAAACGGAACTTTTCTGCATGGATGTATGACCGTTGGCATGCTTTTATCTACTCTGATCGTGTGTTCTCCTGGAAGGCAGCCTAGACCCTGAAATAGGTCATTGTACTCTTTCATGAGTTCATCATAGACTGTCTCTCCTTCGCTTTCCACAACGAGGACTCTCTTTACCAGGTTCAGTCTCTCACAGGGTATTAAACCTAGTATGGCCTGCACATCCTTTGGCACCACGATTAATGCTAGCGTGTGCTCTCTGTCCTTGTGTGTCACTTTGACAATGCATTTTCCTTTTACTGGTATATCAGTACCTGAGTATCCTGTCACTTTCACTTTTATTCCATGTATCTTTGGTCTGGGTCTAATTTTCTTAAAATCAGTCTCTGATATCACATTAACTAGTGCTCCAGTATCCAATTTAAATGGAATGTGTATGTCATTCACTTTTAGTGTCAACATCCAGTCTCTTTTTTCTTTTTTGTTTTCAGACACAACATCCACATAGAACTCCTCTATCTCGCTTTCATCTACTGCATGGACCTTGCTTTGTTGCGCTTGGTTCTTACAGCAATGGGCATAATGGTTGTTTTTGTTGCAACTATTGCATGTTTTACCATATGCTGGACACTTTTTTGGTGGATGCTGTGTACCGCATCGACTACATGACTTTCGATTGCCCCTTTCATTCTTGTTCGCTGGCCACGCCTCTTTTTTCACATTGGCGCTCTTTTTGTTAAACGGTATGTGTCCGTTCTTTCTCACTGCATCCACGTTGCAGCTACTGTCACTGAACAGCTCCTTTGCCTGCGACTTCACAGTCTCTGTAGCCCTACACAGTGGTATGGCTTTTCCCAGGTCTAGATCTTGCTCTCTTAGCAGTCTTTCCCTTAGACCATTATCTGGAATACCACACACCAGTCTGTCTTTTATCAGCGAGTCTGTCAGTCCCCCAAATTCACACGTTTTGCTTCTGTTTCTCAGTTCAGTCACATACTGATCAATAGTCTCGCCCGTTTTCTGTACACTTGTGAAAAATCTGTGCCTCTCAAACGTCATGTTACGTTTAGGTATGCAGTAGGCCTCAAACTGTTCCATTATTTTATCCAGCTTCATTTTGTCTCCATCAGCAGCGAATGTGAAGTTATTATACACCTCCAGCGCTTCATCACCCACGACATGTAAGAACACTGACGCTTTCATTTGATCACTTTTCTCGTCAGCTCCAATTGCTGCTATATACAACTCCAAACATTGTTTGAACCTCCTCCAATTTTCAGCCACATTACCTGTCAACTGAAGCTTCGCCGGTGGGTATAATCCTACCATTTTTTCACTTCGTTAGCTATTCTCCAAAGGTAAGTATCGATGTTCTCTTTTGGCTTGATTTAACTTCAGATTTTTCCTCTTCATCTCTTTCAATCCCTTCTGACACCATGTATCGTTTTCTATGTGGGTTCAATGACGACACATTCATGAAAGAGAATGTCTTTTTACTAAAGTATGTTCAACTCAGTTAACAGCATTACAGGAGACACCATCTTAGAGATCCATCTAAAATGAAACTAAAACTAAACTCCCTCTCTCACATGCCCTCTGCTGGTAAGGCATAAATAATCAAACAGGCAAATATGCTGGTAAGGCATCATAATCAAACAGGCAAATACCATCACTATTTGCTGATATCATTACACTTACTAGTCAGAAATCTATCGACTTCTGTTTTGAATATACCCAATGACTGAGCCTCCACAGCCCTCTGGGGTAGAGAATTCCAAAGATTCACCACCCTCTGTGTGAAGAAATTTCTTCTCATCTCAGTCCTGAATGGCCTACCCTTTATCCTGAGGCTGTGGCCCCTGGTTCTAGACTCCCCAGCCAAGGGGAACATTCTCCCAGCATCCACCCTATCAAGCCCTGTAATAATTTAGTATGCTTCATAGAAACATAGAAGATAGGAGCAGGAGTAGGCCATTCGGCCCCTCGAGCCTGCTCCGCCATTCAATGAGATCATGACTGATCATCCAAATTCAGTACCCTGTCCCTGCTTTCTCCCCATATCCCTTCATCTCTTTAGCCTTAAGAAATATATCTAACTCCTTCTTGAATATATTTAATGAATTGGCCTCAACTGCCTTCTGTGGTAGAGAATTCCACAGGTTCACCACTCTTTGGGTGAAGAAATTCCTCCTCATCTCTGTCCTAAATGGCTTCCCCTTATCCTTAGTTCTGGACTCCACGGCCATCGGGAACATCCTTCCTGCATCAAGTCTGTCTAGTCCTGTTAGAATTTTATAAGTTTCAATGAGATCCCCTCTCATTCTTCTAAACTCCAGCAAGTATAAGACCAATCGACCCAATCTCTCCTCATACGTCATTCCTGCCATTCCAGGTATCAGTCTGGTGAATCTTCGCTGCACTCCCTCCATGACAAGAACATCCTTCCTCAGATAAGGCAACCAAAACTGCACACAATACTCAAGATATGGTCTCACCAAGGCCCTGTACAACTGCAGCAAGACATCCTTGTTCCTGTACTTGAACCCTCTCGCTACGAAGGCCAACATACCATTTGCCTTCTTAACCGCCTGCTGCACCTGCATGCTTACCTTCAGCGACTGGTGCACAAGGACACCCAGGTCTCGTTGCACTTCCCCTTCTCCCAATCTATTGCCATTCAGATAATTGCCTTCCTGTTTTTGCCACCAAAGTGGATAACCTCGCATTTATCCACATTATACTGCATCTGCCATGCATCTGCCCAATCACCCAAACTGTCTAAATCATACTGGAGTTTCTTGGCATCCTCCTCACAGCACACACGCCCACCCAGCTTTGTGTCATCTGCAAACTTGGAGATATTACATCTAGTTCCCTCATCTAGATCATTAATATATATTGTGAATAGCTGGGGTCCTAGGACCGATCCCTGCGGTGCCCCACTAGTCACTGCCCGCCACTCAGAAAAAAACCTGTTTATTCCAACTCTTTGTTTCCTGTCTGCCAACAAGTTCTCTATCCAAGTCAGTACCTTGCCCCCAATCCCATGTGCTGTAACTTTACATGCTAATCTCTTACGCGGGACCTTATCGAAAGCCTTCTGAAAGTCCAAATACACCACATCAACTGGTTCTCCCTTATCTATTTTACTGGTTTCATCCTCAAAAAATTCCAGTAGATTAGTCAAGCACGATTTACCCTTTGTAAATCCATGTTGACTTTGTCCGATCCTGTCACTGTTTTCCAAGTGCTCTGCTATTACATCTTTTATAATGGACTCTAGCATTTTCCCCACTACCGATGTCAGGTTTACCGGTCTATAATTCCTCGTTTTCTCTCTACCATCTTTTTTGAATAGTGGGGTTACATTAGCTACCCTCCAATCCATGGGAACTGTTCCAGATTCTGTAGAATTTTGGAAGATGACCAGCAATAGGGCCATTTCTTTCAGTACCCAAGGATGTAGATTATCAGGCCCTGGGGATTTATCGGCCTTCAATCCCGTCAATTTCCCTAACACCATTTCCCTACAAATACTGATTTCATTCAGTTCCTCCCTCTCATTAGACCCTACGCTCCCTGACATCTCTGGAAGGTTATTTGTGTCCTCCTTTTTGAAGACAGAACCAAAGTATGTATTTAATTGGTCTGTCATTTCTTTGTTCCCCATTATAAATTCCCCTGATTCTGACTGCAAGGGACCTACGCTTGACTTCACCAATCTTTTTCTCTTCACATATCTATAAAAGCTTTTACAGTCAGTTTTTATGATCCCTGAAAGCTTACTCTCATACTCTATTGTCCCCCTCTTAATTAATCCCGTTGTCCTCCTTTGTTGAATCCTAAACTGCTCCCAATCCTCAGGTTTGCTGCTTTTTCTGGCCAATTTATATGTCCCCTCCTTGGATCTTATGCTATCCCTAATTTCCCTTGTTAGCCACGGTTGATTCACCTTTTTTGCTTTATTTTTATGCCAAACAGGGATGAACAAATTCTGCAGTTCATCCATGCGATCTTTAAATGTTTGCCATTGCCTATCCACCGTCAACCCTTTGAGTAACATTCCTCAATCAATCCTACCCAACTCGCGCCTCATACCATCATAGTTTCCTTTATTTAAATTCAGGACCCTAGTCTCTGAGTCAAATACTTCACTCTCCATCTTAATGAAGAATTCTATCATATTGTGATCGCTCCTCCCCAAGGGGCCTCGCACAACAAGATTGCTAATTATTCCTTTCTCATTACATAATACCCAGCCTAAGATGGCCTGATCTCTAGTTGGATTCCTCAACATATTGGTCCAGGAAACCATCCCTTATACCCTCCAGGTATTCCTCCTCCACAGTATTGTTACTAATTTGGTTAGCCCAATCTATATGTAGATTAAAGTCACCCATGATAACTGCTGTGCCCTTATTGCACGTGTCTCTAATTTCCCATTTAATGCCATCCCCAACCTCCGCATTACTGTTTGGGGGTCTGTATACAACTCCCACTAATGTTTTCTGTCACTTGGTATTTCTCAGCACTACCCATACAGATTCTACATCTTCAGAGCTAATATCCTTCCTTACAATTGTGTTAATCTTCTCTTTAACCAGCAATGCTACCCTACCTCCTTTTCCTTTTTGCCTGTCTTTCCTGAATACCCCTGGATGTTGAATTCCCAGCCCTGGCCACCCTGGAGCCATGTTTCCATAATTCCAATCATATCATATCCGTTTACATCTATTTGCGCAGCTAATTCATCCACCTTATTATGAATGCTCTTCGCATTAAGACACAAAGCCTTCAGGCTTGTTTTTTTAACACTCTTAGACCTTTTAGAATTATTATTTACTGTGGCCATTTTGATTTAAACTCTTGATTACTCTGACTGCCACTTTTGCTTTTCTCCTTTCTGTCTTTTGCTTCTATCCTTGTTTTCCTTTCCTCTGTCTCCCTGCACAGGTTCCCAACCCCCTGCCATTTTAGTTTAAACCCTCCCCCACAGCACTAGCAAACACTCCCCCTAGGACCTCGGTCCCAGTCCTGCCCAGGTGCAAACTGTCCATTTTGTACTGGTTCCACCTCCCCCAGAACCGGTTCCAATGTCCCAGGAATTTGAATCCCTCCCCCTTGCACCATTCCTCTAGCCACGTATTCATCTGAAATATCCTTCTATTTCTACTCTGACTAGCATGTGGCACTGGTAGCAATCCTGAGATTACTACATTTGAGATCCCCTCTCATTCTTCTGAATTCAAGAGAATACAGGCCTAGTTTACTCAATCTCTTCTCATACGACAGTCCCGCCATCCCAGGAATCAATCTCATGAACCTTTGTTGCACTCCCTCTGTGGCAAGTATATCCTTCCTTAGGTAAGGAGACCAAAATTGTATACAGTACTCCAGGTGTGGTCTCACCAAGGCCCTATATAATTGGAGTAATAGATACATAGATACATAGAAGATAGGAGCAGGAGTAGGCCATTCGGCCCTTCGTGCCTGCTCCGCCATTCGATGAGATCATGGCTGATCCTTTAATTCAGTATCCCGTCCCCGCCTTCTCTCCGTAACCCTTAACCCCTTTTGCCCGTAGAAATATATCTAATTCCCTCTTAAATATATTTAATGAGCTGGCGTACACTGCCCTCTGTGGCAATGAGTTCCACAGGTTCACCACTCTCTGAGTGAAGAAATTCCCCCTCATCTCTGTCCTAAATGGTTTAGCCCTTATCCTTAAATTATGTCCTCTAGTTCTGTTCTCACCCGCCAAGGGAAACATTCCTTCTGCATCCAGTCTGTCTAGACCTGTCAGAATTTTATACACTTCTATGAGGTCCCCTCTCAATCTTCTAAACTCCAGTGTGTACATCCCTAAACTACATAGTCTCTCCTCATAGGTCATTCCCGCCATTCCTGGTATCAGCCTGGTGAATCGCCGCTGCACCCCCTCCATGGCAAGAACATCCTTCCTCAGATGAGGCGACCAAAACTGTACACAGTACTCGAGGTGTGGTCTCACCAGTGCCCTGTACAGCTGCAGCAAGGTATCCCTGTTCCTGTATTCTAACCCTTTTGCTATGAAGGCCAGCATACCGTTTGCCTTCTTGACCGCCTGTTGCACCTGCATGCTCGCCTTCAGTGACTGGTGTACAAGAACACCCAGGTCTCTCTGTACTTCCCCCTCTCCCAATCTATTGCCATTTAAATAATAATTTGCCCTCCCGTTCCTGCACCCAAGGTGGATAACTTCGCACTTGTCCACATTATAGTGCATCTGCCATTTATCCGCCCAATCGCCCAGTCTGTCCAAATCGCTCTGGAGCTTCCTGGTCTCTTCCTCTGAGCCCACCCCCCCTCCTAGTTTAGTGTCGTCTGCAAATTTGGAAATGCTGCATCCGACTCCCTGATCCAGGTCATTAATGTAAATTGTGAACAGCTGGGGGCCCAGGACAGATCCCTGTGGTACCCCACTTGTTACTGCCTGCCATTCAGAAAATGAGCCGTTTATTCCAACTCTCTGTTTTCTATCTGACAGCCAGTTCCCTATCCACGCCAAAACTTTCCCCTTTATCCCATGAGCCTCAATTTTCCATGCTAATCTTTTATGTGGGACCTTATCGAAGGCCTTTTGGAAGTCCAGGTACACCACATCTACTGGCTCTCCCCCATCTATTCTACCAGTTACTCCCTCAAAAAATTCCAATAGATTAGTCAAGCACGATTTACCCTTTGTAAATCCATGTTGACTCTGTCCTATCCTGTCCCCATTTGCTAAGTGCTCCGCTATTTCATCCTTAATGATGGACTCCAGCATTTTGCCCACAACTGATGTAAGGCTTACAGGTCTGTAATTACCTGCTTTTTCCCTACCCCCCTTTTTGAATAGTGGGGTAACGTTAGCTACCCTCCAATCCATCGGCACTGTTCCCGAGTCTAATGAATTCTGAAAAATCATCCTTAGTGCATCCGCTATCTCTAGGGCCACCTCCTTCAGTACCCTAGGATGCATGTTATCAGGCCCTGGGGATTTGTCCACCTTCAATCCCTTTAGCTTCCTTAACACCATATCCTTAGAGATATTGATTTGCGTCAGTTCCTCCTTTGCCAATGTCCCTATTTTTCCCGATATCCCAGGGAGGTTTTTTGTGTCTTCCTTCGTAAAGACTGACCCAAAGTATGCATTTAGTTGATCTGCCATTTCCTTATTTCCCATTATATATTCCCCCGTATCTGACTGCAATGGAGTAAGGCTTCTTTACTCCTGTACTCAAATCCTCTTGTAATGAAGGCCAGCATACCATTTGCCTTCCTAATGGCTTGCTGCATCTGCACATTCCCTTTCAGTGACTCATGTACAAGGACACCCAGGTCCCATTGAGCATCTGCATTCCCCAATCTTTCACCATTTCGGAAATACTCTGCCTTTCTGTTTTTTCTAACAAAGTGGATAACTTCACATTTATCCACATTATAATCCATCTGCCATGTTCTCGTCCACTCGCTGAGACTGTCGAGATCCCCTTGAAGCCTCTTCACATCCTCTTCACAACTGACACTGCCACCTAGCTTTGTATCATCAGCAAATTTGGAAATGTTACATTTAGTCCCCTCATCCAAATCATTGATATAAGAACATAAGAACATAAGAAATAGGAGCAGGAGTAGCCCAATCGGCCCCTCGAGCCTGCTCCGCCATTCAATAAGATCATGGCTGATCTGATCCTAACCGCCAATCTATATATAGATTCTGAATAGCTGGGGCCCAAGCACCGATCCTTGTGGTACCCCACTAGTCACAGCCTGCCATTCTGAAAAAGACCCGTTTATCCCTACTCTTTGTTTTCTGCCTGTTAACCAATTCTCAATCCATGCAAGTCTATTACCCCCAATCCCATGTGCCCTAATTTTGTTCACCTACATCTTGTGTGGGACCTTATCGAAGGCCTCCTGATAATCCAGATACACCACATCTACCGGTTCCCCTTTGTCTACTTCACTAGTTACATCCTCAAAGAACTCCAATAAGTTTGTCAAACAGGATTTCCCTTTCATAAATCCATGTTGACTCTGCCCAATCTTACTATTAGTTTCGAAGTGCCCAGTTATTACATCCTTTATAATAGATGACAGCATTTTCCCAACTACTGATATGAGGCTAACAGGTCTGTAGTTCCTTTACAGCCAAAGAAGTACTTTTGAAGTGTAGTCACTGTTGTAATATAGGAAACGTGGCAGCCAATATGCGCACAGCAAGCTCCCACAAACAGCAATGTGATTCTGACTAGATAATCTGTTTTAGTGATGTTGATTGAGTGATAAATATTGGCCCCAGGACACCTGAGAGAGCAGGTGGGGCCTTCGTTTAAAATCTCTTCTGAAAGAGGACACCTCCGACAGTGTGGCGCTCCCTCAGTATTGCCCCTCCGACAGTGTGGCGCTCCCTCAGTATTGCCCCTCCGACAGTGCAGCGCTCCCTCAGTATTGCCCCTCCGACAGTGTGGCGCTCCCTTAGTATTGCCCCTCCGACAGTGCAGCGCTCCCTCAGTACTGCCCCTCCGACAGTGCGGCGCTCCCTCAGTATTGCCCCTCCGACAGTGCGGCGCTCCCTCAGTACTGACCCTCCGACAGTGCAGTGCTCCCTCAGTACTGCCCCTCCGACAATGCGGCGCTCCCTCAGTACTGCCCCTCCGACAGTGCAGCGCTCCCTCAGTATTACCCCTCCGACAGTGCAGCGCTCCCTCAGTACTGCCCCTCCAACAGTGCAGCGCTCCCTCAGTACTGCCCCTCCGACAGTGCAGCGCCCCCTCAGTACTGACACTCCGACAGTGCAGCACTCCCTCAGTACTGCATTGGAGTGTTGGCCTAGATTTTTGTGCTCAAGTCCCTGGAGTGGGGATCGAACCCACAACCTTCTGACTGAGAAGACGAGAGTGCTGCCCACTGAGCTACGGCTGGCACACTACCAACTCCAATAAGGAATTAAACCGAGGCCTGGCTGGATAGAATTCTCGGCCTGGTTGAGCTGCCCTGTTTAATCTAGATCCTGCCACAATGAGCCAGTAGACTGACAGCAGTTGGCCCAGCCCAGCCCGGCTCGGCAGTAATTAGCTCGGACCCTCCAGTCGCAGTGTCTCCCATTCTTGGCAGACGATAGTCTGTGACTCCAGCTGCCCGAGAGCATCAGGACACGGCCTGACAGTTACTGGCATTCCACACACTCCACAATTACAGCCCGCTCACTCAGCACTCAAATCTGCAGAAGCTTCTCTGACAAACCTGCACTTTCCAATTACTGTTATTTCTTTATAAAAATACAAGTGATCCTTTGGTACAGACAGTGGAAAGGCAGTAATGAGACTGTGGCTTGGAGCAGAGCGACTGAGCTGGAAAACTCACTCACACAGGCAGGCCAGCCTACCCTGCCGGACCTGCCGAATCACAGCACACACTCGCACAAACAAAGGCAGTTCCACTCTGGGCCCCGGCTACAAGCCAAACCCTGGCGGAGACTGGAGTTCTCCTCTCTCAAAGTAAGGATTGTAGGAGCCAATATTCCAACAGCTGTTCCCCACTATCTCTTGCAGACAAGGCTCCCCCCAAATCCTCGGAATATGGGGAATTCTTTAAAACTGTGTCACAAACTCATTCATAGAATCATAGAATGATACAGCACAGGAGGAGGCCATTCGGCCCTTCGTGCCTGTGCCAGCTCTTTGAAAGACCTCTCCAATTAGTCCCACTCCCTGCTCTTTCCCCACAGTCCTGCAAATTTTTAGGTATGAGTGGCATAGTGGTTAGCACTGTTGCCTCACAGCGCCAGGGACCCAGGTTCAAATCCGGCCTCGGGTGACTGTCTGCGTGGAGTTTGCACATTCTCCCCATGTTTGCGTGGGTTTCCCCCGGGTGCTCCGGTTTCCTCCCACAGTCCAAAGATGTGTGGGTTAGGTTGATTGGCCATGATTTAAAAAATTGGCCCTTAGTGTTAGGGGGGATTAAATACATGGGGTTACGGGGTTACGGGGATAGGGCTTGGGTGGGATGGCTGTCGGTGTAGGGACCGGGTGCTAGGGTTTGGATGATCAGCCATGATCTCGTTGAATGGCGGAGCAGGCTCGAAGGGCCGAATGGCCTACTCCTGTTCCATGTTTCTATGTAATTCCCTTTTGAAAGTTACTATTGAATTTGCTTCCACCGCCCTTTCAGGCAGCGCATTCCAGATCACAACAACTCGCTGCGTAAAAAAAATAATCTCCTCATCTCCCCACTGGTTCTTTTACCAATTATCTTCAATCTGTGTCCTCTGGTTACCGACCCTCCTGCCACTAGAAACAGTTTCTCCTTATTTACTCTATCAAAACCCCTCATGATTTTGAACACCTCTATTAAATCTCCTCTTAACCTTCTCTGCTCTAAGGAGAACAATCCCACCTTCTCCAGTCTTTTCACATCACTGAAGTCCCTCATCCCTGAACCATTCTAGTAAATCTCCTCTGCACCCTCTCCAAGGCCTTGACATCCTTCCTAAAGTGCGGTGCCCAGAATTGGACACAATACTCCAGCTGAGGCCTCACCAGTGTTTTATAAAGGTTTAGTATAACCTCCTTGCTGTTGTACTCTCTGCCTCTATTAATAAAGTCAAGGATCCCGTGTGCTTTTTAACAGCCTTCTCAACTTGTCCCGCCACCTTCAAAGGCAATGATAGAGAGATGGCAGAAATAATAAATAATTTCTTTGCTTCAGTATTTACCAGGGAGCTAGAACAGGTGGACATGACATTGGATCATGAGATTAGAAATGAAATAAATGCATTTAAAATAAAAAGAAGAGATATATTAAATCAAACTCAAAGAGAAAAAAAACCCTGGTCCGGATGGATTACATCCGCGTATTTTAAAAGAATCTAGGGAAGAAATAGCAGAGGCATTACTACACATATTTAATAATTCCTTAAAAAAAGGTGAAGTGCCAGAGGACTGGCGGAGAGCTAACGTAATACCGATATTTATGAAAGGAGATAGAACATGTCCAGGGAACTATAGACCAGTCATAAAAACATAAGAACATAAGACGTAGGAGAAGGAGTCGGTCATTTGGTCCCTCGAGCCTGCTCCGCCATTCAATAAGATCATGGCGGATCTGATCTTGGCCTCAACTCCACTTCCCTGCCCGCTCCCCATAACCCTCGACTCCCTTATCGTTCAAAAATCTGTCTATCTCCACCGTGAATATATTCACTGACCCAGCCTCCACAGCTCTCTGGGGAAGAGAATTCCAAAGATTCACGACCCTCTGAGAGAAGAAATTCCTCCTCATTTCCGATTTAAAAGGGTGCCCCCTTATTCTGAAATTATGCCCCCTAGTTCTAGATTCCCCCACGAGGGGAAACATCCTCTCTGCATCGACCCTCTCAAGCCCCTTCAGAATCTTATATGTTTCAATAAGATCACCTCATTCTTCTAAACTCCAATGAGTATAGGCCCAACCTGCTCAACCTTTCTTCATAAGACAACCCTTCATCTCCGGAATCAACCTCGTGAACCTTCTCTGAACTGCCTCCAATGCAAGTATATCCCTCCTTAAATAAGGAGACCAAAACTGTACGCAGTACTCCAGGTGTGGTCTCACCAACGCCCTGTACAGTTGTAGCAGGACTTCCCTACTTTTATACTCCATTCCCTTTGCAATAAAGGCCAACACTCCATTTCCCTTCCTAATTACTTGCTGTACCTGCATGTTAACTTTTTGAGATTCATGTACAAGGACAAGGTGGGCGTGTGTGCTGTGAGGAAGATGCAGAGAAACTCCAGGATGATTTGGACAGGTTGTTTGATTGGGCAGAAACATGGCAGATGCAGTATAACGTGGATAAATGTGAGGTTATCCACTTTGGTGGCAAAAACAGGAAGGCAGATTATTATCTGAATGGCAATAGATTGGGAGAAGGGGAAGTGCAAACAAGACCTGGGTGTCCTTGTGCACCAGTCGCTGAAGGTAAGCATGCAGGTGCAGCAGGCGGTTAAGAAGGCAAATGGTATGTTGGCTTTCGTAGCGAGAGGGTTTGAGTACAGGAGCAAGGATGTCTTGCTGCAGTTGTACAGGGCCTTGGTGAGACCACATCTTGAGTATTGTGTGCAGTTTTGGTCGCCTTATCTGAGGAAGGATGTTCTTGCCATGGAAGGAGTTCAGCGAAGATTCACCAGGCTGTTACCTGGGATGGCAGGAATGACGTATGAGGAGAGATTGGGTCAATTGGGCTTGTACTCGCTGGAGTTTGGAAGAATGAGAGGGGATCTCATTGAAACTTATAACATTCTGACAGGACTGGACAGACTAGATACAGGAAGGATGTTCCCGATGGCGGGGGAGTCCAGAACCAGGGGTCACAGTCTAAGGATAAGGGGTAGGCCATTTAGGACAGAGATGAGGAGGAAATTCTTCACCCAGAGAGTGGTGAACCTGTGGACTTCTCTACCACAGAAGGCAGTAGAGGCTAATTCATTAAAGATATTCAAGAAGGAATTGGATATATTTCTTAAGGCTAAAGGGATCAAGGGGTATAGGGAGAAAGCAGGGACCGGGTACTGAATTTGGATGATCAGCCATGATTGCATTGAATGGCGGAGCAGGCTCGAGGGGCTGAATGGCCTACTCCCGCTCCTATCTTCTATGTTTCTATGTTTCTACCCCCAGATCTGTCTGTACCTCAGCATTTTGTAATCTCTCCCCATTTAAATAATAATTTGCTTTTTTATTTTTCCTACCAAAGTGAATAACCTCGAATTTTTCCACATTAAACTCCATCTGCCAGATTTTTGCCCACTCACTTAGCCTATCTATATCTCTTTGGAGATTCTTTGCGTCCTCCACACAATTTGCTTTCCCACCTATCTTTGTATCATCAGCAAATTTGGTTACATTACACTCAGTCCCGTCATCCAAGTCATTAATATAGATTGTAAACAGTGCAGCGCTCCCTCAGTACCGCCCCTCCGGCAGTAGAGCGCTCCCTCAGTACTGCCCCTCTGACAGTACAGCGCTCCCTCAGTACTGCCCCTCCAACAGTACAGTGTTCCCTCAGTACTGCTGAAGGGATAATTACTAGTACTAGTCCCTTTAGGGCTACCCCGGATCAGGCGTATTCCTTAGACGTTCACTTTCAACTAAAGTTTGAGGTAGCCGATTCCTAAGGATGCTTAATTGGGTCTAAAGGTCCAGACTATCTCTCCCTAAAGGAAAGGAACAACCTGAATATGTTACCGTCCTCCAGATAGCACTTTTAATAAGTTTAGCCAGACTGTAACGTTCCGGATATTATGAGGGTCTGGAAAACTCTCCCAGAATTCTGCAACTCCTCACCAAAGAGTGTACAGAGATTGAGTTTGCGAGTTTGATACAGAAGTCTTATGTGAGACAATTATAAAAATATATAGCTGTATTAAAGAACCGACATGTAATTTACAGTTGGTGAGTTAATCACAACATTAACAGTTCCAAAAAGAGAAAGCTTACAATTCTATTATCAGAGAACCTTACTCTCAAATCTTAACTTCGCTACAGTTTTACAGTTCTCAGTTTTCTACAGGAAATCCACCAAAATCAAATACCTTTGATCCCCGAGGTACAAAGAGTTGGAGACCTACAGAGCCACCTCTGAAGCCGTGAATCACTTTGCCCCTTTAAAGCGAGTCTACTATCCCATTTGAGAGTTCAATATTTATACCCTTTTCCAGTGGTATTTCCTTTAAGGTTTTCTGCTGATGTAAGCTAATTATCTCTAGTCATTTTCCTGCTGACCCCTGCAATTTTTACAGTCACCTCAGCTGGTAGCATTACAGACTTATGGGGGGAAAATTCAGTTGCTTTGCGCCTCCCGTTAGTGCCTTAAGATGGCGCTAATGGGCGCAAAGCAACTAGCGCCCGAGCGCGGCGATATCTGCACCTCTCGTGGAATTGACTGGACATTTTGCAGCGGCGCTAAACAATAACCAATCTCCTGCGCACGCAGATCTTGACGTCATTCGAGGGTACAACGCCCTTTTGACGCCCCGGTACAGAAATTGAGTGGCGCCCCCCTCCTTTCCGCCTGGTGCAACCAACGACAGGTAGACTGGAACACTTCACAGTCGCTGTGGGGCTGGGGGGGCACTATTTAAAGGGGGCCTCTTCCTGGCTTTTTGTGTGGTAGACATTTTTGCACCACTTGTTCTGAGAGAGAGAGAGAGAGAGACTTCTGCATTGAGTCAACGCTGTGTGAAATAGTTTTGGCTTCTGACCATAACTTTGCAGGTACTTTGGTTTTTGACCTTCATTACTTTGATTGCCAAGAGACTATGGGGGATGCACACATCCCATCAATGAACAAAAAAAAAATTAAAAAAATTGGGGGCGTCGTCCTGCGCCAGCAGAATCGGAGGCCACAGAGACGCAGAGAGAGAGTGGCAATCATGGCCAGACGGTGGAGGGCCAACAGGCCTCTGTACAGGAGAACTTACCCTCCCAGGGTATTTCGCCAATAATTCTCCTACATTAATATGTCTGAGGAGCAGTATTTGTGAAGGCTGCGCTTCAGCAAGGAGGTGGTTACTGAGCTCTGCCACCTGCTGCAGCCAGATCTGCAACCTCAACTGAGGAGCAGGACGTCTCTGTCGGTGGCAGTGAAGATAACAGTGGCTCTCAACTTTTATGCCACCGACTCATTTCAATCAGCTCGACCAACACACCGGCACTCCCATGGGGCAGCACTTCAGCATCCGGAGCAATCTGCTGGAGCACAGATTGCTGGCCTGCTGCAGCGCGGTGAGAGCCCCGGGGAAATGTGTCCGAACCAGCGAGGATGGCAGCAGTCAGTGCTCGCCTGGCCTCAATCTGAGTCTGCATGAGAGCAGTCAGAGATGGGGTCATGGCAGCCAGTGACTGAATTGCAGCACTAAGCATTTGCGTGGCATTCGCCTGTGCTACAGTGAAGTGCTCCACACTCCTTGCCAGTGATTCAATGCATTCGGACACCCTTCCCACTGCACTCATGAGCTCAGTGTGCATGTCCACCACCTGGGTGTTCATTTCAACGATGAGCCACTCTTCCTCTGCGTCCAGTGCAGCAGGACTCGCTGGCATACTCTCCCTCCGGGGAGAAGGCCCCCGAGCTTTCCTACCCCCATCGCATTGCTGCAGCCCGCTGGGTCCTGGAGCTTCGCCCTCATCAGACCCTTCCTCCCTGCTCCCCTCCAGGGAAGGCGTGTTCCCAGTGTGGGCATGGACTTCCTCGGGAGAGGGTGGCGCTGAGGCTCCGGCTTCCTCTTCCTCCTCGCCTGCAGCTTCACTCCCACTGGCAGCTTGAGGGCCCGCCTCCTCAGCTGGTGAATCACCATCTGAAAGCCGGGAGGTACAAGAGTGACTTTAGCGTGAGGACAGGGTGGCAGCAAGGGAGGAATGAGTGCAGCGATTTAGTAATTTGGATTGAAAGTGTCAAAGGCTGGTGTTGTGAGGGACAAGTGGAAGGAGAGAGGACAAAAAGGTGATGACCTTACCATTGCTGTCCAGAACAGGGTTGACCTCTCCAGTGGCGACGGGACCAATCACCCGGCTTGCCACAATCCTGAGGACGCGCACCTCAAGATTGCTGAGGGGTTGCAGCTGAGGCCGCCCTCCACCCGTCCGTTGCTGCTGTCTCCTATTATGAGATAGCTTGGCATGCAAGAAAAAGGACGGCGTCTGATTAAATATACAGCCATGGTCTTGCCTGAAATGCCTCCCATAGTTGAATAGCCCTTACTGTATGCAGCCATGGTCTTGCCTGAAATGCCTCCGATAATTGAATAGCCCTTACTGTATGCAAAGTGTGGAATGTGTGTGTGTGTTTCATGAGAGGGCCATAGGTGTTGGATGAGTGTTGGGAATTTGGGCTTTTAGGACCCTCTGGCCATAGAGTGAGGTTGAGATGGACAGGTATTGAATAAAAGGCACTCACCCTGATGACCCGAGTGAGGTCGTTGAACTTTTTGCGACATTGTATTTGGGTCCTGGGCACCATGCTCCTTGAGGACACTCTCTGAGCCACCTCCCTGCACACTCTTCTGTAATCGCGCGGCAAAGGCCTCTTGCCACTTTCTGGGTACAGAATGGATCTTCTGCGCTCCACCGCGCCAACCAGAGCCGCCAAGGTCCGCTTGCTGAAGCACTGTGCTCGCTCCCTGGCCCTCTCCATAGTCCTTGGCTGCAAGATTTAGGCACAGGTCTCTCCAGGCCGAGATTCAAGGCTGCAATGAGCAGGGTGTGGCTGGAGAGCAAGATCGACCCTCCCCTTTAAGAACTGTCCGGCGCCAGTGTGTCTGTGTTCAATCGCTAACTGACAGCACCTGCGCTGCACCCGCACTCTGAGGTAGCGCTTTGCTCCTCGGCCTTAGCGCCTTAAGAGAGGTGTGTAGCTCCTGATTTAGCGCTCCAACCACCTCCAGGGGCGATAAAAGCCAAGTTTGCAGTCGGAGGCGATTATTAGCGCCAGGCGCTAAACTTTGCCCAGGGCCGATAATCGCGTCCAAAATGGGGCGATACTGAATTTTTCCCCCTCTGTCTCTTCTTTAGGTGTCCTAAGTTTACCATAAAAAATGGTGCAACGGCAGGTGTGTTTTACTTGATGTCATTTTTACGAAGGCAGATGTTTGTGCTTCTTTATGAGGCGTAAATTAGAGCACCTTGTCCAGGGTGAACTACTGTCTTGTTCCCAAAGGTCAGCCTGTTGGGAGTCTTTAACCTTTTGTTTCAATAAGGTTATTGATTCAGTGTCAACAACTATCTTATCTCACTGGTCAGAATGCTCTCACAGCTTTTCCATAGTTCGGTTTCTCGATTTCCAGACCCAGTTTGTCATGTTTTAATCAGGCCAGAATACTTTCATAGAATGGTGTCTTTTTCTGAACAGGTGAAATGGCTCATTCCTTCACACCACTCCTCCGAAAGGGCAGCGCTCCCTCAGTACTGCCCCTTCCTCAGTATTTCCACTCCGACAGTGGGCCGCTCCCTCAGTAATGACCTTCCGACAGTGCAGTGCTCCCTCAGTACTGCCCCTCTGAAAGTGCAGCATTCCCTCGGTACTGTTCCTCCGATAGTGCAGCACTCCCTCAGCACTGCCCCTGCAACAGTGCAGCACACCCTCAGTACTGCCCCTGCAACAGTGCAGCACTCCCTCAGCACTGCCCCTGCAACAGTGCAGCACACCCTCAGCACTGCCCCTGCAACAGTGCAGCACACCCTCAGTACTGCCGCTTCTACAGTGCAACGCTCTCTTAGTACAGCCACTCCGAAAGTGCAGCACACCCTCAGTACTGCCGCTTCTACAGTGCAACGCTCTCTTAGTACAGCCACTCCGAAAGTGCAGCACACCCTCAGTACTGCCCCTCCGACAGTGCAGCGTTCCCTCAGTACTGACCCTCTGACAGAGCGCCGTTCCCTCAGTACTGCCCTTCCGACAGTGCAGCGCTCCCTCAATACTACCCCTCCAACAGTGGAGCACTCCCTCAGTACTGCCCCTTCCTCAGTACTGCCCCTCCAACAGTGCCGCGCTCCCTCAGTACTGACCCTCTGATAGTGCAGCACTCCCTCAGTACTGCGCCTCTGACAGTGCGGCACTCCCTCAGTACTGCCGCTCCGACAGTGCAGAGCACCCTCAGTACTGCCCCCCCAACAGTGCAGCGCTCTCTTAATACAGCCACTCCGACAGTGCAGCGCTCCCTCAGTACTGCCCGTCTGAAAGTGCAGCGTTCCCTCGGTACTACCCCTCCAACACTGCAACGCTCCCTCAGAACTGCCCCTCCCACAGTGCAGCATTCCCTCAGTAAAGACCCTCCAACAGTGCTGTGCTCCCTTAGTACTGCCACTCCGACAGTGCAGAGCACCCTCAGTACTGCCTCTCCGACAGTGCAGCACTTCCTCAGTACTGACCCTCCGACAGTGCCGCGCTACCTCAATACCGCCCCTCCGACAGTGCAGCATTCTCTCGGTCCTACTCCTCGATTACTGCAGCGCTCCCTCAGTACTAGCCCTCTGACAGTGCGGCGCTCCCTCAGTATTGCCCCATCAACAGTGCAGCACACCCTCAGTACTGCCCCTCCGACAGTGCAGCGCTCCCTCAGTACTGACCACCCGACAGTGCAGCGCTCCCTCAGTACTGCCCTTCCAACAGTGCAGTGCTTCCTCAGTACGGCCCCTCCGAAAGTGCAGCATTCCCTCAATACTAGCCCTCCAACAGTGCAGCGCTCCCTCAGTACTGCCTCTTCGACAATGCAGCACTCCCTCAGTACTGCCGTTCCGACAGTGCAGAGCTCCCTCAGTACTTCCCCTCCCACAGTGCAGCATTCCCTCAGTACTGACACTCCGACAGCGCAGCATTCTCTCGATACTGCCCCTTCCTCAGTACTGCCCCTCCGACAGTGCGCCGCTCCCTCAGTACTGCCCCATCAACAGTGCAGCACACCCTCAGTACTGCCCATCCAATAGTGCAGTGCTTCCTCAGTACTGACCCTCCGACAGTGCAGCACATCCTCAGTGCTGCCCCTTCGACAGTGCAGAGCTCCCTCAATATTAGCCCTCCGACAGTGCAGCGTTCCCTCAATACTAGCCCTCTGGCAGTGCAGCGCTCCCTCAGTACTGCCCCTCCGACACTGCCGCGATCCCTCAGTACTGCCCCTCCGACAGTGCAGCGCTCCCTCAGTGCTGCCCCTCCGACAGTGCAGCACTCCCTCAGTACTGCCCCTCCGAAGGTGCCATGTTCCTTCAGTACTGCCCTCCGAAGGTGCTGCGCCACCTCATCACTGCCCCTACGACAGTGCAGCGCTCCGTCAGTACTGCCCCTCCGACAGTGCAGCGCTCCGTCAGTACTGCCCCTCCGACAGTGCAGCGCTCCCTCAGTACTGCCCCTCTGCCAGTGCAGCGCTCCCTCAGTACTGCCCCTCCGACAGTGCAGCGCTCCATCAGTACTGCCCCTCCGACAGTGCAGCGCTCCCTCAGTACTGCCCCTCCGACAATGCAGCGTTCCCTCAGTACTGCCCCTCCGACAGTGCAGCGTTCCCTCAGTACTGAACCTCCGACAGTGCCGCACTCCCTCAGTACTGCCACTCCAATAGTGCAGTGCTCGCTCAGTACTGCCCGTGCGACAGTGCGGCTTTCCCTCAATACTGACCCTCAGGCAGTGCGGCGCTCCCTCAGTACTGCCTTTCTGACAGTGCAGAGTTCCCTCAATAATAGCCCTCCGACAGTGCAGCGTTCCCTCAATACTAGCCCTCTGACAGTGCAGTGCTCCCTCAGTACTGCCCCTCCGACAGTGCCGCGCTCCCTCAGTACTGCGCCTCCGACAATGCAGAGTTCTCTCAGTACTGCCCCTCCGACAGTTCAGCACTCCCTCGGTACTGCCCCTTCCTCAGTACTGCCACTCCGACAGTGCGGCGCTCCCTCGGTACTGCCCTTCAGACAGTGCAGCGCTTCCTCAGTACTGCCCCTCCGACAGTCCAGAGCTCCCTCAGTACTGCCCCTCCGACAGTGCAGCGATTCCTCAGTACGTCTCCTCCGACAGTGCAGCGCTCCCTCAGTACTGCCCCTCCCACAGTGCAGCGTACCCTTAGTACTGACACTCCGACAGTGCAGCATTCTCTCGGTACTGTCCCTTCCTCAGTATTGCCCCTCCAACAGTGCGCCGCTCCCTCAGTACTGCCCCATCAACAGTGCAGCACACCCTCAGTACTGCCCATTCAATAGTGCAGTGCTCCCTCAGTACTGCCCTCCGAAGGTGCTGCGCCCCCTCATTACTGCCCCTACGACAGTGCAGCGTTCCCTCAGTACTAGCCTTCCGACAGTGCAGCACTCCCTCAGTACTGCCCCTCCGATTCTGCAGTGCTTCCTCAGTACTGACCCTCCGACAGTGCAGCACATCCTCAGTGCTGCCCCTTCGGCAGTGCAGAGCTCCCTCAGTACTGCCCCTCCGACAGTGCAGTCCTCCCTCAGTACTGCCCATTCGACAGTGCGGCTTTCCCTCAATACTGACCCTCAGGCAGTGCGGCGCTCCCTCAGCACTGCCATTCTGACAGAGCAGTGCTCCCTCAGTACTGCCCCTATGAAAGTGCTGCGCTGCATCAGTACTGCCCCTCCAACAGTGCAGCGCTCCCTCAGGACTGCCCCTCCGACAGTGCAGCATTCCCTCAGTACTGACCCTCCGACAGTGCCGGGCTCCCTCAGTACCGTCCCTCCGATAGTGCAGCGCTCCCTCAGTACTGCCCCTCCAACAGTGCAGCATTCCCTCAGTACTGACCCTCCGACAGTGCCGGGCTCCCTCAGTACTGCCCCTCCGACAGTGCTGCGCTCCCTCAGTACTGCCCCTCCGACAGTGCGGCGCTCCCTCAGTACTGCCCCTCTGACAGTGCGGCGCTCCCTCAGTACTGCCCCTCCGACAGTGCTGCACTCCCTCAGTACTGCCCCTCCAACAGTGCGGCGCTCCCTCAGTACTGCCCCTCCGACAGTGCTGCGCTCCCTCAGTACTGCCCCTCCGACAGTGCGGCGCTCCCTCAGTACTGCCCCTCCGACAGTGCGGCGCTCCCTCATTACTGCCCCTACGACAGTGCAGCGTTCCCTCAGTACTAGCCTTCCGACAGTGCAGCACTCCCTCAGTACTGCCCCTCCGATTCTGCGGTGCTTCCTCAGTACTGACCCTCCGACAGTGCAGCACATCCTCAGTGCTGCCCCTTCGGCAGTGCAGAGCTCCCTCAGTACTGCCCCTCCGACAGTGCAGTCCTCCCTCAGTACTGCCCATTCGACAGTGCGGCTTTCCCTCAATACTGACCCTCAGGCAGTGCGGCGCTCCCTCAGCACTGCCATTCTGACAGAGCAGTGCTCCCTCAGTACTGCCCCTATGAAAGTGCTGCGCTGCATCAGTACTGCCCCTCCAACAGTGCAGCGCTCCCTCAGGACTGCCCCTCCGACAGTGCAGCATTCCCTCAGTACTGACCCTCCGACAGTGCCGGGCTCCCTCAGTACCGTCCCTCCGATAGTGCAGCGCTCCCTCAGTACTGCCCCTCCAACAGTGCAGCATTCCCTCAGTACTGACCCTCCGACAGTGCCGGGCTCCCTCAGTACTGTCCCTCCGATAGTGCAGCGCTCCCTCAGTACTAGCCCTCCGACAGTGCAGCACTCCCTCGGCACTGCCCCCTCCTCAGTACTGCCGCTCCGACAGTGCAGCACACCCTCAGTACTACCCCTCCGACAGAGCAGCGCTCCCTCAGTACTACCCCTCCGACAGTGCAGCACTCCCTCGGCACTGCCCCTTCCTCAGCAGTGCCGCTCCGACAGTGCCGCGCTCCCTCAGTACTGCCCCTCCAACATTACAGCGCTCCCTCAGCACTAGCCCTCCGACAGTGCAGCACTCCCTCGGCACTGCCCCTTCCTCAGTACTGCCGCTCCGACAGTGCAGCACACCCTCAGTACTACCCCTCCGACAGAGCAGCGCTCCCTCAGTACTACCCCTCCGATAGTGCAGCACTCCCTCATCACTGACCCTCCAACAGTGCAGCACTCACTCAGTTCTGCTCCTCCGACAGTGCAGCACTCCCTCAGCACAGCCCCTCCAACTGTGCAGCACTCCCTCAGTACTGCCCCTCCGACAGTGCAGTGTTCCCTCAGTACTGCCCCTCCGACAGTGCAGCGCTCCCTCAGTACTGTCCCTCCGACAGTGCAGCGCTCCCTCATTACTGCCCCTCTGACAGTGCAGTGCTCCCTCAGTACTGCCCCTCCGACAGTGCAGCGCTCCCTCAGAACTGCCCCTCCGACAGTGCAGCGCTCCCTCAGTACTGCCCCTCCGACAGTGCAGCGTTCCCTCTGTACTGCCCCTCCGACAGTGCAGCGTTCCCTCAGTACTGAACCTCCGACAGTGCCGCACTCCCTCAGTACTGCCACTCCAATAGTGCAGTGCTCGCTCAGTACTGCCTGTGCAACAGTGCGGCTTTCCCTCAATACTGACCCTCAGGCCGTGCGGCGCTCCCTCAGTACTGCCTTTCTGACAGTGCAGAGTTCCCTCAATAATAGCACTCCGACAGTGCAGCGTTCCCTCAATACTAGCCCTCTGACAGTGCAGTGCTCCCTCAGTACTGCCCCTCCGACAATGCAGAGTTCTCTCAGTACTGCCCCTCCGACAGAGCAGCACTCCCTCGGTACTGCCCCTTCCTCAGTACTGCCCCTCCGACAGTGCGGCGCTCCCTCAGTACTGCCCCATCACCAGTGCAGCACAATTTCAGCACTGCACCTCCAATAGTGCGGCGCTCCCTCAGTTCTGACCCTCCGACAGTGCGGCACTTCCACAGTACTGCCCTTCAGACAGTGCAGTGCTTCCTCGGTACTGCCCCTCCGACAGTGCAGTGCTCCCTCAGTACTGCCCCTCCGACAGTGCAGCGATTCCTCAGTACGTCTCCTCCGACAGTGCAGCGCTCCCTCAGTACTGCCCCTCCCACAGTGCAACATTCCCTTAGTACTGACACTCCGACAGTGCAGCATTCTCTCGGTACTGTCCCTTCCTCAGTATTGCCCCTCCAACAGTGCGCCGCTCCCTCAGTACTGCCCCTTCAACAGTGCAGCACACCCTCAGTACTGCCCATCCAATAGTGCAGTACTCCCTCAGTACTGCCCCTCCGAAGGTGCCGCGTTCCCTCAGTACTGCCCTCCGAAGGTGCTGCGCCCCCTCATTACTGCCCCTACAACAGTGCAGCGTTCCCTCAGTACTAGCCCTCCGACAGTGCAGCATTCCCTCAGTACTGCCCCTCCGATTCTGCGGCGCTTCCTCAGTACTGACCCTCTGACAGTGCAGCACATCCTCAGTGCTGCCTCTTCGACAGTGCAGAGCTCCCTCAGTACTGCCCCCCGACAGTGCAGTCCTCCCTCAGTACTGCCCCTTCAACAGTGCAGCACACCCTCAGTACTGCCCATCCAATAGTGCAGTACTCCCTCAGTACTGCCCCTCCGAAGGTGCCGCGTTCCCTCAGTACTGCCCTCCGAAGGTGCTGCGCCCCCTCATTACTGCCCCTACAACAGTGCAGCGTTCCCTCAGTACTAGCCCTCCGACAGTGCAGCATTCCCTCAGTACTGCCCCTCCGATTCTGCGGCGCTTCCTCAGTACTGACCCTCTGACAGTGCAGCACATCCTCAGTGCTGCCTCTTCGACAGTGCAGAGCTCCCTCAGTACTGCCCCCCGACAGTGCAGTCCTCCCTCAGTACTGCCCATTCGACAGTGCGGCTTTCCCTCAATACTGACCCTCAGGCAGTGCGGCGCTCCCTCAGTACTGCCCTTCTGACAGAGCAGCGTTCCCTCAGTACTGCCCCTACGAAAGTGCAGCGCTCCCTCAGTACTGCCCCTCCGACAGTTCAGCGCTCCCTCAGTACTGACCCTCCGACAGTGCCGAGCTCCCTCAGTACTGCCCCTCCGATAGTGCAGCGCTCCCTCAGTGCTGCCCCTCCGACAGTGCAGCATTCCCTCAGTACTGACCCTCCGACAGTGCCGGGCTCCCTCAGTACTGTCCCTCCAAGAGTGCAGCGCTCCCTCAGTACTAGCCCTCCGACAGTGCAGCACTCCCTCGGCACTGCCCCTTCCTCAGTACTGCTGCTCCGACAGTGCAGCACACCCTCAGTACTACCCATCAGACAGAGCAGCGCTCCCTCAGTACTACCCCTCCGAAGGTGTTGCTTTCCCTCATTACTGCCCCTCCGACAATGCAGTGCTCCCTCAGTACTGCCCCTCCGACGGTGCGGCGCTCCCTCAGTACTGCCCCTCCGACGGTGTGGCACTCCTTCAGTACTGCCCCTCCGACAGTGCGGCGCTCCCTCAGTACTGTCCCTCCGACAGTGCAGCACTCCCTCAGTACTGCCCCTCCGACAGTGCGGCACTCCCTCAGTCCTGCCCCTCCGACAGTGCGGCACTCCCTCAGTACTGCCCCTCCGACAGTGCGGCTCTCCCTCAGTACTGCCCCTCCGACAGTGCGGCACTCCCTCAGTACTGCCCCTCCGACAGTGCGGCACTCCCTCAGTACTGCCTCTCCGACAGTGCGGCACCCCCTCAGTACTGCCGCTCCGACAGTGCGGCACTCCCTCAGTACTGCCCCTCCGACAATGCAGCGCTCCCTCAGTACTGTCCCTCCGACAGTGCGGCGCTCCCTCAGTACTGCCCCTCCGACAGTGTTGCGCTCCCTCAGTACTGCCCCTCCGACGGTGCGGCGCTCCCTCAGTACTGCCCCTCCGACAGTGCGGCGCTCCCTCAGTACTGCCCCTGCGACGGTGCGGCCCTCCCTCAGTACTGCCCCTCCGACAGTGCGGCGCTCCCTCAGTACTGTCCCTCCGACAGTGCGGCACTCCCTCAGTACTGCCCCTCCGACAGTGCGGCGCTCACTCAGTACTGCCCCTCTGACAGTGCGGCACTCCCTCAGTACTGCCCCTCCGTCAGTGCGGCGCTCCCTCAGTACTGCCCCTCCGACAGTGCGGCGCTCCCTCAGCACTGCCCCTCCGACAGTGCGGCACTCCATTAGTACTGCCCCTCCGACAGTGCGGCGCTCCCTCAGTACTGCCCCTCGAACAGTGCGGCACTCCATCAGTACTGCCCCTCCGACAGTGCGGCGCTCCCTCAGTACTGCCCCTCCAACAGTGCGGCGCTCCCTCAGTACTGCCCCTCCGACAGTGCGGCACTCCCTCAGTACTGCCCCTCCGACAGTGCTGCGCTCCCTCAGTACTGCCCCTCCGACAGTGCGGCGCTCCCTCAGTACTGCCCCTCTGACAGTGCGGCGCTCCCTCAGTACTGCCCCTCCGACAGTGCTGCACTCCCTCAGTACTGCCCCTCCAACAGTGCGGCGCTCCCTCAGTACTGCCCCTCCGACAGTGCTGCGCTCCCTCAGTACTGCCCCTCCGACAGTGCGGCGCTCCCTCAGTACTGCCCCTCCGACAGTGCGGCGCTCCCTCAGTACTGCCCCTCCGACAGTGCGGCGCTCCCTCAGTACTGCCCCTCCGACAGTGCGGCGCTCCCTCAGTACTACACTGGAATGTCGGCCTGGATTTTCTGCTCAGGTCTCTGGAGTGGGGCTTGAACCCACGACCCTGTGACTACGAGACACGAGCTCTTGTAATGCATGTTGTGTTGCAGAGACTCTCAGTCGAGTCCGTGTCACGCAGGCTTCCCACAGCTGCCACAAACTTGGTCTGGGTAACGCTGGCGTCTGAGGCTGGGCGCTGTGGGATGTGAAGGAGTGTGTTAAATAGAAACACATGGTAAGCCTCTGCTTCACTGATCCTACAGAGGAGACCACATCGTGCTCTCTCGGCAATCTGCTGATTACATAATACTGCACACAGCTTAACATGATATCGGCACTCAGTTACAGGCTGCTGTCCAAGCCTCAGCCCTGGCTCCACTACACACCCTCCACACAGCAAAAGCAGGCAGTGCAGGAGCAGAGAGAGAAACAGACAGACAGAGAGAGAGACAGAGTGAGAGACACAGCGACATACAGAGAGAGAGAGACAGACAGACAAAGACAGAGAGACAGAGACAGAGACCGAGAGACAGAGACAGTGAGAGAGAGAGACAGACACAGAGAGACAGACAGAGATAAACAGAGAGAGAGAGACAGACAGTCAGGGAAAGAGAGAGTGACAGAGGGAGACAGAGAGAGAGAGATAGAGAGACACAGAGAGACAGACAGACAGACAGAGAGAGACAGAGAGAGAGACAGAGACTCAGAGAGAGAGAGAGGGAGACAGACAGAGACAGAGAGAGAGAGAGAAAGACCGACAGAGACACAGAGAGAGAGACAGATAGACAGAGAGAGAGAGAGAGAGTAATATTGTATGTACCCAACAAATGTCAAATCGATTGACACCTACAGAATGTTGGAAAACTGTACCTTTTTGCTATGTAAGCTTTGGCAATATGGTTCTCTGCAAACTTTCATGCCAATAAAGCATTTTAATTGGAATTGGAATTGGAATTGGAGAGAGACCGACAGAGAGAGACAGAGAGAGACAGAGAGAGACCGACAGAGACACAGAGAGAGAGAGACAGATAGACAGAGAGAGAGACAGAGAGAGAGAGAGACAGACAGATAGAGGGGGAGAGACACAGAGACAGACAGAGAGAGAGACAGAGAGACAGAGAGAGGGAGGGAGAGTGTGAAATAGAGAGTGGCAGAGAGTGAGAGAGAGGGAGAGGAAGAAATAGAGCGAGAGAGACAGAGAGGTAGAGACAGAGAGAGGCAGAGATACACAGAAAGAGAGAGATAGAATCAGAGAGACAGAGAGAGTTACATCGAGTCTCCAGCACAGAAACAGGCCATTCACCCCAACTGGTCTATGCTGGGGGTTATGCTCCACACGAGCCTCCTCCCGCCCTGCTTCATTCAAACTCATCAGCATATCCTTCTATTCCTTTTTCCCTCATGTGCTTATTTAGACTCCCCTTCAATGCATCGATACTATCCGCCTCAACCACTTCCTGTGGTAGCGCGTTCCACATTCTCATCACTCTCTAATAGAAACACTAACATTTCTCCAGCGCCTTTCACGACCACCGGACGTCTCAAACCACTTTACAGCCAATGAGCAACTTTTGAAGTGTGGTCACTGTTGTAATGTGGGAAACGCAGCAGCCAATTTGCGCCTCTGGGTCAGAAGGTTGTAGGTTCAAGTCCCACTCCATGGGACGTACAGCACATAAAGCTAGGCTGACTCTCCAGTGCAGTTCTGAGGGAGTGCTGGTGTCAGAGATGCCGTCTTTCGGATGAGACATTAAACCGAGGCCCGGTCTGGCCTCTCAGGTGGACGTAAAAGATCCCACGGCACTATTTTGAAGAAGAGCAGGGGGGAGTTCTCCCCGGTGTTCTGGGGCCAATATTTATCTCTCAACCAACATCACTAAAAGAGATTATCTGGTCATTATCACATTGCTGTTTGTGGGAGCTTGCTGTGCGCAAATTGGCTGCTGCGTTTCCCACATTACAACAGTGACTACACTTCAAAAGTACTTCATTGGCTGTAAAGCGCTTTGAGACGTCCGGTGGTCGTGAAAGGCTGTGGAGAAATGCAAGGTTTTTTTTCTCTCTCCCCCTCTCTCTGTCCCACCCCTCTCTCCCTCTCCCTCTGTTTGTGTCTCTCTCTCTCTGTCTCTCTCCCTCTCTCCATTTCTCTCTGTCTCTCACTCTCGCTCTCTTTGTCTCTCTCTGTCCCACCCCTCTCTCCCACCCCTCTCTCCCTCTCCCTCTGTCTGTGTCTCTCTCTCTCTGTTTCTCTGTCTTGCCTGATGGTTATAACCTTTCAATTCTGGTATCATCCTTGTGAATCTTTTTTGCACCTTCTCCAGTGCCTCTATATCCTTTTCATAATATGTCAACCAGAACTGTTAACATTGAAACATAGAAACATAGAAGATAGGAGCAGGAGTAGGCCATTTGGCCCCTCGAGCCTGCTCCGCCATTCAATGCGATCATGGCTGATCATCCAAATTCAGTACCCTGTCCCTGCCTTCTCCCCATATCCCTTGAGCCCTTTAGCCTTAAGAAATATATCTAACTCCTTCTTGAATATATTTAATGAATTGACCTCTACTGCCTTCTGTGGTAGAGAATTCCACAGGTTCACCACTCTCTGGGTGAAGAAATTCCTCCTCATCTCTGTCCTAAATGGTTTTCCCCTTATCCTTAGACTGTGACCCCTGGTTCTGGACTCCCCCGCCATCGGGAACATCCTTTCTGCATCTAGTCTGTCTAGTCCTGTCAGAATTTTATAAGTTTCAGTGAGATCCCCTCTCATTCTTCTAAACTCCAGCGAGTATAAGCTCAATCGACACAATCTCTCCTCATACGTCATTCCTGCCATCCCGGGTATCAGTCTGGTGAATCTTCGTTGCACTCCCTCCATGGCAAGAACATCTTTCCTCAGATAAGGCGACCAAAACTGCACACAATACTCAAGGTGTGGTCTCACCAAGGCCCTGTACAACTGCAACAAGACATCCTTGTTCCTGTACTCGAATCCTCTCGCTATGAAGGCCAGCATACCATTTGCCTTCTTAACCGCCTGCTGCACCTGCATGCTTACCTTCAGCGACTGGTGCACAATGTAGGGTTCTCAAAATTCCCACATTCCCCAAAGTTATGGATAAAGGGACCCTGCATGGACAAGTTATTAAAAAGGGTACCCAAAATGGCTTCTGTAACCTCGTGACCAAAACCGACAGGATTTTAAAATCAAGGCCCTGCAAACAGGCAGGCCCTGAAACGAAACCTAACATGCAGGAATCTGTGAAAAGACTTTGTAAAGCCAGACAGATAAGTAAACACAGAATATGCATTCTTTACCTTGGAACAGATCAAGCCAGGATAGCTCTAATCTGAAAGCCATCTAGTCTTCGCATAAATAATCGGTAACAGCTCACAGGTAGCTGCCAAGTCAGGAAACCCGATTAAGTTTCATAAATGACAAACAGCCAGGATATCGAAGCTATTATACCAGGAGACAACCGCCCCAGAAGTCGTTAAAGTAAATGGCTGTAATCATTTTAAACGAGCCCGCCAAAAGTTAGACAAAGGACTGACCTGATTTGGCGCGCAGATAAGGGTGAAGAACCAGGTATAATTGTAAGCCCATCGGTAGTGATCGATCTCTTATCTCTCAGCTCTTGCCGCTTGCCTCCTGCCCCGGGCTCCTGCTTCTCACTCTCGTGCCTCGTGGTGGGCCCTCTTCTCCCTCCCCGCACCGCTCAACACCAAGGACGCCCATTACACCGGGGCCAAACGCGGGAGGAGAACGAGAACCCGATTCAAAAACACACAGGACACACAGGCCACAAACGGGCAGACAAGACGAGATGAAGAATACAGTAAACTGATAAGGGCAGAGAAGGGCAGCGGGAAGACATGTTGGGGGACAAACGCTTAGTTATAAGCTGGCGTTTGATAAATAAGTTGGCGTTGAATGCATGGACAGTAAAACCCCAATTGACGAATAAGTTGGCATTCGAAGCATGGGTAGTAAAATCAGTTTGACAGCATAAACCGCCAACTGAGTGCCAACCGTTTTAAAAACCCGTCAGCGACCAAACCACCCGAGGAAGAAGAAGAAAACCCATCGCGACTCGACGACGACATTAGCTGAGGAAAAGGAGGGTGATTCACATAAACAACTCCATCGCCGCACCCTGTGACCACGTGGCGAAAAAGTACCCCAGAGGACAGAAAGAGTGAACCTCAAAACCCAAACCAATTAAAGCAACAGGTTTCGAATTAGTGAGCATGAATTCCTGGCCCCTCGTAGCTTAATCTAATTCGGTATTAGGGGGTGGGATAAAGATAAGGGGATTTTTAATGTATGTGTTTCCCTCGATGTGCCGTGTGTTCCCCATTCCCATATAAGTGTAATCCTTAATGCCTGTAACTATATCAGTAATTCTCAGTAAGATTGTGTTTTATTCTGCCTTCAATAACATTTTGGTTTTCTTGCACCAAACCACTTGTCTACTCGATTTTCTGTATCGCTGCCTGTACCTAAGTCCGGTGTCTAGAACCCAGGGGTGTGGGAGCGATTCGAACCGCTCAGAGACAGCCAGAGGTGAAGCTGACTGGGCGCACGCCACCCCCCTACAACAAGGACACCCAGGTCTCGTTGCACTTCCCCTTCTCCCAATCTATTGCCGTTCAGATAATAATCTGTCTTCCTGTTTTTGCCACCGAAGTGGATAACCTCGCATTTATCCACATTATACTGCATCTGCCATGCATCTGTCCAATCACCCAACCTGTCCAAATCATACTGGAGTTTCACTGCATCCTCCTCACAGCACACATGCCCACCCAGCTTTGTATCATCTGCAAACTTGGAGATATTACATCTAGTTCCCTCGTCTAGATCATTTATATATATTGTGAATAGCTGGGGTCCTAGCACCGATCCCTGCAGTACCCCACTAGTCACTGCCTGCCACTCGGAAAAAGACCCGTTTATTCCAACTCTTTGCTTCCTGTTTGCCAACCAGTTCTCTATCCAAGACAGTACCTTACCCCCAATCCCGTGTGCTTTAACTTTGCACGCTAATCTCTTATGTGGGACCTTATCGAAAACCTTCTGAAAGTCCAAATACACCACATCCACTGATTCTCCCTTATCTATTCTACCAGTTACATCCTCAAAAAATTCCAGTAGATTAGTCAAGCATGATTTACCTTTTGTAAATCCATGTTGACTTTGTCCGATCCTGTCACTGTTTTCCAAGTGCTCTGCTATTACATCTTTTATAATGGACTCTAGCATTTTCCCCACTACCGATGTCAGACTTACCGGTCTATTATTCCCCGTTTTCTCTCTACCACCTTTTTTAAATAGTGGGGTTACATTAGCTACCCTCCAATCCATGGGAACTGTTCCAGAGTCTACAGAATTTTGGAAGATGACCAGCAATGCATCTACTATTTCTAGGGCCACTTCCTTAAGTACCCTGGGATGTAGATTATCAGGCCCTGGGGATTTATCGGCCTTCAGTCCCATCAATTTCCCTAACACCATTTCCCTACAAATACTGATTTCATTCAATTCCTCCCTCTCATTAGACCCTATGTTCCCCGACATCTCTGGGAGGTTATTTGTGTCCTCCTTTGTGAAGACAGAACCAAAGTATGTTCTGACGAAGGGTTTCGACCCGAAACGTTGACTCTGTTTCTCTCTCCACGGATGTTCCCTGGCCTGCTGAGTTTTTCCAGTGTTTTCTGTTGTTATTTCAAAGTATGTATTTAATTGGTCAGCCATTTCTTTGTTCCCCATTATAAATTCCCCTGATTCTGACTGCAAGGGACCTGCACTTGACTTCACCAATCTTTTTCTCTTCACATATCTATAGAAGCTTTCACAATCAGTTTTTATGTTCCCTGCAAGCTTACTCTCATACTCTATTGTCCCCCTCTTAATTAATCCCTTTGTCCTCCTTTGCTGAATCCTAAACTGCTCCCAATCCTCAGGTTTGCTGCTTTTTCTGGCCAAATTATATGTCCTCTCCTTGGATCTTATGCTATCCCTAATTTCCCTTGTTAGCCACGGTTGAGTTCACACTGCTCCCAGTGTGGTCTAACCAAGGTTCGATACAAGTTTAATATAACTTCGCTGCTTTTCAATTCTATTCCTCTGGAAATGAGCCCCAGAGCTTGTTTCGCTTTTTTATGGCCTTGCTAACCTGCGTCGTTATTTTTAGTGATTTGTGTGTCTCTACCCCCAGATCCCTCTGTTCCTCTACCCAATTTAGACACTTATTTTCCAAGCAGTATGTGGCCTCCTTATTCTTCCTACCAAAATGCACCACCTCACACTTGTATATATTAAAGCTCATTTGCCAATTACATGTCCATTCTGCAAGTTTATTAATGTCTTCGGCCTAGAAATTGGGTATAGCCTCGCTTGAGGCGTTAGAACTGGCGAAGCGCTAAGTTTATAGCCAAACGAAAGTTATCGCTGCCTGGCGAGATATTGGGTTGCATCGCCCCCAAAGGGTCTTGAGGCGCTAATTCAGCCATTGCACGGTGCTCTTAAGGCGCAAAAGGTCAGGCGCTACTCAATATCGACGCGGACGGGCGCAGCGCAGGTGATCTCAATTATGGGAAACCACGAGACCTCCAGGCGCCGGCCGGCTCTTAAAGGGGTGGGTCAGTCAGCCTGAGCTTCAACACCCAACGCCCTGTAGGCCTCAGATTCGGCGCTCGCCCTTGTCTGGCAGTACAAAGTTGTTCATCATGGAGAAGGTTAGACAGAGAGCAGAGCGCTTCAGCACTGAGGCTCTGGACCACTTGGTGGCTGCAGTTGAGCGCCGTCGAGAGGTCCTGTATCCGGATAATGGCAAGAGGCCGAATCAGAAGGCTTACCGACGATCTTGGAGGGAGGTTGTTGTGAGGGTCAACTCCAGCAGCATGGCGACCAGGACCCCTGTTCAGTGCAGGAAGAAATTCAACGACCTCACATGGATCGTTAGGGTGAGTGATGGTTTAGCAATCTTCTGATTCCCTCCATCTGCAGCTGACTTCGGGCACCCTGCTGCAATGATGCCCCAATGGCCATCTGTCAGCATGCACCCATGGCCCTTTCTGGGCACACACATGGACAGATGTCTCAAGGCCTCATGTAAGGGCTCTTGCACCATGGGGGGCATGCGATGATCTCTCAAGGCCTCATGTTACAGAACTTCCCCTTCTTTCCCCTGCAGTCCAAACTGGCCATGATCCGAAAGGAGCAGCGTCGAACCGGTGGCGGACCTCCACAAGTGGTCACTCTGACGGATCTGGAGGAGAGAGTGCACCAGATACTTGGAGGACGTCTGTCTGGTCCAGTGACCACTGCATCTGCCGACCCCATTACCGACAGCGAGGGTAAGACTCTCACCTTTTTCACCTGTTGCCTTCCACTTGGTCCCCCCGCCAGCATGCATCCTCAGTGTGCAGCCATGTCAGAGCCTTGCCGCAATCTGGCATGCCTTTCAGCAAAGCTGTCCTTTTGCTAAAGCCACTCTTCCACCTCCCACTTTCAGATGAAGCAGCACCAACTCGGGATCAACGCGCTGAAGCTGCCAGTGCCAGTGCCACCGGAGGCGAGGACCAGGAGGAATCCGGACCAGCCGTTGCAGAATCCGGGGAGCTGACACATCTACAGACTGGGGATAGTAGTCCCCTGGAGGGGAGGGGGGGGGCTCTGAGGATGAACCAGTTGCCGGACCAAGCGGCATGGAGCAACGCACGGGGGATAGGCAAGTTCGGCCACCGTCTTCCCGGAGGGCAAGGCAGGTCGTCATGACTGCTGCACAGAGTGCAGATGAGGTCCGTCGCCTGGCTGAGATGAGCAAACAGGCCCGGGTCAGACACACGGAGCTGATGGCTGCAGTGGAGAAGATGCCTGAGTCAATAGATTCATTGGCTAAGAGTATGTTGGACTTCGGGGCAACAATGGAGAGGACTCTCCAGGGCTTTGGCGCAACAATGGAGAGGACTCTGCAGGGCTTTGGCGCAACAATGGAGAGGACTCTGCAGGGCTTTAGGGCAACAATGGAGAGGACTCTCCAGGGCTTTGGGGCAACAATGGACAGGACTCTGCAGGTGTTCGGGGAAACAATGGACAGGTCTATCCAGGGCTTCGGGGCAACAATGAACAGATCTATCCAGGGCTTCGGCCCAACAATGGAGAGGACTGTCCACGGCTTTGAGTCGGCTATGGAAAGGACTGTTCAGGGCATCAGACAATCCCTGGCAAGGTCTGTGCAGGGCTTGTCCGAGGCAGTGGAGCGGTCGGCACCTGGCTTGTCTGAAGCAATGGGAAGAACTGTCCAGGTCTTATCCGAAGCACTGGCACCTGGCACACAGGTCCTCACTGTTGCCACGCAGTCACTTGCTGGCCTCCTCCACAGCCAGATTGATGCAACGCGATCTTTCACTGTAGCCACCCTCTCTGCATCAGTTAGGATCACCCCGGGCCCTTCCAGTCCCATACAAGGCCAGCAAACAGTGGAACATGCGATTGTGGCGGTAGAGCTGACCCGCTCCCCTCAGATAGCCAGTGTGTCGTCCGACCATGGTGCAGGTGTCCTCTCTCGGCAGGAGACCACTGCACATGCCAGCGCTGGGATGCCTGCATTGCAGCTGCCACCACCTGCAGGGCACACTGCTTCCAGCCATGGTCCCATCAAGCATCCTGCGTCCACACCCTCCAAGCCCAGAGGTCGGCCAGGCCGTCCCTCAGGGGCCTCTGCGCTTCCAGACAGTCAGCAAGCGTCCCCCAGCCTTGAGCCCGCCACTGGGGTCCAATTACGTCGGAGCAGCAGGGAGGGAAGGGGCCGGGCGCGAAAGAGAAGTTGTTCTCCCTCAAGGGGCCAGTTGTAGAGGGAGGTGCTGAGACATTTGTTTGTCCAAATGCAAGGACACCCTCACCTGTTGTTATATTTGCAGAAGGTTTTTTGAGTTTTGCAGCTTTGCCGAACAGTTCACAGTTATTTTGAAAGTTATGGTTTCTGTTGACATTACGTTGTTTAGCTGTAATGAAAGACTTTTGTGCCAATAAACAGAAGTTTCAATGTGGCATGGTGCATGTGACTACTTTCAGTGATGCTGGCATTCAGAGGCCCTCAAACATCCAAAGTGCGCATGAGTTAAGACTCTCATCATTCCGCCACAGGGGTCTCGACACGAGTGCAGATGAGCCTCTGACGTATGGCCCTTCCACTTTCACCAGCCCTTCCATCTTCCTCCTCCTCTTCCTCCTCCTCCGCCTCCTCCTCCTCCTCATCCTCATACTCCTACTCCTCAGCCTGCTCTGCTGGTCGTTGAGGGACAGCTGGAATTGGCTGTGTGCGTCGATTCGCCAAGTTGTGGAGCATGCAGCAGATGACGACGATGTGTCCCACTTGCTGTGGCGAGTACTGCAGGGATCCCCCCGAATCTTCCAGACATTGGAGACGCTTTTTGACAACACCAATAGTGTGCTGTTTACTGTGCCTGGTCGCCTGATGGCCGCTGCTGATCAGCTCTTCTGCTGGGGTGTCGGCCACACGGAGTGTTGTCATCAGCCATGGCCAGAGAGGATAGCCCTTGTCCCCAGTAAGCCAGCCTCGTCTTCGAGGCAGCCCCTCAAAAAGGTTACAAACTGAGGTCAGCCGCAGGATAGAGGCATCGTGGCTGCACCCTGGGAAATGCGCGGTGACTGCCATGATGATTTGGCGGTGGTCACAGACCAGCTGCATGTTGAGGGAGTGCAACCCCTTGCGGTTGCGGAAGTCTTAAGGATGATGGCATGGCGCCCTCAAAGCCAAGTGTGTGCTGTCACTCGCCCCCTGCACCATGGGGAAGTCCGCAATAGAAGCGACACCCTGCGCGCCCTCCGCCTGCTTGTGCAGGGTCCGAAGGAAGGTAATGAATTGACGCCTTCGCCTATAAAGGGCTTCTGTAACTTGCCGGATGCAACAGTGGACTGCAACCTGAGCGACAGTCGCAATGTCCCCAATGGCTGACTGAAAGGATCCGTTGGCAGAAAAATGGAGGCCATCAGTCAGTTTAGCCATCACGGACAGAGAGGTTCTGCAGCGTTCACGCGGCTGCAGCTCAGGACCAAACAGGTGGCACAGATCAGTAACAATGTCCCTCCAGAATCGGAGCCTTCCCAAACACTGCTCCTCCGACATGTCAAGGCTTGTCACCTGCTGCCTAAAGACCCTCGCAGCTTCCCATCGGATTGGCCAACCTCCATTGGCCCTCCTCCTTCTGGCCAATCCCGGCCCTCTCTCCCGCCTTCTCTCTGCCCCTTCACAGTGTTGGGCGATGAGGCCGTCACCCTCCAAACAAGCTCCCATTTCGATGCCAATTGGTCAAAAGGCTTTTAGGTGTAGTGTTGCAAGTGCTTCGGACAGGGTTGAAGGACCCAAGTACTGTAAAGCTACATTCCCAGAACTCCGCTCCACATTAGCTCGCCAACTCTCTCTGGCAACGATCGCAATGAGCAGGCCAAGTGGCAGAAGATTCTGCACTAAAGCTGTCCCCTTTAAATAGCGCCCCCCTACTCTGAGAAGGGCCTGTTAGCCCTCCTTCGAACTGTCACTAATAGCGTTGGGCGCTAAGGCTCTGGGCGCCACCCAATATGCGCTCAGGCGCTCCTAGAAGGCGTTGCACACTGAAATGACATCATGAACTGCTTGCGCTCGCGGGCGCGCGTAAACACTTAGCGCAGGCGCTAAATGTATAGTCAATATCTGAGTTGTCGCTATCTTCATAGCGCCCGCCCCAACATAGGGCATTGCCCCAATTCTAGGTCTCTTTAGGCGCTCAGCGCCGGCACTACCAACCCAATTTCTAGGCCTTCCTGTATCTTGTCGCAGTCCTCCTCTGTATTAACTACACTTCCCAATTTAGTGTTCTCCGCAAATTTAGAAATTGTACTTCTGATTCCCGAGTCCAAATAGTTAATATAAAGTGTGAACAGTGGTCCCAGCACCGATCCTTGTGGAACACCATTTCGCACCTTTTGACCAACTGAGTAACTACCTTTAACCCTACTCTTTGTTTTGTAGCCAGCTTGCTGTCTATTCTGCTACTTGTCCCCTGACTCCACATGTTCTGACATTAGTCATCAGCTATGTTCCCTTTAATTTTTTTGACACTGTGCGGCCCCTTTAAGGGGCTGATTGGGCCATTCAAAATATCGCGCAAACCAGCTGCACGGGTTCCCTGGAGCAGTGTTCAGCCATGTGGCTGCTCACTGCTCATGAGTCTATTAGCTTATCAAAGGCCTTTTGAAAATCCAGATATATTACATCTACTGCATTACCCTTATCTACACTTTCTGTTACTTCTTCAAAGAATTCAGTAAGGTTGGTTAAGCATGACCTTCCCTTTTGGAATCCATGCTGACTGCTCTTTGTTATATTGTCAGTTTCTAGATGTTTTTCTATTATATCTTTGCATAAGAATTCCATGATCCTTCCTACCACCGACATTAAGCTAATTGATCTATAGATCCCTGGACTTGTTCTATCTTTCTTTTTAAATATACAAATCACATCAGCTGTCCACCAGTCTTCTGGCACTAAACTCTTTTCTAATGAATTGATACATATATAAAATAGTGCCTCTGCTATCTCTTCCCTAATTTCTATTAATATGCACGGACGCAATCTATCTGGACCAGGGGTTTCATCCTCCTGAGTTTGATTAGTTTATCAGTTATCATCCCCCAGCCCGCCCCCCCCCCCCACCTCCACCCCTCTACCTTCAATGTCTTTGTATCTTTTTGATCTCTTCTCGTGTCCCGTCCACTGTGTTAGTCTCCCTGGTAAATACCGAGGCAAAGTAACTGTTCAATATTTCTGCCATTTTGCTGTCATTACCTGTGAGTTTATTGTATGTACCCCTCAGTGGCCCGATCCCTATCCTGATTTTATTTATGTGTCTGTAGAATACTTTACTATTTCTTTTTATATTCCTTGACAACTTAATTTTGTAGTTTCTCTTTGCCTTCCTATTTGTTTTTTTTTACTTCTTTCCCAACCTCTTCATACTCCTTTTTGTCATCCTCTACTTTGTTGTCGATGTACTCAATTAACTGTCTAATTGCTCTTTGTGGGAGCTTGCTGTGCATAAATTGGCTGCCACGTTTCCTACATTACAACAGTGACCACACTTCAAAAATACTTCACTGGCTGTGAATCGCTTTGGGACGTCCTGAGGTGGTGGAAGGCCCCGGAGAAACGCCAGTCTTTCTCTTTCCTGTTCTCTCTCCCCTTTTTCTTTAGTTTCAGTTTTACCCTCGTGTATTTATTCATCCGTGGAGTGTCATTAATGGCTAGTTTGTTCTTGGTTTTCAGAGGACTATATTTCTCCCGGATTATATTGATCGCCATTTAAAATGTTTCCCACTGCTGTTTTATCTCTTTCCCTGTCAATATTTTTCAGGTTGGCAGGCTGTAACTAATGGGGTGCCGCAAGGATCAGTGCTGGGGCCTCAGCTATTTACAATCTGTATTAATGGCAGAGGTGAAGGGACCGAGTGTAATGTATCCAAGTTTGCTGGTGATACAAAGCTAGGTGGGACAGTAAGCTGTGAGGAGAACGCCGAGGGCTGCCTTTTACCCGCCCTGAGGAGGTGGGTTTGGAGGTGGGACAGTTGGGAAAATTAGAAAAATTGGGAGCGGGTCCCAACCCCGCTCCCAACCCGCCTCCGAACCATCTTCCCGGGAGGCGGGGCCTGGACTCGCGCAGGGACCCATCTACTAGCGGCAGGGAGGGGATTAGAGCCAATTAACTGCCTGTTAACAGATGGTTAACAGATAGTTAACAGGTAGTTAACAGGCAGTTAAGAGGCTTTTCCCCATTTTCAGCCTGCTGATGCAGCCTTCCTGACGGCAGGAAACCCCGCCAGGGTCAGCGAGGTGAGCTGTGGGTCTGCTGCACTGTAAGTGTGCAAATGTCAGCTGCAGAGGTAGTGTGATGGGCGCAATGGTGCACAGGTAAGTATGGCAGGTGAGAGAATGTAGTGAGAAATATTTTTATTCTGTTTATATGTATCTGCAGGTGACAAGATTTGATGTTTCTGGGAAACCTCATCTGATCGGAAGAATTGACAGATGGCTTCTGCAATTGCACATGCAGCTGCCATCTGTTTTCTCCTAAGGAGAGCATCATTGGTGAGCTTAGGTGCAAGGGCTCACCTTTGGACAGTGACTGCCACCTCAATGCTGTCAAACAATGACAATTCATCTGTCAAAAAATTATGTGGCCTGTCCCTTTAAGAAAGCCGGCAGCTGAAGCGTCATGCACTGACGTCATCTGACACCGGCTTTCCCTTAATTGGCTGGCAAGCCCACAGGGCGTGCTTAACAAGGCCAATCAAGGGAAAATAGCGTCTATTCATCAGATGTCGCTGGGGGCGGGACTAGAACCCGGAAACCAGCAGTCCTGCCCCCAACGCGCCTCCTCAGGTAAGATCCCGGCCCTAGAGTCGGCAGAGGGATATAGATAGACTGAGTGAGTGGGCAGTAAGATCGCGGCCCCAGAGTCTGCAGGGGGATATCGACAGACTGAGTGAGTGGGCAGTAAGGTGGGAGGCGGAGTCTGCAGGGGGATCTCGACAGACTGAGTGAGTGGGCAGTGGAGTATAATGTGGGGAAATGGGAGGTTTTTCACTTTGGAAGGAAGAATAGAAAAACAGAATATTTTTTGAAAGGTGAGAGACTCGGCAACGTTGGTGTTCAGAGGGATTTGGGTGTCCCTGTATGCAAATCACAGAAAGTTAACATGCAGGTTCAGCAAACAGTAAGGAAGGCAAATGGCATGTTGGCCTTTATTGCAAGGCGGTTGGAGTATAAGAGTAAGGAAGTCTTGCTCCAATTGTACAGGGCCTTGGTGAGACCACACCTGGAGTTCTGTGCACAGTTTTGATCTCCTTATCTAAGGAAGGATATACTTGCCTTGGAGGCGGTGCAACGAAGGTTCACTAGATTGATTCCTGGGATGAGAGGGCTGTCCTATGAGGAGAGATTGTGTAGAATGGGCCGATACTCTCTGGAGTTTAGAGGAATGAGAGGTGATCACATTGAAACGTACAAGATTCTGAAGGGGATTGCAGGGTAGATGTTTCGAGGTTGTTTCCCCTGGCTGGAGTGTCTAGAACTAGGGGGCATAGTCTCAGGATTAGGGGTCGGCCTTTTAAGGCCGAGATGAGGGGGAATTTCTGTAATGTATATACCTTTAAGGGGGAACTATCTTTTACAGCTCATGTATACTGCAGTACTAGCAGTGACCACACCTGTATATAGCACTGAGTAGTAATCTGTACAGATCAGTTCCAGTGTGAGCCACATTGAGCAAACACCTGTTGTACCGTTCTCCTGCAGTCTGGATCTTATTATACACAGACACAACATTGGCGACGAGGCAAGTTCGAACCTACCTGCAACTCTGCATCACCTCCCGGGGATTCATTCCTGGAGATCAGTGGATTGGAGGTCAAGGCCAGAGACTCGGGCATCGACCACGGGCAACCGCCCAGTCATCCAGCAGAGACTCGAGAATTGTGGGGGAGGCTGTCGAGAGCCAGGCTTGGCTTTCCAGTCGAGGTGGTCCAGCGAAACGGGCTGGCAACAGGTAGTGCGCAGACCCTTCCTGGACAGCGGCGGGCTAGAGCCCGACCGAACGGCACAGCAAAGGGCCGAGCAGCGTCAACGGGGGAGAGAGAGAGAGGGCAGAGCGCACAAGGCGCAGCCGGTGTTCAGGGGCCGAGCAGCGTCGAAGAGAGGGAGAGAGAGACGCGCAGAAACCCGCGAGGCACCGCCATTGCCACGAGGACCGCCGAGAGCGGCGTTGGCAGCAGCGCAGGAGAAGTGCGCGAAACCTACAGGGCGCCGCCATTGCCACGAGAACCGCCGGGAGCGGCGTTGGCAGCAGCGGGGAAGGAAGGAAAGCACGGGCGATGCCATTTTGAGCCATTGGGAGATGCCATTTTAAACCACACCCAAAATGCCGAAGAGTGGCAGTATCACCGCGTTTGACAATGAAGTCGAAGATTGGACTACATATGTCGAACGAATAGAGGTATACTGCAAGGCAAATGAGGTGTCAGATGACAAGAAAGCGTTGGTATTGTTAAATTTAATGGGTGCAAAGACGTATGGTTTATTACGAAATCTAGTAACCCCAACGAAGCCAAAGGAAAAGAGTTTTGAAGACGTAGTAATGATACTAGAGGAACATTTAAACCCCACACCGCTGCTGATAGCAGAAAGATTCAAGCTTCACAAATGGAACCAGCATAATGATGAAAGCAATGCTGGTTATTTAACAGAGCTGCGCAAACTATCGAAACACTGCCAGTTTGGAGCGGGACTGGCAGATACCTTAAGGGACAAGTTTGTGTGTGGGCTTCAAAGTAAAGGAACCCAGAAACGGCTTTTTATCTGAAAAGGACCTTACGCTGGAAAAGGCTTTCAGCATTGCGGTATCATATGAAGCAGCAGCACGGGGCGCTGCAGAGATACAACAGAGACCGCAAGAATATGGCACAAACGAAATGTCATATAGAACAGAGAAGTGCTATCGCTGCGGCAGAACAACACACAACCAGAATGATTGCTGGTTCAAAGACAAAGTGTGCAGGCAGTGTGGAAAAGTAGAACACATAGCACGAGTCTGCAGGTCGGGAAAGAAAACCAGCAATAAGAAACCTACCAAAGAAAAGTACAGGAAGGTTCATAAGATGACGGAGAATAGTTCAGATGAACAAAAGAGTGATAACGACTCCGAAAGCAGGGAACTGAGTTGTCTGAAAGTAAATAATGTGATCACAACGGAGGATCACCGAACCATTTGGGTCACTCTCAAGATAGCAGGAGTCCAGGTAAAGATGGAATTGGACACAGGATCAGCCCTAACAGTCATAAACCGACGGGACTACGCGCAGCTATTCTCACACATACCCTTGAGAGACACAAAAATTATTTTGAAGACGTACACGGGGCAAAAAGTCTACCCCAAAGGAAAAATAAGGGTGACCGTTATATATAACGGTAAGGAAACACCAAAACTAGACCTGTATGTATTGCAAGATGGAGGACCACCATTACTGGGACGTGAATGGATCCGGAAAATACAACTGGATTGGCATTCCATATAGGCACTGACTGTGGCTGACAAAAAAGATGACGACGTCACACCTGGGCGACTGTCAAAGATCCTAACTGACGCGAAAGAAGTGTTCCAGCAAGGACTCGGAACACTAAAAGGCATGACAGTGACAATTATAATTGAAGAAAACGCAAGCCCAAATTTTTTTAAGGCCAGACCGGTACCTTATGCGATCCGCCCAGCCATCGAAGCAGAGCTGGAGAGTCTGGAACGTTCAGGTGTACTGTCCAAGGTAGACTGGAGCGAGTGGGCTACACCCATCGTCCCTGTGATGAAAAAGTCGTTGAGCAGCACGCCTGGGGAACCAAGGAAGGTTCACATCTGTGGGGACTTTAAGGTAACAGTGAACCTGGTCCTTCACACCGTACAATATACACTTCCGCGGATTGAAGATATTTTCGCCTCACTATCTGGAGGGAAACGCTTCACTAAGATTGATCTGGCCCAGGCGTATCTGCAAATGGAGGTAGAAGAAGCATCAAAAAAGTACCTCACAATCAACACCCATAAAGGTCTCTACCAATACAACTGGCTGGTATTCGGGGTAGCATCAGCTCCGGCTATTTGGCAGAGGGCAATGGAACAAGTCCTGCAAGGGATCCCAGGTACCCAGTGTTATTTGGACGACATCCTGGTCACGGGCGAAAATGACAGTGATCACCTTGCCAACCTGGAGCAGGTGCTCACTAGATTGCAGGAATATGGGCTCCGAGCTAACTGCCCCAAATGTGAGTTTTTTAGAAGACAGATCTCGTATTGTGGCCACGTTATCGATAAAGAGGGGTTACATAAGTCCCCAGAGAAGGTTGAGGCAGTAGTCAAGGCTCCAGCACCGGAAAATGTGTCACAACTGAGGTCGTTCCTCGGGCTGGTAAACTACTACCATAAGTTCTTGCCAAATTTGTCTACAATACTACACCCACTGAACACCCTACTGCAAACTGGGTTGCCATGGAAGTGGAGTGACGAATGTAGATGAGCTTTCCAGAAGAGCAAAACACTAATCAATTCGAAAGAGGTATTGGCCCATTACAACCCGGCATTACCAATTCGGTTGGCATGTGATGCGTCACCCTACGGCATTGGAGCGGTGCTGTCGCACAAATTCTTGGACGGCTCAGAGAGGCCAATAGCCTTTGCGTCACGATCACTAACCTCAGCCGAGCGTAACTATGCCCAGATTGACAGGGAGGCCCTCAGCCTAGTGTGGGGAGTGAAAAAGTTCAATCACTATCTGCACGGGCAGAAATTCACCTTGCTGACTGATCACCAGCCTCTTGTCTCCATTTTTAATCCGAAGAAGGGCGTTCCGGTGATGACTGCGCAACGACTACAAAGATGGTCACTTTTGCTAGGGGCGCACCACTATGAGATTGAATATAAGGGCACGAAATAGCATGGAAATGCTGATGGGCTATCACGCCTGCCACTGCCTACTCCGGAGGAAGCACCAGCAGTGGATCCTATCGAAATATTCCATTCGACTATAGTTGAATACCTACCGGTAACTAACGCTTGTATCGAAAAGGAAACCCGAAATGACCCGACACTGTCTCGGGCATATGATTTGATGGCGAAGGGATGGCCAGCACATGGCGACTCACTGTTGCCAGCATTCTCGACAAGGAGAGAACAGCTGTCAGTGTGCCGGGGAACCTTGATGTGTGGATCCCGAGTGGTAATTCCACTCAAGTTAAGGGATAGAGTGTTCAATGAGCTTCATGAGGGTCATCTGGGAGGGGTAAAAATGAAAAGCCTAGCCAGGGCTTATGTGTGGTGGCCGGGAATCGATAAACAAATCGAGGACCTGACCAAGAGCTGCTCAGGATGCCAGAAAGTCCAAAATGCACCACCACAGGCCCCTCTACACCCATGGGAGTGGCCCTCATCTCCATGGCAACGGGTGCATATTGATTTTGCTGGTCCATTCATGGACTCAATGTTTTTAATAGCCGTGGATGCGCACTTGAAATGGCCTGAGATCATCAAAATGTCCTCCACCACCACGGAGAAAACTATTGCAGTCCCACGGACCATATTTGCCAGGAATGGCTTGCCAGAACAGATTTGCTCCGACAACGGACCACAGTTTGTGTCCGAAGATTTCCGGAGGTTCTTGAAAAGAATGGGGTAAGGCATTACACATCCGCCCCGTATCATCCAGCCACAAATGGATTGGCTGAGAGGCTCGTACAAACCTTTAAGAAGGCAATAAAGGCTATGTACAATGACAACATTCCGCTGCAGCACAAGGTGGATAATTTCCTGTTCGCCTACCGGAATGCGACACATGCAGTCACCAACCAGGCCCCAGCCATGATGTTCTTTAACCGAAGGTTAAGATCTCACCTGGATTTGCTCAGACCAAACGTACGAAGAGATGTTGCGAGTAAGCAATTCCAGCACATCCATGAGAAGCCAACAAGGAGCTTCAATGTAGGGCAACCAGTCTTGGCCCACGACTACCGAACAGAAAAATGGCAGCCAGGAACGATATGCACACCGCAGGGCCCACTAATGTACACAGTGGATGTTGGGGAGAGCATCTTGAGACGCCATGCTGACCAGATCCTAGAGTCACAGGAACAAGTCAGCCCCATGCCTCGCCCGTACGTTCCTGGTGATGAACCCGATGTACAGGTCGCATCTACCCCAGAAACAGTAGCATCGGAAGCTGATCAACCAATCGATGACAGGGGGCCAGAATCGCCTCCGCACCAAGAGCAAGACACTCGGGAAAGGCACTATCCAGAAAGGATCAGGAAGCCTCCCCAAAGACTGAATATATAAATAGACTATTTTCAGCTAATGTTGCATGTTAAAAGTGGTAATTGTAATTAGTTTGATATTTAATTGTTAAATGAGTGTTATGGTACTGTTAATCTAAAAGGGGAGGAATTGTAATGTATATACCTTTAAGGGGGGATCTATCTTTTACAGCTCATGTATATTGCAGTACCGGCAGTGACCACACCTGTATATAGCACTGAGTAGTAATCTGTACAGATCAGTTCCAGTGTGAGCCACGTTGAGTAAACACCTGTTGTACCGTTCTCCTGCACTCAGAGGGTTGTGAATCTTTGGAATTCTCTACCACAAAGGGCTGTGGAGGCTGGGAGGAGATGAAATAGGTGGGTAGAGCACATGATAGGGGAGAGAGTACATGGGCTGTGGGAGGAGATTAAATGGGTGGGTAGAGTCTGTGATAGGGGAGAGTGTACATGGACTGTGGGAGGAGATTAAATGGGTGAGTAGAGTCAGTGATAGGGGAGAGAGTACATGGGCTGTGGGAGGGGATTAAATGGGTGGGTAGAGTCTGTGATAGGGGAGAGTGTACACGGGCTGTGGGAGGAGATTAAATGTGTGGGGAGAGTCTGTGATAGGGGAGAGTGTACACGGGCTGTGGGAGGAGATTAAATGGGTGGGTAGAGTCTGTGATAGGGGAGAGTGTCCATGGGCTGTGGGGGGAGATTAAATGGGTGGGTAGAGTCCCTGATAGGAGAGAGTGTACACGGGCTGTGGGAGGAGATTAAATGGGTGGGTAGAGTCCCTGATAGGAGAGAGTGTACACGGGCTGTGGGAGGAGATTAAATGTGTGGGTAGAGTCCCTGATAGGGGAGAGTGTACACGGGCTGTGGGAGGAGATTAAATGGGTGGGTAGAGTATCTGATAGGGGAGAGTGTACATGGGCTGTGGGAGGAGATTAAATGGGTGGGTAGAGTCCCTGATAGGGGAGAGTGTACATGGGCTGTGGGAGGAGATTAAATGGGTTGGTAGAGTCCCTGATAGGGGAGAGTGTACATGGGCTGTGGGAGGGGATTAAATGGGTGGGTAGAGTCTGTGATAGGGGAGAGTGTACACAGGCTGTGGGAGGAGATTAAATGGGTGGATAGAGTCTGTGATAGGGGAGAGTGTCCATGGGCTGTGGAAGGAGATTAAATGGGTGGGTAGAGTCTGTGATAGGGGAGAGTGTACACGGGCTGTGGGAGGAGATTAAATGGGTGGGTAGAGTCTGTGATAGGGGAGAGTGTACATGGGCTGTGGAAGGAGATTAAATGGGTGGGTAGAGTCTGTGATAGGGGAGAGTGTACACGGGCTGTGGGAGGGGATTAAATGGGTGGGTAGAGTCTGTGATAGGGGAGAGTGTACATGGGCTGTGGGAGGGGATTAAATGGGTGGGTAGAGTCTGTGATAGGGGAGAGTGTACATGGGCTGTGGAAGGAGATTAAATGGGTGGGTAGAGTCTGTGATAGGGGAGAGTGTACACGGGCTGTGGGAGGGGATTAAATGGGTGGGTAGAGTCTGTGATAGGGGAGAGTGTACATGGGCTGTGGAAGGAGATTAAATGGGTGGGTAGAGTCTGTGATAGGGGAGAGTGTACACGGGCTGTGGGAGGGGATTAAATGGGTGGGTAGAGTCTGTGATAGGGGAGAGTGTACACGGGCTGTGGGAGGAGATTAAATGGGTTGGTAGAGTCCCTGATAGGGGAGAGTGTACATGGGCTGTGGGAGGGGATTAAATGGGTGGGTAGAGTCTGTGATAGGGGAGAGTGTACACAGGCTGTGGGTGGAGATTAAATGGGTGGATAGAGTCTGTGATAGGGGAGAGTGTACATGGGCTGTGGGAGGGGATTAAATGGGTGGGTAGAGTCTGTGATAGGGGAGAGTGTACACGGGCTGTGGGAGGAGATTCAATGGGTGGGTAGAGTCAGTGATAGGGGAGAGTGTACATGGGCTGTGGGAGGGGATTAAATGGGTGGGTAGAGTCTGTGATAGGGGAGAGTGTACACGGGCTGTGGGAGGAGATTAAATGGGTGGGTAGAGTCTGTGATAGGGGAGAGTGTACATGGGCTGTGGGAGGGGATTAAATGGTTGGGTAGAGTCTGTGATAGGGGAGAGTGTACACGGGCTGTGGGAGGGGATTAAATGGGTGGGTAGAGTCTGTGATAGGGGAGAGTGTACACGGGCTGTGGGAGGGGATTAAATGGGTGGGTAGAGTCTGTGATAGGGGAGAGTGTACACGGGCTGTGGGAGGAGATTACATGGGTGGGTAGTGTTAAGTCTGTGTGTTATAGTGAGAATTACTACACAGACCACAAGTGTAAATTTTAACAGGTCTTTACTAGTCGAAGGTCAGGGCTGAACTACCCAATAAATCATTACACAGCACTTATATACCGGTGTGGTCACCACCGGTATTACAGTATACAGCAGCCAAGATAAAGTAGTGCTTCTCTTAAAATAGTTCTCTTAAAGGTGGAACGGTTACATACACCACAATCCTCCTTTTTAGCTTAACAGTATATATTCCCCATTAAACATAACATAATAACATATATACACAACTTCATGTAAAAACAGTTCACAGATTCAGTCTCTCTGGAGGCTTCCTGACTCGGTCCGGATAACGCCTCGTTGGTGTAGTAGTTTTTGGTGCTGTAGTAGGTTCTTTTGGCAAGGTCGATTCGGCTTGAATGCCAGTGTCGGGTTCATCTGGTTCCAGTATCACCGGATCGGAGGTAGATACTATGGGTATCTCTGCTTCATCATTAGGTGTATAGAGTTGTGGTGTAGGTTGTCCCTTTTCGGATGACTCGATGATCTGGTCAGCATGGCGCCTTATTATGCTTTCACCAATGTCCACGGTATACATCAGCGGTCCTAGTCATGTGCAAATAGTTCCAGGCTGCCATTTCTCGGTACGGTAGTCCCGGGCCAAAACTTGCTGACCTATCTGGAAGGTTCTAGTTGGCCTTTCATTCATGCCTTGAAATTGCCGGTTCTCTACGTCCCTTCTGATGTTTGGCTTGATCAAATCCAGCCGGCATCTTAGTTTTCTATTGAAAAACATCATGGCGGGAGTTTGGTTTGTGACCGCATGTGTTGCATTCCTGTACGCAAACAAGAAGTTATCTACCTTATGTTGTAGATTTATGTCTTCATTACCCATGGCCTTTATGGCCTTCTTGAAGGTCTGGACAAACCTTTCAGCTAATCCATTGGTGGCGGGATGGTATGGGGCGGACGTGTAGTGCTTAACCCCATTGTTTTTTAAGAACTTCCTGAATTCTTCGGACACAAATTGCGGTCCATTATCAGAACAGATCTGTTCCGGCAGCCCATTCCTGGCAAATATGGTCCTTAATACTGTGATGGTTTTTTCCGTGGTGGTGGAGGACATCTTTATTACCTCCGGCCACTTGGAGTGTGCATCCACCGCGATTAAGAACATTGAGTCCATAAATGGACCAGCAAAGTCGATATGTACCCTTTGCCATGGAGATGAGGGCCACTCCCATGGATGTAGAGGGGCTTGTGGTGGGGCGTTTTGGACCTTCTGGCATCCTAGACAGCTCTTGGTCATTTCTTCGATGTCTCCATCGATACCTGGCCACCACACAAACGCTCTGGCTAGGTTCTTCATTTTCACTCCACCCAGATGCCCCTCGTGAAGCTCCTTTAGCACTTTATACTGGAGTTTGGGTGGAATCACCACTCTAGATCCACACATCAAGGTTCCTCGGCACACTGACAGCTGTTCTCTTCTTTGCGAGAATGCTGGCAACAGTGGTTCGCCATGTGCTGGCCATCCCTTCACCGTTAAATCGTAGACTTGTGAGAGAGTCAGGTCATTTCTCGTTTCCTTTTCAATGGTAGAACTTGTTACTGGTAGACATTCCACTATGGTTGAGTGGAACATCTCCACTGGGTCCACTGTAGGCGCCTCTTCTACCGTTGGCAACGGTAGGCGCGATAAACCGTCAGCATTCCCATGCTGTTTTGATCCTTTGTATTCTATGTCATATTGGTGTGCCCCTAGGAAAAGGGACCACCTCTGTAGCCTTTGCGCTGTCATAATGGAAACGCCCTTTTTAGGGTTGAATATGGATACCAACGGCTGGTGGTCTGTCAGCAGTGTAAACGTCTGGCCCTGCAGGTAATGATTAAACTTCTTTACTCCCCACACAAGGCTGAGAGCCTCCCTATCTATCTGAGCATAGTTGCGCTCAGCGGAGTTCAATGATCTGGATGCAAATGCGACTGGCCTTTCCGAGCCATTTGGCAACTTGTGTGAGAGTACTGCTCCAATACCATAAGGAGAAGCATCACAAGCTAAACGAATAGGTAGCGTTGGGTTGAAGTGAGCCAACGCTTCCTCTGAGGTGATGAATGCCTTGCTTTTGCGAAAGGCCTTCTTACAGTCCTCGCTCCACTTCCATGGTACTTCTTTCTGCAAAAGAGCATTCAGCGGGTGCAGCACCGTGGATAGATTTGGCAGAAACTTATGGTAATAGTTAATCAACCCTAGGAACGACCTCAACTGGGATACATTTTCCGGAGCGGGAGCCTTCACAACAGCTTCGATCTTCTCAGGTGACTTGTGCAGCCCCTCCTGGTCAATGACATGACTACAGTACGAGATCCGTTTCTGAAAGAACTCACATTTCTGGCGATTAACTCGAAGGCCATAGTCCTTCAACCTGGTGAGCACCAGTTTCAAATTTGCAAGGTGTTCCTCATCGTCATCTCCTGTAATCAGGATATCGTCCAAGTAACATTGAGTACTTGGAATTCCCTGTAATACCTGCTCCATGGCCCTCTGCCAAATTGCCGGAGCCGAAGCCACTCCAAAAACCAGTCTATTATATCGATACAAGCCTCTGTGCGTGTTGATTGTGAGATACTGGCGCGACTCTTCCTCAACTTCCATCTGTAAGTACGCTTGCGCCAGGTCTATCTTGGTGAAGTGTTTCCCGCCAGACAATGAAGCAAAGATATCCTCAATCCGCGGAAGCGGATATTGCACCGTGTGAAGCACCGGATTAACTGTGATCTTGAAGTCTCCACAGATGCGGACCTTCCCCGGTTCCCCTGGCTTGTTACTCGATGAACGCTTCATGACGGGAACAATGGGCGTGGCCCACTCACTCCAGTCCACCTTAGACAGTACTCCTGAACGTTCAAGCCCTTCCAGCTCAGCTTCTACAGCAGGTCGTATCACATAAGGTACCGGTCTGGCTTTGAAAAATTTTGGGTTTGCATGTTCTGCAATCTTGATTTTTGCCTTAATTCCTCTCAGTGTTCCCAGTCCCTGTTGGAACACCTCTTTAGCCTCATCCAATATTCTGGACAATCTTTCAGGTTTGACATCTTTTTTTCCGGAATCTACCGTTATTGCTTTTAGGGAGTGCCAGTCCATATTTATTTTCCTGATCCACTCCCGTCCCAGAAGTGGTGGACCTCCCTCAGGTAGTACATATACATAGATACATAGATACATAGAAGATAGGAGCAGGAGTAGGCCATTCGGCCCTTCGTGCCTGCTCCGCCATTCGATGAGATCATGGCTGATCCTTTAATTCAGTATCCCGTCCCCGCCTTCTCTCCGTAACCCTTAACCCCTTTTGCCCGTAGAAATATATCTAATTCCCTCTTAAATATATTTAATGAGCTGGCGTACACTGCCCTCTGTGGCAATGAGTTCCACAGGTTCACCACTCTCTGAGTGAAGAAATTCCCCCTCATCTCTGTCCTAAATGGTTTAGCCCTTATCCTTAAATTATGTCCTCTAGTTCTGTTCTCACCCGCCAAGGGAAACATTCCTTCTGCATCCAGTCTGTCTAGACCTGTCAGAATTTTATACACTTCTATGAGGTCCCCTCTCAATCTTCTAAACTCCAGTGTGTACATCCCTAAACTACATAGTCTCTCCTCATAGGTCATTCCCGCCATTCCTGGTATCAGCCTGGTGAATCGCCGCTGCACCCCCTCCATGGCAAGAACATCCTTCCTCAGATGAGGCGACCAAAACTGTACACAGTACTCGAGGTGTGGTCTCACCAGTGCCCTGTACAGCTGCAGCAAGGTATCCCTGTTCCTGTATTCTAACCCTTTTGCTATGAAGGCCAGCATACCGTTTGCCTTCTTGACCGCCTGTTGCACCTGCATGCTCGCCTTCAGTGACTGGTGTACAAGAACACCCAGGTCTCTCTGTACTTCCCCCTCTCCCAATCTATTGCCATTTAAATAATAATTTGCCCTCCCGTTCCTGCACCCAAGGTGGATAACTTCGCACTTGTCCACATTATAGTGCATCTGCCATTTATCCGCCCAATCGCCCAGTCTGTCCAAATCGCTCTGGAGCTTCCTGGTCTCTTCCTCTGAGCCCACCCCCCCTCCTAGTTTAGTGTCGTCTGCAAATTTGGAAATGCTGCATCCGACTCCCTGATCCAGGTCATTAATGTAAATTGTGAACAGCTGGGGGCCCAGGACAGATCCCTGTGGTACCCCACTTGTTACTGCCTGCCATTCAGAAAATGAGCCGTTTATTCCAACTCTCTGTTTTCTATCTGACAGCCAGTTCCCTATCCACGCCAAAACTTTCCCCTTTATCCCATGAGCCTCAATTTTCCATGCTAATCTTTTATGTGGGACCTTATCGAAGGCCTTTTGGAAGTCCAGGTACACCACATCTACTGGCTCTCCCCCATCTATTCTACCAGTTACTCCCTCAAAAAATTCCAATAGATTAGTCAAGCACGATTTACCCTTTGTAAATCCATGTTGACTCTGTCCTATCCTGTCCCCATTTGCTAAGTGCTCCGCTATTTCATCCTTAATGATGGACTCCAGCATTTTGCCCACAACTGATGTAAGGCTTACAGGTCTGTAATTACCTGCTTTTTCCCTACCCCCCTTTTTGAATAGTGGGGTAACGTTAGCTACCCTCCAATCCATCGGCACTGTTCCCGAGTCTAATGAATTCTGAAAAATCATCCTTAGTGCATCCGCTATCTCTAGGGCCACCTCCTTCAGTACCCTAGGATGCATGTTATCAGGCCCTGGGGATTTGTCCACCTTCAATCCCTTTAGCTTCCTTAACACCATATCCTTAGAGATATTGATTTGCGTCAGTTCCTCCTTTGCCAATGTCCCTATTTTTCCCGATATCCCAGGGAGGTTTTTTGTGTCTTCCTTCGTAAAGACTGACCCAAAGTATGCATTTAGTTGATCTGCCATTTCCTTATTTCCCATTATATATTCCCCCGTATCTGACTGCAATGGACCAACTTTGGTTTTCACCAGTCTTTTCCTTTTGATATATTTATAAAAGCTTTTGGAGTTAGTTTTTATATTTTCCGCCAGCTTGTTTTCGTAAGCTATTTTGCCCCTCTTGATCATGCCCTTTGCCCTCCTTTGCTCTATCTTAAACTGTTCCCAATCTTCCGCTCTGGCGCTTTTTTTGGCTATTTTATACGCCCTATCTTTGGATTTTATGCTGTCTCTAATTTCCCCTGTTATCCACGGTTGAGTCACCTTTTTAGATTTCCTTTTATGCCAGATTGGTATAAACAATTTTTGCAATTTTGTCATTCTATCTTTAAATGTTTGCCATTGTTTATCTACCTCCAGTCCTCCCAGGAACGTTGTCCAATCAGACCTACTCAGTTCCCGTCTCATGGCATCATAATTCCCCTTGTTTAAATTCAGGACCTTAGTCTCTGAGTCAATTTCTTCGCTCTCCATTTCGAGTGAGAAATCGATCATGTTATGATCGCTCTGACCCAAGGGTCCCCGTACAACAAGATTACTGATTAGTCCCTTCTCATTGCACAGTACCCAGTCCAATATAGCCTGTTCCCGAGTTGGTTCCTCGACATATTGATCCAGATAACCATCCCTTAAACACTCAAGGAATTCCTCCTCCTCATTATTTTTACTGATTAGGCTAGTCCAATCTATATGTAAGTTAAAGTCACCTATGATGACAGCTGTGCTCTTATTGCACGCTTCTCTAATTTCCCTCGTGATGCCCTCCCTAACCTCTATTTTACTATTTGGAGGCCTATATACCACTCCTATTAATGTTTTTCGCCCCTCGCTATTTCTTAGCTCCACCCATATAGATTCTGTATTAACTGAGTTAATATCCTTCTTTTCAATTGCATTTATCCCCTCTTTTACTAGCAATGCTACCCCTCCTCCCTTTCTTTTTTGTCGATCCTTCCTAAATACTGAATACCCCTGTATGTTAAGCTCCCAGCCCTGCTCACCCTGCAACCATGTTTCCGTAATCCCAATTAGATCATAATTATTAACCTCTATTTCCACAGCTAATTCATCTACCTTGTTCCTGATGCTTCTCGCATTAAGGTATAAAACCCTCAGGCTTTTTTTATGCTCACATTTTTTATGAATTAGTTTGGCCCTTTGTTTTTTGTTCCTCACCCTTTTACCATTTATTTCTGTCTGCCTTTCACTTTCCTCTATTTCACTACATAGGTTTCTAGCCCCCTGCCATACTAGTTTAAATGCTCCCGAACTGCTTTATCAAAAATTACCCCGAGAACATCAGTTCCATCTCTGCACAGGTGTAGACCGTCCCTTTTGTATAGGTCACACCTACCACAAAACTGGTTCCAATGCCTCAAAAATTTAAAACCCTCCCTCTTACACCACTGCTCAAGCCACGTATTTAGCCTAACTATCCTGTTCTCTGTACTCTTACTAGCACGTGGCACTGGTAGTAATCCAGAGATTACTACCTTCGAGGTCCTACTTTTTAGCTTGGCTCCTAACTCCCTAAATTCTACTTGTAGGACCTCTTCCCTTTTTTTAGCTACGTCGTTGGTACCAACATGTATCACGACAACTGGCTGTTCCCCCTCCCCCTCCAGAATGTTCTGCACCCGCGCCGAGACATCCTTGACCCTTGCACCAGGGAGGCAACATACCATCCTGGAGTCTCGGTCGCGACCACAGAAACCCCTATCTATTCCCCTTACAATCGAATCCCCTATTACTATAGCCCTGCCACTCTTTTTCCCTCCCTTCTTTGCAACAGAGCCAGTCATGGTGCCATGAGCCTGGCTGCTGGTGCCTTCCCCCGATGCGTCACCCCCCCCGACAACAGTACCTAAGACGGTGAACCTGTTGCTAAGGGAGACAACCCCAGGGGATTTCTGCACTACCTTCCTGCCCTTGCTCTGCCTTTTGGTCACCCATGTACTGTCTACGCTGGCCTTAACCTGCGGTGTGACCAACTCACTAAATGTGCTATCCACACCCCTCTCAGAATCGTGGATGCTCCAAAGTGAGTCCATCTGCAGCTCAAGGGCCGTCATGCGGTCCCACATGAGCTGCAGCTGGACACACTTCCCGCACACATAGTCGTCAGGGACACAGGAAGCGTCCCTGATTTCCCACATGTTACAGGAGGAGCATGACACAGGTCCGAGCTCTACTGCCATGACTTAACCCTTATATTACTTTTTAATTTTCTAGTTTTAGTTTATTTATCGACTTTTGTTTTCCCGAAGCTTACTTAGACCAATGTATACTGTACTCCTCTTATTCCTTTTTAAACTAACCAAATCCCACTAGTTTTGGTTTTACTTTCTAGGAAGGTTTGAGGAAAGTACTTACCAGTTAGTCTTACCTCCCTGGTCTTTCACTGACTTCCCGGTCTTGTCCCCTTGGTCCTACGCCGACTTCCCGCTCCTCCCGGTTCCTGCCCTGCTGAAAAGAAACTGAGACCAAAAAATTTGTGACCTCTGTTTTTAGACAGCTGCTAAAAGACTACTAGGTTAGAGGAGGGGGGCGGTGGGGGTTCCTACTCTGTAGGAACTCGGGTTTAAGCCACCACCCTCCTTAAATACCTTTCACCTGAATAAGTCCATTCCTTGGTTTTCTTTGCCCTTGTGTATCACCTTGACTTTTATCTTTCCGATGGGGTATACTCTTTGCCCCGTGTATGTCTGCAATACTATCTCTGTATCCCATAGGGGAATATGTGTGAATAACCTTTTGTAATCTTGCTTATTCATGACCGTCAACGCCGATCCGGTGTCCAATTCCATCTTCACTTGGACTCCTGCTATCTGCAGTGTGACCCAGATAGTTTGTAGGTCAGCTTCCTTACTCACATTGTGAATTCTCAGGCTACCCAGTTCCTTGCTGTTGGAGTCTGAATCCGAATTCTGTTCATCCGAACTCTTCTCAGCCACCTTATGTACCTTTCTGCACTTTTCCTGCGGTGACTTTTTGTTGCTGGTCTTCTTTCCTGACCGGCATACTTTAGCTATGTGACCAAGCTTGCCATATTTTCTACATTCCTGGTTTTTAAACCAGCATTGGTTCTGATCGTGTGTTGTCTTTCCACAACGATAACATTTCGTTGTACCCAAAGCCATTTGATCTACGCTGAGTACCGCTGCCTTCCGCTGCATTTCCGCAGTGCCTCTCGCTGCGGCTTCGTGCGATGCTGCAATAGTGACAGCCTTATCAAGTGTAAGATCATTCTCTTCAAGTAGCCGCTTTTGTGTTCCTTCTTTCGACAATCCACACACGAATTTGTCTCTCAGTGCCTCTGTCAGTCCTTCCCCAAACTGACAGTATTTTGCTAGCTTACGCAGTTCAATTAAATACCCCGCGTTGCTTTCCTCTTTCAGTTGCGTTCTTGCATAAAATTTTAATCGTTCCGCTAACATCAGCGGTGTGGGGTTCAAATGATTTCTCAGGACAGCAACAATCTTAGCGAAAGCCTGATCCACCGGTTTAGCTGGTGATAGAAGATGCTTCAATAGCCCGTATGTCTTCGCACCCATTGAGTTTAGTAAGGTTAGTGCTTTATCTTCATCTGATATTTTATTTGCCTTACAATAAATCTCTATGCGTTCTACATACGTGGCCCAATCTTCAACATCGGGATCGAAATCGTTGATGTTACCACGCTTAGGCATCCTCGTAATCTTCTTGAGAAACAAAAAGAAATTTTTCTTTTATTTTTTTTTCAAAATGGCGGTTTCCCGCGCTTGTCTTCTTCCCCCGCCTACGAAAATGGTGGCTTCCCGCGTTTGCCTTTCTCCCCCGCTGGCTGTAATGGCGATTGCTGTATTGCTGCGTTCGCCCTCCCCAGCAGTTCTCAAATCGTGCCTCCCAGCCCCTCTTGCAGTCCGGTCCTTTCCCACGGCTGCGGCTGAGTTCTCCGCGTTTTTTTAAATTTTCTCCCGCGCCTTACGCTGTCCCGGTCGCTGCGCCTCGCGGCCTCGTTAGCTGCCCGGCCTTTTTCACCGGTCGCGGTCGAGCTCTCTCTCGACGCTGTTGCGTCTCCCAGCCCGCTTGCAGCCCAGTCTTTTACACCGGCTGCGTTTGCATTCACCGCGGCTCCCGTGCCTAATGCTGCCCCAGTCTCAGCGCCTCTGGCCCCGACTTCTGACCGGCTCTTTTCCCCGGCCGTGGTCGAGTTCTCCGCCCTTATATCCTCCGTTTTTTCCTCCCCTACTTCACAGCTAACGTGGCCGACTTGCTGCTCGTCGCTGATCGGCTTACCCACCACCATGATAGAAGGGATGATCACTGCCTGTTGCTGATGGAAGGCTTCGTGTCAGGATTCTTCCTTTGCTCTTCAGACCCGCGTCTTTTCTCAGCAGGATGATGAGGGCGGATGCCTCCTCTCAACGCCCGTCAAACTGCCTTGGATGTATCTCTGCCGCAGGGTAAGATCGTACTCGTCGCCACTGTTAAGTCTGTGTGTTATAGTGAGAATTACTACACAGACCACAAGAGTAAATTTTAACAGGTCTTTACTAGTCGAAGGTCAGGGCTGAACTACCCAATAAATCATTACACAGCACTTATATACCGGTGTAGTCACCACCGGTATTACAGTATACAGCAGCCAAGATAAAGTAGTGCGGCCTAGAAATTGAGTTTGAGCTGCGCCGGGGCTTAACGCCGGAAATTTAGCGCCGGTGCTAAGTCGCGCTGTGCGCGCCAAAAATTCAGTAGCGCCGCTCCCAAACGGCTGCCGGCGCTACTGAAGGCTGTTTGCGCCTGAAAACTGGCGCTACGCGCCGCATTGCGGCGCTATTCCGGCGCTGCGGTGCCCGATGCGGTGCAGCAGGCTCGGGAAGTGCAGGCCTCCTCCTTCAGTTAAGGAGGAGCTGCCTGCACCCGCCCGCTGGCCGGTTAAATCGCCACAAAAATGAGCCCGGCACCTCAGGGAAGTGCCGGGCTCGCAGCCGAGAAGCATCTGTTCCGTGGGGGGGGGTGGGGGAGTCCGGGGAGGGAGGTGCGGGCAGGCGGCCGGCGGGAAAGCGGCCGGCCGCCGCTCCACCTTTATGCGCCGGCGCAAAGTCGTGTAAGACTCTGTTGCCAGAGTCTTAGTTGCGGCTGCCATGGGCGAGGCGGCCGCAACTGAATTTCGGCACTGGGGCCCGTCACCACAGCAACCGGGACGCTGCGCACACCGATGACGTCATCGGTGCCGGCGCAGCGCTACCGGTGTAACGCCGATGTTGGGCCCTAGTCAATTTCAAAACCGGCTGTAAGTCCAGCGCAATGCCCTCTAGCGCCGCAAAATGGGCGCTAAGCCCACTCAATTTCTAGGCCTGCATCTCTTAAAATAGTTCTCTTAAAGGTGGAACGGTTACATACACCACAGGTAGAGTCTGTGATATGGGAGAGTGTACGTGGGCTGTGGGAGGAGTTTAAATGGGTGGGTAGAGTCTGTGATAGGGGAGAGTGTACATGGGCTGTGGGAGTGGATTAAATGGGTGGGTAGAGTCTGTGATAGGGGAGAGTGTACACGGGCTGTGGGAGGAGATTAAATGTGTGGGTAGAGTCTGTGATAGGGGAGAGTGTACATGGGCTGTGGGAGGAGATTAAGTGGGTGGGTAGAGTCTGTGATAGGGGAGAGTGTACACGGGCTGTGGGAGGAGATTAAATGGGTGGGTAGAGTCTGTGATAGGGGAGAGAGTACATGGGCTGTGGGAGGGGATTAAATGGGTGGGTAGAGTCTGTGATAGGGGAGAGTGTACACGGGCTGTGGGAGGAGATTAAATGGGTGGGTAGAGTCTGTGATAGGGGTGTGATGAAATATGCCACTCATCAGACTCTGTAGTTAACTGTATATATTGTATTGCCTGCTCCGGTGTTTGTACCTTGTATTGTGTATAGGGCACCGCCCCCTTTGTGTGTCGGCTCCACCCATACCTGGCCCTACTTAAGACAAGTCCAGGCTTGTCTTGCAGTAGAACAGCAGCACGCTAGGTGAAGCTAAGTGCAGACACCGGCATCTTTTCTTTGCTAATAAAAGCCTTGTTTTATTCTGCTAACTTCGAGTCTTGAAGTTATTGAGGCGCATCAATTTTATTAACAAAATGTTAACGATGGATCAACTTTTGAAACCGGAACGCTTGGATTTGGACCCGCATGCTTTGGATGCATCGGCACGGTTTGGACACTGGTTCCAGTGCTTGGAATTCTTTATGCCCAACTCCAAAGCCGTCACAGCCTCTAAAGCCACCGGAGATGTGAAACTCGGGATCCTACAGAATCGGGTAAGCCACCGGGTTTTTCCACTCATACAAGACGCCGCCACCTACCTGGATGCCTGCAACATTCTAAAGGCCCACTATCAGCGGCCTACCAACGAAGTGTACGCCAGGCACCTGCTTGCTACCTGCACACAGCGACCCGGAGAGTTGCTAGAGGACTTTCTAGTCACCCTAAAAGTGCTTGGCAAAGACTGCAAATGCAAAGACGTGAAAGCCACGGTATACACAGACGAGCTGATTCGGGATGCCTTTATCGCAGGCTTTAGCTCTAATTACATCCGGCAGAGACTGCTAGAGAAAACGGGCCTAGATCTGACACAGGCTGTGGACACAGCGCGATCGCTGGATGTGGCTCAGAAGAACTCTGACTCCTACTCGGCAGGCCACGCGGCCCACGCCGCCTCTGCTTCCCCGCCCGGTAGCCCAACACCGTCGGGGCCCTGCTCTCCCCCCAGAAGCCCTACGACCGCCGCGACGCATCGGGGCCCCAAATGCTACTTCTGCGGGCAGCCGAAGCACACCAGGAACCTGTGCCCGGCGAAAGGCACCACCTCGTGGGGTCCGCCATCTCGCGAGCAGACAGCGTGGACGCCATCTTACCCGGCCTCGTGTGGCCCACCATCTTGTCCCGATCAGGGCCCTACAGTGACGTCGATCACAGTGGACCAGTCCAGACCGCACCCACTATCCAAATCGATGGTGGACATTGAGGTAAACGGGTGCAAGGTTAAATGTTTAATTGACAGCGGGAGCACAGAGAGCTTCAATCACCCTGATCTGGTACAACGACTCTCTCTAACTATAGTCCCTACTCAGGGCAGGATCTCTATGGCCGACAAAACCCAGATATCGACTATTGCGGGTTACTGCGCGGTACGATTGTCCGTTAAAGACACTGTATATAATAATTTTAAACTGTTAATGTTGAAGGATTTATGTGTGAGCGTGATCTTGAGCCTGGATTTTCAGTGCCACCACCAAAGCATCACGCTCAATTTCGGTGAGACCCAGCCGCCCCTCACAGTGTGCGGTCTGGCTACCCTGAAGGTAAAGCCGCCTTCGCTATTCGCGAACCTTACCCCTAACTGCCGGCCAATAGCGACCAAAAGCAGGAGGTACAGCTGGGAGGACAGGCGGTTTATCGCGACCGAGGTAGACAGGCTCCTGAAGGAGCGCATTATTGAACACAGCAACAGCCCGTGGCGCGCCCAAGTGGTGGTGGTGAGGGGTAGCGAGAAGAAGCGGATGGTGATTGACTATAGTCAAACAGTCAACATCTATACCCAACTAGACGCCTACCCGCTACCCCGCATATGGCAGTGGCAGCGGTGGCATAGTGGTTAGCACTGTTGCCTCACAGCGCCAGGGACCCGGGTTCGAATCCGGCCTTGGGTGACTGTCTGTGTGGAGTTTGCACATTCTCCCCGTGTTTGCGTGGGTTTCCTCCGGGTGCTCCGGTTTCCTCCCACAGTCCAAAGATGTGCGGGTTAGGTTGATTGGCTATGATAAATTGACCCTTAGTGTTAGGGGGATTAAATACGTGGGGTTACGGGGATAGGGTGGGATATGTGTCGGTGCAGGCTCGATGGGCCGAAATGGCCTCTATCTGCACTGTGGGGTTTCTGTGATCTGTGATTTCTGTGATATCCGAGATGGTGAGCCAAATCGCCCAATATCGGGTGTTCTCCACCATCGACCTCAAGTCAGCGTACCACCAGCTCCCTATCAGACCAGAGGACCGTTCGTACACCGCCTTCGAGGCAAACGGACGCCTCTACCAGTTCCTCAGAGTCCCCTTTGGGGTGACGAATGGGGTCTCAGTCTTTCAGAGGGAGATGGACCGCATGGTCGATGACCACCACTTGCAGGCAACCTTCCCCTATCTCGACAACGTCACCATCTGCGGCCACAACCAACAGGACCACGACTCAAACCTCGCGAGGTTTCTGAAAACCGCACAAAAACTCAACCTCACCTACAACGAGGACAAGTGCGTTTACAACACCACGCGCCTCTGCATACTAGGCAGCGTGGTGGAGAATGGGGAAATCGGACCAGACCCCGACCGATTGCGCCCCCTACGGGAGCTGCCCCTGCCCAACACTCCCAAAGCCCTGAAAAGGTGCCTGGGGTTATTCTCGTATTATGCCCAATGGGTCCCTAACTACTCCGATAAAGCCCGTCCCCTCTTGAAAGCATCCTCTTTCCCGCTCTCTGCTGAGGCCCATGCTGCCTTCAAAAGCATTAAGCAGGATATTGAGCGGGCCACGCTACAGGCAGTGGACGAGAACACTCCCTTTCAAGTGGAAAGTGATGCATCTGACTTTGCCTTGGCGGCCACCCTCAACCAGGCAGGGCGGCCCATAGCTTTCTTCTCGAGGACCCTCCAGGGGCCCGAGATCAGACACTCCTCCGTGGAAAAGGAGGCCCAAGCCATCGTGGAGGCAGTGCGCCACTGGCGGCACTACCTAGCCGGCAAACGCTTCACCCTACTTACCGACCAGCGGTCGGTAGCGTTTATGTTCAATAATAAACAGAGGGGGAAGATTAAATATGATAAGATTCTTAGGTGGCGGATCGAGCTCTCCACCTTCGAGTACGACATCATATACCGGCCGGGGGCCCTTAACGAATCCCCCGACGCCCTCTCACGAGGGATGCGTGCCAACGCCACCGGGGATCGGCTACAGACCCTCCACAACGACCTCTGCCACCCAGGGGTCACACGGCTGTTCCACTTCATAAAGTCCCGCAACTTACCCTACTCGATTGAGGAAGTTCGGTCCCTGACCAGGAACTGCCGCACTTGCGCTGAGTGCAAGCCTCGGTTCTACCGCCCTGATAGAGCCCACCTAATCAAAGCTACACGGCCCTTTGAGCGGCTTAGCTTAAATTTCAAGGGCCCCCTCCCGTCCGTCGACCGCAATGTTTACTTCCTGAACATTGTGGACGAATACTCCCGTTTCCCATTCGCCTTCCCCTGCCCAGACATGACCAGTGCCACGGTCATTAAATGTCTCAACAGCCTGTTCTGCCTGTTCGGTATGCCAAGCTATATCCACACGGATAGGGGGGCGGCCTTCATGAGTGAAGAGCTACGCCAGTACATGCTGTCCAAGGGGATTGCCACGAGCCGTACCACCAGCTACAACCCCCGGGGTAACGGTCAGGTGGAGCGAGAGAACGGGACAGTATGGAGGGCAGTCACCCTAACTCTAAGGACCAAGGGCCTCCCTATCTCCCGCTGGCAGGAAGTCCTCCCAGATGTGCTCCACTCAATACGGTCACTATTGTGTACCGCCACTAATGCCACGCCTCTTGAGCTAATGTTTGTGTTTCCCCGGAAATCCAACTCAGGCGTATCCATACCGTCATGGCTCTCCACCCCAGGTCCGGTACTTCTGCGAAAGCATGTGAGGGGTCACAAGACGGACCCTCTCGTGGAGCCAGTGCACCTGCTCCACGCCAACCCACAATATGCGTATGTCCGGCACGCCGACGGACGGGAGGACACTGTGTCCATAAAAGACCTCGCCCCAGCCGGTAACAACAGCAACAATGACAACGACTACAACAACAACAATAACAACAACCACAACAACTATTACCCACCCACTCCACCCACTATTCTTTCATCACCCCCGGAAGAACACCAGCCAACGGTACCCCCACCACCTACTCCTTCAACAACCCCGGTGGCGCCCCCGGCAGAGACCCAGGAGACCACCCGGGACACCCAGCCGGCACCCGCGGCACCGCAACCGTTACGTCGGTCACAGAGGACTATCACACCCCCGGACAGACTAAATCTGTAGAAGGGGTGAATGTGATGAAATATGCCATTCATCAGACTCTGTAGTTAACTGTATATATTGTATTGCCTGCTCCGGTGTTTGTACCTTGTATTGTGTATAGGGCACCGCCCCCTTTGTGTGTCGGCTCCACCCATACCTGGCCCTACTTAAAACAAGTCCAGGCTTGTCTTGCAGTAGAACAGCAGCACGCTAGGTGAAGCCAGGTGCAGACACCGGCATCTTTTCTTTGCTAATAAAAGCCTTGTTTTATTCTGCTAACTTCGAGTCTTGAAGTTATTGAGGCGCATCAAGGGGAGAGTGTCCATGGGCTGTGGGAGGGGATTAAATGGGTGGGTAGAGTCTGTGATAGGGGAGAGTGTACATGAGCTGTGGAGATTGTAGTTTGTTCTCGATCTAAACTGACAAACAGACCTGTAGATCTCTCATCAGTGAGTCAGATTTTTGTCCAGTTCTGCCAGTCTGTCAGGCCGGACTGCAGTTCAAATCTCTTTGAGGATCACAACTCTGCAAAATTAATTAAAAATTAAAAATAACTTCACCCCGTCGGTCTGGGGAAGGTCCTGACAGCAGATCCCAGAGGTAAAAGGTCAAACTGTGACTCCATCAACCTTCACTTTTCAATAATTCTTGCTCACAGTGGCTCAAGTTGGAAAGGGAACACACAGATGTTGAATTATTTTAATGATGTATCAGGAACATCAACTGATTTGCCGTGAAGTGAGCTCAGGCTGATCCTTATCCCAGTTTGTGACCAGCTGGTTTCAGGAGCGTGAAACAATGGGAGTCTGTTTACCGTTTGCGGTGAATTGCATCCCATATAATCTGGTGAAAGTTTCAAAGGGACCTCTACCTTCGTTCTGCTTTCAAGGCTAAAAGTAATTGTTGCTTTTCTTGATCTGGGTAAGTTGGGATTAAACAGTATGACAGGCAACGTATCCAATCTCCTGCCTTCCATCTCCAGTAATCTCCCAACAGCACCAGCTCCATTTGATCAAGGCTTGGCAGGGACTCAGACACTCCGCGTTCTTGGCAATTGTTTGCACATTTCAAGTGTTTAACCATTTTGAAGGCGGTTTGATTTTCGGCCTCTGAGATTATCGGCTCTAGAAACAGGGGGGCCGGGTGCTGATCTCAGCCAGTGTGGTTCTGAGCCCCACACACAGAGCAGAAAAGGCCCAGGCTCCATCACTGGCCTGTGCTGAGTGAGGTGATCTCTGCTGGAGCAGCAGTAGCGGTTACAGTTGCTCTCAACGTCCCTGGACTGGAGAACGGGGTGAATGAGCCAGGGCTAGTGGTGCTGCTCAATGTGCAAGACTCCTGCTGGGCGAGGTGAGTCCCACAGATCCCAGACCCCAGTAAGATCAGCTCCATCTAATCATTGGGGAAAGGAGCATCAGAGAGGAGTGGAAGTGTGAATATCTCGAGTCCAGTGTGGGCGAGATTCATCATACATTCCCAAACAGGTTCTTCCTGATCTCAATATGCTCGTGTCCACTTGGCTCAGTGGCGATCACTCGCCCCTTGGAATTAGAAGTTCATGGTTCAAATCTCACTCCAGAGATCTGAGCACAAAATCTAGGCTGACACTGCCAGTGCGGCACTGCAATGTCGGAGGAGCAGTACTGAGGGAGCATCGCACTGTCAGAGGGGCAGGACTGAGGGAGAGCCACACTGTCGGAGGGACAGTACTGAGGGAGCATCGCACTGTCAGAGGGGCAGTACTGAGGGAGCATCGCACTGTCAGAGGGGCAGTACTGAGGGAGCATCGCACTGTCGGAGGGGCAGGACTGAGGGAGAGCCACACTGTCGGAGGAGCAGTACTGAGGGAGCATCGCACTGTCAGAGGGGCAGTACTGAGGGAGCATCGCACTGTCAGAGGGGCAGTACTGAGGGAGCATCGCACTGTCAGAGGGGCAGTACTGAGGGAGCATTGCACTGTCAGAGGGACAGAACTGAGGGAGAGCCACACTGTCAGAGGGGCAGGACTGAGGGAGCATCGCACTGTCAGAGGGGCAGGACTGAGGGAGCATCACACTGTCAGAGGGGCAGGACTGAGGGAGCATCACACTGGCGGAGGGGCAGGACAGAGGGAGCATCGCACTGTCGGAGGGGCAGGACTGAGGGAGCATCGCACTGTCAGAGGGGCAGGACTGAGGGAGCATCGCACCGTCAGAGGGACAGCACTGAGCGAGCGCCGAATTGTCAGAGGGACAGTACTGAGGGAGAGCTACACTGTCAGGGGGTCAGTGCTGAGGTAGCGCCGCACTGTCGGAGGGGCAGTACTGAGGTAGCGCTGCACTGTCGGAGGGGCAATACAGAGGGAGCGCCGCACTGTCAGAGGGGCAGTACCGAGGGAATGTTGCACTGTCAGAGGGACAGTACGGAGGGAGCGCCGCACTGTCGGAGGGGCAGTACTGAGGGAGCGCTGCACTGTCGGAGGGGCAGTACTGAGGGAGCATTGCACTGTTGGAGGGGCAGTACTGAGGGAGAGCCGCACTGTCGGAGGAGCAGTACTGAGGGAGTGCCACACTGTCAGGGGGTCAGTACTGAGGTAGCGCCGCACTGTCGGAGGGGCAGTACTGAGGTAGCGCTGCACTGTCGGAGGGGCAATACAGAGGGAGCGCCGCACTGTCAGAGGGGCAGTACCGAGGGAGCGTTGCACTGTCAGAGGGAGAGTACGGAGGGAGCGCCGCACTGTCGGAGGGGCAGTACTGAGGGAGCGCTGCACTGTCGGAGGGGCAGTACTGAGGGAGCATCGCACTGTTGGAGGGACGGGACTGAGGGAGCACCGCACTGTTGGAGGGGCACTACTGAGGGAGCATCACACTGCTGGAGGGGCAGTACTGAGGGAGTGCCGCACTGTCAGAGGGGCAGTACTGAGGGAGTGCCGCACTGTCAGAGGGGCAGCACTGAGGGAGCGCTGAACTGTCAGAGGGGCAGTACTGAGGGAGCGCTGCACTGTCGGAGGTGCCGTATTTTAAATGAGACGTTAAACCGAGGCCCCGTCTGCTCTGTCAGGTGGACGTAAAAGAACTCACGAGACTATTTCGAAGAAGAGCAGGGGAGTTCGCCCCGATGTCCTGGCCAATATTTTTCCTCAACCAACGTCACATTGCTGTTTGTGGATCCTTGCTGTCCCTGCCTGGGAGTGTTTGATGGGACAGTGTAGAGGGAGCTTTACTCTGTATCTAACCCGTGCTGTACCTGCCCTGGGAGTGTTTGATAGGACAGTGTAGAGGGAGCTTTACTCTGTATCTAACCCGTGCTGTACCTGCCCTGGGAGTGTTTGACGGGACAGTGTAGAAGGAGGTATACTCTGTATCTAACCCGTGCTGTACCTGCCCTGGGAGTGTTTGATGGGACAGTGTAGAAGGAGCTTTACTCTGTATCTAACCCCGTGCTGTACCTGCCTGGGAGTGTTTGACGGGACAGTGTAGAGGGAACTTTACTCTGTATCTAACCCATGCTGTACATGCCCTGGGAGTGTTTGATGGGGACAGTGTAGAGGGAGCTTTACTCTGTATCTAACCCGTGCAGTATCTGCCTGGGAGTGTTTGACGGGACAGTGTAGAGGGAGCTTTGCTCTGTATCTAACCCGTGCTGTACCTGCCCTGGGAGTGTTTGATGGGACAGTGTAGAGGGAGCTTTACTCTGTATCTAACCCGTGCTGTACCTGCCCTGGGAGTGTTTGATGAGACAGTGTAGAGGGAGCTTTACTCTGTATCTAACCCGTGCTGTAGCTGCCCCGGGAGTGTTTGATGGGACAGTGTAGAGGGAGCTTTACTCTGTATCTAACCCGTGCTGTACCTGCCCTGGGAGTGTTTGATGGGACAGTGTAGAGGGAGCTTTACTCTGTATCTAACCCGTGCTATACCTGCCCTGGGAGTGTTTGATGGGACAGTGTAGAGGGAGCTTTACTCTGTATCAAACCCGTGCTGTACCTGCCCTGGGAGTGTTTGATGGGACAGTGTAGAGGGAGCTTTACTCTGTATCAAACCCGTGCTGTACCTGCCCTGGGAGTGTTTGATGGGACAGTGTAGAGGGAGTTTTACTTTGTATCTAACCCGTGCTGTACCTGCCCTGGGAGTGTTTGATGGGACTGTGTAGAGGGAGCTTTATTCTGTATCTAACCTGTGCTGTACCTGCCCTGGGAGAGTTTGATGGGACAGTGTAGAGGGAGCTTTACTCTGTATCTAACCCGTGCTGTACCTGCCCTGGGAGTGTTTGACGGGACAGTGTAGAAGGAGGTTTACTCTGTATCTAACCCGTGCTGTACCTGCCCTGGGAGTGTTTGATGGGACAGTGTAGAAGGAGCTTTACTCTGTATCTAACCCCGTGCTGTACCTGCCTGGGAGTGTTTGATGGGACAGTGTAGAGGGAACTTTACTCTGTATCTAACCCATGCTGTACATGCCCTGGGAGTGTTTGATGGGGACAGTGTAGAGGGAGCTTTACTCTGTATCTAACCCGTGCAGTACCTGCCTGGGAGTGTTTGACGGGACAGTGTAGAGGGAGCTTTGCTCTGTACCTAACCCGTGCTGTACCTGCCCTGGGAGTGATTGATGGGACAGTGTAGAGGGAGCTTTACTCTGTATCTAACCCGTGCTGTACCTCCCCTGGGAGTGTTTGATGGGACAGTGTAGAGGGAGCTTTACTCTGTATCTAACCCATGCTGTGCCTGCCCTGGGAGTGTTTGATGGGACAGTGTAGAGGGAGCTTTACTCTGTATCCACCCCGTGCTGTACCTGCCCTGGGAGTGTTTGACGGGACAGTGTAGAGGGAGTTTTACTCCCTCTAAATAGTTGGGGGGAGGATCCAGGTGAGCGGGAATTTAAAAAGTCAATGAAGAATGAGAAAGCAATAGAGCAGGATAGAGATGGGGGAAATAATAACCCGAGTGTGACAGGAAGGGACAGATGCCTAGAAATTCATTATAGCCACTTTTGGGGCGGTAAAGTCGGGCGGCCGCTAAAGTTTGCGCCCGGCGCAAATTCGAGGCCACTTCGCCGATATTCATTAGCTTCGCCCTAAGAGTTTGCTCGAGCGCTAAAACTGGCGATGCACGGCTCTCTTTAGGCGCTAAGCCAGCAGCCCGGGCGCTAACACCGGAAGGTGGGCGCAGGGCAGGTGCGGCGAGCTGCTGATTGACGGCAGACACTCTGGCTCCGGTGAGCTCTTAAAGGGGGAGGGTGGATTTGTTTTTTTGAAAGGCCGAGACTGCTGTATTTGTGTTGGGGAGGGCTTCTCTCCATCAGTTTGTTATGTATCCTCCTCCTCCTCCTCCTCCTCCTCCACCTCCTCCTCCTCCTCCTCCTCCTCCTCCTCCTCATCATCATCACCATCTTTGTCTCTCACAAAGTGTTGCAAAACGGCTGCCTTTTCTACTGTGCCCTTTAATTAGCGCTCCCCGCGGCCCGCCTCGGCTGTGTACCGTTTCACGTCACAGTCGTTCGGGCCGCCAGGCGCACAATGGGGCGGCGCGAGTGAAGTTCCGGTTCCGGGCGCACAAAGGGCGTTGCACGACGAAATGACGTCATGATCTGCACGCGCAGCTGAGCGCGCGCAAAGACTTTGCGCCGGCGCTAAATGTCTACTGAAGTTGGGGCGAGGCGCAGATCGCGCTGCGCCCGGGCGCTAAGCGCCTAGCGCTCGAGATCTGCTCCTCCTAAGGCGTTAACGGCTGGCGCAGCCAACTGAATTTCTAGGCCAGAATGTTTAAAAATAAGAGTGAAACAGAAAATGGGGCCAAAACAAGGAGACATGGTAAAAAGACAAAGTTAAAAGCTCTATATCTGAATGCACGCAGCTTTCGTAACAAGATAGATGAGTTGACGGCACAAATAGATACAAATGGGTATGATCTGATCGTCATTACAGAGATGTGGTTGCAAGGTGACCAGGGCTGGGAACTGAATATTCCAGGGTATTTGACAATTCGGAAGGATAGACAGAAAGGAAAGGGCGGTGGGGTGGCATTGTTGGTAAAGGATGGGATCAGTGCAGTGGTGAGAAGTGATATTGGCTCAGAAGATCAAGATGTAGAATCGGTGTGGGTGGAGATAAAAAATAATAAAGGGAAAAAGTCTCTGGTGGGCGTGGTCTACAGGCCCCCGAACAGTAGCAATACTGTTGGACAGAGTATAAATCAACAAATAATGCAGGCCTGTAAAAAAGGTACGGTAATAATCATGGGTGATTTTAATCTCCATATTGATTGGACAAATCAAATTGGCCACGGTAGCCTTGAGGAGGAGCTCATAGAGTGCATCCGGGATGGTTTTCTAGAACAGTATGTACTGGAACCAACCAGGGAGCAGGCTATCTTGGATCTGGTACTATGTAATGAGACAGAATTAATAAATGATCTCATAGTAAAGGATCCTCTAGGAAAGAGTGATCATAGCATGGTTGAATTTGAAATTCAGTTGGAGGGTGAGAAAATTGTATCTCAAACCAGTGTCCTGGTCTTAAACAAAGGCAATTACAGTGGCATGAGGGCAGAACTGGCTAAAGTGGACTGGAAAAATAAATTAAAGGGTAAGACAGTTGAAATGCAGTGGCAGACATTTAAGGAGATATTTCATAACTCTCAACAAAAATATATTCCAGTGAGAAAGAAAGATTTTAAGAGAAGGGAGCACCATCCGTGGCTAACTAAGGAAGTAAAGGATGGCATCAAATTGAAAACGAAGGCATACAATGTTGCCAAGATTGGTGGAAGACCAGAGGATTGGGAAATTTTTAAAAACCAGCAAAGGATGACTAAAAAAAAATAAAGAGAGTGAGGATGAATTATGAGAGTAAACTGGCAAGAAATATTAAAACAGATAGTAAGAGCTTCTACAGGTATATAAAAAGGAAGAGAGTAGCTAAAGTAAATGTTGGTCCCTTAGAGAATGAGACTGGGGAATTAATAATGGGGAACGGGGAAATGGCAGAGACTCTGAACAAATATTTTGTATCTGTTTCCACAGTAGAAGACACTAACAACATCCCAATAATGGCTAATCAAGGGGCCACAGGGAGGGGGAACTAAAGACAATCACTATCACTAAGGAAATAGTGCTTGGTAAAATAATGGGACTAAAAGATGACAAATCCCCTGGACCAGATGACCTGCATCCCAGGGCCTTAAAAGAAGTGGCTGCAGAGATCATGGATGCATTGGTTGCAATATACCAAAATTCCCTGGACTCTGGAGAGGTCCCAGTGGATTGGAAAACTGCAAATATAACACCCCTATTTAAGAAAGGAGGGAGACAGAAAGCAGGAAACTATGGACCAGTTAGCCTAACATCTGTCGTTGGGAAAATGCTGGAGTCCTTTATTAAGGAAGCAGTAGCAGGGCATTTGGAAAATCATAATGCAGTCAAGCCGAGTCAGCATGGTTTTATGAAAGGGAAATCATGTTTAACAAATTTGCTGGAGTTCTTTGAGGATGTAACAAGCAGGGTGGACAAGGGTGAGCCAGTGGATGTGGTATATTTGGATTTCCAGAAGGCATTCAATAAGGTGCCACATAAAAGGTTACTGCATAAGATAAGAGCTCACGGAGTTGGGGGTAATATATTAGCATGGATAGAGGATCGGCTAACTAACAGAAAGCAGGGAGTCGGGATAAATGGGTCATTTTCTGGTTGGCAAACGGTAACTAGTGGGGTGCCACAAGGATCGGTGCTGGGGCCTCAACTATTTACAATCTACATTAATGACTTGGATGAAGGGACCGAGTGTAATGTAGCCAAGTTTGCGGATGATACAAAGATGGGTGGGAAAGCAAGTTGTGCAGAGGACTCAAAGGGGGGCACGGTGGCATAGTGGTTAGCACTGTTGCCTCACAGCGCCAGGGACCCGGGTTCAAATCTGGCCTCGGGTGACTGTCTGTGTGGAGTTTGCACATTCTCCCCGTGTCTGCGTGGGTTTCCTCCGGGTGCTCCGGTTTCCTCCCACAGTCCAAAGATGTGCAGGTTAGGTTGATTTGGCTACGATAAATTGACCCTTAGTGTTAGGGGATTAAATACATGGGGTTACAGGGATAGGGTGGGATATGTGTCGGTGCAGGCTCGATGGGCCGAAATGGCCTCTATCTGCACTGTAGATTCTGTGATTCTGTGATTCTGTGAATCTGCAAAGGGATATAGACAGGTTAAGTGAGTGGAGAAAAATGTGGGAAAGTGGGAGGTTATCCACTTTGGCAGGAAAAATAAAAAAGCAAACTATTATTTAAAAGGAGAGATTACAAAATGTTACAGTTCAGAGGGACTTGGGGGTCCTTGTGCATGAAACACAAAATGTTAGCATGCAGTTACAGCATGTAATCAAAAAGGCAAATGGAATGTTGGCCTTTATTTCAAGGGGGTTGTGATGTAAAAGCAGGGAAGTCCTGCTACAACTGTATAGTGTATTGGTGAGACCACACCTGGAGTACTGCGTACAGTTTTGGTCTCCTTATTTAAGGAAGGATATACTTGCATTGGAGGCAGTTCAGAGATGATTCATTAGGTTGATTCCTGAGATGAGGGTTTGACTTATGAGGAAAGGTTGAGCAGGTTGGGCCTAGACTCATTGAAATTCAGAAGAATGAGAGGCGATCGTACCATTACCATCAAGCCGGGAGAGCAACCCTGGTTTAACGAAGAGTACAGGAGAGCATGCCGGGAACAGCACCAGGCATACCGAAAAATGAGGTGTCAACCTGGTGAGGCTACAACACAGGACTACTTGCATGCCAAACAATGGAAGCAACATGCGATAGACAGAGCTAAGCGATCTCACAACCATCGGATCAAATCAAAGCTCTGCAGTCCTGCCACATCCAGTCGTGAGTGGTGGTGGACAATTAAACAGTTAACAGGAGGAGGAGGCTCCAAAAATATCCCCATCCTCAATGATGGTGGAGCCCAGCACGTGAGTGCAAAAGACAAGGCTGAAGCATTTGCAACTATCTTCAGCCAGAAGTGCCGAGTGGATGATTCATCTCGGCCTCCTCCTGAGGTCCCCAGCATCACAGATGCCAGTCTTCAGCCCATTCAATTCACTCCACGTGATTGTAGTGTATGTACCCGTCTACCTTTAAGGGAACTATTGAATGTAACCGTTCACCTTTAAGAGAACTACTTTAGGTGTGGCACTATTTGTTTGGCTTCTGTATACTGTAATACCGATAGTGACCACACCAGTATATAAGTGTTGTGGCAGGATTGCTGGGGCAGATTCGCCCGGACCTTCGAATAGTAAAGACCTGTTTGTTTGTTACTTCTGAAGTCTGTGTATTTATTAACTGCACAACCCACAGACTTTACAGTGGTGACGAGTCCGATCGTACCCTGCGGCAAGATTACCAAAGCAAGAAGAGCGTCGAAGAGAGGCAACCGCCCTCGTCGTGCTGCTGGAAGAAAACACGAGGCTGCAGCAGGAGAAAGGTGGAAGACTTTAGCAACAAAAGCTTCCATCTGCAACAGGCACTGACTACCCTTCTACCACGGTGCGGAGTGAGCCGATCAGCAGGGAACAAGGCGGCCGAAGAGACTGTGAGTAGGGGAAGGTGTAGAAGTATCCGGAGGATAAGGGCAGAGCACTCGACCTCGGTCGAGGGGGAGCTGTGCCGGCCAAAAGTCGGGTCCAATGGCGTCGGGTGACAGCCGGACCGCGATCGGCGGGAAAAATCCGGGCAGTGACTGCAGCCACGAAGCGCTGAGCCTGCGAGTAGGCGCGGGAAGAGAAACCCAGCCGCAGCCGGGGAGGGAAACACCGGCCTGCGAGAGGGCTGGGGAGGCGAACGGGAACCGTGCGGGTGAGAGCCGGATGCGGAGAGAGAGACTGCGAGGAGCCAGTCCAGCGGCTGAGCTGTTCTCCACCAACGGGGTACTCAGAGCCGGCAAAACCGAACGTGCGGGAGTGGGTGAGAGACACAGCCGAAAACGGGGTGAGAGACTGCGCGAGAGCCAGTCCAGCGGCTGAGCTGTTCTCCACCAACGGGGTACCCAGGGCCGGTAACACCGAACGTGCGGGTGAGAGAGCGACAGAGCCGGGTACGGAGAGAAAGACTGCGCGAGAGCCAGTCCAGCGGCTGAACTGTCCTCCGTTAACGGGGTGTACCCAGCGCCGGTAGAGCCGTGCGGGCGGGAGGAAAAGACATAGCCGAGTAAGGGGAGCTGTGCGGTAGCCAGCCAGCGGCTGAACCTGTCCGCTGTGGGGGAAGCGTACCCCTTCCACCGGGAAGAAACGCGGGAAGCCGCCATTAGGCGGAGAAGACGCCAGAAGCGGGAAACCGCCATTGAAGTGGGCGGGGAGAGAAGGAAAGAGCGGGAAACCGCCGATTTCGCGGGAAAACCGCCATCTTAGAAACAAACAAGTAAATAAGAATACTTAAAGAAATACTGGTGCTGCTCCCAAGGGAAGAAAGATGCCTAAGCGAGGGAATATTAACGACTTTAATTCTGAAATAGAAGACTGGGCCACGTATGTGGAACGCATAGAGATCTATTGCGAAGCCAACAAAATAGGGGAAGACGACAAGGCGATAACATTGCTAAATTCGATGGGGGCAAAAACATACGGGCTCTTGAAGCATCTAATAGCACCAGCTAAACCAGCGGATCAGACCTTCGAAGAAATTGTGGCTGTGCTGAAGGACCACTTGAACCCCACACCGTTGATGCTGGCTGAACGATTCAAATTCTACGCAAGAACGCAGAGGAAAGACGAAAGCAATGCGGAATACTTGGTCGAGCTGCGTAGGCTGGCGAAATACTGCCAGTTCGGAGGGAATCTGACAGAGGCACTGCGGGACAAGTTCGTATGTGGATTGTCCAAAGAAGGAACGCAGAAGCGACTACTGGAAGAAAACAACCTCACACTGGACAGGGCTGTCCTAATAGCTGCATCACACGAAGCCGCAGCGAAAGGGACGGCGGAAATGCAGCTAAAGGCGGCGGCACTCGGGGTGGACCAAATTACTGCGAGCACAACAAAATGCTACCGTTGTGGGAAGACAACGCACGACCAGAATCAATGCTGGTTTAAGAACCAAGAGTGTAGGAAATGTGGCCAACTGGGTCACATCGCGAAGGTATGCCGGTCCGGGAAAAAGACCAACAATCAACGGAAGCCACCACAAGAAAAGTACAACAAGGTACATCAGGTGGCTGAGAAGAGTGCAGACGAACAGAATTCAGACTCAGACCCAAACAACCAGGAGCTGGGTAGTCTGAGAATCCACAATGTGGGGAAAGAGACGGATCTACAAACGATCTGGGTCGTACTAAAAATAGCTGGAGTCCAAGTAAGAATGGAGCTGGACACTGGATCAGCTCTATCAGTTATCAACCGAAGGGACTACCACCAGCTATTCTCTCACATACCTTTAAGAAATACCAAGTTCGTATTACAGACATACACGGGGCAGAACGTATACCCCATGGGGAAAATAAGAGTCAAGGTGAGAGATAGAGGTAAAGAACACCCAAGAATGAATTTGTACGTAGTACCTGAAGGAGGACCACCACTTCTAGGACGGGAGTGGATTAAGAAAATAGATATGGAATGGCACTACCTAAAAGCCATAATGAGGGAGGACTCGGTGCAAGCTATCAGCTCAGATTCTGAAATGGATGACGATAAGACCAATGCAAATATGGAAGACAAGGCTAAAAGGGACTTGCCGACGATGGGGAAGGAAACGCAGACATGCAGAAGGACTTATGTTACCAAGAAGAATAAAGCTGCAGAGCAGAACTCCAGGTTGACAGAGAATTCTGAGCCTGTTCAAGCAAAGGATTCATCCACGACGGAAGAACACCGAGTTCGGACTCAAACTTATGTCAAAGTACGACAACAATTAGAACAGTTGAGTGACCGTCTCATACAAGAGATGAAAAATATGGAAAAGTTCTGGGACACCGAATGGGAGAACCTGGAAAGACAACAGAGACAGCTAGCTCAAGCAGAGAGCGACCATAGAGCCATCGTGGCCAAATACCAATCACATTCCCCTGATGCTGTTCAGAAACTAGAATGTTTACAGAACGAACCAAAGGAAGAGGAATCTTCAGGAAGCCAGGATTTTATCCCAGTTCATCTCTACGACTCATTGCAAGCAGAGTGTAACAAGTTGAAAGAACAGTATGAACTGGTCCAGACTACCATTCTGGAAGGGGTTAACTCAGCAACCTCCGAAAAGCTAGTTTCAGTAGAAGCATATGAACAACTAAAGGTTGAACATGAGCAGGAACTCCCAAAGTGCTGAAATCCGGATGAAGCACTTAAGGTCTAAGGAACATAGAGAGTTGGTGGCGCTACAGCTGGCAGCCGAGAAAGGAGCTCTGAGTTTTTCAAAAAGGCAGAAAAGAAAAAGAAGAAGCAGAAGATAATAACTGTCTAAAATATTAGCACTTCTACCATCTCAGGCGGGACACTACGAAAGGAGCTAAATTAGTTGGAAAACTGGAAAAGGTCAAGACAGCCAGTTGGTTGTAAAAGTCCGCACTGCTGGTTCAACAGGACGAAAGTTCAAGCTGTTACGTCAAGAAAAAGGCTATGGAGGAGTCACGCTAGCCAGGTGAACCGGCTACACCAAAGAGATGTTGTTCGGAATGAGTCAAGATCAGAGACTGCATCTATGAACTGTTTCCGCAGAGACTGAACCTGTGAACTGTTTCCACCGAGATTATATCTGTAAATTGTTTTATATGACATTGACTCCACCGAGGTTATATCTGTAATTTGTTTTATGGGAAGTTGAAGATATGTATGTTTAACGGGGACTCTGTAAGTAATAAGCTAAAAAGGGAGGATTGTAGTGTATGTACCCGTCTACCTTTAAGGGAACTATTGAATGTAACCGTTCACCTTTAAGAGAACTACTTTAGGTGTGGCACTATTTGTTTGGCTTCTGTATACTGTAATACCGATAGTGACCACACCAGTATATAAGTGTTGTGGCAGGATTGCTGGGGCAGATTCGCCCGGACCTTCGAATAGTAAAGACCTGTTTGTTTGTTACTTCTGAAGTCTGTGTATTTATTAACTGCACAACCCACAGACTTTACAGTGATGTCAAGAAACGGCTGAAGACACTGGATACTGCAAAGGCTATGGGCCCTGACAACATTCCGGCAATAGTACTGAAGACTTGTGCTCCAGAACTAGCTGCGCCCCTCGCCAAGCTGTTCCAGTACAGCTACAACACTGGCATCTACCCGGCAATGTGGAAAATTGCCCAAGTATGTCCTGTCTACAAAAAGCAGGACAAATCCGACCTGGCCAATTACCGTCCCATCAGTCTACTCTCAATCATCAGCAAAGTGATGGAAGGTGTTGTCGACAGTGCTATCAAGCGACACTTACTCAGCAATAACCTGCTAACTGACGCCCAGTTTGGGTTCCGCCAGGGCCACTCAGCTCCTGACCTCATTACAGCCTTGGTCCAAACATGGACAAAAGAGCTGAACTCAAGAGGTGAGGTGAGAGTGACTGCCCTATCAAGGCAGCATTTGATCGAGTGTGGCATCAAGGAGCCCTAGCAAAACTGAAGTCAATGGGAATCAAGGGGAAAACTCTCCATTGGTTGGAATCATACCTAGCACAAAGGAAGTTGGCTGTGGTTGTTGGAGGTCATTCATCTCAATCACATGACATCACTGCAGGAGTTCCTCAGGGCAGTGTCCTAGGCCCAACCATCTTCAGCTGTTTCATGAATGACCTTCCCTCCATCATAAGGTCAGAAGTGGGGATGTTCGCTGATGACTGCACACTGTTCAGCACCATTCGAGACTCGTCAGATACTGATGCAGTCCGTGTCCATATGCAGCAAGACCTGGACAACATTCAGACTTGAGCTGACAAGTGGCAAGTAACATTCGCACCACACAAGTGCCAGGCAATGACCATCTCCAACAAGTGAGGCTCTAACCATCTCCCCTTGACATTCAATGGCATTACCATCGCTGAATCCCCCACTATCAACATCCTGGGGGTTACCATTGATCAGAAACTGAACTGGACCAGCCATATAAATACTGTGGCTACAAGAGCAGGCCAGAGGCTGGGAATTCTGCGGCGAGTGTCTCACCTCCTGACTCCCCAAAGCCTTTCCACCATCTACAAGGCACAAGTCAGGAGTGTGATGGAACACTCTCCACGTGCCTGGATGAGTGCAGCTCCAACAACACTCAAGAAGCTCGACACCATTCAGAATAAAGCAGCCCTCTTGATTGGCACTCCATCCAGCACCTTCAACATTCACTCCCTCCACCACCGGCGCACTGTGGCTGCAGTGTGTACCACCTACAAGATGCACTGCAGCAGCTCGCCAAAGCTCCTTCAACAGCACCTTCCAAACCCGCGACCTCTACCACTTAGAAGGACAAGGGCAGCAGACGCATGGGAACATCACCACCTACAAGTTCCCCTCCAAGCCACACACCATCCTGACTTGGACCTGTATCGCCGTTCCTTCACTGTCGCTGGGCCAAAATCCTGGAACTCCCTTCCTAACAGCATTGTGGGTGTACCTACACCATATGGACTGCAGCGGTTCAAGAAGGCGGCTCACCACCATCTTCCCTAGGGCAATTAGGGATGGGCACTAAATGCAGGCCTAGCCAGCGACGCCCACATCCCATCAATGAATTAAAAAAAAACATATAAGATACTGAGGGGGGCTTGACAAGGTAAATGCAGAGAGGATGGTGCCCCTCATGCAGAAATAGAATCATAGAAACATAGAAACATAGAAGATAGGAGCAGGAGTAGGCCATTCGGCCCCTCGAGCCTGCTCCGCCATTCAATGAGATCATGGCTGATCATCCAAATTCAGTACCCTATCCCTGCCTTCTCCCCATATCCCTTGATCCCTTTAGCCTTAAGCAATATATCCAACTCCTTCTTGAATATATTTAATGAATTGGCCTCCACTGCCTTCTGTGGTAGAGAATTCCACAGGTTCACCACTCTCTGGGTGAAGAAATTCCTACTCATCTCTGTCCTAAATGGCTTACCCCTTATCCTTAGACTGTGACCCCCGGTTCTGGACTCTCCGGCCATCGGGAACATCCTTCCTGCATCCAGTCTGTCTAGTCCTGTTAGAATTTTATAAGTTTCAATGAGATCCCCTCTCGTTCTTCTAAACTCCAGCGAGTATAAGCCCAATCGACCCAATCTCTCGTCATACATCATTCCTGCCATCCCAGGTATCAGCCTGGTGAATCTTCGCTGAACCCCTTCCATGGCAAGAACATCCTTCCTCAGATAAGGCGACCAAAACTGTACACAATACTCAAGGTGTGGTCTCACCAAGGCCCTCTACAACTGCAGCAAGACATCCTTGTTCTTGTCCTTGCACCCTCTCGCTACGAAGGCCAACATACCACTTGCCTTCTTAACCGCCTGCTGCACCTGCATGCTTACCTTCAGCGACTGGTGCACAAGGACACCCAGGTCTCGTTGCACTTCCCCTTCTTCCAATGTATTGCCGTTCAGATAATAATCTGCCTTCCTGTTATTGCCACCAAAGTGGATATCCTCGCATTTATCCACATTATACTGCATCTGCCATGCTTCTGCCCTATCACCCAACCTGTCCAAATCATACTGGAGTTTCTCGGCATCCTCCTCACAGCACACACAATCCCACCCAGCTTTGTGTCATCTGCAAACTTGGAGATATTACATCTAGTTCCCTCGTCTAGATCATTTATATATATTGTGAATAGCTGGGGTCCTAGGACCGATCCCTGCGGTACCCCACTAGTCACTGCCTGCCACTCGGAAAAAGACCCGTTTATTCCAACTCTTTGCTTTCTGTCTGCCAACCAGTTCTTTATCCAAGTCAGTACCTTGCCCCCAATCCCATGTGCCTTAACTTTACACGCTAATCTCTTATGCGGGACCTTATCGAAAGCCTTCTGAAAGTCCAAATACACCACATCCACTGGTTCTCCCTTATCTATTCTACCAGTTACATCCTCAAAAAATTCCAGTAGGTTAGTCAAGCACGATTTACCTTTTGTAAATCCATGTTGACGTTGTCCGATCTTGTCACTGTTTTCCAAGTGCTCTGCTATTACATCTTTTATATTGGACTCTAGCATTTTCCCCACTACCGATGTCAGGCTTCCTGGTCTATAATTCCCTGTTTTCTCTCTACCACCTTTTTTAAATAGTGGGGTTACATTAGCTACCCTCCAATCCATGGGAACTGTTCCAGAGTCTATTGAATTTTGGAAGATGACCAGCAATGCATCTACTATTTCTAGGGCCACTTCCTTAAGTACCCTAGGATGTAGATTATCAGGCCCTGGGGATTTATCGGCCTTCAATCCCGTCAATTTCCCTAACACCATTTCCCTACAAATATTGATTTCTTTCAGTTCCTCCCTCTCATTAGACCCTATGTTCCCCGACATCTCTGGGAGTTTATTTGTGTCCTCCTTTGTGAAGACAGAACCAAAGTATGTATTTAATTTGTCTGCCATTTCTTTGTTCCCCATTATAAATTCCCCTGATTCTGACTGCAAGGGACCTACGCTTGACTTCACCAATCTTTTTCTCTTCATATATCTATAAAAGCTTTTACAGTCAGTTTTTATGTTCCCTGAAAGCTTACTCTCATACTCTATTTTCCCCCTCTTAATTAATCCCTTAGTCCTCCTTTGCTGAATCCTAAACTGCTCCCAATTCTCAGGTTTACTGCTTTTTCTGGCCAATTTGTATGTCTTCTCCTTGGATCTTATGCTGTCCCTAATTTCCCTTGTTAGCCACGGTTGAGTCACCTTTTTTGTTTTATTTTTATGCCAAACAGGGATGAACAAATTCTGTAGTTCATCCATGTGATTTTTGAATGTTTGCCATTGCCTATCTACCGTCAAACCCTTTGAGTAACATTCCCCAATCAATCCTCCCCAACTCGCGCCTCATACCATCATAGTTTCCTTTATTTAAATTCAATACCCTAGTCTCTGAGTCAACTACTTCACTCTCCATCTTAATGAAGAATTTTACCATATTATGATAGCTCCGACCCAAGGGGCCTCGCACAACAAGATTGCTAATTAATCCTTTCTCATTACATAATACCCAGTCTAAGATGGCCTGATCTCTAGTTGGTTCCTCGGCATACTGGTCCAGGAAACCATCTCATATACACTCCAGGAATTCCTCCTCCACAGTATTGTTACAAATTTGGTTAGCCCAATCTTTATGTCGATTAAAGTCACCCTCTAGAACTCGGAGGTACAGTTTCAGAATAAAGGTGTTAAGTCTGTGTGTTATATTGAGAATTACTACACAGACCACAAGAGTAAATTTAACAGGTCTTTACTAGTCGAAGGTCAGGGCGGAACTGCCCAATAAATCATTACACAGCACTTATATACCGGTGTGGTCAACACCGGTATTACAGTATACAGCAGCCAAGATAAAGTAGTGCACTCTTAAAATAGTTCTCTTAAAGGTGGAACGGTTACATACACCACAATCATCCCTTTTTAGCTTAACAGTATATATTCCCCATTAACATAACATAATAACATATATACACAACTTCATGCAAAAACAGTTCACAGATTCAGTCTCTCTGGAGGCTTCCTGACTCGGTCCGGATAACGCCTCGGTGGTGTAGTAGTTTTCGGTGGTGTAGTAGGTTCTTTTGGCAAGGTCGATTCGGCTTGAATGCCAGTGGCGGGTTCATCTGATTCCAGTATCACCGGATCGGAGGTAGATCCTATGGGTATCTCTGCTTCATCATTAGGCGTATAGAGTTGTGGAGTAGGTTGTCCCCTTTCAGATGACTCTATGATCTGGTCAACGTGGCGCCTTATTATGCTTTCACCAATGTCCACGGTATACATCAACGGTCCTAGTCGTGTGCAAATAGTTCCAGGCTGCCATTTCTCGGTACGGTAGTCCCGGGCCAAAACTTGTTGCCCTATCTGGAATGTTCTAGTTGGCCTTTCATTCATGCCTTGAAATTGCCGGTTCTCTACGTCCCTTCTGATGTTTGGCTTGATCAAATCCAGCCGGCATCTTAGTCTTCTATTGATAAACATCATGGCGGGAGTTTGGTTTGTAACCGCATGTGTTGCATTCCGGTACGCCAACATGAAGTTATCTACGTTATGTTGTAGATTTATGTCTTCCTTACCCATGGCCTTTATGGCCTTCTTGAAGGTCTGGACAAACCTTTCAGCTAATCCATTGGTGGCGGGATGGTATGGGGCGGACGTGTAGTGCTTAACCCCATTGTTTTTTAAGAACTTCCTGAATTCTTCGGACACAAATTGCGGTCCATTATCAGAACAGATCTGTTCCGGCAGCCCATTCCTGGCAAATATGGTCCTTAATACTGTGATGGTTTTTTCCGTGGTGGTGGAGGACATCTTTATTACCTTCGGCCACTTGGAGTGTGCATCCACCGCGATTAAGAACATTGAGTCCATAAATGGACCAGCAAAGTCGATATGTACCCTTTGCCATGGAGATGAGGGCCACTCCCATGGATGTAGAGGAGCTTGTGGTGGGGCGTTTTGGACCTTCTGGCATCCTAGACAGCTCTTGGTCATTTCTTCGATGTCTCCATCGATACCTGGCCACCACACAAACGCTCTGGCTGGGTTCTTCATTTTCACTCCACCCAGATGCCCCTCGTGAAGCTCCTTTAGCACTTTATGCTGGAGTTTGGGTGGAATCGCCACTCTGGATCCACACATCAAAGTTCCTCGGCACACTGACAGCTGTTCTCTTCTTTGCGAAAATGCTGGCAACAGTGGTTCGCCATGTGCTGGCCATCCCTTCACCGTTAAATCGTAGACTCGTGAGAGAGTCGGGTCATTTCTTGTTTCCTTTTCGATCGTAGAGTTTGTTACTGGTAGACATTCCACTATGGTTGAGTGGAACATCTCCACTGGGTCCACTGTAGGCGCCTCTTCTACCATTGGCAACGGTAGGCACGATAAACCGTCAGCATTCCCATGCTGTTTTGATCCTTTGTATTCTATGTCATATTGGTGTGCCCCTAGGAAAAGGGACCACCTCTGTAGCCTTTGCGCTGTCATAATGGAAACGCCCTTTTTAGGGTTGAATATGGATACCAACGGCTGGTGGTCTGTCAGCAGTGTAAACTTCTGGCCCTGCAGGTAATGATTAAACTTCTTTACTCCCCACACCAGGCTGAGAGCCTCCCTATCTATCTGAGCATAGTTGCGCTCAGCGGAGGTCAATGATCTGGATGCAAATGCGACTGGCCTTTCCAAGCCATTTGGCAACTTGTGTGAGAGTACTGCTCCAATACCATAAGGAGAAGCATCACAAGCTAAACGAATAGGTAGCGTTGGGTTGAAGTGAGCCAACACTTCCTCTGAGGTGATCAATGCCTTGCTTTTGCGAAAGGCCTTCTTACAGTCCTCGCTCCACTTCCATGGTACTTCTTTCTGCAAAAGAGCGTTCAGCGGGTGCAGCATCGTGGATAGATTTGGCAGAAACTTATGGTAATAGTTAATCAACCCTAGGAACGACCTCAACTGGGATACATTTTCCGGAGCGGGAGCCTTCACAACAGCTTTGATCTTGTCAGGTGACTTGTGCAGCCCCTCCTGGTCAATGACATGACCACAGTACGAGATCCGTTTCTGAAAGAACTCACATTTCTGGCGATTAACTCGAAGGCCATATTCCTTCAACCTGGTGAGCACCAGTTTCAAATTTGCAAGGTGTTCCTCATCGTCATCTCCTGTAATCAGGATATCGTCCAAGTAACATTGAGTGCTTGGAATTCCCTGTAATACCTGCTCCATGGCCCTCTGCCAAATTGCTGGAGCCGAAGCCACTCCAAAAACCAGTCTATTATATCGATACAAGCCTCTGTGCGTGTTGATTGTGAGATACTGGCGCGACTCTTCCTCAACTTCCATCTGTAAGTAAGCTTGCGCCAGGTCTATCTTGGTGAAGTGTTTCCCGCCAGACAATGAAGCAAAGATATCCTCACTCCGCGGAAGCGGATATTGCACCGTGTGAAGCACCGGATTAACTGTGATCTTGAAGCCTCCACAGATGCGGACCTTCCCCGGTTCCCCAGGCTTGTTACTCGATGAACGCTTCATGACGGGAACAATGGGCGTGGCCCACTCACTCCAGTCCACCTTAGACAGTACTCCTGAACATTCTAGCCCTTCCAGCTCAGCTTCCACAGCAGGTCGTATCGCATAAGGTACCGGTCTGGCTTTGAAAAATTTTGGGTTTGCATGTTCTGCAATCTTGATTTTTACCTTAATTCCTCTCAGTGTTCCCAGTCCCTGTTGGAACACCTCTTTAGCCTCATCCAATATTCTGGACAATCGTTCAGGTTTGACATCTTTTTTTCCGGAATCTACCATTATTGCGTTTAGGGAGTGCCAGTCCATATTTATTTTCCTGATCCACTCCCGTCCCAGAAGTGGTGGACCTCCCTCAGGTAGTACATATAAGTCCATTCCTTGGTGTTCTTTGCCCTTGTGTACCACCTTGACTTTTATCTTTCCGATGGGGTATACACTTTGCCCCGTGTATGTCTGCAATACTATCTCCGTATCCCGTAGGGGAATATGTTTGAATAACTTTTTGTAATCTTGCTTTTTCATGACCGTCAACGCCGATCCGGTGTCCAATTCCATCTTCACTTGGACTCCTGCTATCTGCAGTGTGACCCAGATAGTTTGTAGGTCAGCTTCCTTACTCACATTGTGAATTCTCAAACTACCCAGTTCCTTGCTGTTGGAGTCTGAATCCGAATTCTGTTCATCCGAACTCTTCTCAGCCACCTTATGTACCTTTCTGCACTTTTCCTGCGGTGACTTTTTGTTGCTGGTCTTCTTTCCTGACCGGCATACTTTAGCTATGTGACCAAGCTTGCCACATTTTCTACATTCCTGGTTTTTAAACCAGCATTTGTTCTGATCGTGTGTTGTCTTTCCACAACGATAACATTTCGTTGTACCCAAAGCCATTTGATCTACGCTGAGTACCGCCGCCTTCAGCTGCATTTCCGCAGTGCCTCTCGCTGTGGCTTTGTGCGATGCTGCAATAGTGACAGCCTTATCAAGTGTAAGATCATTCTCTTCAAGCAGCCACTTTTGTGTTCCTTCTTTCGACAATCCACACATGAATTTGTCTCTCAGTGCCTCTGTCAGACTTTCCCCAAACTGACAGTATTTCGCTAGCTTCCGCAGTTCTATTAAATACTCCGCGTTGCTTTCCTCTTTCAGTTGCGTTCTCGCATAAAATTTAAATCGTTCCGCTAACATCAGCGGTGCGGGGTTCAAATGATTTTTCAGGACAGCAACAATTTTAGCGAAAGTCTGATCCGCCGGTTTAGGTGGTGATAGAAGATGCTTCAATAGCCTGTGTGTCTTCGCACCCATTGAGTTTAGTAAGGTTAGTGCTTTATCTTCATCTGATATTTTATTTGCCTTACAATATATCTCTATGCGTTCCACATACGTGGCCCAATCTTCAACATCAGGATCGAAATCGTTGATGTTACCATGCTTAGGCATCCTCGCAATCTTCTTGAGAAACAAAAAGAAATTTTTCTTTAACTTTTTTTTTCAAAATGGCGGTTTCCCACGCTTGTCTTCTTCCCCACCTCCGAAAATGGTGGCTTCCCGCGTTTGCCTTTCTCCCCCGCTGGCTGTAACGGCGATTGCCGTATTGCTGCGTTCGCCCTCCCCAGCGGTTTTCAAATCGTGCCTCCCAGCCCCTCTTGCAGTCCGGTCCTTTCCCCCCCGGCTGCGGCTGAGTTCTCCGCGGTTTTTTAAAAATTTTCTCCGCGCCTTACGCTGTCCCGGTCGCTGCGCCTCGCGGCCTCGGTAGCTGCCCGGCCTTTTTCACCGGTCGCGGTCGAGCAACTGAGATGAGGAGGAATTTCTTCTCTCAGAGGGTCGTAAATCTGTGGAATTCTGCCCCAGAGAGCTGTGGAGGCTGGGTCATTAAGTACATTTAAGGTGGAAATAGACAGATTTTTCCAAGATAAGGGAGTGAATGGTTATGGGGAGCGGGCTAGGAAGTGGTTTTGAGCCCAAGATCAGCCATGAACTTATTGAATGGCAGAGCAGGCTCAAGGGGTCATGTGGCCTATTCCTGCTCCTATTTCTTATGTATCTAACCTGTGCTGTACCTGCCCTGGGAGTGTTTGATGGGACAGTGTAGAGGGAGCTTTACTCTGTATCTAACCCGTGCTCTGGAGTGGAACTGCTACCCACAAGCTTTAATCCCAGAGGTGAGCGTTGTACTACTGAACCAAGGCTGTTAACGGTAACTGAAGTTATCGAAGGGTTAAGCATGGGTGGTGTCTTGTCAGGCACATGTGATCAGGCTTGCCTTGCAGTGTACTGCTGGGAAACGTGTGGAGGAGAGGGTCGGATGCGGAGTGTGGGGAGGAGGGGGTCGGATGGGGAGTGTGGGGTCGAGGGGGTCGGATGGGCAGGAGGGGGTCGGATGGGGAGTGCGGGGAGGAGGGGGTCGGATGGGGAGTGCGGGGAGGAGGGGGTCGGATGGGGAGTGTGGGGTCGAGGGGGTCGGATGGGGAGGAGGGGGTCGGATGGGGAGTGCGGGGAGGAGGGGGTCGGATGGGGAGTGCGGGGAGGAGGGATCGGATGGGGAGTGTGGGGAAGAGGGGGTCGGATGTGCAGTGTAAATTCGAGGGGGTCAGATGTGGAGTGTGGGGTCGAGGGGTTCGGATGGGGAGGAGGGGGTCAGATGGGGAGTGCGGGGAGGAGGGGGTCGGATGGGGAGTGTGGGGTCGAGGGGGTCGGATGGGGAGGAGGGGGTCAGATGGGGAGTGTGGGGTCGAGGGGGTCGGATGGGGAGTGCGGGGAGGAGGGGGTCGGATGGGGAGTGCGGGGAGGAGGGGGTCGGATGGGGAATGTGGGGTCGAGGGGGTCGGGTGGGCAGGAGGGGGTCGGATGGGGAGTGCGGGGAGGAGGGGGTCGGATGGGGAGTGTGGGGAGGAGGGGGTCGGATGGGGAGGAGGGGGTCGGATGGGGAGTGCGGGGAGGAGGGGGTCGGATGGGGAGTGCGGGGAGGAGGGGGTCGGATGGGGAGGAGGGGGTCGGATGGGGAGTGCGGGGATGAGGGGGTTGGATGGGGAGTGCGGGGATGAGGGGTCGGATGGGGAGTTTGGGGAGGAGGGGGTTGGATGGGGAGGAGGGGATCGGATGGGGAGTGCGGGGATGAGGGGTCGGATGGGGAGTTTGGGGAGGAGGGGGTTGGATGGGGAGTGCGGGGAGGAGGGGGTTGGATGGGGAGTGCGGGGAGGAGGGGGTTGGATGGGGAGGAGGGGGTCGGATGGGGAGTGCGGGGAGGAGGGGGTCGGATGGGGAGTTTGGGGAGGAGGGGGTTGGATGGGGAGGAGGGGGTCGGATGGGGAGTGTGGGGTCGAGGGGGTCGGATGGGGAGGAGGGGGTCGGATGGGGAGTGTGGGGTCGAGGGGGTCGGATGGGGAGTGCGGGGAGGAGGGGGTCGGATGGGGAGTGCGGGGAGGAGGGGGTCGGATGGGGAATGTGGGGTCGAGGGGGTCGGGTGGGCAGGAGGGGGTCGGATGGGGAGTGCGGGGAGGAGGGGGTCAGATGGGGAGTGTGGGGAGGAGGGGGTCGGATGGGGAGGAGGGGGTCGGATGGGGAGTGCGGGGAGGAGGGGGTCGGATGGGGAGTGCGGGGAGGAGGGGGTCGGATGGGGAGGAGGGGGTCGGATGGGGAGTGCGGGGATGAGGGGTCGGATGGGGAGTTTGTGGAGGAGGGGGTTGGATGGGGAGGAGGGGATCGGATGGGGAGTGCGGGGATGAGGGGTCGGATGGGGAGTTTGGGGAGGAGGGGGTTGGATGGGGAGTGCGGGGAGGAGGGGGTTGGATGGGGAGGCGGGGGTCGGATGGGGAGTGCGGGGAGGAGGGGGTTGGATGGGGAGGAGGGGGTCGGATGGGGAGTGCGGGGAGGAGGGGGTCGGATGGGGAGGAGGGGGTCGGATGGGGAGGAGGGGATGAGGGGTCGGATGGGGAGTTTGGGTAGGAGGGGGTTGGATGGGGAGGAGGGGATCGGATGGGGAGTGCGGGGATGAGGGGTCGGATGGGGAGTTTGGGGAGGAGGGGGTTGGATGGGGAGTGCGGGGAGGAGGGGGTTGGATGGGGAGTGTGGGGTCGAGGGGGTCGGATGGGGTGTGTGGGGAGTGTGGTGTCAGATGGGGAGTGTGGGAAGGAGGGGGTCGGATGGGGAGTGCGGGGTTGAGGGGTCGGATGGGGAGTTTGGGGAGGAGGGGGTTGGATGGGGAGGAGGGGGTCGGATGGGGAGTGCGGGGAGGAGGGGGTCGGATGGGGAGGAGGGGGTCGGATGGGGAGGAGGGGATGAGGGGTCGGATGGGGAGTTTGGGGAGGAGGGGGTTGGATGGGGAGTGCGGGGAGGAGGGGGTTGGATGGGGAGGAGGGGGTTGGATGGGGAGTGCGGGGAGGAGGGGGTCGGATGGGGAGGAGGGGGTCGGATGGGGAGGAGGGGATGAGGGGTTGGATGGGGAGTTTGGGGAGGAGGGGGTTGGATGGGGAGTGCGGGGAGGAGGGGGTTGGATGGGGAGTGCGGGGATGAGGGGTCGGATGGGGAGTTTGGGGAGGAGGGGGTTGGATGGGGAGTTTGGGGAGGAGGGGGTTGGATGGGGAGTGCGGGGAGGAGGGGGTCGGATGGGGAGGAGGGGATGAGGGGTCGGATGGGGAGTTTGGGGAGGAGGGGGTTGGATGGGGAGTTTGGGGAGGAGGGGGTTGGATGGGGAGGAGGGGATCGGATGGGGAGTGCGGGGAGGAGGGGGTCGGATGGGGAGGAGGGGGTCGGATGGGGAGTGCGGGGAGGAGGGGGTCGGATGGGGATGAGGGGTCGGATGGGGAGTTTGGGGAGGAGGGGGTTGGATGGGGAGTGCGGGGAGGAGGGGGTCGGATGGGGATGAGGGGTCGGATGGGGAGTGCGGGGAGGAGGGGGTCGGATGGGGAGTGCGGGGAGGAGGGGGTCTGTGAGGGTCTTTCACTGATGTGAAACATTTTAAAACACAAACTAAAAATCAGGAATGCGGCTGGGGCCAAACACATGCAGGGTTAGTGAAAGAGTGGAATTGATTTGAGTCTGGAGTCTGGGAGCCTGTGTGGTGGGGGAGGGGATTTGAGTTGATCCAGGGGTTTATGGTCTCCCCTCCCAGGGGCTCAGGCAGCTGGCATTGCGTGACTCCAGGTTCCGACCTGAGTGGAGCTCCAGCCCGCACTGTATTTTCTGGGCTATCTCAGTGTGAAGGCAAAGTCTGGTTTTAATTTGCTGCGCTCACAGCTCCACTGAAAGCAGATTTATTGTGGAGAGGGGCAGAGCTCGGGCCCCTGATGGAGCTCGTAACAGCTCCCGCCACTTTGCGATGGTCAGGGCCTGCCTTTCATCAGCTTGGCTGCTGCTTGTGCATCTGCCAGGTCCCGATAAACTCCCAGCTCCTGGCTTCGGCCTGTTCCGTGTCTCTCTGACATATTCCACCTTCAGCCTTTTACGGTCATTTATAAATGTTACAATTTCCTTTCAAACACGCTGCCTGTCACGTTAAAATGTTCCTGCTCTGCTCACCTTGGCAGTGTTGTGTCCATGGAAACGCTCCCATTCTGCTGGACTCACTCTCTGAGCCTTGCTGAAATGTGTAAACAACAACGCTACTCAGTACAGGAGTGACTGAGAGTGGAGGAGTGTGTAACAACAACAACTTGCATTTATATAGCACCGTTAACATAATAAAATGTCTCAAGATTCTTCACTGGTGCAATTATAAAACAAAATTTGACACTAAGCCACATAAGGACAGATATTAGGGCAGGTGACCAAATGCTTGGTCAAAGAGGTCGGTTTTAAGGAGCGTCTTAAAGGAGGAGAGAGAGGCGGAGAGGTTTAGGGAGGGAATTCCAGAGCTTAGGGCCTCGGCAACAGAAGGCACGGCCACCAAAGGTTGAGCGATTATAATCAGGGATGCTCAAGAGGCCAGAATTAGAGGAGCGCAGAGATCTCGGGGGGTTGTGGGGCTGAAGAAGATTACAGAGATGGGGAGGGGCGATTTGAACACAAGGATGAGAATTTTAAAACCAAGGCATTGCTTAACTGGGAGCCAATGTAGGTCAGCGAGCACAGGGGTGATGGGCGAACGGGACTTGGTGCGAGTTAGGACACGGGCAGCAGAGTATTGGATGACCTCAAGTTTACGTAGGGTAGAATGTGGGAGGCCAGCCAGGAGTGCGTTGGAATAGTAAAGTCTGGTGGTAACAAAGGCAGGGATAGAGTTTCAGCAGCGGATGGGCTGAGGCAGAGGCGGAGACGGGCGATGTTAGAGTGGAGTGTATGAAATGAGTTTTTGTAAATATTCCTGGGAAATTCTCTCCATGATTTTGAAAAGGAAATTGTTGGGGAGGCTGTTTGTCAGGACACTGATTCTGAATCAGCTATCACCATGGTAACGTTTGGCACAGGATGCCGGACCTTCCTGTTCATTTCTCTCTCGCACAATCACTGCCAGAGACGGTTACGGGTGATTCACCAACACTTCCATTAATTACCTGCTGAACATGCCTTTAAAGTTCCACGGCTCTGAGATCAGCACTCGCTCAGTATCACCAGCATGTAAAACTTTTTCAAAGGTCAAATATTTTTCAGTATATTTTTCCCGAATTGTCCCAGAAACACAGACTCTTTTACAGACCGTGGTGGGCCACAGCACCCAGGGGGGCTGGTCTTCATCATCAGGTGTCACATGCACAGATGTCATGTGATCCAACATCACATGACAAGAAGGCACATGATCTGATGTCATATGATCAGTCGTCACGTGAGCAGGCAGCAAGTGATCAACTGTCACACAATTAGGCGTCAGGTGGTCAGGTGGTCAGACGTCAAGTGATCAGGTGTCATGTGATCAGGTGTCACACAGTCAGACATCACATTGGTTAGACGTCACGTGATCAAACCTCCAGGAATGTCTCCACCCAAAATTGAGACCCACTGCCTGATTGATCGGGACTGAGTTTTTAACCAGTTCCGTTCCTGACCCATTGGGAATTGATTGACAAGGACAATCAATGATGTTTATCTCATTTTTAATAATCGTGAGATGTCGGCATTTTGCTGGTGGTCTCGATCTCTCCCTCGCTCACCCGTCGAGGGGTTAAACATATCTGGAGTGCCTGAGCACCACATCAAACTGTAATAATCAATCAGAGACTGAGCACCGCACAGAAACCTTCACTCCACTCATCCCCACCCCGACTACTCACTGGCACAAGTAGGGACAAGGCTCAGTCCTGTTAAAGGTTTAACACCCTCCCTGTAACATGAGCACTTCCCCCAGGGGCAGGAGCCAAAGAGAACACCACAAGCCATTCCCCAATCTGTGGTTCAAGTTAGCTGAGCTCCACACACAGAGCAAGAAAGGCCTAGACTCCATCCCCGGCCTGCGCTGGTCCCACCCGGAGTTGAGTGCCTCAGTATTCTAGTATTCCCAGGATAATGGAAGATCATTTTGTCATAGTACAAGGATTTTTTTAAAAGTAGATGCAGAATGTGGACAGAAATGTTTTGGAATAAGGCAATGTCAGGATTTTATTATCTGTGCCAGGATTAGGGACCAAGCACAAACCCGTGGCAAATTCCCCATATTCATCAGCAATCTGCACAGTACAGAGAGCTCCTTTGTTGTAACTGGCTGGTTTACAATTATGTCACATGCTGTAAAATAAACTAGCTTCATAATGTAGAAACGTGAGAGAACGCTGGCCCCTGATTGCAGGCTGGCGCTGGCAGAGCTAGACCAGTCGTCACTCTCTCTGGTCAGGGGCAGCCCATGGACACCACTTGCATCCGTGCTTCACACGGGCACAGAAATCCCAGAAGGGACGATTCATTCAGTGGAAGTAAATAAAGCACGTGGAAACTGAAAGAGATCTGGATCCTGATCGACAATAAATGGAAGCTATCGCAACCATGCGTGGCGGCAGTGAGTGCAGCAAGTTGGATGTTGGGATGTATTAAAAGGTCAATATTTAGCCGAAACAGTGAGGTAATCCTGACACTTTATAAATCATTGGTGTGACCGCACTGAGAATCCTGTGTACATTTCAGGTCACCACTGTATGGAAAGGATATTGCAGCTATTGAAAGGATACAGAGGGAGCAACCGGAATGATTGAGAGGATAAGAACATAACATAACAAGTAGAAGCAGGAGTCGGCCATTCAGCCCTTTGAGCCATTCAATAAGACCATGGCTGATCTCCACTTTCCTGCACTATCCCCATTGTAATGATCAGTAACCTGTCGTTCTGGAATGGTACACTAGGTGGTGCTGTATGTATATAAGAGTGGGCTACCCAGGATGCACTAGGCTACCCACAAGGCAGCAGTCAAGATGGAGGCCTCTACAGATACTATACCTAGTCCACATGTGCTCAATGAAGTGTCTAGCAAAAGCTAGCTGTTCTTAATAAAAACGACTAGTTATTAATGAACATAACATGGTACCAGGATTGGTAAGCTCTGCTGAATATTGTGCAATGCGACATGGAGAATTTGAAGCCACCAGAGCGTTTGAAACTCAGAGGAAATATCGACTACAATTGGCAGACTTTTAAACAACAATTCGAACTCTACATTGCTGCCATCGGGTACGGTACGAAGCCAGACACAAGGAAAATAGCGTTGCTGCTCACGGTTGCAGGCCCACAGGTGATAGAGGTATTTAATACTTTTGTATTTAATCCAGAGGAGAACAGAGAAAAATTAGAAGATGTGCTAAAGAAATTTGATACACATTCTTCTCCCAAAAAGAATGAGACCTATGAAAGGTACGTGTTCTGTTCTCGGACACAGCGGCAAAATGAGACTTTTGATAGCTTTTTGACTGATCGGAAACTGAAAGCACAGACATGTAATTTCTCTGAGCTGAAAGCATCCATGATTCGTGCCCAAATTGTGTTTGGTATTCATGATAAAAAGGTCAGGGAACGTCTGTTGAGAGAAACCGAACTAACATTGGAAAATGCTGTGAAAATATGCCAAGCCAGCGAGCTAGCTCGAAAGCACGCGAAGACTTTCAGTGAAATCAATAATGATGCGATTGCTGTCGGTGTCACTGTCGGTGTCACTGTCGGTGTTGCTGTCACTGTCGGTGCTGTGTCCTACAAGGGGAAGAAACGTAGGCAGAACAGAAATGAAAAGCAATCGGAGGATGAAATTTTTAATTGTAAACACTGTGGTTACAAACACCAGTTAAGACAATGCCCAGCGTTTGGAAAAATGTGCACAAAGTGTAATGGAAAGAATCACTTTGCCAAATAATGCTTTTCAAAAGTAAAAACAAAGAAAGGGTAACGAGTTAATGTGATTGAGGACACTGATTTAAGTGAGACGTGTTTTGTAGGAATGGTGTCATGTGACAATATCAAAAAGGATACAGAAAATGTGCAGCCCTCAGGAATTAACAATGCTGAACATAAAGTTAATGCAGTAAAAGAGGACAAATGGATGATCCCACTGCAGGTAAATGGAGCATTAGTAACATTGAAACTGGACACTGGGGCGAAAGCAAACTTAATCAGTATGAGTGACATTAACAATATGAAAGAAAAGCCCAAAATACAGAAAAAGTCAGTACTACTGAAAGACTATAATGGACAGAAAATAGATAGCTTAGGTGTATGCAGACTTAAAGTGACAGCCAAAGACAAAGTGCATCATCTCATGTTTTCTGTTGTGGCTGAAGGACTTCATTCACTACTGGGTGACAAAGCTTGTGAGGACTTAGAACTGGTCAAGAGAGTCTACCGTATAAACTGTGCCATAAGCAGACCAGATGACTCAGTGGATTTTGTAGTGAATAATTTCCAGGATGTGTTCAAAGGATTTGGAGTTCTACCAATCACTTACAAGATCCAGCTAAAGGAGGATGCTCAGCCAGTGGTACATGCTCCACGAAGAGTTCCAGCACCCCTGCGTGACCGGCTCAAGAATGAACTGGACAGAATGACCACACTAGGAGTCATCAGGAAAGTCAAAGAGCCAACAGACTGGGTTAACTCCATGGTATGTGTAAAGAAAAAGAACAATGATCTAAGAATATGCGTGGATCCAAAGGACTTAAATGCAAACATAAAACGTGAACACTACCAGATTCCCAAGCGAGAAGAAATCACCAGTGAAATGTCAGGTGCCAGATACTTTACAAAGCTCGATGCCTCACAAGGATTTTGGCAACTAAAACTGGATGAAGAGAGCACCAAATACTGTACCTTCAACACACCATTTGGCAGGTATTGTTTCCTCAGAATGCCTTTCGGGATAATATCTGCATCTGAAATCTTTCATAGAGCGATGGAACACATAATTGAAGGTCTGGAAGGAGTTCGGGTCTATGTTGATGACATCATCATCTGGGGCTCCACACTGAAAGAACACAATGAGAGACTGACTAAAGTGCTACAGAGCATACGCTGGAATGGACTGAAGCTTAACAAAGCCAAGTGTCAGTTTGGCGTCCAGGAAGTCACTTTCCTAGGAGATAATCTATCTGGTAAAGGAATAGAGCCAGATATGGAAAAAGTAAACGCAATACTCAAAATGCCCCGACCCACTGACAAAAAGGGAGTGCTACGCATCATGGGGATGATAAACTTCATTGGAAAGTTCATTCCTAACTTGTCAGCCAAGACAGCCTGTCTGCGAGACCTGCTACGTAAAACAAATGAGTTCACATGGACAGAAAGACATGAACAAGAGTGGATAAACCTCAAAACAGTGCTGACAACCACACCTGTACTCACCTTCTTTGACCCAACAAAAAGAATCAAAGTGTCAATGGATGCATCAAAAGATGGCCTCGGTGCGGTCTTGCTACAAGCAGAGGGTGAAGATTGGAAGCCTGTTGCCTATGCCTCCAGGTCTATGACTGATACTGATTGTCGATACGCCCAGATTGAAAAGGAATGTCTAGGCTTGGTAGTTGGACTAGAAAAGTTTCATGGCTACATATATGGACTTCCCACCTTCACAGTTGAGACAGACCACAGCCCACTGGTTGCCATCATAAAAAAGAACCTGAATGAGATGTCTCCAAGGATTCAACGACTCACGATGAAGCTGCAAAGATATGACTTTGAACTGATCTACACACCAGGCAAATACATAGTGTTAGCAGATGCACTATCCCGAGCACCCACAATGAGTCATGTGAGCTCTACTGAAGAAGACGTGGATGTTCATGTGAGTATGGTCACTGCTGCGCTGCCCGTGTCAGACACAAAATCAAAGCAAATAGCAGAAGAAACAGTAAAAGATACAGTATTACAAACAGTAATAGAGAACATTCATCATGGTTGGCCAAAAGGTTCCTGTCCAAAATATTTTCACATAAGGTCAGAATTGAGTGTCGCAAGTGGACTATTACTAAAACAGAACAGAATAGTCATTCCACAGGCTCTACGTCAAGACATGCTCAAAAGGATTCATGAGGGACACCTCGGAATTGAAAAATGCAAAAGGAGAGCAAGAGACATGGTTTATTGGCCTGGCATAAATAAGGACATTGAGAACATGATAGGCAAATGTGAGACATGTCAGAAACACCAAAACAAACAAGCAAAGGAACCAATGATAGTAGCTGACATACCAACAGCACCATGGCAAAAGGTTGGTATGGACCTTTTCCATTTAAATGGTAAATGTAATGTATGTACCTTTAAGGGGGGAACTACTTTCTACAGCTCATGTATACTGTAGTACCGGCAGTGACCACACCTGTATATAATGCTGAGTAGTAATCTGTTGTTTCAGTTGCAGTTTGAACCACGTTGAGTAAACACCTGTTGTACCGTTCTCTACAGTCCTTTTCTTATTATTACACGGACGTAACAGTGGCGACGAGCAAGTTCGAACCTACCTGCAACTCTGCATCACCTCCCAGGGTTTCGCTCCTGGAGAACAGTGGAAGAAGGTCGAGTCCAGAAGCACGGGCGTCGACCACGGGCAACCGCCCAGTCATCCAGCGGAGATTTGAGCATCGCAGGGGAGGCTGTCGAGAGCCAGGCTTGGCTTTCCAGTCACGGTGGTCCAGCGAAACGGGCTGGCAACAGGTACTGCGCAGACCCTTCCCGGACAGCGACGGGCTAGAGCCCGACCGAGCGGCACAGAAAAAGGCTGAGCAGCGTCGACGGGGGAGTGAGAGAGGGCAGAGCGCACAGGGCACAGCCAGTGCTCAGGACCGAGCGGCGTCAACGGGGGAGAGAGGCGAAAGAGAGCAGAGCGCAGCCGGTGGTCAAGGGCTGAGCAGCGTCAACGGGGGAGAGAGGCGCGCAGGAAAACGCGAGGCGCTGCCATTGCCACGAGGACCGCAGAGAGCGGCGTTGGCAGCAGCGCAGCAACAGCGCATGAAACCCACAGGGCGTCGCCATTTGCCACGAGGACCGCCGAGAGCGGCGTTGGCAGCAGCGCGGGAGACGCCATTTTAAGCCGCAGCGGGGAAGAAAGGAAAGCGCGGGAGACGCCATTTTAAGCCAGTCTAACCACACCCAAAAATGCCGAAGAGTGGCAGTATCACAGCGTTCGACAATGAAGTTGAAGATTGCACGACATATGTCGAACGCATAGAAGTATACTGCAAGGCGAATGAAGTGCCAGATGACAAGAAAGCACTGGTATTGTTGAATTCAATGGGTGCAAAAACGTATGGCTTACTACGAAACCTAGTAATCCCAGAGAAGCCAGTAGAAAAGGAGTTTGAAAACATAGGCCTAGAAATTGGGTTCTGGTCTTGCCAGGGCTGTAGCGCCAGAAAGTTTGTGCCAGCGGTAATGCGGCAGCGCCCGACAAAAATTCGGGTGCGCCGGGCCCAGACGGCGGCGGGCGCTAAAACCCTCCTTTAGCGTCTCAAAACGGGCGTGAACTTGGGTTTCCCGGCGCTAATCCCCCGCTGCGGCACCCGATGCGGTGCGGCAGGCGGGGGAACTGCAGGCCTCCTCCTCCTGTTAAGGAGGAGCTGCCTGCAGCCGACAACTGTCCGGCGGATTGACCCGACATCTGAGCCCGGCACCTCGGGGAAGTGCCGGGCTCGCATGAGACACTGATCAGGGCCGCGGGGGGGGAATGCAGGAGTCCGGGAAGGGAGGTGCGGGCAGGCGGCCGCCGGGAACGCGGCCGGCCGCCGCTCCACCTTTATGCGCCGGCGCACACTGGGGGAAGACTCTGTTGCCAGAGTCTTAGTTGCGCCTGCCACGGGCGAGGCGGGCGCAACTGAATTTCGGCTTGGGGCCGGGTTACCACGGCAACCGGGACGCTGCGCACACCGATGACGTTATCGGTGCCGGCGCAGCGCTACCGGTCTACCGCCGCGGAAGGGCCCCAGGCAATTTAGGAACCGGCGCCAATTGCAGCGCTAGGCCCTCTAGCGCCGCAAAATCGGCGCTAAGGGCACTGAATTTCTAGGCCATAGTGTCAATCCTACAGGAGCACTTAAACCCCACACCGCTGCTGATAGCAGAAAGATTTAAGTTTCACAAAAGGAACCAGCATAAAGATGAAAGTAATGCTGAGTATTTAACGGAACTGCACAAGCTATCGAAACACTGCCAGTTTGGAACGGGACTAGCAGATACTTTAAGGGACAAGTTTGTGTGTGGGCTTCAAAGTGAAGGAACCCAGAAACGGCTTCTATCACAAAAGGATCTTATGCTGGACAAGACTTTCAGCATTGCAGTATCACAGGAAGCAGCAGCACGGGGCGCTGCAGAGATACAACGGAGACCGCAAGAATATGGCACAAATGAAATGTAATACGGAACAGTGAAGTGCTATCGCTGTGGCAGAACAACACATGACCATAATGATTGCTGGTTCAAGGACAAAGTGTGCAGACAGTGTGGAAAAGTAGGACACGTAGCAAGAATCTGCAGATCGGGAAAGAAAACCAACAGCAAGAAATCTCCACAGGAGAAGTACAAGAAGGTACATAAGGTGACGGAGAGTAGTTCAGACGAACAGAAGAGTGATACAGACTCCGGAAGCAAGGAGCTGGGTTGTCTGAAACTACATCATGTGATCAAAACGGAGGATCACCAAACTATCTGGGTCACGCTCAAGATAGCAGGAGTCCAAGTGAAAATGGAATTGGACACAGGATCAGCCCTAACAGTCATAAACCGAAGGGACTACAAGCGGCTATTCTCACATATACCCTTGAGAGATACAAAGATTGTCTTGAAGACGTACACGGGGCAAAAAGTCTACCCCAAAGGAAAAATAAGGGTGAACGTTATATATAACGGCAAGGAAACACCAAAAATGGACCTATATGTATTGCCAGATGGAGGACCACCACTAATAGGACGTGAATGGATCCGGAAGATACAGCTAGATTGGCATTCCATACAAGCACTGACTGTAGATGCCAAAAAGGATGACGACGTCACACGTGGACGACTGTCAAAAATGCAAACTGAAGCACAAGAAGTGTTCCAGCAGGGACTCGGAACACTAAAAGGCATAACAGCGATGATCACAATAGAGGAAAATGCAAGCCCAAAGTTTTTTAAGGCCAGACCGGTACCTTATGCGAACCACCCAGCCGTCGAAGCAGAGCTGGAAGGTTTGGAACATTCAGGAGTACTGTCCAAAGTGGACTGGAGCGAGTGGGCTACACCCATCGTTCCTGTAATGAAGAGGTCGTTGAGTAATACGCTTGGGGAACCAAAGAAGGTTCGCATCAGTGGGGACTTTAAGGTGACAGTGAACCCAATCCTTCACACTGTACAATATCCGCTTCCGCGGATTGAAGATATTTTCGCCTCGCTATCTGGAGGGAAATGCTTCACTAAGATTGATCTGGCCCAGGCGTACCTGCAAATGGAGGTAGAAGAAGCCTCGAAACAGTACCTCACGATCAACACTCATAAATGTCTCTACCAATACAACCGGCTGGTGTTCGGGATAGCATCAGCTCCGGCTATTTGGCAAAGGGCAATGGAACAAGTCCTGCAAGGGATTCCAGGGACCCAGTGTTATTTGGACGACATCCCGGTCACGGGCGAAAATGACAGTGATCACCTCGCCAACCTGGAGCAGGTGCTCACTAGATTGAAGGAATATGGGCTCCGAGCTAATCGCCACAAATGCGAGTTTTTCCAGAAGCAGATCTCATATTGTGGCCACGTTATTGATAAAGAGGGGTTATATAAGTCCCCTGAAAAGATTGAGGCAGTAGTCAAGGCTCCAGCACCGGAAAATGTTTCACAACTGAGGTCGTTTCTCGGGCTGGTGAACTACTACCATAAGTTCTTGCCGAATTTGTAACCCGTACTACACCCACTGAACGCCCTACTGCAAACTGGAGTACCATGGAAGTGGAGTGACGAATGTAAATGAGCTTTCTAGAAGAGCAAAGCATTGATCACATCAAAAGAGGTGTTGGCTCATTTCAACCCAGCACTACCAATTCGGTTGGCGTGTGATGCATCACCCTATGGCATTGGAGCGGTGCTGTAGCACAAAATCCCGGATGGCTCGGAGAGCCCAGTAGCCTTTGCGTTTCGGTCACTAACCTCAGCCGAGCGTAACTACACCCAGATTGACATGGAGGCCCTCAGCCTAGTGTGGGGAGTGAAAAAGTTCAATCACTATCTGCACGGGCAGAAGTTCACCTTGCTGACTGACCACCAACCACTTGTCTCCATCTTTAATCGAAAGAAGGGCGTTCCGGTGATACTGCACAACAGCTACAAAGATGGTCCCTTTTTCTAGGGGTGAACCAATATGAAATCGAGTATAAGGGCACGAAACAGCATGGAAACGCTGATGGGCTATCACGCCTGCCACTGCCTACTGCAGAGGAAGCACCAGCAGTGGATCCTGTCGAAATATTTCATTCGACTATAATTGAATGCTTGCCAGTAACTAACGCTGGTATAGAAAAGGAGACCCGAAATGACCCAACACTGTCTCGGGTATATGATTTGACGGTGAAGGGATGGCCAGCACATGGCGACTCACTGTTGCCAGCATTCTCATCCAGAAGAGAACAGCTGTCAGTATGCCAGGGGACCTTGATGTGTGGATCCCGAGTGGTAATTCCACCCAAGTTAAGGGAGAGAGTGCTCAATGAGCTTCACGAAGGTCATCTGGGAGGGGTGAAAATGAAAAGCCTTGCTAGGGCTTATGTGTGGTGGCCGGGGATCGATCAGCAAATCGAGGACCTGACAAAGAGCTGCTCAGGATGCCAGAAGGTCCAAAATGCACCACCACATGCCCCTCTACACCCATGGGAGTGGACCTCATCTCCATGGCAACGGGTGCATATTGATTTTGCTGGTCCATTCATGGACTCAATGTTTTTAATAGCCGTGGATGCGCACTCGAAATGGCCTGAGGTGATCAAAATGTCCTTCCCCACCACGGAGAAAACTATTGCAGTCCTACGGACCATTTTTGCCAGGAACGGCTTGCCAGAGCAGATTTGCTCTGGTAACGGACCACAGTTTGTGTCCGAAGAGTTTCGAAGATTTATGAAAAGGAATGGGGTAAGGCATTACACATCCGCCCCGTATCATCCAGCCACAAATGGATTGGCTGAGAGGTTCGTACAAACCTTTAAAAAAGCAGTAAAGGCCATGTGCGATGACGACATTCCACTGCAGCATAAGGTGGACAATTTCCTGTTCGCCTATTGGAATGCGACACATGCAGTCACCAACCAGGTCCCAGCCATGATGTTCTTTAACCGAAGGTTAAGATCTCGCCTGGATTTGCTCAGACCAAATGTACGAAGAGATTTTGAGAGTAAGCAATTCCAGCACATCAATGAGAAGCCGACAAGGAGCTTCAATGTAGGGCAACCAGTCTTGGCCCGTGACTACCGAACAGAGAAATGGCAACCAGGAACGATATGCACATGGCAGGGGCCACTAATGTACACAGTGGACGTTGGGGAGATGCCATGCTGACCAGATCCAAGAGTCACAGGAATGAGTCAACCCCATGCCTCACCCATACGTACCTGGTGATGAACCCGACGTACACGTAGCATCTACCCCAGAAACAGTAGCATCGGAAGCTGATGAACCAACCGACGACAGGGGGCCAGAATCGCCTCCGCACCAAGAGCAAGACACTCGGGAAAGGCGTTATCCAGAAAGGATCAGGAAGCCTCCCCAAAGACTGAATTTATAAATAGACTATTTTCAGCTAATGTTGCATGTTAAATGAGTGTTATGGTACTGTTAATCTAAAAGGGGAGGAATTGTAATATATGTACCTTTAAGGGGGGAACTACTTTCTACAGCTCATGTATACAGTAGTACCGGCAGTGCCCACACCTGTATATAACGCTGAGTAGTAATCTATTGTTTCAGTTGCAGTTTGAACCACGTTGAGTAAACACCTGTTGTACCGTTCTTTGCAGTCCTTTTCTTATTATTACACGGACGTAACAGTAAAGACTATCTAATCGTGATTGACTACTATTCTAACTATCCTGAGATGGCGCTGCTCTCAAGCACCACAGCAAGCAGTGTCATAATGCATGTGAAATCCATCTTTGCCAGACATGGAATTCCCAGGATTGCCGTTAGCGACAATGGTCCGTGCTTCAACTGTAAGGAGTGGCAACAGTTTGCAGCACATTATGACTTTCAACACATCACATCCAGTCCTTTGTATGCTCAGTCGAATGGTAAGGCAGAGAAAGGTGTTCAAGTTCTCAAGCAGCTACTGAAGAAAGCAACAGAAAGCAAGTCTGATCCTTATCTCGCCCTGCTGAGCTACCGAGCCTCACCTTTAGACTCTGGTTCTTCACCTGCTGAACTCCTAATGGGTCGCAAGTTGCGTACCACGCTACCCTGCTGTGCAAAAGAAAAGCAGAGTAAGGAACTGAGACAGAGACTTCAACTGTTAAAGCTGAAACAGAAATCATATTATGACAAGTCATCCAAAACTCTGAAACCATTGACAAGGGATGATGTTGTCAGGATTGAGGATCCAGATGCATGGAACAGGAAAGCTACAGTTCTTGAGGAAGTAGGACCAAGGTCATGCACTGTTAGAACTGAGGAAGGACAGATTCTCGAGGAACCGCCGTTCCCTCCTAAAAACACAAGAGACTATCGAAGAGCAAATCGATGACAATGCCGCAACTGAATCTTGTCACTCACCACCAGAACAATCTAACACAAATACACATACAGGCTCTCATGAAAACACATCAGACTTACCTGTGCTGAGAAGATCCACACGTGAAGTAAAAAAGCCTGATAGACTTAATCTTTGAGTACAAGGAAAACTACATTGAAAATGTATTGACTGTAGAAGATGTTATGTTGTTATTGATTGATATTGATTGATACTGAATTTGTTTAACCACAAAGAAAGGGGGATGTAATGATCAGTAACCTGTCATTCTGGAATGGTACACTAGGTGGTGCTGTATGTATATAAGAGTGGGCTACCCAGGATGCACTAGGCTACCCACAAGGCAGCAGTCAAGATGGAGGCCTCTACAGATACTGTACCCAGTCCACATGTGCTCAATAAAGTGTCTAGCAAAAGCTAGCTGTTCTTAATAAAAACGACTAGTTATTAATGAACATAACACCCATATCCCTTGAATCCGTTAATATTCAAAATCTATCGATCTCTGTCTTGAATATACTCAACGACTGAGCCTCCATAGCCCTCTGGGGTAGAGAATTCGAAAGATTCACCACCCTCTGAGTGAAGAAATTTCTCCTCATCTCAGTCCTAAATGGCCGACCCCTTATTCTGACACTGTGACCCTTGGTTCTAGACTCCCCAGCCAAGGGAAACATCCTCCCTGCATCTACCCTGTCGAGCCCTGTAAGAATTTTGTATGTTTCAACGAGATCACCTCTCATTCTTCTGAACTCTAGAGAATATAGGCCTAGTCTACTCAATCTCTCCTCACAGGACAATCCCCCCATCCCAGGAACCAGTCTGGTGAACCTTCGTTGCACTCCCTCTATGGCAAGTATATCCTTCCTTAGGTAAGGAGACCAAAACTGTACACAATACTCCGTGTGTGGTCTCACCAGGGCCCTATATAATTGCAGTAAGCCGTCTTGACGTAGTAGTTGACTCAGAGACTAGGGTCCTCAATTTAAATAAAGGAAACTACGATGGTCTAAGGAGCGAGTTGGGTAGGATTGATTGGGGAATGGCACTCAAAGGGTTGATGGTGGATAGGCAATGGCAAACATTCAAAGACCGAATGGATGAGCTACAGAATTTGTTCATCCCAGTTTGGCATAAAAATAAAACAAAAAAGGTGAATCAACCGTTGCTAACAAGGGAAATTAGGGATAGCATAAGATCCAAGGAGACGACATATAAATTGGCCAGAAAAAGCAATAATCCTGAGGATTGGGAGCAGTTTAGGATTCAACAAAGGAGGACAAAGGGATTAATTAAGAAAGGGAAAATAGAATATGAGAGTAAGCTTGCAGGGAACATAAAAGCTTTTATAGATATGTGAAGAGAAAAAGATTGGTGAAGTCAAGCGTAGGTCCCTTGCAGTCAGAATCAGGGGATTTTATAATGGGAAACAAAGAAATGGCTGACAAACTAAATTCATACTTTGGTTCTGTCTTCACAAAGGAGGAGAGAAATAACCTCCCAGAGATGCCGGGGAACATAGGGCCTGATGAAAGGGTGGAACTGAAAGAAATCAGCATTTGTAGGGAAATGGTGTTAGGAAAATTGATGAGACTAAAGGCCGATAAATCCCCAGGGCCTGATAATCTACATCCCAGGGTACTTAAGGAAGTGGCCCTGGAAATAGTAGATGCATTGCTGGTCATCTTCCAGAACTCAATAGACTCTGGAACAGTACCCATGGATTGGAGGGTAGCTAATGTTACCCCACTATTCAAAAAAGGTGGTTGAGAAAAAGCGGGGAATTATAGACCGGTAAGCCTGACATCGGTAGTGGGGAAAATGCTAGAATCTATTATAAAAGATGTAATAGCAGAGCACTTGGTAAGCAGTGACAGGATCGGACAAAGTCAACATGGATTTACAAAAGATAAATCATGCTTGACTAATCTACTGGAATTTTTTGAGGATGTAACTGGTAAAATAGATAAGGGAGAACCAGTGGATGTGGTGTATTTGGACTTTCAGAAGGCTTTCGATAAGGTCCCTCATAAGAGATTAGCGTGCAAAATTAAGGCACGTGGGATTGGGGGCAAGGTATTGACTTGGATAGAGAACTGGTTGGCGGACAGAAAGCAAAGAGTTGGAATAAACAGGTCGTTTTCCGAGTGGCAGGCAGTGACTAGTGGGGTACCGCAAGGATCGGTCCTAGGACCCCAGCTGTTCACAATATACATAAATGATCTGGACGAGGGAATTGGATGTAATATCTCCAAATTTGCAGACGACACAAAGCTGGGTGGGAGGGTAAGCTGTGAGGAGGATGTCGTGAAACTCCAGTACGATTTGGACAGATTGGGTGATTGGGCAGAAACATGGCAAATGCACTATAATGTGGATAAATGTGAGGTTATCCACTTTGGTTGCAAAAACAGGAAGGCAGATTATTATTTGAATGGCAATAGATTGGGAGAAGGGGAAGTGCAAAGAGACCTGGGTGTTATTGTGCACCAGTCGCTGAAAGTAAGCATGCAGGTGCAGCAGGCGGTTAAGAAGGCAAATGGTATGTTGGCCTTCGTAGCGAGAGGGTTCGAGTACAGGAACAAGGATGTCTTGCTACAGTTGTACAGGGCCTTGGTGAGACCGCACCTTGAGTACTGTGTGTAGTTTTGGTCGCCTTACCTGAGGAAGGATGTTCTTGCCATGGAAGGAGTGCAGCGAAGATTCACCAGGCTGATACCTGGGATGGCAGGAATGACGTATGAGGAGCGATTGTGTCGATTGGGCTTATACTCACTGGAGTTTAGAAGATTGAGAGGGGATCTCATCGAAACTTATAAAATTCTGTCAGGCCTGGACAGACTAGATGCAGGAAGGATGTTTATGATGGCTGGGGAGTCCAGAACCAGGGGTCATAGTCTAAGGATAAGGGGTAAGCCATTTAGGACTGAAATGAGGAGGAATTTCTTCACCCAGAGAGTGGTGAACCTGTGGAATTCTCTGCCACAGAGGGCGGTGGAGGCCAGTTCATTAAATATATTCAAAAAAGAGTTGGATATATTTCTTAAGGCTAAAGGGATCAAGGGATATGGGGAGAAGGCAGGGACAGGGTACTGAATTTGGATGATCAGCCATGATCTCATTGAATGGCGGAGCAGGCTTGAAGGGCCGAATGGCCTACCCCTGCTCCTTGTGGTAAACCACTGTTATACCTGTCTGTATGTGTATGTGTATTCCACTAGGTACAGGTCTGGACATGCCTCGGCTGACTCCTCCCACTATTCCAGGTATATAAGTGACTACCTCCCAGTCCCTTAGTATTCTGGACGGGTCGACCACTCGAGACAAGACCTTCATTCTTTAGTTAATAAAAGCCTGGTTGTTACTCGCTTACCCTCAGTCTTTTGAGTAATTGATGGCGCATCAATTTTATTAACTAAATTTTTTATAATGGAGAAGATCCTCACACCAGCATGCCTGGACCTGGACAGTCGGGAAGTGGACGCTTCCACCAAGTTTGCTCACTGGCTCACGTGCTTCGAGACATTCCTGACTGCCTCCACTGCGGTCGTAACGGATGCGGACAAACTGTCTGTCCTGATCTCCAAGGTGAACCACCGAGCGTACTCAGTCATCCGGGACGCGACCTCGTACACAGCCGCCCTCCAGCTCCTCAAGACCCAGTACACGCGCCCTGTGAACGAAGTATACGCCAGGCACCTTCTGGGGAGTCGCAAGCAACAACCTGGGGAATCGACTGAGGAATACCTCCAAGCACTGTCCGTGCTTGGCCGGGCCTGTGGGTGTAAGGCGGTAACGCCCGCTAAGTACACGGAGGAACTGATCCGGGATGCCTTCGTAGCGGGCCACAGGTCCAACGACACCCGACAGCGACTGCTGGAGCAGAGTGACCTCACCCTCGACAAAGCCTCCGAAATCGCACTAACGCTGGACGCAGCCTACCGGGGCATGGATGCCTACTCCTCTGCACCATGGACGCCGCGGGGAACGACAACCTGGGACACAGTAGGACAGCCCCATAGCACCGTGCCACCCCAGCCACAGCCCAACAACGGCCCAACTACCGCAGCAGTGTCCCAAAGCCAGACAGCAGTATCCCAAGGCCAGAAATGCTACTTCTGTGGCCAGGCCAAACACCCCAGAGCGCGCTGCCCGGCGAAGAATGCGACCTGCTCGGGCTGCGGGAAAAAAGGACACTACGCCAGCGTCTGCAAGGCCAAAGCCACCCCGAACGCCAGCAGCGCCGCGTGTGGGCCGGGCGAGCCGCCATCTTGGGCCCCCAACAGCGCCGCGTGTGGGCCGTGCAGGCCGCCATCTTGGGCCTCCCCAGCCATGTGCGAACCACCGCAGCAGCAGCCATCTTGGACGACTCCAGCCACATGGGAATCATGGACGCCGCCATCTTGTACACCAGCCGGGACGCAGCAGACCGCCAACCCCCCCCCATCTGATACCCGCAGCGACACACCGACTCCTACGCTGGCCTCTGTTACGCTGGACCAAACGAGACCGCACCAACTAGCTCGGTCCAAAATGGACGTTAAGGTAAACGGCCATGCAATAAACTGCCTTTTTGACTCCGGGAGCACAGAGAGCTTCATCCACCCCGACACGGTGCGGCGTTGCTCTCTCCCAGTCCTGTCTGCGCACCAGCGGATTTCTATGGCCTCCGAGTCCCAGTCAGCGGACATTGGCGGCTACTGCGTGGTGACACTAGTAGTAGACGGGACTGTGTTCAATAATTTTAAACTCCTGGTCCTGCCCGACCTCTGCGCTGCCGTCCTACTGGGGTTGGATTTCCAGTGCCACCTCAAAAGCGTTACGATGGCGTACGGTGGCCCCCTCCCCCCACTCACAGTCTGCAGCCAGCAGCCTCCAAATTGCCCGCCGCGCACCAGATGCAACCTCTCCACACTCAGAGTCCCACCCCCCCCACTGTTTGCTAACCTCACCCCCGACTGTAAGCCCATCGCCACAAAGAGCAGGCGATACAGTGCCGGGGACAGGGTTTTCATCAAAACCGAAGTGGAGCGGCTCCTGAAGGAGCGGATTATTGAGGGCAGCTCCAGCCCCTGGCGAGCCCAGGTTGTGGTCGTTAAGACCGGCGAGAAACAACGCCTGGTCATCGACTACAGCCAAACAATAAACCGCTACACCCTGCTGGACGCCTACCCACTCCCCCGCATAGCTGACATGGTCAACCAGATCACGCAGTACCGCGTCTTTTCGACCATTGACCTGAAATCAGCGTACCACCAGCTCCCCATCCGCCCTGAAGACCGCCAGTATACTGCTTTTGAGGCAAACGGCCGCCTCTATCACTTCCTTAGGGTTCCCTTCGGCGTTACCAACGGGGTCTCCGTCTTCCAAAGGGAGATGGACCGGATGGTCGATCAAAACGCGCTGCAGGCCACTTTCCCTTACCTAGACAATGTGACCATCTGCGGCCATGACTTGCAGGACCATGACGCAAACCTCGAGAAATTCCTCCGCACCGCCCAACTCCTGAACCTGACATATAACAAGGAGAAGTGCATATTCCGCACAGTCCGCCTCACCATCCTTGGCTGTGTTGTGGAACACGGGGTCATCGGTCCCGACCCGGACCGGATGCGTCCCCTTATGGAACTCCCACTGTCCCACTGCTTAAAAGCCCTGAAGAGGTGCCTAGGGTTTTTTTCCTACTACGCTCAGTGGGTCCCCTACTATGCAGACAAAGCCTGTCCGCTGATCAAATCCACCTCTTTTCCCCTGATGGCAGAGGCCCGCTTGGCCTTCCACCGTATCAAGGAGGACATTGCCAAAGCCACCATGCACGCAGTGGATGAATCCATCCCCTTCCAGGTGGAAAGCGATGCGTCCGACTTCGCTCTGGCCGCCACCCTTAATCAGGCGGGGAGACCCGTGGCATTCTTCTCACGAACCCTCCAGGGCCCGGAGACCAGACACTCCGCGGTCGAGAAGGAGGCCCAGGCTATTGTGGAGGCTGTGTGTCATTGGAGGCACTACCTGGCCGGAAAACAATTTACCCTGCTCACTGACCAGCGTTCAGTTGCTTTTATGTTCAACAACAAGCAGAGGGGCAAAATCAAAAATGACAAGATCTTGAGGTGGAGAATCGAACTTTCCACCTACAACTACGAGATCTTGTACCGGCCTGGGAAGCTCAATGAACCCCCAGATGCCCTATCGCGTGGCACCTGCGCCAGCGCGCAGATCGATAGGCTGAGGGCCCTCCACAATGACCTCTGCCACCCGGGGGTCACCAGGTTCTTTCACTTCATCAAGGCCCGCAACCTGCCTTACTCCATCGAGGAGGTCAGGACCATGACCAAGAACTGCCAAGTCTGCGCTGAGTGCAAACCGCACTTTTATAGACCAGACAGAGCCCACCTGATAAAAGCCACTCGCCCTTTCGAACGCCTGAGCGTCGATTTTAAAGGGCCTCTCCCCTCCTCCGACCACAATGTGTACTTCCTCAACATCATCGACGAGTACTCCCGTTTCCCGTTCGCTATCCCCTGCTCGGACATGACCAGTGCCACGGTCATTAAATCTCTGAACAGCCTCTTCACCCTGTTCGGTTTCCCCAGCTATATCCATAGCGACCGGGGCTCATCGTTTATGAGCGACGAACTCCGCCAGTACCTGCTCGCTAGGGGTATAGCCACAAGCAGGACCACCAGTTACAACCCCCGGGGGAACGGACAGGTGGAAAGAGAGAATGCAACAGTTTGGAAGGCCGCCCTACTAGCCTTAAAGTCTAGGGGCCTTCCGACCTCCCGCTGGCAGGAGGTGCTCCCCGATGCGCTCCACTCGATTCGGTCACTGCTCTGCACTGCCACCAATGCCACCCCTCACGAGAAAATGTTTGTCTTCCCAAGGAAGTCCACATAGGGGACATCGTTACCGCCATGGCTGACGTCCCCAGGGCCGGTACTACTGAGAAGACACGTGAGGGCCAATAAAACGGACCCCCTGGTCGAGAGGGTCGACCTCCTCCACGCCAACCCCCAGCACGCTTACATTGCGTACCCGGACGGGCGGGAGGACACAGTCTCCATACGAGACCTCGCACCCTCGGGGACTGCTGTAACCCACTACCCATTACCACCCCCCCCCCACGACCCGATATCCAACCCCAGCAGCCGGCTCGCCTGAGCCCGTCACCCACGAGGACTACACTCCAGGGCCCCAGCCTACACGGGACGCGACGCCGGAAGCTCCACCACCCCTGCCGTCGCCACGTCGATCACAGCGGCAGACAAGACCTCCGGAGAGACTCCAATACACGAACTTTTAAATACACTTCACCCCACCGGACTCATTTTTAAACAAGGGGTGAATGTGGTAAACCACTGTTATACCTGTCTGTGTCTGTATGTGTATTCCACTAGGTACAGGTCTGGACATGCCTCGGCTGACTCCTCCCACTATTCCAGGTATATAAGTGACTACCTCCCAGTCCCTTAGTATTCTGGACGGGTCGACCACTCGAGACTAGACCTTCATTCTTTAGTTAATAAAAGCCTGGTTGTTACTCGCTTAACCTCAGTCTTTGGAGTAATTGATGGCACATCACATCCTATCTTCTCTGTTTCTATGTTTCTACGTCTTTACTCTTATACTCAAATCCTCTTGCAATAAAGGCCAACATACCATTTGCTTTCCTAATTGCTTGCTGTACCTGCATGTTAACTTTCAGTGATACGTGTACAAGAACGCCCAGGTCCCTCTGAACACCAACATTTCCCAATCTCTCTCCATTTAAAAAATACTCTGCTTTTCTATTTTATCTACCAAAGTGGATAACTTCACATTTCTCCACAATATATTCCATTTGCCATGTTATTGCCCACTCACTTAGCCTGTCTATATCCCCTTGAAGCCTCCTTGCATCCTCCTCACAACTTACATTCCCACCCAGCTTTGTATCATCAGCAAACTTGGATATATTACATTTGATCCCCTCATCCAAATCATTGATATAGATTGTGAATAGCTGAGGCCCAAGCACTGATCCTTGCGGTACCCCATGGAGGAAGGGATTGGATTATGAGGAGCGTTTATGTAAATTGGCCGTGTTCTCACTGGAAAAGAGAAGGTTGCGAAGTGATACCATTGCTTTTTTCAGGATTCTAAAGGGACTGGATAATGTCGACCATGATGTGTCCAGAACAGCAGAGCCAGAGGATACGGCCTGCGCTTGATTGAAAGGTGAAAATCAAAACTGATCTGTGGAAACTGTGGCCGTAATTTAAAGGGAGGGCGGGGGATTCCGAGAATCCAGTCGATATTAACGGACAGTCCTCGTTTGAATAAATTTTCTCCGACTCCTGTCCTCACTAACTAAATGGACCGTGGAGTTTTCTGATCCAGAAATCGTTACGATTCTCTGTCTGAGCAAAGGAGCGAATGGGTTGGCAGCAAAATTAACTATTTTGTTTAGATCTGAGTATAATTATTTCTGCATTTTTTTCTACTCTGTGTTAATTTATTGAACACTGTGGTGGAAATTTTCCCGGGCGGTGGCACAGAACGGGCGGAATCGGATCAGCTGCCATTATACACCACACTGGATATTCAGCTGCACTGCAGTCAATGCAATTAAACATCAGGCACGGCGTATAACGGGCAGACAAGCGCTACCGCCTCAGGCAAATTTCTAGCCCGTTACATCCATAACTAGCATTCCAACTTTCAAATACTGAAATATCTCAATGTAGACGCAAGGGTTGTTTCCCTAACCTGCCAGTCTGGGATTTACTGTAAAATGTACTTTCAAATCTTCACATGAGGCCCTGGTGTCACAGAGAAACCGAATGCTTACACCGACTTCCAACAATCCCTGATGAGGTTTATTTTAATTCCCTTTAGCCATTAAATAGAGAGAATAATTACAACGTGGCATATTTGCAAATTGTGAATCCAAAAACCCCGCCCTCCCTTTAAGCATAAGAAATAGGAATGGGAGTCGGTCATTCGGCCCCTCGAGCCTGCTCCGCCATTCAATGAGATCATGGCTGATCCAATCTTGGCCTCAACTCCACTTTCCCGCTCTCTCCCCAGACCCCTCGACTCCCTGTAGTTCAAATGTCTGTCAATCTCCACCTTGAATATATTCACTGACTCCGCCTCCACAGCTCTCCGGGGTAGAGAATTCCAAAGATTCACGACCCTCAGAGAAGAAATTCCTCCTCATCTCCGTCTTAAATGGGCGACCCCTTATTCTGAAACTATGCCCCCTAGTTCTAGATACCCTCACTAGGGGAAACATCCTCTCTGCATCTACCCTGTCAATCCCTCTCAGAATCTTATATGTTTCAATAAGATCCCCTCTCATTCTTCTAAATTCCAGTGAGTATCGGCCCAACCTGCTCAACCTTTCCTCATAAGACAACCCCTTCATCTCCGGAATCAACCTCGTGAACCTTCTCTGAACTGCCTCCAATGTAAGTATATCCCTCCTTAAATATGGAGACCAAAACTGTACGCAGTACTCCAGGTGCGGTCTCACCAGCACCCTGTACAGTTGCATCAAAACTTCCCTACTTTTATACTCCATACCCCTTGCAATAAAGGCCAACATTCCATTAGCCTTCCAAATTACTTGCTGTACCTGCATGCTAACTGTTTGTGTTTCATCTACTAGGACCCGCAGATCCCTTTGTGCTGCAGCATTTTGTAATCTCTCCCCATTTAAATAATAATATTAATATAATTCAAAGTCAATGGGCAGCCAGTTGTCATATCCATAAGAAGTACAATACCAAATCTTTGTACCCTAACCCTAACCCTAACCCTAACCGAGACCCTAACCCGAACCAGAACTTAACCCTAACCTAGACCCTAAACCTAACCCTAACCCAGACTCTAAACCTAAACCTAACCCAGACCCTAACCCAGACCCTAAACCTAACCTTAACCCAGATCCTTAACCCTATACCTAACCCAGACTCTAACCCTAACCCAGACCCTAAACCTAACCCTAATCCAGATCCTAACCCTAACCGAGTCCCTAAAGCAGACCCTAACCCGAACCCTAACACTAGCGCTGACCTTAGCCCTGACCCTAGCCCTGACCCTAGCCCTGACCTTAGTCCTGACCCTGTCTCTGACTCTGTCTCTGACCCAGTTATCTCTGGGTTTCTATCTAGTCTATTCAGATTCGGCGTTCCAGTTGATCAATGAGTTGATTTGTTAATTTCAGTTCACAATGTGAATCTTTTGCTGATGGTAACCGAACATTTGCATATTTATCAATAATCTATTTGTAATAGAAACATAGAAACATAGAAGATAGGAGCAGGAGTCGGCCATTCAGCCCCTCGAGCCTGCTCCGCCATTCAATGCGATCATGACTGATCATCCAAATTCAGTACCCTGTCCCTGCTTTCTCCCCATATCCCTTGATCCCTTTAGCCTTAAGAAATATATCCAACTCCTTCTTGAATATATTTATTGGCCCAGAAATTCGGGTCTCCACAGGTGAGTACTCATCCGTAAGCCCAACGAAAGTGCCGGTTTCCTGCATGCACTGCGCATGCACGGGAAACCGGAACTTCTGTTCCCCTGAAAGAAGGGGTTGACAGGTGGAACGCGTGCGCCGGAGCGGCAGCGCGTGCGCATCGAACTTACGTTTTTTTTGCAGGGTTCTCTGGGAGGGTAAGTCTCCAGAAGTTACACTTTTAAAAAGCTGGTGCAAGGCCTGCTTTTAACAAGGTAAGTGGTGAATTAATTAAAATTAAAACATTTTTTCCACAGGTTTATTATTTTTAAATACTTTAAAGATAGGTATGTTTATTTTTAGCCCGGTTAGAAAATGTAATTATTTTTTTCAAAAATTTTAATTATTCTTTAAAATAGTTATTTCATGTAATTCATAGTTATTTTAAAAATATTATGTTTTTTTAAAAATTGATTTGAAGTTTTAGTTATGTTTTGGGGCTTATAGTATTTATAGGTTTGACAGCTCTACCTGTCAAATTTATGAATGAAGCATTCCCTGCTACCATTGGCTCTCCATGGCCCACGTGATCCCAGGGGATGCTGCGAACTAACTGCACCCCTGGGATACGCAAACACTGCGCGCTGGCAGTTGGAGGAGGCCCAGGATGGGAATACCACGCGGGCCCACAGCTCAATGGCCGGCGCGCAAGGTAAGTGCAGGTCAGAGGCTTGCACCCGTGGGAAGCCTCCGACCCGAATTTCTGGGCCATTAAGTTGGCCTCAACTGACTTCTGTGGTAGAGAATTCCACAGGTTCACCACTCTCTGGGTGAAGAAATTCCTCCTCATCTCAGTCGTAAATGGTTTACCCCTTATCCTTCGACTGTGACCCCTGGTTCTGGACTCCCCTGCCATCGGGAACAGCCTTCCTGCATCTAGTCTGTCCAGTCCTGTTAGAATTTTATAAGTTTCAATGAGATCCCCTCTCATTCTTCTAAACTCTAGCGAATATAAGCCTAATCGACTCAATCTCTCTTCATACGTCATTCCTGCCATCCCAGGTATCAGTCTGGTGAATCTTCGCTGCACTCCCTCCATGGCAAGAAAATCCTTCCTCAGATAAGGCGACCAAAACTGCACACAATACTCAAGGTGTGGTCTCACCAGGTCCCTGTACAACTGTAGCAAGACATCCTTGCTCCTGTACTCGAATCCTCTCGTTATGAATGCCAACATACCATTTGCCTTCTTAACCGCCTGCTGCACCTGCATGCTTACCTTCTGCGACTGGTGCACAAGGACACCCAGGTCTCGTTGCACTTCCCCTTTTCCCAATCTATTGCCATTCAGATAATAATCTGTCTTCCTGTTTTTGCCACCAAAGTGGATAACCTCGCATTTATACACATTATACTGCATCTTCCATGCATCTGCCCAATCACCCAACCTGTCCAAATCATACTGGAGTTTCTCTGCATCCTCCTCACAGCACACACACCCACCCAGATTTGTGTCATCTGCAAACTTGGAGATATTACATCTAGTTCCCTTGTCTAGATCATTTATATATATTCGGGTTGGGGGCTTCCCGCGGGTGCAAGCCCCCGACCTTCACTTACCTTGCGCGCCGGCCATTGAGCTGTGGACCCTCGTGGAATTCCGATCCTGGGCCTCCTCCAACTGCCGGCGCGCAGTGCTTGCGTATCCCAGGGGCGCAGTTAGTTTGATGCGTCCCCTGGGATCATGTGGGCCATGGAGAGCCAATGGTAGCAGGATATGCTTCATTCATAAGTTTGACAGGAAGAGCTGTCAAACCTATAAATACTATAAGCCCCAAAACATCAATAAAACTTCAAATACATTTTTTTTTAAATCACATTTTTAAAGTAACTATAAATTACATGAAATAACTATTTTAAACAATAATTTAAATTTTTGAAAAAACGAAATAACATTTTCTAATGGGGCTAAAAATAAACTTACCTTTCTTTGAAGTATTTAAAAATAATGGCCTAGAAATTCAGTGGGCCTTGCGCCCACTTAGCGCCTAAAGAGGTCTTTTGCGCCGGCGGGGTGGTAGCGCGGAAATTGAGTGCAGCGGTATTGGCGGCGGTAGCCGTTAGCGCTGCGCCGGGACCGATGACGTCATCGGTGTGCGCGGTGGCCCGTAACGCCCCGAAACCGCGCCGATCCCCATATTTATTTGCGGCCGCCTCCTCCGAAGCGGGCGCAAACAGCGACCAGAAAACGGGGCCGTCCTGCTGCCATAGTGGGGCGCTTTAAAGCGGAAGGTGCGGCCGGCCGCTTTTTCGGCGGCCGCCTGCCCGCACCTCCTTCCCCGGCCTCCTCCACCCCCTCCCGCAGCATTGCCGGCTGGTTTCCGTGGAGCCCGGCACTTCTCCGGTGTGCCGGGCTCTTTTGTCGGCACTCGCGATCGGGGCTCCGGCCGTTGCAGGCACCTCCCCCTTAAGAGAAGGAGGAGGCCTGCAGTACCGCAGCCTGCCACACCACATCGGGTGGCGCTGCGGCAACTAGCGCGCCGATATTCAGTTGCAGCGCCCCAAACGGAGGCGGGCACACCCTGGTATAGCGCCCGCTTCCGAATTGGGGCACAGAAGACGAATATACGGCGTGCGCTAATGCCTCCCCGCCCAGCGCTAACTTTTGGGCGCGAGCGAGCTGCCCGCGCCCAAGTGAACTTCTAGGCCAATAAACCTGTGGAAAAAATGTTTTAATTTTAATTAATTCATCACTTACCTTGTTAAAAACAGGCCTTGCACCTGCTTTTTAAAAGTGTAACTGCTGGAGACTTACCCTCCCGGGAAAACCTGCAAAAAACCGTAAGTTCGATGCCATGGAGGGAGTGCAGCGAAGATTCACCAGGCTGATACCTGGGATGGCAGGAATGACGTATGAGGAGAGATTGGGTCGATTGGGCTTATACTAGCTGGAGTTTAGAAGATTGAGAGGGGATCTCATCGAAACCTACAAAATTCTAACAGGATTGGACAGACTAGATGCAGGAAGGATGTTTCCGATGGCAGGGGAGTCCAGAACCAGGGGTCACAGTCTAAGGATAAGGGGTAATCCATTTAGGACAGAAATGAGGAGGAATTTCTTCACCCAGAGAGTGGTGAACCTGTGGAATTCTCTACCACAGAAGGCAGTAGAGGCCAATTCATTAAATATATTCAAGAAGGAGTTAGATATATTTCTTAAGGCTAAAGGGATCAAGGGATATGGGGAGAAGGCAGGGACAGGGTACTGAATTTGGATGATCAGCCATGATCTCTTTGAATGGCGGAGCAGACTCGAGGGGCCGAATGGCCTACTCCTGCTCCAATTCTCTATGTTTCTATATAATGCTCACGCGCTGCCTCTCCGATGCACGCGTTCGACCACTGAACCCCTTCTTTCAGGGGAACGGAAGTGCTGGTTTCCCACGCATGCGCAGTGCATGCACGAAACCGGCACTTTTGTTGGGCCTACGCGTGAGTACCCCATGTGGACTCACGCATTGGGACCCGAATTTCTGGGCCATTGTGAATAGCTGGGGTCCTAGCACCGATCCCTGCGGTACCCCACTAGTCACTCAGAGCGTCGGCGGGTGTTTCAGTGGTACAGCGGGACTACAAAAGGCTCCAGAGACCAGGTAAGGCCTTAGAGCGTCGGCGGGTGTTTCAGCGGCAGAGCGGGACTACAAAAGGCTCCAGAGACCAGGTAAGGCCTCAGAGCATCGGCGGGTGTTTCAGCGGCAGAGCGGGACTACAAAAGGCTCCCGAGACCCAGGTAAGGCCTCAGAGCATCGGCGGGTGTTTCAGCGGCAGAGTGGGGCTATAAAAGGCTCCCGAGACCCAGGTAAGGCCTCAGAGCGTCGGCGGGTGTTTCAGCGGCAGAGCGGGGCTATAAAAGGCTCCCGAGACTAGGTAAGGCCTCAGAGCGTTGGCGGGTGTTTCAGCGGCAGAGCGGGACTACAAAAGGCTCCAGAGACCAGGTAAGGCGTACTAATCTCCGAACTCAGAACACAGAGGGAAGGAGAGAGGTAAAAAGAAATCGAAGTGTGATGTCACCAGAATGCAGGTAAGTGATTGGTTGGAGAGTATTTGTCTCTTTTTAAGCTTAAACTCTGGTTTATAGTTTCAAAGGTGCGATATTGATCATCTAGAATCGGGGCAGAGGGTATTTAAAAATAATATTAATAAGTTTAATTAATTACATAGAATGGGAGATCAGGTGATGTGTTGCTGCTGCAATATGTGGGAGCTGGTGGACACCATTGATGCTCACGGTGATCACATTTGCAGTAAGTGTTGGCTGCTCGAGGAATTCCGGCTCCGTGTTGATGAGCTGGAGTCTGAGCTTCAAACACTGAGACACATCAGGGAGGGGGAGAGTTACCTGGACTCTGTGTTTCAGGAGGGAGTCACATCAATTAGATTAATTAATTCAGATGTAGTCCGTGGCCAGGGTCAGGATGGTGTGACTAGAAGTGAGGCAGGTACGGGGATCCAGGAGGTAGTGTTGGAGGAGCCGCAGCCCTTGCTCTTGTCCAACAGGTTTGAGGCTCTTACTCCCTGTGAGGATGGGAACGGGGACTGCGGGGAGGATGAGCAACCCAGCCACAGCACCGTGGTGCGGGGGGCCATTCAAGTGGGGGGAGTTAAAAGAAATGTTGTAGTAGTAGGGGATAGTATCGTTAGGGGGATAGATAGGGTTCTTTGCAGCCGAGAGCGAGAGTCCCAAAGGCTGTGTTGCCTGCCCGGTGCCAGGGTTAAGGACATCTCCTCTGGGCTGGAGAGAAACTTGGAGTGGGAGGGGGAGGATCCAGTTGTCGTGGTCCATGTTGGTACCAACGACATAGATAGGACAAGGAAAGAGGTTCTGCTGAGGGAGTTTGAGCAGCTAGGGACCAAATTAAAAAGCAGAACCACAAGGGTAATAATCTCTGGATTACTACCTGAGCCACGTGCAAATTTGGCTAGGGTAAATAAAATTAGAGAGTTAAATGCGTGGCTCAAAGACTGGTGTGGGAGAAATGGGTTTTGCTTCTTGGGACACTGGCATCAGTGCTGGGACAAGAGAGAGCTGTTCCGTTGGGACTGACTTCACTTGGCCAGTGCTGGGACTAGAGTCCTGGCGAATCGAATAACTAGGGCTGTAGAGAGGGCTTTAAACTAATTAGTGGGGGCAGGTTTTAAGAGAGCGAAAAATATAAATGACAGCGGAGAAGGCAATAGAGCAAGGTAGCAGTGGGGGAATTAAAAACCAGAGCATGTCAGGAAGGGACAGAATGTATAATGATAAAGTAGTAAAGGGGGTAAAAGCAGGAATAAATTGTCAGAAAACATATTTGAAAGTTCTTTATCTGAATGCACGCAGCATTCGTAACAAAATAGACGAGTTGACGGTACAAATAACTACACATGGGTATGATCTGGTGGCCATTACGGAAACATGGCTGCAAGATGATCATGACTGGGAACTAAACATACAAGGGTATTTGACAATTAGGAAGGACAGGCCGGAAGGAAAGGGAGGTGGGGTTACTATGTTAATCAAGGATGGGATCACTGCAATAGTCAGAAATGATATTGGGTCAAAGGATCAGGATAGTGAAACATTTTGGGTGGAGATAAGGAATAATAAGGGGAAAAAGTCACTAGTGGCCATAGTCCATAGGCCGCCTAACAGTTGCAACTCTGTTGGTCGGTGTATAAATCAGGAAATAGTTGGGGCTTGTAATAAGGGAACAGCTATAATCATGGGGGATTTTAACTTTCATATTGACTGGACCAATCAAATTGGGCATGGCAGCCTTGAGGAAGAGTTCATAGAGTGTATTAGGGATGGGTTCCTTGAGCAGTATGTAACTGAACCAACCAGGGGGCAGGCAATCTTAGATCTGGTCCTGTGTAATGAGACAGGATTAATAAAAAATGTCCTAGTAAAGGATCCCCTTGGAATGAGTGACCATAATATGGTTGAATTCCAAATTCAGTTTAAGGGTCAGAGAGTTGGATCTCAAACCAGTGTACTGAGCTTAAATAAAGGAGACTATGAAGGTATGAGAGTAGAATTGACTAAAGTGGACTGGGAAAACAGATTAAATTGTAAGATGGTACAAGAGCAGTGGTCTACATTCAAGGAGATATTTCACATCTTTCAAGATAAATATATTCCACTGAGGAAAAAGGGGAGTAAAAGAAAAGACAGCCATCCGTGGCTTAGTAAAGTAATAAAGGATGGCATCCGACTGAAAACAAGGGCATATAAAGTAGCCAAATCTAGTGGGAGGACAGAAGATTGGGAAGCATTTAAAAGCCAGCAAACAATAACTAAAAGATTAATTAAGAAAGGGAAGATAGATTATGAAAGTAAACCAGCAAAAAATATAAAAACAGATAGCAAGATTTTCTACAGCTGTATAAAAAGAAAAAGGGTGGCTAAAGTGAACGTTGGCCCCTTAGAGGATGGGACCGGGAAACTAGTGGTGGGGAACATGGAGATGGCAAAGACACTGAACAAATATTTTGTATCAGTTTTTACAGTAGAGGACACTAAAAATATCCCAACACTGGACAAACAGGGGGCAATGGGAGGGGGGAGGAGCTAAACACGATTAAAATCACTAAGGAGATGGTACTCGGTAAAATAATGGGACTTAAGGCGGATAAATCCCCCGGACCTGATGGCCTACATCCTAGGGTCTTGAGAGAAGTGACGGTAGGGATTGTGGATGCATTGGTGATCATTTTCCAGAACTCCCTGGACTCAGGAAAGGTCCCGGCAGATTGGAAAACTGCTTATGTAACACCCTTATTTAAGAAGGGTAGTAAACAAAAAGCCAGAAACTATAGACCAGTTAGCCTAACATCTGTGGTTGGCAAAATGTTGGAGTCCATTATTAAGGAAACAGTAACAGAGCATTTGGATAAACATAATTTAATAGGACAGAGTCAGCATGGTTTTATGAAGGGGAAGTCATGTTTGACAAATTTGCTCGAATTCTTTGAGGACGTAACATACAGGGTGGATAAAGGGGAACCAGTGGATGTAGTTATTTGGACTTCCAAAAGGCATTTGACAAGGTTCCACACAAAAGATTACTGATCAAGATAAAACATCACGGGATTGGGGGTAATATACTGGCATGGGTAGAAGATTGGCTATCAAACAGAAAACAAAGAGTTGGGATAAATGGTTCGTTCTCGGGCTGGCAATCAGTAACCAGTGGTGTTCCGCAGGGGTCAGTGCTAGGACCCCAACTCTTTACAATCTATATCAACGATTTGGAGGAAGGGACCGAGTGCAACATATCCAAGTTTGCCGACGATACAAAGATGGGAGGGAAAGCAGTGAGTGAGGAGGACATAAAAAACCTGCAAAAGGACATAGACAGGCTAAGTGAGTGGGCAGAGATTTGACAGATGCAATATAATGTTGGAAAGTGTGAGGTTATGCACTTTGGCAGAAAAAATCAAAGAGCAAGTTATTATCTAAATGGAGAGAAACTGCAAAGTGCTACAGTACAAAGGGATCTGGGGGTCCTGGTGCATGAAACACAGAATGTTAGTATGCAGGTGCAGCAGGTGATCAGGAAGGCCAATGGAATCTTGGCTTTTATTGCAAGGGGGATGGAGTATAAAAACAGGGAAGCCTTGCTTCAGTTATACAGGGTATTGGTGAGGCCACACCTGGAATACTGCGTGCAGTTTTGGTTTCCATATTTAAGAAAAGATATACTTGCTCTCGAGGCGGCTCAGAGAAGGTTCACTCGGTTGATTCCGGAGATGAGGGGGTTGACGTATGAGGAAAGGTTGAGTAGGTTGGGGCACTACTCATTGGAGTTCAGACGAATGAGAGGTGATCTTATCGAAACATATAAGATTGTGAGGGGGCTTGATCGGGTGGATGTGGTGAGGATGTTTCCACTGATGGGTGAGACTAGAACTAGGGGGCATAATCATAGAATAAGGGGCTGCTCTTTCAAAACTGAGATGAGGAGAAACTTCTTCACTCAGGGGGTAGTAAATCTATGGAATTTGCTACCCCAGAGAGCTGTGGAAGCTGCAACATTAAATAAATTATAAATGGAGGTAGACAGTTTCCTAGCAGATAAGGGAATTAGGGGTTACAGGGAGAGGGCAGGGAAGTGGACGTGAGTCTAGATTCGGATCAGCCATGACCCTATTGAATGGCAGAGCAGGCCCGAGGGGCCGTATGGCCTACTCCTGCTCCTACTTCTTATGTTCTTATGTTTACTACCTGCCACTCGGAAAAAGAACCATTTATTCCAACTCTTTGCTTCCTGTCTGCCAACCAGTTCTCTATCCAAGTCAGTTCCTTACCCCCAATCCCATGTGCTTTAACTTTGCATGCCAATGAATAGTTTTATCTGCCTCATTTCAACTAAATTATTGTTTTACTTTAATGAACAGAGAAAATATTTATAAAATACTACAGAAATTGCATATTATATCCGGTTACTAAATCCTCACATTCTCTACAAGGTGGGCAGAAGGCAACAATGTGGATAAGGAGATGTAGTGAAGTTTGGGAGAGTGCCGAGGTGGGGATGTTAGTATATCAGTGCTGTCATTGTTGTAATTAATGGGGATATGGGGAGAAGGTAGGTTGGTGGGGGGTCATAGAGTCACAGAGTCATTATGGCACAGAAGGAGACCATTCGGCCCATCGAGTCCGTGCCGGCTCTCTGTAGAGCAATCCAGTCAGTCCTGTTGTATCCGTGTGTTAATGGAGACACGGAATGCAGGAGTTGGTTTAACAGGTGTTTACTGAACAAAGTCTGGAGGTGAACTAAAAGATACAAGACACTATACAGGCTTATATACCCGAGTGGTCACTACCGGTATTACAGTACACAGGGGCTCTTAAAGGTACATACACTACAATTCCTCCCCTTTTAGATAATTGGTACATAACATTTTAAGTAATCATTAATTAACATGTTTACAAGAACAATAATCTACACATTTGCTGCAGTTAATCAATTATAAGTCAGTCTCTCTGGAGGCTTCCTGACTCGGTCCGGATAACGCCTCGGTGGTGTAGTAGTTTTCGGTGGTGTAGCAGGTTCTTTTGGCAAGGTCGATTCGGCTTGAATGCCAGTGTCGGGTTCATCTGGTTCCAGTATCACCGGATCGGAGGTAGATACTATGGGTATCTCTGCTTCATCATTAGACGTATAGAGTTGTGGTGTAGGTTGTCCCTTTTCGGATGACTCTATGATCTGGTCAGCATGGTGCTTTATTATACTTTCTCCAATGTCCACGGTATACATCAGCGGTCCTAGTCGTGTGCAAATAGTTCCAGGCTGCCATTTCTCGGTACGGTAGTCCCGGGCCAAAACTTGTTGACCTATCTGGAAGGTTCTAGTTGGCCTTTCATTCATGCCTTGAAATTGCCGGTTCTCTACGTCCCTTCTGATGTTTGGCTTGATCAAATCCAGCCGGCATCTTAGTCTTCTATTGAAAAACATCATGGCGGGAGTTTGGTTTGTAACCACATGTGTTGCATTCCTGTACGCAAACAAGAAGTTATCTACCTTATGTTGTAGATTTATGTCTTCATTACCCATGGCCTTTATGGCCTTCTTGAAGGTCTAGACAAACCTTTCAGCTAATCCATTGGTGGCGGGATGGTATGGGGCGGACGTATAGAGCTTAACCCCATTGTTTTTTAAGAACTTCCTGAATTCTTCGGACACCAATTGCGGTCCATTATCAGAACAGATCTGTTCAGGCAGCCCATTTCTGGGAAATATGGTCCTTAATATTGTGATGGTTTTTTCCGTGGTGGTGGAGGACATCTTTATTACCTCCGGCCACTTGGAGTGTGCATCAACCGCGATTAAGAACATTGAGTCCATAAATGGACCAGCAAAGTCGATATGTACCCTTTGCCATGGAGATGAGGGCCACTCCCATGGATGTAGAGGGGCTTGTGGTGGGGTGTTTTGGACCTTCTGGCATCCTAGACAGCTCTTGGTCATTTCTTCGATGTCTCCATCAATACCTGGCCACCACACAAACGCTCTGGCTAGGTTCTTCATTTTCACTCCACCCAGATGCCCCTCGTGAAGCTCCTTTAGCACTTTATCCTGGAGTTTGGGTGGAATCACCACTCTGGATCCACACATCAAGGTTCCTCTGCACACTGACAGCTGTTCCCTTCTTTGCAAGAATGCTGGCAACAGTGGTTCGCCATGTGCTGGCCATCGCTTCACCGTTAAATCGTAGACTCATGAGAGAGTCGGGTCATTTCTCGTTTCCTTTTGAATGGTAGAATTTGTTACTGGTAGACATTCCACTATGGTTGAGTGGAACATCTCCACTGGGTCCACTGTAGGTGCCTCTTCTACCGTTGGCAACGGTAGGTGCGATAAACCGTCAGCATTCCCATGCTGTTTCGATCCTTTGTATTTTATGTCATATTGGCGTGCCCCTCGGAAAAGGGACCACCTCTGTAGCCTTTGCGCTGTCATAATGGGAACGCCCTTTTTAGGGTTGAATATGGAGACGAGGGGTTGATGGTCAGTCAACAAGGTAAATTTTTGTCCGTGTATGTAATGGTTGAATTTCTTCACTCCCCACACCAGGCTGAGTGCTTCCCTGTCGATCTGGGCATAGTTACACTCAGCTGAGTTCAGTGAGCGTGACGCAAAAGCTATCGGCCGCTCCGAGCCATCAGGGAATTTATGCGATAATACCGCTCCTATGCCGTAAGGGGATGCATCGCACGCCAGTCTGATTGGCAGTGATGGGTTGTAATGAGCCAACACTTCCTTGGACGTGATCAAGCCTTTGCATTTATGGAAGGCACGTTTACAGTCTTCGCTCCATTTCCAAATTACTCCCGTTTGTAGCAGTGCATTAAGAGGGTGCAGAACAGTTGACAAGTTCGGTAAAAATTTATGATAGTAATTTATCAATCCCAGGAACGACCTTAATTGTGAGACATTTTCAGGTGCTGGGGTTTCTATGACCGCTTCAATTTTTTCAGGTGACTTATGCAACCCTTCTTCGTTAATTATATGGCCACAATATGATATTTGTTTCTGGAAAAATTCACACTTGGGGCGATTTGCTCGTAGGCCCCGTTCTCTCAGCCTAGTGAGCACCTGCTCCAAATTGGCAAGGTGCTCGTTGTCGTTTTCTCCTGTTACAAGGATGTCGTCTAGGTAGCATTGAGTCCCCGGAATCCCTTGCAGGACTTGCTCCATAGCTCTTTGCCAGATAGCCGGAGCTGATGCTACTCCGAAAACCAGTCGATTGTACTGGTACAGGTCTTTGTGTGTGTTTATCGTGAGATACTTTTTAGAGGCCTCCTCAACCTCCATCTGTAGATATGCCTGTGCCAAGTCAATTTTGGTGAAACGTTTCCCTCTGGATAGTGAGGCGAAAATATCTTCTATCCTCGGAAGAGGATACTGTACCCTGTGAAGAACCGGGTTTACAGTCACCTTGAAGTCCCCACAGATGCAAATTTTTCTCTGTTCTTCAGATTTATCATTATTCAAAGTTTTCTTCATGACCGGGACGATGGGTGTTGCCCACTCGCTCCAATCTACCTTGGATAACACGCCTGCCTTTTCCAAATTCTCCAGCTCTGCCTCGACTGCTGGACAAATTGCGTATGGCACCGGCCTTACCTTAAAAAACTTGGTAATTGACGCATCTTCCACTTTTATTGAGGCGGTGATGCCTTTCAAGGTTCCTAGTTCCTGTTGAAACACTTCTTTGGCGTTGGCCAAGATGTCTTTTAATCGTTCAGGTATGATGTCATCATCATTTTTTTCCTTACTGGTCACCGTCAGTGCCTGAATGGAGTGCCAGTCTAAACGTATCTTCCTGATCCATTCACGTCCAAACAGCGGTGGACCACCGTCTTGCAGAACGCATAAATACAACTTCTGTATTTCCTTGCCGTTGTATACAATAGGCACCCTTATTTTCCCTCTGGGGTATACTTTCTGCCCCGTATATGTCTTCAAGATAATGGATGTGTCCTTCAAATGTATATGCGGAAATTGCCGCTCGTAATCCCGTCGACTTATGACGGTCAGAGCTGATCCTGTATCTAGCTCCATTTTAACTGGGGACCCCACTATCGTGAGGGTAACCCAAATGGTCTGGTAATCTTCTTTGGCAATTACATTATGTAATTTGAGACAGCTTAGTCTCTTGTTTCCGGAGTCGCTATCGCTTTTCTGGTCTTAGGAGCTACTGTCCGTCATCATTTGTACTTTTCTGTACTTTTGCTTATTGATTTTTTTTCTGTCAGTGGATTTTTTGTTTCCAGTTCGGCATACACGTGCAATGTGTCCCATCTTTCCGCATTGCCTGCATGCTTTGTCCTTGAACCAGCAGTCCCTCTGGTCATGGGTGGATCTGCCGCAGCGATAACATCTCTCGAAACTCCGTGTCATTTCATGGGTGCCGAAGTCCTGTGGTTTTTGCTGTATCTCTGCAGCTCCTCTTGCTGCTGCTTCGTATGATACAGCCACACTGAAAGCCTTGTCCAGTGTCAAATCTTTCTCAGAAAGTAGCCTTTTCTGTGTTCCTTCACTTAGGAGACCGCAGACGAATTTGTCTCGTAGAGAATCTGCCAGTCCTGCCCCGAATTGGCAGTGCTTTGACAGCTTTCTTAATTCGGTGAGGTAATCAGCGTTTCTTTCATTCTTGTGCTGATTCCTCCTGAAGAATTTGAATCGTTCCGCTATCAGCAGCGGTGTTGGGTTTAAGTGCTCCTGTAGGGTATCAACAATCTCCTTAAAATTTTTGTCCATCGGTTTGGCTGGAGTGATTAAGTTTCATAACAGCCCGTATGTCCTTGCGCCCATCAGATTTAGAAGTACCGATGCCTTTTTATCATCTTCTACTTCATTCGCTGTGCAATATACCTCCACTCTTTCCACATATGTGGTCCAATCCTCTATATCACTATCGAAAGCAGTAATATTGCCAGTCTTAGGCATCCTGAAAATCAAAAATGGCGCCTCCCGCGCTTTCCTTTCTTCCCTGCCGAGAATAAAATGGCGCCTCCCGCGCTTTCCCGCCGCTGCCGCTGCTGACAACGCTGTTCTCCGCGGTTTTTATTTACACAGATATTTTTAATAGTTGGAGACTCATTCCCGCCGGACTCTCTGGGACTTTTCCCTCCCTCTGCTTTGACCGAACGCCGACCTGCTTTGCAGCGCCGGCCGTCTCCCGAGTGCTCCACCCTCCGTCTCTGTTTGCCTCCGCCTTCCGACTCGCTGCTCGGCCCCGCTGCAGAGCCACCCGATCGAGCCCCAGCCCACCGACCAGGAAGGATTAGTGCAGTACCTGCCACCAGCCGGCTAGCTGGTGAAACCACAGTCTTTGTTTTTTTTTCTTTTTTTTTTCTTCGACCTTCGTCTGAGGAATCGATCTCTTTGAGGTGCTGCCGAATTGCAGGTAAGTCCGTTTCCAATTCGTCGCCACTGTTGTATCCATGTGTTAATGGAGACACGGAATGCAGGAGTTGGTTTAACAGGTGTTTACTGAACAAAGTCTGGAGGTGAACTAAAAGATACAAGACACTATACAGGCTTATATACCCGAGTGGTCACTACCGGTACTACAGTACACAGGGGCTCTTAAAGGTACATACACTACAAGTCCCACTCCCCCGCTCTATCCCCGGAGCCCTGCAAGTTTATTTTCCTCAAGTGCCTATCCAGTCTCCCCTTGAAAACATTGAGTGTCTCCGCTTCCACCACTTCCGTCGGCAGCGAGTTCCAAGTCATCACCACTCGCTGTGTAAAAAAGTTTTCCCTCACATCCCCCCTGTATCTCTTGCCCAAAACCTTTGTCCCCTAGTCCTTGTACCATCAACTAGTGGGAACAGCCTTTCCCCGTCTAGCCTATCCAAACCCATCATAATCTTGTACACCTCTATCAAATCACCCCTCAACCTCCTTTGCTCTAATGAAAACAAATTTAGCTTCTCCAACCTGTCCTTGTAGCTAAAATCCCTCATCCCTGGAACCATTCTGGTAAATCTCCTCTGCACCCTCTCAAGGACCTTCGCATCCTTCCTATAGTGTGGTGACCAGAACTGGACGCAATACCCTAGTTGTGGCCAAACCAGAGCTTTATAAAGGTTCAGCACATCTTCTCTACTTTTGTACTCAATACCTCTAAGATCCCATGGCCTAGAAATTCAGTGGCACCCCGTTTGGGGCGCCAAGCTCGCCTGGGCGCAGGAATTACCGCTCCAGGCGGAGCCGCTTGCGCCAGCCCGATATTCAGTTTCAGTGCCCCAAACGGAAGCGTGGCGCTGCTCGAGGCGCCCCACATCCCTCTTGGGGAGCTGCAACTGGATATTGCAGCACAACGTACCGCAGTGCCACACGCAGCGGCACTGCGTGCTGCGGTACTGCAGGCCTTCCTCCCCTTCTTAAAGGGGAGGGGCCTGCACCAGCGCGATCGGTGATCGCGAGTGCCGGCAAAAGAGCCCGGCACCAAGGAGAAGTGCCAGGCTCTTGGGACACAGCCGGCACTACCCGGGGGGGGGGGGGCTCAGGAGGCCGGGGACGGCGGCGCGAGGAGGTGCTGGCAGGCGGCCAGCAAAAAAAATGGCCTCCCTGTACCTCCCCTTTAATTAACGCCACTACCGCCGCAGGTAGGCCCCCCTGAACCAGTCGCAAATTGCGACCGGCGTTACAGCGGGGGGCGCGACCAAATATCGCGATCGGGGCGGTAGCGGGGCGCTGCGCACACCGATGACGTCATCGGTGGCAGCACAGCACTACAGGCTAACGTCGCCATTAGCGCCCTGCTAAATTTTGCGGGAGGCGTGGCCAGTGGCGCTAAACCCACTAAGTGCCTTCTTTGAGCGCTAACTGGTGGCGCAGCCCACCAAATTTCTAGGCCATGCTTTGCTAACTACTATTGTGTCGAGAACATAATGTTCAAGGAAGTTCCCCGGAACACATTTCAGAAATTCCTCGCCCTCCTTTCTGTGGTGTATGTGCCTTTAAGAGCAATTATGGTGTATGTGCCTTTAAGAGCCCCAGGTGTGCGTAATGCCGGTAATTGCCACTTGGGCTATATAAGCCTGTGTATTGTGTATATCCTTTAGAAACCCCCCCCCCCCCAGACTTGCTTAGTAAATACCTATGAACCAACTCCTGTCTTCAGTGTCTTTATCTACACACGAACACTACACTTTCCCTTTACCCTAGCATTATCCCAATCGATATTTGGGTAATTAATGTCCCCCAATATCCCCACTCTCTAGCTCTTGCATATCTCTGCGATTTCCCTGCAGATTTGCTCCTCTACCTCCCTCTCACTATTTGGAGACCTATAGAATACCCCCAATAGCGTGATCATAACCTTTTTGCTCCTCAACTCTAACCAAATGGATTCTGTCCTTGCCCCCTCAAGAACATCCTCCCTTTCCAACGCTACAATGTCTTCCCTAATCAGCACTGCCACCCCACCTCCCTTTATTCCTTCCCTATCTTTTCTGAACACCTTGTACCCTTGAATATTAAGTGCCCAGTCCTCACTGTTTTTAAGCCACGTTTCTGTTATTGCCACTACATCATATTGCCACATGGCTAATTGTGCTTGTAGCTCACCAGCCTTATTCACCACACTTTGTGCGGCGGCAGCAGTGCGGACCTGGGAGGAGTGGCGAGGCAGCAGTGGCAATAAAAGGAGAGCCCGAGGCGCAGGTAGGCCCCACAGCAGCAGCAGCGGCGGCGGCAGTGCCGACCTGGGAGGAGCGGCGAGGCGGTGGTGGCGATAAAAGGCGAGCCCGAGGCACAGGTAGGCCCCGCAGCAGCAGCGGTGGCGGCAGTGCGGACCTGGGAGGAGTGGCGAGTCGGCGGTGGTGATAAAAGGCGAGCCCGAGGCGCAGGTAGGCCCCGCAGCAGCAGCGGCGGCGGCAGTGCGGACCTGGGAGGAGCGGCGAGGCGGTAGCAGCGATAAAAGGCGAGCCCGAGGCACAGGTAGGTTTACCAATCTCAGAGCTCCGAGAGCGGGAGAGAGAAGTAAAAAGTAATCAAGTGTGACGTCACCAGAAAGCAGGTAAGTGATTGGTTGGTGAGTATTTCTCTCTTTCTCATTTTTTCCAAATTTAAATTTTGTGGTTTATAGTTTCTAGGGTCTCTGTTGTGTAGTGCGGACTGCTGTTAAACAAGGGCCCTTGAGTATATAAATTAATTGTAGTGTAATTGGTGGGATTGGTTTGATTTAATTTAATTTGAATTAATTAAAGGGTAAGTCATGGCAGCAAAGCTCAGCGCCGTGATATGCTCCTCCTGCACTATGTGGGAAATCAGGGACACTTCCTGTGTCCCTGACGACCATGTGTGCGGGAAGTGTATCCAGCTGCAGCTACTGGCAGACCGCATTGCGGTGCTGGAGCTGCAAATGGATGCATACTGGAGCATTCGCGATGCTGAGGATGTCGTCGATAGCACGTTTAGGGAGTTGGTTACACCGCAGGTAAAGGCTGCACAGGCAGGAAGAGAACGGGTGACCACCAGGCAGAGTAGCAAGTGCAGGCAGGTAGTGCAGGGGTCCCCTGTGACCATCCCCTTCTCAAACAGATATACCGCTTTGGATATTGGTGAGGGAGATGGCTTATCAGAGGAAGGCAGCAGCAGCCAACTTCCTGGCACCAGGGGTGGTTCTGCTGCACAGGACGGGAGGAAATAGAGTGGGAGAGCTATAGTGATAGGGGATTCTATTGGAACTGGAATAGATAGGCGTTTCTGTGGTCGCAAACGAGACTCCAGGATGGTATGTTGCCTCCCTGGTGCAAGGGTCAAGGATGTCTCGGAGTGGCTACAGAGCATTTTGGAAGGGGAGGGTGAACAGCCAGTTGTCATGGTGCATATAGGTACCAACAATATAGGTAAAAACCGGGATGAGGTCCTAAAAGCTGAATATAGGGAATTAGGAGGTAAATTAAAAAATAGGACCTCAAAGGTAGTAATCTCAGGATTGCTACCAGTGCCACGTGCTAGTCAGAGTAGAAATAGAAGGATATTTCAGATGAATACATGGCTAGAGGAATGGTGCAAGGGGGAGGGATTCAAATTCCTGGGACATTGGAACCGGTTCAGGGGGAGGTGGGACCAGTACAAAATGGACAGTTTGCACCTGGGCAGGACTGGGACCGATGTCCTAGGGGGAGTGTTTGCTAGTGCTGTGGGGGAGGGTTTAAACTAAAATGGCAGGGGGTTGGGAACCTGTGCAGGGAGACAGAGGAAAGGGAAACAAGGAGAGAAGCAAAAGACAGGAAGGAGTAAAGCAAAAGTGGCAGTCAGAGTAATCAAGGGTTTAAATCAAACATGGCCACAGTAAATAATAATTCTAAAAGGTCTAAGAGTGTTAAAAAAACAAGCCTGAAGGCTTTGTGTCTTAATGCGAGTAGCATTCATAATAAACATAGAAACATAGAAGATAGGAGCAGGAGTAGGCCATTCGGCCCTTCGAGCCTGCTCCGCCATTCAATGAGATCATGGCTGATCATCCAAATTCAGTACCCTGTCCCTGCCTTCTCCCCATATCCCTTGATCTCTTTAGCCTTAAGAAACATATCCAACTCTTTCTTGAATATATTTAATGAACTGGCCTCCACCGCCCTCTGTGGCAGAGAATTCCACAGGTTCACCACTCTCTGGGTGAAGAAATTCCTCCTCATTTCAGTCCTAAATGGCTTATCCCTTATCCTTAGACTATGACCCCTGGTTCTGGACTCCCCGGCCATCAGAAACATCCTTCCTTCATCTAGTCTGTCCAGGCCTGACAGAATTTTATAGGTTTCGATGAGATCCCTTCTCAATCTTCTAAACTCCAGTGAGTATAAGCCCACTTGACACAATCTCTCCTCATACGTCATTCCTGCCATCCCAGGTATCAGCCTGGTGAATCTTTGCTGCACTCCTTCCATGGCAAGAACGTCCTTCCTCAGGTAAGGCGACCAAAACTGCACACAATACTCAAGGTGCGGTCTCACCAAGGCTCTGTACAACTGTAGCAAGACATCCTTGTTCCTGTACTCGAACCCTCTTGCTACGAAGGCCAACATACCATTTGCCTTCTTAACTGCCTGCTGCACCTGCATGCTTACCTTCAGCGACTGATGCACAAGGACACCCAGGTCTCGTTGCACTTCCCCTTCTCCCAATCTATTGCCATTCAGATAATAATCTGTCTTCCTGTTTTTGCCACCAAAGTGGATAACCTCACATTTATCCACATTATAGTGCATTTGCCATGTTTCTGCCCAATCGCCCAACCTGTCCAAAACGCACTGGAGTTTCACGACATCCTCCTCACAGCTTACCCTCCCACCCAGCTTTGTGTCGTCTGCAAATTTGGAGGTATGACATCCAATTCCCTCGTCTAGATCATTAATATATATTGTGAACAGCTGGGGTCCTAGGACCGATCCTTGCGGTACCCCACTAGTCACTGCCTGCCACTCGGAAAACGACCCGTTTATTCCAACTCTTTGCTTTCTGTCCGCCAACCAGTTCTCTATCCAAGTCAATACCTTGCCCCCAGTCCCATGTGCCTTAATTTTGCACGGTAACCTCTTATGTGGGAACTTATCGAAAGCCTTCTGAAAGTCCAAATACACCACATCCACTGGTTCTCCCTTATCTATTTTACCAATTAGCTGCGCAAATAGATGTAAACGATTATGATGTGATTGAGATTACGGAAACATGGCTCCAGGGTGACCAGGGCTGGGAACTCAACATCCAGGGGTATTCAATAGTCAGGAAAGACAGGCAAAAAGGAAAAGGAGGTGGGGTAGCATTGCTGGTTAAAGAGGAGATTAACGCAATTGTAAGGAAGGATATTAGCACTGATGATGTAGAATCTGTATGGGTAGAGCTGAGAAATACAAAGGGACAGAAAACGTTAGTGGGAGTTGTATACAGACCCCCAAACAGTAATGCGGAGGTTGGGGATGGTGTTAACTGGGAAATTAGAGACGCGTGCAATAAGGGCACAGCAGTTATCATGGGTGACTTTAATCTACATATAGATTGGGCTAACCCAATTAGTAACAATACTGTGGAGAAGGAATTCCTCGAGTGTATACGGGATGGTTTCCTGGACCAATATGTCGAGGAACCAACTAGAGATCAGGCCATCTTAGACTGGGTATTATGTAACGAGAAAGGAATAATTAACAATCCTGTTGTGCGAGGCCCCTTGGGGCGTAGCGATCATAATATGATAGAATTCTTCATTAAGATGGAGAGTGAAGTAATTGACTCAGAGACTAGGGTCCTGAATTTAAATAAAGGACACTACGATGGTATGAGGCGTGAGTTGGGTAGGATTGATTGGGGAATGTTACTCAAAGGGTTGACGGTGGATAGGCAATGGCAAACATTTAAAGATCGCATGGATGAACAACAGAATTTGTTGATCCCTGTTTGGCATAAAAATAAAACAAAAATGGTGAATCAACCGTGGCTAACAAGGGAAATTAGGGATAGCATAAGATCCAAGGAGAGGACATATAAATTGGCCAGAAAAAACAGCAAACCTGAGGATTGGGAGCAGTTTAGGATTCAGCAAAGGAGGACAAAGGGATTAATTAAGAGGGTGAAAATAAATTATGAGAGTAAGCTTTCAGGGAACATAAAAACTGACTGTAAAAGCTTCTATAAATATGTGAAGAGAAAAAGATTGGTGAAGTCAAGCGTAGGTCCCTTGCAGTCAGAATCAGGGGAATTTATAATGGGGAACAAAGAAATGGCAGATCAATTAAATACATACTTTGGTTCTGTCTTCACAAAGGAGGACACAAATAACCTCCCTGAGATGTCGGGGAACATAGGGTCTAATGAGAGGGAGGAACTGAAAGATATCAGTATTTGTAGGGAAATGGTGTAAGGGAAATTAACGGGATTGAAGGCTGATAAATCCGCAGGGCCTGATAATCTACATCCGAGGGCACTTAAGGAAGTGGCCCTAGAAATAGTAGATGCAGTGCTGGTCATCTTCCAACATTCTATGGACTCTGGAACAGTTTCCATGGATTGGAGGGTAGCTAATGTTACCCCACTATTCAAAAAAGGTAGTAGAGACAAACAGGGAATTATAGACTGGTAAGCCTGACATCGGCAGTGGGGAAAATGCTAGAGTCCATTATAAAAGATGTAATAGCAGAGCACTTGGAAAACAGTGACAGGATCGGACAAAGGCAACATGGATTTACAAAAGGTAAATCATGCTTAACTAATCGACTGAATTATTTGAGGATGTAACTGGTAAAATAAATAAGGGAGAACCAGTGGATGTGGTGTATTTGGACTTCAGAAGGCGTTCGATAAGTTCCCGCATAAGAGATTAGCGTGCAAAGTTAAGGCACATGGGATTGCAGGCAAGGTACTGACTTGGATAGAGAACTGGTTGGCAGACAGGAAGCAAAGAATTGGAATAAACGGGTCTTTTTCCGAGTGGCAGGCAGTGACTAGTGGGGTACCGCAGGGATCGGTGCTAGGACCCCAGCTATTCACAATATATATTAATGATCTAGACGAGGGAACTAGATGTAATATCTCCAAGTTTGCAGACAACAGAAAGCTGGGTGGGCATGTGTGCTGTGAGGAGGATGCAGAGAAACTCCAGTATGATTTGGACAGGTTGGGTGATTGGGCAGATGCATAGCAGATGCAGTATAATGTGGATAAATGTGAGGTTATCCACTTTGGTGGCAAAAACAGGAAGGCAGATTATTATCTGAACGGCAATAGGTTGGGAGAAGGGGAAGTGCAACGAGACCTGGGTGTCCTTGAGCACCAGTTGCTGAAGGCAAGCATGCAGGTGCAGCAGGCGGTTAAGACGGCAAATGGTATGTTGGCCTTCGTAGCGAGAGGGTTCGAGTACAGGAGCAAGGATGTCTTGCTGCAGTTGTAATGGGCCTTGGTGAGACCAAATCTTGAGTATTGTGTGCAGTTTTGGTCGCCTTATCTGAGGAAGGATGTTCTTGCCATGGAGGGAGTGCAGCGAAGATTCACCAGACTGATACCTGGGATGGCAGGAATGACGTATGAGGAGAGATTGGGTCGATTGGGCTTACATTCGCTAGAGTTTAGAAGAATCAGAGGGGATCTCATTGAAACTTATAAAATTCTAACAGGACTAGACAGACTAGATGCAGGAAGGCTGTTCCCGATGGCCGGGGAGTCCAGAACCAGGGGTCACAGTCTAAGGATAAGGGGTAAGCCATTTAGGACAGAGATGAGGAGGAATTTCTTCACCCAGAGAGTGGTGAACCTGTGGAATTCTCTACCACAGAAGGCAGTGGAGGCCAATTCATTAAATTTATTCAAGAAGGAGTTAGATATATTTCTTATGGCTAATGGGATCAAGGGCTATGGGGAGAAAGCAGGGACAGGGTACTGAATTTGAATGATCAGCCATGATCTCATTGAATGGCGGAGCAGGCTCGAGGGGCCGAATGGCCTACTCCTGCTCCTATCTTCTATGTTTCTATGTTTCTATGTACATGCATTCCATACCTGTCTTTATATTCCTCATAGTCCTTCTTAGTCTGCTCCTAACTAATATGGTACTACTTCCTTCTTTAGTAATATCCAACACTCTCCCTCCTTTATGCACCTTATTCCTCTTTTCTACTTCTATATGCTGGTGCTCCCCCTCCTGCCAATTTAGCTTAAACCCTCCCCAACCACACTAGCAAACCTCCCCGCGAGGACATTGGTCCCAGTCCTGTTGAGGTGCAACCCGTCCCTTTTGAATAGGTGCCTCCTGCCCCAGAACTGGTCCCAATGCCCCAAGATTCTGAAGCCTTCCCTCCTGCACCATGCCTCAAACCACACATTGATCCTCCCTATCTTCCTATTTCTACTCTCGCTGGTGCGTGGCACTGGGAGCAATCCAGAGATTACTACCTTTGAGGTCTGTAAGGGATGGTGTGTGTGGTCAGCTTTACCTCTGACTCCCTGAGTGGTTCGAATCGCTCCCACTCCCTTGGCTCTAGACTTTGGACTTATTTGGGGGTTGTAATGAAATTGCAACAGACACCTGAGTTGGTCAAAAGAATTTAGATTTTTATTTGGAGACAGGAAAATATACAATACAATCCTCTTCACACCGCCGTCCCCGGCCTCCTGAGCCCCCCCACCCCACCGCATTGTGCCGGCTGTGTCCCAGGAGCCCAGCACTTCTCCTCGGTGCCGGGCTCTTTTGCCGGCACTCGCGATCGCCGATCGCGCTGCAGCAGGTCCCTCCCCTTTAAGAAGGGGAGGAAGGCCTGCAGTACCACAGCGCACCGTGTCGCAGCGTGTGGCGCTGTGGCACGTTGCGCTGCGATTTTCAGTTGCAGCGCCCCAAGAGGGACGCAGGGCGCCTCGATTAGCGCCGCGCTTCCGTCTAGGGCGCTGAAACTGAATTTCCGGTGGGCGCTCGCGACTCCGTCTGGGGCAGTACTTCCGGCGCCCTGGCGAGACTGGCGCCCCAAACGTGGCGCCAGTGAATTTCTAGGCCCTTGTCTTTATGTAGAATGACTGGGATGGCCCAGAACATTCCCAGACAATCTGGTCTTTCCAATACTCAAACTCTCTGTCCCACCCATTCCTTTTGTGGCAGCCTTTTTCCACAGGCCTGAACATGCCTTTGAAATGAGCCAAATCTTCCTGGGGTTTTGATTTTAAGCCCCTTTGGCCCAATATTATTTCAAACAGTCCAATATCTCTTCTTTCTTACTTTGGGGGAATTTATATAATTTTGCGAGCCTCACAGGGCCTACTTTTTAACTTCCTCGCTAGCCCCTGAGGGTCTGACTGTAGGACCTCAATACCTGCCCTCTCTGTCATTGGTACTGACATGTACCACAACTCCTGGCTCATTCCCTTCCCCCTGCAGAATATTCTGCACCCTCTCCATGATGGGGAATACGGGGAGAAGGTGGGTGGCGGGGGGGGGGCGGGGTTGAGGGATAAGGGGGAGGTGTGGTTGAGGGATATTTTGTAAATGTGTGCAGGTGGGGTTGATTAATAAAAGGCTGATTTGCCAGAATGACTTGTTGTGATCCCAAGTTTCCTTCTGTTCCCTATTGAATGTGGGAACGAGAGGCTGAATTTGCCATCTCTGACACAGAGCAGGAAGTGGAAGTACGGGATCACTCATTCCAGGCAGCGCACTTGTTTTTATACAATATGATGGATGTGAGATTCATCAAACAGCTTTGTCTGATTGTTTGCCATGTCAACAAATCACTTTTTCCTGCAATTCTCAGACAGTTTTGGGCTGGAGGGGAGCCCGGGTCTGTGCACACTCTCCTGTTCTCCTGATGCTGCCGTCTGTGCATCTGTTACTCTGACCATTTATGTACATTTTGCTGTTCTCCAAACATTGCTATCTGGTGCAGTCACTTGCTGTCAATTCAGAGAAATATGTGTGAATAATCTGTCGTGTGATCCTGCCCTCCTGCCCTTGCGCTGGATCACTGGTCCGGGATTGTACTCATAGTGTCATAGAGTTATACAGCACAGAAAGAGGCCCTTCGGCCCATCGTGTCTGCGCCGGCCATCAAGCCCTATCTATTCTAATCCCATTTTCCAGCACTTGGTCCGTAGCCTTGTATGCTATGGCGTTTCAAGTGCTCATCTAAATGCTTCTTGAATGTTGTGAGGGTTCCTGCCTCTACCACCCTTTCAGGCAGTGAGTTCCAGATTCCAACCACCCTCTGGGTGAAATAGCTTTTCCTCAAATCCCCTCTAAACATCCTGCCCCTTACCTTGAAACTATGCCCCCTGGTTATTGACCCCTCTACTAAGGGGAAAAGTTCCTTTCTATCTACCCTATCTATGCCCCTCATAATTTTGTACACCTCAATCAGGTCCCCCCTCAGCCTTCTCTGCTCTAAGGAAAACAACTCCAGCCTGTCTAGTCTCTCTTCATAGCTGAAGAGCTCCAGCCCAAGTGACATCCTGGTGAATCTCCTCTGCACCCTCTCCAATGCAATCACATCCTTCCAATAGTGTGGCGACCAGAACTGCACACAATATTCCTGTTGTGGCCTAACTAGCGTTTTGTACAGCTCCATCATAACCTCCCTGCTCTTATATTCTATGCCTCGGCTAATGGAGGCAAGTATCCTATATGCCTTTTTAACCACCTTATCTACCTGTCCTGCTGCCTTCAGAGATCTATGTACATGCACACCAAGGTCCCTCTGATCCTCTGTCCTTCCTAGGGTCCTACCATTCATTGTGTATTCCCTTGCCTTGTTAGTCCTCCCAAAATGCATCACCTCACACTTTTCAGGGTTAAATTCCATTTGCCACTGTTCTGCCCATCTGACCAACCCGTTTATATCGTCCTGTAGCCTGAGGCCTCCCTCCTCGCTATTTACCACTCCACCAATTTTCATGTCATCTGCGAATTTGCTGATCATACCTCCTACATTCATATCTAAATCATTAATGTACACTACAAACAGCAAAGGACCCAGCACCGATCCCTGCGGTACACCACTGGACACAGGCTTCCAGTCACAAAAACAACCTTCGACCATCACCCTCTGCCTCCTGCTACTAAGCCAGTTTTGGATCCAATGTGCCAAATTGCCCTGGATCCCATGGGCTCTTACCTTCTTGACCAGTCTCCCGTGCGGACTTTGTCAAAAGCCTTACTGAAGTCCATGTAGGCTACATCAACTGCACTACCCTCATCCACACACCTGGTCAGCCCCTCAAAAAATTCAATCAAATTGGTTAGACGTGATCTCCCCCTGATAAAGCCATGCTGACTATCCCTGATTAATCCTTGCCTCTCTAAGTGGAGACTAATCCTGTCCCTCAGAATATTTTCCAATAATTTCCTTACCACTGATGTTAGGCTCACTGGCATGTAATTCCCTGGTTTATCCCTACTACCCTTCTTGAATAATGGTACTACGTTAGCTGTTCTCCAGTCCTCTGGCACCTCCCCTGTGGCCAGATATCAGCCTGGTGAACCTTCGCTGCACTTTCTCCATGGCAAGAACATCCTTCCTCAGATAAGGCGACCAAAACTGCACACAATACTCAAGATATGGTCTCACCAAGGCCCTGTACAACTGCAGCAAGACATCCTTGTTCCTGTACTCAAACCTTCTCGCTACGAAGGCCAACATACCATTTGCCTTCTTAACCGCCTGCTGCACCTGCATGCTTAACTTCAGCGACTGGTGCACAAGGACACCCAGGTCTCGTTGCACTTCCCCTTCTCCCAATCTATTGCCATTCAGATAATAACCTGCCTTCCTGTTTTTGACATCAAAGTGGATAACCTCGCATTTATCCACATTATATTGCATCTGCCTTGCTTCTGCCCAATCACCCAACCTGTCCAAATCATCCTGGAGTTTCTCGGCATCCTCCTCACAGCACACACACCCACCCAGCTTTGTGTCATCTGCAAACTTGGAGATATTACATCTAGTTCCCTCGTCTAGATCATTAATATATATTGTGAATAGCTGGGGTCCTAGGACCGATCCCTGCGGTACTCCACTAGTCACTGCCTGCCACTCGGAAAAATACCCGTTTATTCCAACTCTTTGCTTTCTGTCTGCCAACCAGTTCTCTATCCAAGTCAATACCTTGCCCCCAATCCCATGTGCCTTAACTTTACACGCTAATCTCTTATGCGGGACCTTATCGAAAGCCTTCTGAAAGTCCAAATACACCACATCCACTGGTTCTCCCTTATCTATTTTACCAGTTACATCCTCAAAAAATTCCAGTAGATTAGTCAAGCATGAATTACCTTTTGTAAATCCATGTTGACTTTGTCCGATCCTGTCACTGTTTTCCAAGTGCTCTGCTATTACATCTTTTATAATTGACTGTAGCATTTTCCCCACTACCGATGTCAGGCTTACTGGTCTATAATTCCCCATTTTTTCTCTACCACCTTTTTTGAATAGTGGGGTAACATTAGCTACCCTCCAATCCATGGGAATTGTTCCAGAGTCTATCGAGTTCTGGAAGATGACCAGCAATGCATCTACTATTTCTAGGGCCACTTCCTTAAGTACCCTAGGATGTAGATTATCAGGCCCTGGGGATTTATCGGCCTTCAATCCCGTCAATTTCCCCAACACCATTTCCCTACAAACACTGATTTCATTCAATTCCTCCCTCTCATTAGACCCTATGTTCCCCGACATATCTGTGAGGTTATTTGTGTCCTCCTTTGTGAAGACAGAAACACAGCGGCGGCAGACCTGGGTGAAGCGGCGGCGGCAGCAGGTAGGCTTACCAATCGCAGAGCTGGAGAGAGAGAAGTAAAAAGTAATCGAAGTGTGACATCACCAGAAAGCATGTAAGTGATTGGTTGGTGAGTATTTCTCTCTTTCTCCTTTTTTCCACAGTTAAACTCTGTGGTTTATAGTTTCTAAGCTCTCTGTGGTGTAGCGGGGACTGTTGGTAAACAAGGGCCCTTGAGTATATCACTTAATTACAGTGTAATTGGTGGTACTGATTTGATTTAATTTAATTTAAATTAATTAAAGGGTAAGTCATGGCAGGAGAGCTCGGCCCCATGGTGTGCTCCTCCTGCACTATGTGGGAAATCAGGGACACTTCCTCTGTCCCTGACGACCATGTGTGCAGGAAGTGTATCCAGCTCCAGCTACTGGCAGACCGCATTGCGGCGCTGGAGCTGTGAATGGATACATACTGGAGCATTTGCGATGCTGAGGACGTCATGGATATCACGTTTAATCAGTTGGTCACACCGCAGGTAAAGGTCGCACAGGCAGAAAGGGAATGGGTGACCACCAGGCAGAGTAGTAGGCGTAGGCAGGTAGTGTAGGAGTCCCCTGTGGTCATCCCCCTCTCAAACAAATATACCATTTTGGATACTGTTGAGGGGGATGGCTTATCAGGGGAAGGCAGCAGCAGCCAACTTCCTGGCACCAGGGGTGGTTTTGCTGCACAGGACAGGAGGAAAAACAGGGGTAGAGCTATAGTAATAGGGGATTCTATTGTAAGGGGAATAGATAGGCATTTCTGCGGCCGCAAATGAGACTCCAGGATGGTATGATGCTTCCCTGGTGCAAGAGTCAAGGATGTCTCAGAGCGGCTGCAGAACATTTTGGAAGGGGAGGGTGAACAGCCAGTTGTCGTGGTGCATATAGGTACCAACGATATAGGTAAAAAATGGGATGAGGTCCTAAAAGCTGAATATAGGGAGTTAGGAGGTAAATTAAAAAATAGGACCTCAAAGGGAGTAATGTCAGGATTGCTACCTGTGCCACGTGCTCGTCAGAGTAGAAATAGAAGGATATTTCAGGTGAATACATGGCTAGAGGAATGGTGCAAGGGGGAGGGATTCAAATTCCTGGGACATTAGAACCGGTTCTGGGGGAGGTGGGACCAGTTCAAACCGAATGGTTTGTACCTGGGCAGGGCTGGGACTGATGTCCTAGGGGGAGTGTTTGCTAGTGCTCTGGGGGAGGGTTTAAACTAAAATGGCAGGGGGTTGGGAACCTGAGCAGGGAGACAGAGGAAAGGGAAACAAGGATAGAAGCAAAAGACAGGAAGGAGAAAAACAAAGGTGGCAGTCAGAGAAAGCAAGGGTTTAAATCAAACATGGCCACAGTAAATAATAATTCTAAAAGGACTAAGAGCATTAAATAAACAAGCCTGAAGGCTTTGTGTCTTAATGCGAAGAGCATTCGTAATAAGGTGGATGAATTAGCTGCGCAAATAAAGGTAAACAAATATGATATGATTGTGATTACGGAAACATGGCTCCAGGGTGGCCAAGGCTGGCAACTCAACATCCAGGGGTATTCAATATTCAGGAAAGATAGGCAAAAAGGAAAAGGAGGTGCGGTAGCATTGCTGGTTAAAGAGGAGATTAACACAATAGTAAGGATATTAGCTCTGATGATGTGGAATCTGTATGGGCAGAGCTGAGAAATACCAAGGGGCAGAAAACGTTAGTGGGAGTAGTATATAGACCTCCAAACAGTAATGCGGAGGTTGGGGATGGCATTAAAAGGGAAACTAGAGAAGCGTGCAATAAGGGCACAGCAGTTATCATGTGTGACTTTAATCTACATATAGATTGGGCTAACTAAATTAATAACAATACTGTGGAGGAGGAATTCCTGGAGTGTATACGGGATGGTTTCCTGGACCAATATGTCGAGGAACCAACTAGAGATCAGGCCATCTTAGACTGGGTATTATGTAATGAGAAAGGATTAATTAGCAATCTTGTTGTGCGAGGCCCCTTGGGTCGGAGAGATCATAATATGATAGAATTCTTCATTAAGATGGAGAGTGAAGTAGTTGACTCAGAGACTCGGGTCCTGAATTTAAATAAACTATGATGGTATGAGGCGCGAGTTGGGTAGGATTGATTGGGGAATGTCACTCAAAGGGTTGATGGTGGCTAGGCAATTGCAAGCATTCAAAGATCACATTGATGAACTACAGAATTTGTTCATCCCAGTTTGGCATAAAAATGAAACAAAAAAGGTGACTCAACTGTGGCTAACAAGGGAAATTAGTGATAGCATAAGATCCAAGGAGCGGACATATAAATTGGCCAGAAAAAGCAGCAAACCTGAGGATTGGGAGCAGTTTAAGATTCAACAAAGGAGGACAAAGGGATTAATTAAGAGGGGGAAAATAGAGTATGAGAGTAAGCTTTCAAGGAACATAAAAACTGACTGTAAAAGCTTTTAAAGATACGTGAAGAGAAAAAGATTGGTGAAGTCAAGCGTAGGTCCCTTGCAGTCAGAATCAGGGGAATTTATAATGGGGAACAAAGAAATGGCAGACCAATTAAGTACTTCCTCATCTTGGTCTTAAATGGCCTACCCCTTATCCTGAGACTATGCCCCCTAGTTCTAGACACTCCAGCCAGGGGAAACAACCTCTCAGCATCTACCCTGTCAATCCTCTTCAGAATCTTGTATGTTTCAATGGGATCACCTCTCATTCTTCTAAACTCCGAGAGTATCGGCCCATTCTACACAATCTCTCATCATAGAACAGCCCTCTCATCCCAGGAATCAATCTAGTGAACCTTCGTTGCACCATCTCCAAGGCAAGTATATCCTTCCTCAGATAAGGAGAGCAAAACTGTGCCCAGTACTCCAGGTGTGGTCTCACCAAAGCCTTGTACAATTGTAGCAAGACTTCCTTACTCTTATACTCCAACCCCCTTGTAATAAAGGCCAACATACCATTTGCCTTCCTTATTGCTTGCTGTACCTGCATGCTAGCTTTCTGTGTTTCTTGCACGAGGACACCCAGTGCAGTTGGTAGGAGATGGCTTTTGAAGATGCATTCACTGACCTTGACCAGTGGTCTGAGGTCATGAAGCTTCTTTGGGCACTGGAGCCAGATGGTGGGGGCGACACTGCTGGCAGTGACAGCCTCGGTGATCTGGTCCCACATCGTACTTTCTGAAGGGCCTCCTGGCCCCTGTGGGTAGAGGATCTTCCTTGCAGTGTTGACCCCCTGCACAAGGCTGGAGCGCTGCGTGTGAGACCCTCGGTGCCCCTTCCCTGGCTTGCTGAGTCATTTATGTTAGTGCTGAAGCATTTTTCCCTTTTTTTGAGGTTTGGAAGAGAATTGAGCTTTAAGGGGCTAAGACTCCCACTTGGGACGTCTTTTTAATTTTTTTTTAAAGGCAGTAAGGGCTGAAAATGGCATTTTTATTTTGATCAGTTCAGAAGGCATTGCCCTTTTAATGTCCCACAATGCCTAACGAACTCTACTACCTTGCTTCCGGAGGCTGCTGGAAGATGGACTGCCGCTCCTGGACACCAACTTCGCTTTCGATGCCGGCACTAAGACCCCCGGGAGGGCGTTACATGGGCCCAAAATATGTCGCCCCCAGCGCAAACTTTTCTTTTGTCCCGCTTCGTCCATTTTCAGCAGCCATTAACCCGAGGCTGCGGTGACACCGGCGACTCTTGTGGTGGCTACGAATTTTTAGCCCTCAATGTCTACTCAGAGGGAAGTTGAGAGTCTTCTAGCTTTTAAAAAATGAATTCTGAGGATGTGGGAGCGTTGAGAAGGTGGTGGTGCACCTTCTTCTTGAGCTGCTGCTGTCCGTGTGGTGAAGGTGCTCCCACAGTGCTGGCAAGGCCAGCATTTATTGCCCATCCCTCGTAGCCCTGAGGAATTGACGAGTTTGATACGACTGAGTGACTCACTAGACCACTTCAAGGGCAGTTAAGAGCCAACCACTTTGGTCTGGGACTGGAGTCTCATACAGGCCCAGACCAGGTAAGGACGAAAGGTTTCCTGCCCTAAAGGACATTAAAAAAGAAAGAAAAAACATTTGAATTCCCATCGCGCCTTTCAGGGCCTCAGAACGTTCCAAAGCACTTCACAGCCAATGAAGTATTTTTTTTTGAAGTGTAGTCACTTTTGTAATGTAGGAAACGCGGCAACCAATTTGTGCACAGCAAGCTCCCACAAACAGTAATGTGATAATGACCAGATCATCTCTTTTAGTGATGTTGGTTGAGGGATAAATATCAGCCAGGACACCGGAGAGAACTCCCCTGCTCTTCCAATAAAGCAGACTAAGAAATGTTTGTTAATAATTTGTCATGTGATCCTGCACTCCTGCCTTTGCAGTCCATGCCCACATGCAACAAGACCTGGACAACATTCAGGCTTGGGCTGATAAGTGTCAGGAAACATTCGCACCACACAAGTGCTAGGCAATGACTGTCTCCAACAAAATAGAGCCTAACCACCTCCCCTTGACATTCAACGGTATTACCATCGCCGAATTCCCACCATCACCATCCTGGGGGTCACCATTGACCAGAAACTTAACTAGACCAGCCACATAAATACTGTGGCTACAAGAGCAGGTCAGAGGCTAGGTATTCAGCGGCGAGTGACTCACCTCCTGACTCCCCAAAGTCTTTCCACCATCTACAAGGCAAAATTAAGGAGTGTGATGGAATAATCTTCACTTGCCTGGATGAGTGCAGCTGCAATAACACTCAAGAGGCTCGACACCATCCAGGACAAAGCAGCCCACTCGATTGGCACCCCATCCATCACCTTAAACATTCACTCCCTCCACCACCGGCGCACCGTGGCTGCAGTGTGTACCATCTACAAGATGCACTGCAACAACTTGCCAAGGCTTCTTCGCCAGCACCTCCCAAACTCACGACTAGAAGGACAAGGGCAGCAGGCGCATGGGAACATTTTGGTGAATCTGTGCAGCACCCCCTCCAAGTACAGGTGAAGCATCACGTCCTCCCCTTTGTATTCCAGACTCCTGGCAGGCAGTGACTAGTGGGGTACCGCAGGGATCGGTGCTAGGACCCCAGCTATATATATTAATGATCTAGATGAGGGAACTGGATGTAATATCTCCAAGTTTGCAGACGACACAAAGCTGGGTGGGCATGTGTGCTGTGAAGAGGATGCAGAGAAACTCCAATATGATTTGGACAGGTTGGGTGATTGGGCAGATGCATGGCAGATGCAGTATAATGTGGATAAATGCGAGGTTATCCACTTCGGTGGCAAAAACAGGAAGACAGATTATTATCTGAACAGCAATAGATTGGGAGAAGGGGAAGCGCAACGAGACCTGGGTGTCCTTGTACACCAGTTGCTGAAGGTAAGCATGCAGCTGCAGCAGGCGGTTAAGAAGGCAAATGGTATGTTGGCCTTCATAGCGAGAGGATTTGAGTACAAGAGCAAGGATGTCTTGCTGCAGTTGTACAGGGCCTTGGTGAGACCACATTGTGTGCAGTTTTGGTCGCCTTATCTGAGGAAGGATGTTCTTGCCATGGAGGGAGGGCAGCGAAGATTCACCAGACTTGTTGTGTATGTACCTTTAAGAGAAGAACTGATTCTATACTGCAGTACCGGCAGTGACCACCCCTGTATATAAAGCCATAGCAGGCTTCTGTACTTCAGTCTTAAGTTACCCTCTGTTCAGCTGCAAGCACGAGCAGAGGGAGCAGCCAGACTTTGGAGAGTGGATTAAAGTGGTGGTCCCCTGACCAGGAAGAGGAGGAGAACGTTGGACCACCACCACCAACTCCACCATCATTACATCAACTGAGGTGCCTGGAGAGAGAGGACAGAGGAGGAAAAGGAGAAAGGAGGCCTACATCAACATCAACCAGGGGAGAGGCCTTTCCATCACTGCCTCCCCAATTTGGCCTCCACTTCAGGAGAGGGAGAGAGGGGAGAGAAACCAACTGCTTGAAAGGAGGGAAGAAAACTTCATCCGGAACATCTACAGGTGGGTGTTATTTGGGGCACTCTCCCAAGACTTTGTATTTTAGGTGGGGGGAGAAAAGAAGAAGCAAGGCCGGATCATCAAGGGGTGTAGTGTGTGTGTGTGTGTGCTCTTGTTAAAAGCTAGGCCACACACACCACTAATTAGCATCCCTTCTATTGCCTGCCCTGGGAGAGCTTGGAGCTGCCCAAGGTGAAGTCCTTAATTTAATTTAATTACATCGTTAAGACCTGTTGCAGGACTAAGCCTGGGCTTCTCCAGCTTTTCCAGGTGAAGACGTCTTCTCCCCCTGCCAGAAGACCACCATCACCAAAGACTTTTTCCATCGGAGAGTGCAACCCTGCCTACACCCACCCACCATCCTGAGTGGCAACACTGCCCTTTGCGGCCTCCCTCCTTCCCACCCCCCCACCTCTCTCTCTCTCTCTTTGTCTCTCTCTGCCTGTCTTTCTAAGGCACCTTAGTTTCATCTATTTTATTAATTGCCAATTGAGCAGAGGGGCGAGGGCTCCTCTCCCAATTTTAAATCAATAAGGAGAGAGGTGTGTCCTCATTTTAATCAGCTCCCTCTGCTCAATAGAGGACAAAAAAAATATATATATATACACCGAGGCCATTAACACCTTCAGGCCTGTGACTTGGGGTGAGTGTAGCCCTTAAAAAAAGCACCCCAGAATGGCGACTGCATCTTCGCCGGTGGCGGGGCCAGCCGGGACCTATGCGAGAGTGGTAGCCACAGCCACAGCTGCTCCCGCTGTTCCTGCTGCCCCGTCACCTTTTCGATTAATAACGAAAAAGCTTGGGGTGAAGAGCTACACTCACCCCACTATGACCATCGAGGCCTGCGTCAAGGCCATGGCTGGGGTTGTCGGCCCCTCAGCCATCGTCGCGGCCTCGAAAATGTATGGGAAGGCTGTGTTCTTCCTGGGGTCGGAGCGGGCGGTGTCCCTGGCTGTCGCCAAGGGGCTCACCGTGGGCGGGACCTTCCTGCCGATGGATCCTCTCGAGGCCACCGCGCAGAGGATCATTATTTCCAACGTCCCGCCCTATGTTCCTGGTGAGCTCCTCCTTCCCCATTTGCGACAACTTGGGGAGGTGAGGTCGGGGATCACGCCCATCCCGCTCGGCTTCCGGGAGGCCAGCCTTCGCCACGTCTTCTCCTTCCGGCGCCAGCTGTTTATCCAGCTGGCGCGGGAGGAGGACACTGAAGGGGCGTTCGTCGTCCTCCACGAGGGGACCGCCTACCGCGCCTTTTGGACGTCGGACGGTGTGAGGTGCCATGCCTGCAGGGAGGTGGGGCACATCAGGAGGAACTGCCCTGCCTCCAAGGCCGCCGGATCATCTCGTGCGGCCGAGGCTGGCGCCGCCGCCGCCGCCCTTCCCCCCGGATCTGCCCGCGCGTCAAGTACGTCTGATGCGCGGTTGACGTCGGGGGCCGATGCCACCAAGGCCTCCGGCGGGGGGGAGGGAGCATGTCCGGCCGGAAAGAAGGCGCGGGGAAAAAAGAAGCACCTTGGGGCAGGCCCCCCCGTGGATGGTGAGCCCTTGCCCCTTGAGCCCCTTACACCCGCGCTCCTCGCGGAGTTGATCAGGGCAGATGTGAGCGGGAGGGGCCCCGTGCCCGAGCCTGTGGCCGCAACCGCCGCAGCGGTAATGCCAATACCTGCGGCCGGGCTCGGGCCCGAGGAACCCGACAAACCTGCTCCGCCGGAGGGAGTCGAGGAGGAGGCCTTTGCAGACATGGAGGTCTCCCTCGCTCCCTCCGTGCTAAAAAGAAGGCGCGACCCCCTGGATGAGGAGGAGGACCGGGAGGAGGAAGGTCCCTCCGAGCAGGGGGAGTCGTCGCCCGCCGCGGGTACTGCGCCCCCCCGCCCCCCCAGCGCTGTCGTCATCACCAGCGATCGGCAGAGGTCGCCTGTCCCTCGGGAGGCTGAGGCAGATGTGTCTGTCCAGCACGTGCCTCCCGGGGATGGGGATGAGACCCTGCCCGTGGGGGGGGTTGCGGAACAACCCGCGGCAGTAATTGAAGTTGACCTTTTATCGGTGTCGTTACCCCTCGCCGGGTCGGGCAGCCTGGGGGCTGGGTCGGGCGAGCTCGAGGATAATGAGCTCGCCCAATGTGACCCGGACGTCTCCCAGGGGATGCTCGTCCTGGTAGAGCTTTTAATTCAAAACCCCCCGTCCGCTGGGTCGGAGGTTGGTGGCGGGGAGGAGGATGGCCCCCTGGCTGCGTCTCTGGTGCCGGACGTACTGGAGGAGCTGGAAATTGTTCTCTCCCCGGTTTCTCCGGTCGTTCCGGCGTCTGAGGCGGAGGGGAGCTCTGAACCGCCGCCGTCTTCTGGCCCGGCATCCCTAGAGGAGCCCAGGGAGAAATCCTCTGCCGCCGATCCTGGGGGTGGGATCCGGGCGGAGGCGGGGCTGGCTGGCGCGGCCGAGTCGTTCGCTTCGCACTGCGCGGCGGACGGGTCGGCCGCTGGTGACGACCCCCTGGAGGAGGATGGGGACTCGGTGATGGGCACGGAGGACGATTCGGACTCCAGCGCCGACGTGGCGATGGATGACCTCGTGCCCCTTGCCGAGTCTCCCCTCATTTCCGTAAGGGAACTCCGGGATTTTATGGCCACGTGCCTGGGTCAGCGCAATAAGGTCCGGCTGGCCCTCGACAGGTGGTCGGAGCTGGCGCTGCTCATCGATTCCGTCCGCGCCGCCGTTAAGATCTTGGGCGCGGACGAGGGTGTGAACCCGCTCGAGCTGCGTCGGCTCACAACGTTTCTCACTGGGCTGCTGAGGAAGTGGCGGCGGACCAGCGGCTGCGCTTCCTCGCCCCGTTAGGTGTAGGTAGAGGTTGCACTATGCTTCTGACATGAAGATAACCATAGCCAGCCTCAACATCAACGGCAGCAGGGAGGCGCGCCGCAGATTCAATAACTTCTCGGTCCTTCGGGACGGGAAGTATGCGGTGTGCTTCCTGCAAGAAACCCACACCGTTCCGGGAGACAAAGCCACGTGGCTCCTGGAGTGGCAAGGAGGGGTCAGCATGAGTCACCTCTCCAACAATTCCAGCGGGGTGGCTATCTTGCTGGCCCCGCATTTTCAGCCGGAGATCTTGGGGGTCAAGGAGCACGTGCCGGGCCGCTTGCTCCATGTCACTGTTCGCCTGGGGGGCGTGCCGCTCTATCTAGTGAACGTGTACGCCCCTCAGACCAGTGCGCAGCAAGTGCGCTTCTTCGAAGAAGTGTCCGCTCTCTTGGGCTCCATCGACGTGTGCGAGTGCGTCATCCTCGGGGGGGATTTTAACTGCACCCTCGAGGCGAGGGACTGTTCGGGTCCCCCGCGAAGCCCGGCGGCGATGGAGAAGTTGAGGGACCTGGTTGGGTCCTTCGACTTGGTGGACGTCTGGCGAAATCTCCACCCCGACTCCAGCGCCTTCACTAGCGTGAGGTCTGGGGGAGGAAGGTCCAGAATTGACCGCCTCTACATTTCCCGGGCGTTCGTCTCCTGCGTTCCGGCAGCTTCCATGCGGCCGGTGCCGTGCACGGACCACCACCTGGTGTGGGCGGAGCTCGCTCTGCTGCACGCGCGGGGGGGGTCCGTGTACTGGCATTTTAACAACCTGCTGCTGGAGGACGCACGGTTCCGGGATTCGTTTCGTCGATTCTGGGCCGACTGGAGAAGGAAGCAGGGGGGCTTCCCCTCCTTGAGGCTATGGTGGGATGTGGGCAAGGCTCACATCCGTCTCTTCTGTCAGGAGTACGCGAAGGGGTCGACCAAGAGGCGGGAGGCCTGGGTCGGGCGGTTGGAGAAGGAGGTGCTCGACCTGGAGTCCCGTCTCGGTCAGGTCGTCGAGGACCCGGCCCTGCGGAAGGTGTACGAAGAGAAGAAGGGCGCGCTGAAGGACCTGCAGCTCGTCGGGTCCCGAGGCGCGTACGTGAGGTCGCGGATCCAGCTCCTGCGGGACCTGGACCGTGGCTCCCCCTTCTTCTACTCGCTGGAAAAAAGACGGGGGGTCCGTAAGCAGCTCTTGGGGCTGCTGGCCGACGACGGATCTCTGGTCTCGGATCCGGAGGGAATCAGCGCGGAGACCCGCGCCTATTACGGGGCTCTGTTCTCTCCGGATCCGTCCAGCGAGGATGCGCGCAAAGTTTTGTGGGAGGACCTGACGAAGGTTGGCCCGGAGGGCGCCGAAAAATTGGACGCTCCGCTAAGTCTGGCGGAGCTGACCGGCGCCCTCCGCCAGCTCTCTAGGGGAAAGTCCCCGGGGCTGGACGGGCTGACCGTGGAGTTCCACAGGGCGTTCTGGGACGTCTTGGGGGGCGACTACGCGCGGGTCCTGGGGGAAAGTTTGGCGACCGGGGAGATGCCCCTCTCTTGGCGCAGGGCGGTCATTGTCCTGCTGCCTAAGAAGGGCGATCTCCGCCTCCTTAAGAACTGGCGCCCGGTCTCCCTCCTCAGCACGGACTATAAAATCTTTGCCAGGGCCATGTCTGCTCGCCTTGGCACCGTGCTGGCCCACATGATCCACCCCGACCAGTCCTACACGGTCCCGGGCCGGACCATCCACGATAACATCCATCTGGTCCGGGACCTGGTCCACCACTCCCAGAGGGCTGGTCTGTCGGTCGCCTTCCTTTCCCTGGATCAGGAGAAGGCGTTCGACAGGGTGGATCACGAGTATCTCTTCGGGACTCTGCGCGCATTCGGGTTCGGGACGCATTTCGTCGCCCGGATCCGACTTCTGTACGCCGCCGCGGAGTGTCTGATTAAAGTTAACGGGTCCTTGACGGCGCCCCTTCGCTTCGGGAGGGGGGTGCGTCAGGGATGCCCCATGTCCGGTCAGTTATATGCCATTTGCGTGGAGCCTTTCCTGCGCCTCTTGCGGAAGAGGTTGACGGGACTGGCTCTGCAAGGGCCGGGCGTGGAGGTGGTCCTCTCGGCTTACGCCGATGACGTGCTCCTCACGGTCACGGATCCCGCTGACTTGCGGAGGATGCGGGAATGCCAGCAGATTTACTCGGACGCATCCTCCGCCAAGATCAACTGGGAGAAATGTTCCGGACTCCTGGTGGGTCAGTGGCGGGTGGACTCCCTGCCGGAGGAGTTCAGGCCTTTCGCCTGGAGCACCACGCACCTCCTCTATTTGGGAGTCTACCTTAGCCCTGCCGAGGACGCTTGGCCGGCGAACTGGCAAGAGCTGGAGGCCAAAGTCACCGCTCGCCTAGGACGCTGGACAGGACTGCTCCGAGTGTTGTCCTACAGGGGTCGAGCGCTGGTCATAAACCAGCTGGTGGCCGCCATGTTGTGGTACCGGTTGGTCACTTTGATCCCTCCCCCTGCGTTTGTCGCCAAGATTCAGAAGAAGCTCATCGACTTCTTCTGGGACAAAAGGAAGCACTGGGTCTCTGCCGCGGTTCTGTGTCTCCCGCTTAGGGAGGGCGGTCAGGCGCTGGTGTGCCTTCGCACCCAGGCTGCGACTTTCCGTCTTCAGACGCTGCAGAGATACCTGTACGTCGAGAATCCTCCGAGATGGTGTGCGCTGGCGACGTTTTTCTTCCGCCAGCTGCATGGCCTCAATTACGACACGCAGCTCCTGTTTGCGAAAGTGGGCAGCAGGCGTGCCGGCCTGCGGGAGCTGCCTGTCTTCTACCAGGAACTACTATGGGTTTGGAACTACGTCGCTTCCAGGCGGAGCTCTCCCCCGTCAGGAGCGGCGGCTCTCCTTCGGGAGCCGCTGCTCAGGAATCCGCACCTCCACGAACACGGGTTCGGGCGGCTGGCGGAGGGTAGGGCTGTGGCTGGCAAGGTGACCAGAGTCGGGGACCTGCTCGATGGCGGAGGAGCGGGCTGGATGGCGCCGGAGGAGCTGGCGCGGCGCCTGTCCTGGGCCAACGTCCAGCTCGCGGTCGAAACCATCGAATCGGTAAAAGCGGCACTGGGCCCCGACTCCACTAGGTGTATCGAGGCGGCTCAAGCACGTGGGGCGATCCCGTCCGAGCTTACCCCCGTTCGGACGGAATTCCTCATCGGCGCCCGGCCCCGAAACTCCCCTCGGGAACCGGCGCCTCACAACTTGAGCCGTCTCGAGGAAATACCCTCCGTGCCTTTTCATTCCGCGCGGAGGGGTTTCCTGTACGGGCTGCTCCTGCACACTCTCCACTTTGCCATCTTCGTCTACCGTCCGGACACGCCTTGGCGTGGCGTTTTGCCGACCGGCGGTAGCGGAGGTCCCCAATGGAGGGCTCTCTATGTGGGAGTCCTCCCTTGTTCCATCGGGGACTTGGCCTGGAGGGTGTTGCATGGAGCGGTCCCGTGCAATAAGGTTTTAAGTAGGTTCACGGACTCCCAGGCCGCCTGCATTTTTTGCGGCCTGGAGGAGTCCGTGTTTCACGTTTATATGGATTGTGAGAGGTTGCAGCCCCTCTTTCACTACTTGAAGGGGCTGCTCCTCGATTTTTGGTTGCACTTCAGTCCCACGCTCTTGATCTACGGTCACCCGGTGCGGAGGGGAGCGGACAGGTTGGAGGACCTCCTTGTGGGCCTGCTCCTGGGCCTGGCTAAAAGAGCCATCAATTGGTCCAGGCAGCGGGCGGTCGAGGGGGTCGTCCAGCCGGATTGCCTGCATCTCTTCCGCGGCCATGTTCGCGCCCGGGTGGCCCTGGAGATGGAGCACGCGGTGTCCGCCGGTGCGCTTGAGTATTTCCGCGACCGGTGGGCACCGCGGGGACTGGAGTGCATCATCAACACGGAAAACCAAATTTTAATTTGATTTGTTAAGCTTTAGTTGAACTTTTGTTTATTTACAGTCGAATTGGTTTTTTTTGGGTCCAAATAAAAGAGTACCCTCTGTTCAGTAAATACCTGTTATTATTGTTCTCCTGCAGTCTGTGCATTATTTATACTCGGACACTACATTGGCGACGAACAGGTTCAAACTCACCTGCAGTACTGCATCACCTCACGGGGATCTTTCCCTGAGAAGAAGCTTCTTGGAGGTCGAAGTCAGAACAACGGGCGTCGACCGCGGGCAACCGCCCAAGGATCCATCGGAGTTCGGAGAGCTGCAGGAGAGGCTGTGGAGAGCTGGGCTTGGCTCCCCAGTCAAGGTGTTCCAGCAAATCGTGCTGGTAGCAGGTAGTGCGCTGACCCTTCCGGACTGCGGCGGGCTCGAGCTCGATCGAGTGGCTCTGCAAAGGGGCCGTGCAGCGTCGTCGGGAGGAAAAGAGAGAGAGAGAGGGTGAAGCGCACAGGGCGCGGTCGGTGCTCAAGAACCGGGCAGTGTAGCGAAAATAAAACAAGGGGAAGGAAAAGTGAGACGCGCCGAAGCTGCGGGACGCCGCCATTACACTGCAGAACGCTAGGAGCAGCGTGGCAGCAAGGGGAAGAAGGAAAAGCGCGGGAGGCGCCATTTTATTCCATTGGGGAAGAAGGAAAAGCGCGGGAGGCGCCATTTCAATCCATTGGTGAAGAAGAAAAAGCACGGGAGGCGCCATTTTAAATCACCCAAGATGCCGAAAAGTGGCAGTATCACTGCTTTCGACAACAAGGTAGAAGACTGGACCACGTATGTGGAAAGAATTGAAGTGTACTGCAAGGCAAATGAGGTGGCCGATGGAAAGAAGGCGTCGGTATTATTAAATTTGATGGGCACGAGAACGTACGGCCTATTGCGGAATTTAATTACCCCAGCTAAACCAATGGAGAAAAGTTTTGAAGAGATTGTTAATATCTTACAGGAACACCTAAACCCTACACCGCTGCTGATAGCAGAAAGATTCAAGTTCCATAAAAGAAACCAGCACAAAGATGAGAGCAATGCTGACTATCTTACGGAACTACGCAAGTTATCGAAGCACTGCCAGTTCGGAGCAGGACAGGCAGACACCTTACGGGATAAGTTTGTCTGCGGGCTCCAGAGTGAAGCAACCCAGAAACGATTACTTTCGGAAAAGGACCTGACGCTAGAACAGGCTTTCAGCGTGGCAGTATCCTACGAAGCAGCAGCATGGGGAGCTGCGGAAATACAACAGAAACCACAAGAATACAGCGCTAACGAAATGGCGTATGGAGCAGAAAAGTGCTGTCGCTGCGGCAGAACAACCCATGATCAGAAGGACTGCTGGTTTAAGGACAAAGTATGCAGGCAATGTGGGAAAATGGGACACATAGCAAGAGTCTGCAGGTCGGGAAAGAAAACAAACACTACAAGAACTACTAAGGAAAAGTACAAGAAAGTAAAGAAATTGACAGACAGTAGTTCGGAAGATCAGGAGAGTGATAAGGACTCTGGGAGCAGGAGACTAAGTTGTCTAAAGTTACACAACGTGATCGCAAAGGAGGATCACCGAACCATTTGGGTCACCCTCATGATAGCAGGGTCCCCAGTAAAGATGGAATTGGACACAGGATCAGCCCTAACTGTCATGAATCGACGAGACTATGAGCGGCTATTCTCACACATACCCTTGAAGGACACGTCCATTGTATTGAAGACATACATGGGGCAAAAAGTCTACCCCATAGGTAAAATAAGGGTGCCAGTTGAATACAATGGCAAGGAAACACAGAAACTGTATCTATATATACTACCAGATGGAGGACCACCATTATTGGGACGTGAATGGATCCGAAAAATACAATTGGATTGACATTCCATTCAGGCGCTAACTGTGACTGATAAAAAGGATGATGATGTCACACCTGGACGACTGTCAAAAATTCTAACTGACGCGAAAGAGGTGTTCCAACAAGGACTTGGGACTCTAAAAGGAGTAACGGCAACGATAAAAATCAAAGATAACACAAACCCAAAATTTTTTAAGGCCAGACCGGTACCTTACGCGATCCGCCCAGCTGTTGAAGCAGAGCTGGAGAGTCTGGAGTGTTCGGGTGTGCTGTCCAAGGTGGATTGGAGCGAGTGGGCCACACCCATCATTCCTGTAATGAAGAAATCATTGAGCAGCACGCCTGGGGAACCGAAGAAGGTTCACATCTGTGGGGACTTCAAGGTAACTGTGAACCCAGTCCTGCACACAGTACAATATCCACTTCCACGGATAGAAGATATTTTCGCCTCACTATCTGGAGGGAAACGCTTTACAAAGATGTTCATAGACTACAGCTCAGGATTCAACACTATCGTCCCCAACAAGCTGGCCACCAAACTCCAAACTCTTGGCCTGAACACTTCCCTCTGCAACTGGACCCTGGACTTCCTAACAAACAGACTCCAGTCTGTCAAATTAGGTAACCACACCTCCCCCCCCTGACCCTGAACACGGGGGCCCCACAAGGATGTGTGCTGAGCCCCCTCCTCTATTCCCTCTTCACCCACGACTGTGTGGCTGTTCATGGTTCCAAAACCATCATCAAGTTTGCGGATGATACCATGGTAGTAGGCCAGATCACCAACAACGATGAGTCAGCCTACAGGGAGGAGGTCCAGCATCTCGTGAAGTGGTGCGCCAATAACAACCTGGCCCTTAACATCAAGAAAACCAAAGAAATCATTGTGGACTTCAGGAAGTCTAAAGGCGGAAGTCACACCCCCATCCACATCAATGGGGCTGTGGTGGAAAGGGTGGACAGCTTTAAGTTCCTCGGTGTCCACATCACGGAAGACCTCTCCTGGTCCCTCAATACCTCCTCTCTGGTGAAGAAGGCCCAGCAGCGCCTATATTTCCTAAGGAGGCTGAAGGGATGTAACCTGTCACCCCTGGTCCTCTCTAACTTTTACCGCTGCACAATAGAGAACATCCTGACGAACTGTATCACAGTATGGTATGGCAGCTGTAGCTACTATGACCGGAAAGCCCTGCAGCGGGTAGTCAAAACTGCCCAACGCATTACCGGCACCCGGCTACCGACCATAGAGCACATATACCAGAAATGCTGCTTACGGAGGTCATGGTCCATCATCAAAGACCCTACCCACCCCAGCCACAGTCTGTTCGCCCTCCTGCCACCTGGGAGATGCTACAGATGCATTCGCACCCGTACGACCAGATTTAGGAACAGCTTCTTTCCCAGGGCTATCATCCTTCTGAACTCCACAAATAAACTCTAAAGCCTGCACACCTGCCAATGCACTTTATTATGGTTATGTTTATGTTAATATATTACAAGCCAAATGTATGTTGAATGTTTAAATGTCTTAATCTAAATGTACACTCTCGGGAGCCGCAAGCCTACATTTCGTTGCACTGCACTTGTGCACTAACAATGACAATAAAAGTTGATTTGATTTGATTTGAAGATTGATCTGGCCCAAGCGTATCTACAAATGGAGGTGGAAGAAGCATCTAGGAAATACCTCACGATAAACACTCACAAAGGCCTTTACCAGTACAATCGACTGGTATTCGGGGTAGCATCAGCCCCGGCTATTTGGCAGAGGGCGATGGAACAAGTCCTGCAAGGGATCCCGGGGACCCAGTGTTATTTGGACAACATCCTGGTTACGGGTGAAAATGACAGTGAACACCTTGCCAACCTGGAGCAGGTGCTCACGAGATTACAGGAATATGGGCTACGAGCCAACCGCCCCAAATGCGAGTTCTTCAGGAGACAAATCTCGTATTGTGGCCACATGATTGATGAGGAAGGGTTGCATAAGTAGCCGGACAAGATTGAGGCTGTAGTCAAGGCTCCAGCACCGGAAAATGTGTCGCAACTGAGGTCGTTCCTCGGGTTGGTGAACTACTACCATAAGTTCTTGCCGAATTTATCTACAATTCTGCACCCACTGAACACCCTACTGCAAACTGGAGTAACATGGAAATGGAGTGATGAGTGTAAGCGTGCCTTTCAGAAATGTAAATGCCTAATCACTTCAAAAGAAGTATTGGCCCACTACAATCCAACACTACCGATTCGGTTAGCATGTGATGCGTCTCCCTACGGCATCGGAGCGGTGCTGTCACACAAATTCCTTGACGGTTCAGAGAGGCCAATAGCCTTTGCGTCGCGCTCGTTAACCTCAGCCGAGCGTAACTACGCCCAGATTGACAGGGAGGCCCTCAGCCTGGTGTGGGGGGTGAAGAAGTTCAATCACTATCTGCACGGGCAGAAATTCACCCTACTGACTGATCATCAGCCCCTGGTCTCCATTTTTAACCCAAAGAGGGGCGTTCCGGTGATGACGGCGCAACGGCTGCAAAGATGGTCACTTTTTCTAGGGGCACATCAGTATGACATAGAGTACAAGGGTACGAAACAACATGGAAACACTGATGGGCTGTCGCGCCTACCGTTGCCTACGGTAGAGGAAGCACCTGCAGTGGACCCTGTTGAGATATTCCATGCGACCATAGTCGAATGTCTACCTGTTACAAACTCAAGTATAAGAAGTCACACAACACCAGGTTATAGTCCAACAGTTTTATTTGAAATCACAAGCTTTCGGAGCGCTGCTCCTTCGTCAGGTGAAGTGGAGAGATGCATAAAGACACAGCTTATATAGTCAGAGAATAATGTCAGATGTTTACAGGTAATCTTTCTAACTGCCATTTATCACACCTCGGCAGAGAGATAATCACAGCGATCAAAGGTGTGAATGGTGTCCAAACAGGTTAGTCAGGAAAACATTACATCAAAGAACAATGAGGTGGGTTCACAAGGGGTCAAATGTTGCAGATGCTGGGGTCTGTATGAAAAACAAAAAACAGAACGAAAAACATTTTTTTTTTGGCTGGAAATCACAGCAGGTCCGGCCGCATCTGTGTAGAGAGAACAAGCCAACGACGACTCGAGTCTGGGTGACCCTACGTCAGGTGGGGTTACATGTAGCGTGACATGAACCCAAGATCGCGGTTGAGGCCATCCTCATGAGTGCGGAACTTGGCTATCAGTTTCTGCTCGACGATTTTGCGTTGTCGTGTGTCTCGAAGGCCGCCTTGGAGAATGCTTACCCGAAGATCGGAGGCTGAATGTCCTTGACTGCTGAAGTGTTCCCCGACTGGGAGGGAACACTCCTGCCTAGCGATTGTTGCGCGGTGTCCGTTCATCCGTTGTCTCAGTGTCTGCATGGTCTCGCCGATGTACCATGATCCGGGGCATCCTTTCCTGCAACGTATGAGGTAGACAACGTTGGCCGAGTCACATGAGTATGTACCAGGTACCTGGTGGGTGGTGTCCTCACGTGTGATGATGGTATCTGTGTTGATGATCTGGCATGTCTTGCAGAGGTTGCCGTGGCAGGGTTGTGTGGTGTCGTGGTCGCTGTTCTCCTGAAAGCTGGGTAATTTGCTGCGAGCGATGGTCTGTTTGAGGATAGACGGCTGTTTGAAGGTGAGTAGTGGATGCGTGGAATGGCCTTAGCAAGGTGTTCGTCGTCATCGATGACATGTTGAAGGCTGCGAAGAACATAGCATAGTTTCTCCGCTCCGGGGAAGTACTGGACGACGAAGGGTACTCTGTTGGTTGTGTCCCATGTTTGTCTTCTGAGGAGGTCTATGCGATTTTTTGCTGTGGCCCGTCGGAACTGTCGATCGACGAGTCGAGCGTCATATCCCGTTCTTACAAGGGCATCTTTCAGCGTCTGTAGGTGTCCATTGCGTTCCTCCTCGTCTGAGCAGATCCTGTGTATTCGCAGGGCTTGTCCATAGGGGATGGCTCCTTTAACGTGATTAGGCTGGAAGCTGGAGAAGTGGAGCATCCTGAGGTTGTCCGTGGGCTTGCGGTAGAGTGAAGTGCTGAGGTGTCCGTCTTTGATGGAGATTCGTGTGTCCAAGAATGAAACCGATTCTGAGGAGTAGTCCATGGTGAGTTTGATGGTGGGATGGAACTTGTTGATGTTATCGTGTAGTCTTTTCAGTGATTCTTCGCCATGGGTCCATAGGAAGAAAATGTCATCGATGTATCTGGTGTATAGCGTTGGTTGGAGGTCCTGTGCAGCGAAGAAGTCTTGCTCGAACTTGAGCATGAAGATGTTGGCATATTGGGGTGCAAATTTGGTCCCCATGGCTGTTCCATGTGTTTGGGTAAAGAACTGGTTGTCAAAGGTGAAGACATTGTGGTAAAGGATGAAGCAAATGAGTTGTAGGATGGCGTATGGAGATTGGCTGTTGTTGGTGTTGAGTACTGAGGCTGCCGCAGCGATGCCGTCATCGTGGGGGATACTGGTGTAGAGTGCCGAGACGTCCATCGTGGCGAGGAGTGTTCCTGGTTCAACTGGTCCGTGGGTGCTGAGTTTCTGTATGAAGTCTGTAGTGTCACGACAGAAGCTGGGGGTTCCCTGTACGATGGGTTTCAGGATGCCCTCGACGTATCCAGAGAGGTTCTCACACAGGGTTCCGTTGCCTGATACGATAGGACGTCCGGGTGTGTTGGCTTTGTGTATCTTTGGGAGGCAGTAGAAGTCTCCCACAGCAAAAAATCGCATAGACCTCCTCAGAAGACAAACATGGGACACAACCAACAGAGTACCCTTCGTCGTCCAGTACTTCCCCGGAGCAGAGAAACTACGCCATTTTCTTTGCAGCCTTCAATATGTCATCGATGACGACGAACACCTTGCTAAGGCCATCCCCATGCGTCCACTACTCGCCTTCAAACAGCCGCCTAACCTCAAACAGACCATCGTTCGCAGCAAATTACCCAGCTTTCAGGAGAACAGCGACCACGACACCACACAACCCTGCCACGGCAACCTCTGCAAGACATGCCAGATCATCAACACAAATACCATCATCACACGTGAGGACACCACCCACCAGGTACATGGTACATACTCATGTGACTCGGCCAACGTTGTCTACCTCATACGTTGCAGGAAAGGATGCCCCAGAGCATGGTACATCGGCGAGACCATGCAGACACTATGACAACGGATGAACGGACACCGCGCAACAATCGCCAGGCAGGAGTGTTCCCTCCCAGTCGGGGAACACTTCAGCAGTCAAGGACATTCAGCCTCCGATCTTCGGGTAAGCATTCTCCAAGGCGGCCTTCGAGACACACGACAACGCAAAATCGTCGAGCAGAAACTGATAGCCAAGTTCCGCACTCATGAGGATGGCCTCAACCGTGATCTTGGGTTCATGTCACGCTACATGTAACCCCACCTGACGTAGGGTCACCCAGACTCGAGTCGTCGTTGGCTTGTTCTCTCTACACAGATGCGGCCGGACCTGCTGTGATTTCCAGCAAAAAAAAAATGTTTTTCGGTCTGTTTTTTGTTTTTCATACAGACCCCAGCATCTGCAACATTTGACCCCTTGTGACCCCACCTCATTGTTCTTTGATGTAATGTTTCCCTGACTGACCTGTTTGGACACCATTCACACCTTTGATTGCTGTGATTATCTCTCTGCCGATGTGCGACAAATGGCAGTTAGAAAGATTACCTGTAATCATCTGGCATTATTCTCTGACTATATAAGCTGTGTCTTTATGCATCTCTCCACTTCACCTGACGAAGGAGCAGCGCTCTGAAAGCTTGTGATTTCAAATAAAACTGTTGGACTATAACCTGGTGTTGTGTGACTTCTTACATTTGTCCACCCCAGTCCAACTCCGACATCTCCACACCAAAACTCAAGTATAGAGAAGGAAACCCGAAATGACCCGACACTGTCTCGGGCCTATGATTTGACGGTGAAGGGATGGCCAGCATATGGCGACTCACTGTTGCCAGCATTCTCGCCAAGGAGAGAACAGCTGTCAGTGTGCCGGGGGACCTTGATGTGTGGATCCCGAGTGGTAATTCCACCCAAGTTGAGAGATAGAGTGCTCAATGAGCTTCATGAGGGTCATCTGGGAGGGGTAAAAATGAAGAGCCTAGCCAGGGCGTTTGTGTGGTGGCCGGGAATCGATAAAGAAATTGAGGATATGACCAAGAGATGCACAGGATGCCAGAGGGTCCAAAACGCTTCACCACAGGCCCCGCTACATCCATGGGAGTGGCCCTCATCTCCATGGCAACGGGTACACATTGATTTTGCTGGTCCATTTATGGACTCAATGTTCCTAATCGCTGTGGACGCCCATTGAAAATGGCCAGAGGTCATCAAAATGTCCTCCACCACCACGGAGAAAACTATTGCAGTCCTACGGACCATCTTCACCAGGAATGGCTTGCCAGAACAGATTTGCTCCAACAATGGGCCACAGTTTGTGTCCGAGGATTTCCGGAGGTTTCTGAGGAATAATGGGGTGAAACATTACACATCTGCCCCATATCATCCAGCCACAAATGGATTGGCTGAGAGGTTTGTTCAGACCTTTAAAAAGGCAATAAAGGCAATGCATAATGGCGACATACCACTACAACACAAGGTGGATAATTTCTTGTTTGCTTACCGGAATGCGACACATGCAATCACCAACCAAGCTCCAGCCATAATGTTCGTCAACCGAAGGCTAAGATGTCGCCTGGATTTGCTCAAACCAAACATAAGATGAGATGTTGAGGATAAGCAATTCCAGCACATAAATGAGAAGCCAACCAGGAACTTCAAGATAGGGCAACCAGTCTTGGCCCGCGACTACCGAACAGAAAAATGGCAGCCAGGAACGATATGCACACAGCAGGGACCACTAATGTACACAGTGGACGTTGGAGAGAGCATCGTGAGACGCCATGCTGACCAGATTCTAGAGTCACAAGAACAAGGCAAACCCATACCACGAGCAGGTACACCTGGTAATCAACCCGAAGTACAGATTGCGTCTACCTCAGAAGCAGTGGTATTGGAAGCTGACGAACTGTAGGATTCGCAAAAATCCAGGAAAATACAGTCTACATTGTAAAACCCCTGAAATGGCCACATTTTATGAACACAAGATGGAGTTGGCAGATCACATGACTCATTTCAGAAGGACATACCACTGCAGTATCTTAAAGAAACCTGAGTCGCCACCGATTTGAAGATTCCAGAACTGACTGCAATTGATATGGTAATAAAGGTAGCAGCAGTAACGAAGTCAAAAACAAAGGACTTGCACTTGAAAAGGTCATGTTAATCGCCAGATAAACGTAAACCCATCACTGAAATCACAGAGCACAGACAAAACATATTATCTGTACCAAACTCAGAGGGACACAGGACAGATCCCATTAGTTTCATTTACAAGATATTAAAATAAAGTACCCGCTTTTGTCAAAGCAGCCTGCCCATTACTTTAACAAAAGAAAACCCCTGATTTGGCGCCAAGATAAGGGCAAGAAAACAGTATAACTGTTGGGGGGAAAAGAGACATAAAAAAAAACACAGTTTCATACAGGAGCACCAAGGTCAAGGACAGTTTTAAAACCCTGGTGAGGTTCGAGGAGCACAGAGGGCCTACAAGTTCAAGCAGGAGAGCAGGTTCAGGAGCTGGTCCCATAAGGAAGATTGGAGATCCCGGACGATACAGGAGCACCAAGGTCAAGGACAGTTTTAAAACCCCTGGTGAGCATAAATGCCCAACTCCACCTAGCTGATCTAGTTGAGGTGTACTTTAGAGACGGGAGGGTTTTTAATATTAAGGGCTTTGTAATTCGGGAGTGTTATTCATCCTTCGTTGTGCCGTGCGCTTTCTCCAGCCCCGTTTTATTATATCACTGATCTAGAATTGATGTATTATGATAGTCAAAGTAACTCTTGTGTGTTAAATTTTAGTTCCCATTGAGAGGCGTGTTCATGATTTTTGTCTGCATTGTTTCTTCATTCTCTATGTTTTATTCTCCTTAAAAATAAAGATACCTTTGATTTAAAACTTACCTTGTCTCACCTGATCCATTTGCCTTCCGAGTCACAAGTTGGGCCAACACATCAAGGTGGTCTGGCAATAAGCCCAGTGTCTAGAACCGGTGAGGGGGGAGCGCTTCGGAACCGCTCACAAGCAGTGTGAAATCAAAAACCGATCTCGCACACTACAAGCTCGTTAAAACGACCCCTTACAGAATGGCGACCCAGATGGGACACTGGCTACAGAACCCTTGTGTGGTGGACAAAGACTCGGGTGAGACAGATGTTATGGAGGACAGGTTATCCTCCAACGTGTGTGGCAAAGTAAATGTAGCAAAAAAATGGGTATATGACCTGTTAGGAGCCGAGCGTCCCCTAAAGGCAGCCGCCCAGTGGACGGCTAGTAAAGTGCACCGCAAGGGCATTGAAAAAGCGGTGTGGCTTATGTGCTATAAAAAGCAGGTTCTGGTACTGGACCACGCGGTGGCCAGTAAGGAAACCAAAATTAAGCATTTGTCCCGGGAGCTGCAGGAAAAGGTTGCAGCGGAAGGGAAGGTGCTAGTGGCTCTGGAGGCCATAAGCCAAGAGAGGGCAGCGATGGTCCGGGACCATCGGGGGAAGGTAGAAAGGCTGGAGGGCAAGATAGCTGAGCTGGAGGGGAGCGCTAGGTTCAGGGTAGAACACGTAGAGTATTAGGCAAGAGAATCCAGGGAGAAAGAGAGGAGATTAAAAATGGAGATTAGCCGCCTTACAGGGGAACTGAAGGCACAGGAGGAAAAAGTAGGCGAAGTAAAAGCAGCCTATAAGCTGGCCTGCGCTCAAGGGTTTGAGGAGGCAGACCACGGCCCCTGTAGGCAGGAAATAGAAAGCCTGAATCTGGCATTGGCAAGGGCAAAGGGGATAATATGCCTTCTGATGAAATATATGCCTTCATCAGCCCATGTGTTTTACCTGCTTGTATTATGTGAACCGCCCCCTTTTGTTCCTATTGTGTGTATTGGCTACGCCCCTGTCTTTTGCCATATAAAGGTCTCAAGAGCTGTATGAGTCATTCCTACCAGATGAACCCGATGTGGGAAGACCTGCAATGCTGCAATGTTCTTAGTGATTAAAAGCCTTCAGTTGAATCCTTGTCTTTGAGTTATTGATGGCATATCAATTTTAATCACAAGATGGATCGACTCCTGAAGCCAGAGCGCTTGGATCTGGACCCCCATGCCTCAGACGCAGCCACACAGTTTGGACACTGGTTCCAATGCTTCGAATTTTTCATTGCAAACTCATCCACCGCCATAGCAGCCGCAACCGCTACCGGAGACATGAAACTGGGAATCCTGCGAAACTGGGTGAGCCATCGGGTCTCCCCTCTCATCCAAGATGCCACCAGCTATGGGGATGCCTGCACCATTCTGAAGGCCCACTACATGCGGCCAATAAACGAGGTGTACGCCAGGCATCTTCTGACTACTCGCACGCAGCGGCATGGTGAGTCACTAGAGGACTTTATACTAAGCCTAAAAGTACTGGGCAGAGACTGTAACTGTAAGGCCGTGTCTGCCATCGTGTACACGGAGGAGCTGATTCGAGACTCCCTTATTGCGGGCCTCAGTTCAAATTACATTCGGCAGAAACTGTTTGAAAAGGAGGGACTGGACTTAAAACAGGCTATAGATATAGCGCGATCGCTGGATATGGCCCAGAAGAACTCTGAATCCTGTTCCCCAGGCCACGCGGCCCACTCCGCCTCGTGCGCGCCGTGGGGGCCGCCATCTTGGAAGCCATCTTCACCTCCTAGGTCTCAGGCCAGCCCAGCACCATCGGAGCCCCAGCCTCCTCCCAGGAGCCCCACTACTGCCGCGATGCATCGGGGCCCGAAATGCTACTTCTGCGGCCAGGACAAACACTCCAGGCATCTGTGCCCAGCGAAGGGCACCACCTGTTTTAAATGCAGGAAGAAAGGACATTTCAGCAAAGTCTGCAGAGGGAACCCCGCCTCCAACTCCACCACCGCCGCGTGCGCGCCGTGGGAGCGGCCATCTTGGAGGCCATCTTGTCCACCCTCATGGAGTCCACCATCTTGCCCCGACTACACGGACCTCCAGGACCCACTGGTGGCCTCGATCACAGTGGATCAATCCAGGCCGCATCCGTTGTCTAAATCGATGATGGACATAGAGGTAAACGGGAACAAGGTTAAATGCTTGACTGACTGCGGGAGCACCGAAAGCTTTATTCATCCTAGCCTGGTAAAACGACTTTCACTAACGATAGTCCCCACACAGGGCAAAATCGCCATGGCCGATAAGACTCATACCTCAAAAATTACAGGTTTCTGCGCGGTTATGTTGTCGGTAAAAGGCAACGATTACAGAGATTTTAAACTATTGATAATGCCAGATCTCTGTGTGAGCGTGATCTTGGGTCTGGACTTCCAGTGCCACCACCAAAGTATCACGCTTACCTACGGTGGGTCCCAGCCGCCCCTCACAGTGTGCGGTCTGGCTACCCTGAAGGTCAAGCCGCCCTCTCTGTTCGCCAACCTCGCACCCAACTGTCGACCTATAGCGACCAAGAGTAGGCGGTACAGCTGGGAGGATAGACGATTCATTGCGTCGGAAGTAGAAAGACTCAAGCGGGAGGGTATCATCGAATGCAGTACCAGCCCGTGGCACGCCCAGGTAGTAGTAGTTAAGGGTAGCGAAAAGAAGCGGATGGTGATAGATTATAGCCAGACGGTTAATCTATACACCCAGCTAGACGTCTACCCTCTGCCCCGCATAGCGGATATGGTTAACCAAATCGCGCAACACCGGGTGTTTTCCACCATCGACCTAAAATCGGCATACCACCAGCTCCCCATTAGGCCGGAGGACCATCCATACACCGCCTTCGAGGCGAACGGACGTCTCTACCACTTCCTCAGAGTCCCCTTTGGGGTAACGAACGGGGTCTCGGTCTTCCAGCGGGAGATGGACCGCATGGTCGATGAGAACCAGTTAACAGCCACCTACCCATACCTAGACAACATCACCATCTGCGGCCACGACCAGCAAGACCACGACTCGAACCTCGCGAGATTTCTGAAAACCGCCCTCAGACTCAATCTCACCTACAACGAGGCTAAGTGTGTCTTTAGCACCACGCGCCTCTGTATCCTGGGCTGCGTGGTGGAAAACGGGGAAATCGGTCCAGACCCCGACCGATTGCACCCCCTACGGGAGCTACCCCTACCAAACACTCCCAAGGCCCTGAAAAGGTGCCTGGGGTTCTTCTCCTATTACGCCCAATGGGTCCCCAATTATTCCGACAAGGCCCGTCCCCTCCTGAAATCAACGTCCTTCCCGCTCACGGCCGAGGCCCACGCTCCCTTCAACAGCATTAAACACGACATTGAGAAGGCCGCGCTGTGGGCAGTGGACGAAAACATCCCTTTCCAGGTCGAAAGCGATGCGTCCGACTTCGCTTTAGCAGCCACCCTCAACCAGGATGGGCGGCCCGTAGCCTTTTTCTCAAGGGCCCGAGATCAGGCACTCCTCGGTAGAGAAGGAGGCCTAGGCCATAGTGGAGGCAGTGCGGCACTGGAGGCACTACCTAGCCGGCAAACGCTTCACCGTCGGTAGCCTTCATGTTTAACAACAAACAGAGGGGGAAGATCAAGAACGACAAAATTCTCAGGTAGCGGATCGAACTCTCCACGTTTGAGTACGACATAATATATAGGCCAGGGGCCCTCAACGAATCCCCCGATGCCCTATCACGAGGGATGTGTGCCAGCATCCAGGGGGACAGGCTACAGGACCTCCACAATGGCCTCTGCCACCCGGGGGCCACCCGGCTATTCCACTTTATAAAATCCCGTAACCTGCCCTATTCCATCGAGGAGGTCCAGTCTATGACCAGGGACTGCCGCACCTGTGCGGAATGCAAGCCCCATTTTTTCAGGCCCGACCGAGCCCACCTGATCAAAGCTACACGGCCATTCGAACGCCTGAGCTTAGATTTCAAGGGACCACTCCCCTCCACCGACCGCAATGTGTACTTTCTCAACATTGTGGACGAGTACTCCCGCTTCCCATTCGCCTACCCCTGCCCAGATATGATCAGTGCCACAGTCATCAAGTGCCTCGGCAACCTGTTTTGCACGTTCGGCATGCCTAACTACATCCACATTGACAGGGGGGCGTCGTTCATGAGCGATGAACTGCGCCAATACCTGCTGTCGAAGGGGATAGCCACGAGTCGGACCACTAGTTATAACCCCCGGGGTAATGGGCAAGTGGAGAGGGAGAACGCGACAGTGTGGAAGGCGGTCACCTTAGCACTAAGGTCTAAAGGCCTCCCCACCTCCCGCTGGCAGGAGGTCCTCCCAGACGTACTCCACTCGATAAGGTCGCTACTGTGTACTGCTACTAACGCCACTCCTCACGAGAAGATGTTTGTTTTTCCCCTCAAATCAACCTCAGGACTATCCCTACCCTCGTGGCTCTCCACCCCAGGGACAGTCCTGTTACGGCAGCATGTGAGGGGCCACAAAACGGATCCCCTCGTGGAGGCAGTACACCTACTCCATGCAAACCCACAGTACGCGTACGTCAAGCTCGCCGACGGGTGTGAAGACACCGTGTCCATAAAGGACCTCGCCTCGGCAGGAAGCGACGACGACGACCCATCACCACCACCCCCAGAAGAACCTCCACTATCCCCAGAGGTATCCTCACCACCCCCAGAAGTCCCTGCAACACCCCCAGCACATGGGTATGCCCAGGAGGGCACCACGGACTCCCGGTCGGAACCCGAGGTACTGTTGCGACGTTCAGGAAGGACTATCACACCCCCGGACAGACTAAATCTGTAGAAGGGGTGAATGTGATGAAATATATGCCTTCATTAGCCCATGTGTTTTACCTGCTTGTATTGTGTGAACCTCCCCCTTTTGTTCCTATTGTGTGTATTGGCTACGCCCCTGTCTTTTGCCATATACAGGTCTCAAGAGCTGTATGAGTCATTCCTACCAGACGAACCCGATGTGGGAAGACCTGCAATGCTGCAATGTTCTTAGTGATTAAAAGCCTTCAGTTGAATTCTTGTCTTTGAGTTATTGATGGCATATCATGCCTCATTAGCCCCAAGGTCGGCCAGGCTGAGTTCAACGGTAACCCAAGCAGGGAAGTCCCGCAGGCAGCCCCCAGAACAAAACGGGTTAGGGAACCAGAGATTTCACAGCCACCACCCCTAGCCCCTAGTTTTCCAGAGGTCTGGGATCAGGAGCGGGTGGAGGATGAAGAATCCAAGGTAGACCAGGGTAGCCCGAGAGAGAATCAGGGACCGGGACCGGTGTACCCCGTGACACAACGGAGGTACGGACCACCCGGTGACGACGGGGAACCTGGGGACCTCCAGAACCAATTCTTGGTGCCACACGGTACGCAACAATTGCGCTCCATGGTGAGCTACATCCCCAAGCTCACCATGAAGGGGGACCCTTCTCTCCACTTTAGGCAGAGAAGGCCAAGATGATGTTGTTCTCCCTGGGTAGCGATCTCCTCCAGACGCTACCCGATGGGTGTAAGAGGGGTCAGGAAAATTATGGCAGGCTGAAGGACGAGATCCTGGAGGCCATGGGGATGAACGAGGGGAGCCCGTTCACCCGGGTGGAGAAAACAGTCCAGCTCCCCGGGGAATTCCCGCAGGCGTTCGCGGACAGGCTGTGGCCAGTCTACCAGGGTGCGTGCCCGGGAATGCCGGCACGAGCGAGCCTGGACGGGGACCAGTTAGTCCACTGGCTCAGGTGCCTGATGAATAACTCCCTGCCCCGCGTTCAAACGCAGGCAATGGCCTGGTTCGACCCCCGAAACCCTCTGACCACGGAGGAGATGGTGATCCGCCAACTCACCGTCACCTTTAGAAACGGGAGGGATAGTGAGACACCCCAACAAAACGGGAAGGTTTGTGAGGTCAGGCCTGGTGACCAGCCCCGTAAAGAGTGGCGCCAGGAAGGGAACCGTCCCAACCAAAGCCGACAAACGTGCTACGGTTGCGGGAAGGAGGGGCATTGGCGCAGGGACTGTAAGAATCCCTGGAAGGACACAAGGGAAAAGGTCCCCACAGCCCCAGCCCAAGCCCCGGCCGCACCCCCGACCTCTGCCCCAGAGAGAGAGACGGAGCCAACTGTCCCTCCAGAGCTGCTGGACGTGCTGCTGGCTTCAGTGAGGTCATTGGTCCTCACTAAGGGAAAGATAGCAGCCACCACCGGTCCAGCGGTTCCCCCAATCCCTTCCCAAAGTGGCCAGCAATGACTGGAGCCTGCGCAGCCTGTCTACCTATGTGCGCTTCGGTACGACGGATGGAAGAGACCGCTCGTGCAGCCGGAGGCAGGGAAGCAGGCAGCGGGGGCTGAAAAAGGCAGCAAAGAATTAAAAACTGTAGGGGAGCTGCAGCCGCAGGTCACACAGGCTGGACAAGCAGCCTGCGTGAGGGGAGGAGTTGTCCCGTCCACACGGGAGACTCCCCCATTGTTCTGGGACCCAGAAGGGGAGGAGCCGGAGGTCCTAGGTCCTGTCCCTGATCACCCAGAAGGGGAGGAGCCGGAGGTCCTAGGTCCTGTCCCTGATCACCCAGAAGGGGAGGAGCCAGAGGTCCTAGGTCCTGTCCCTGATCACCCAGAAGGGGAGGAGCCAGAGGTCCTAGGTCCTGTCCCTGATCACCCAGAAGGGGAGGAGCCGGAGGTCCTAGGTCCTGTCCCTGGTCACAAGGAAGCCGAGTCGGAGGACGAAGGTCCCGCCCCCGACTGCGGTGAAGGGGAGGAGCCGGAGGTCTTAGGACTTGCCCCTGAGTGCAGCATTAGAGAGGTGGCGTCTGGGGGCGGAGACTCTCAACCTGGAGTCCCAGGTAGCGGGGAGGTGCCTGCCGCTGACCCAGAGCCTAGGGAGGCGGCGCCTGCGGGAGGAAGCCCACAGCCGGCAGTCGTGGGGAAGCCACGGACTGCAGCCAGGGCCAAAGCTCCAGCCAAGGATCCGACCTACGAGGAAGCCTCATATGTGGTGACCCTTAGACGGTCAAATAGGAAACCGCAACCGAAGAAGGTTTGGTCACCGGTTTTCACAAGAGGGACCCCCCGGAAGAAAGCTGCGGGAAGTTTAAACGGTCCACAGCCAGCAGCCACGGGCTGCCAGGGACCAGCAGCTGAGACCAACATGGGAACGCAGCAGGGGGAGGCCTGCGACGGTCCCCACAGATTATAAGCTGGCCGCCCGGAGACGGGCGGCAGATGTATATTTTTATATAGTTTTGGGTAATAAGGTTTAGTTTATTGTAATTTTAGAAAATAAGTAATGTGGTCTTCTGGAAGTATGGTAGCACTTTGGAGCGGTAGAATGTGGCAAGTTTTAGGTGAGCTAGGGTCGCGGGACCCACTCACCCCGCACCCAAGCCGAGGAGCCCAGGGAGCCCGGCTCGAAACCTTTTTTTATCTCTCCGCCAGATCATAACAAGATGATGCCAGTCGGAGGCATCATCCTCGCGGCCCTGGTGGGCCTCAACATCACCTGGAGAGGAGAAACGGAGGATCACCGTATCTTTGGCTGCTCCGGGGAAACTGCGCCTCTGGCCCACGACGGGCAGGGCCTGCGCGAAGCAGAGGAAGTCACTGGGTACACCCACGAGGGCAACTGGCCCGGATGGCTGGGCTCGAACGCCACGAAATATTCAAGTGAAACTGGCTTCACATACGGGGAGGTCTCTTTGTCGTGTCCTCGGATCAAGATCCAGGCCACGCGGATCAGTGTGACTGTGGGGAAACGTATTTGCCTAACCTGCAGGGGGTACATCCCCCTGGATAGGTGGTGGTGGCTCAGGAAACTGAGCAGGGACATGGGGAACCCCAGAGGAAAGTGGGAAAGGTTAGGGAACAACACCGGACTATCACAGGGACCCAGGGAGGGTTGACAGTGTGCTGGGATAAATGGTGGGAACCCGATCAGCGGATTTATGTGTGTATGTGGGGTTCAGAGAAAGTCTGCCCCACAGGTGTTTCCATCATTTTCCACAGCCAGTGGCAAGATAACGGGAGGGGGATAGACTGGGAATCGCGCTTGGACGCATGCGCGGTCCCCTACTCCCTAATCGCGGTTAATGCCACTGAGCTAGTGACCCGCCCCCGACAGCCCCTGCCCACGACCCAGACACCACGGACGGTATCAGAGGGATGCCCCACCACCACCAAGGGACCAGGGAACGGGTTAGTATTAGTTCCCACTGACAATGGCCTATCAGGGGGTCCATTACGCGGTGGCCTCGGTCATCCTCAACCTGACCGAGGTGCACCTGCCGGAATGGTGCCCCGTAGAAACGGCAAGGCTGTATCAGGCCCTGCTGAAAGAGACCCTGCAGAAGTTTTTCCCCCTCTCCCAGAACATTTAACCGAACTGCTGAAAGCAGTTACTGTCTCTCAGAAGCACTTCTTTACTTTAGAGCAGAAAGCCACCGACATAGGGGCAAAAATCCAAGACATAGTGGTTCCACCATGGTGGGACCTTTTTGATAATATAGAGATCCCATCATGGGTCAGACTGGCTTCCCACATCTTAGTGGTGTGCCAGGTAGGGATCGTTCTGTACCTGGTCTGTGTCCAGTGTAGGAGGAAGGGACACGACAGGGAGTTCCCTAGTCAGCGGAATTGGCGGGGCCACTATGTCAGCATAAACGGGGACTCGCTCGTGTAGCTAAATGTTTTTATTCCATCTGTTTTTGGTGTATTATAACAAAGATTGTGTTGCGTCGGGTTATGACTCTAAGGTGAGTCTGTACATAGCATAAATGTTTCTCCGGTAGGGGATATCTACTCAACTCCGTTTTCGGGATGAGGAAAGTGCGTGTGCGAGGGACACTCCATAGTCAGGTAAACTATGGGGAAGGTCAATTGGGGGTGGGGGAACGGATTTGTGCTCACCCTCAAACATTCATGATACAAAAGACGATTTGAGATGTCCATTGTACCACAGGGGGGACTGTAGGATTCGCAAAAATCCAGGAAAATACAGTCTACATTGTAAAACCCCTGAAATGGCCACATTTTATGAACACAAGATGGAGTTGGCAGATCACATGACTCATTTCAGAAGGACATACCACTGCAGTATCTTAAAGAAACCTGAGTCGCCACCGATTAGAAGATTCCAGAACTGACTGCAATTGATATGGTAATAAAGGTAGCAGCAGTAACGAAGTCAAAAACAAAGGACTTGCACTTGAAAAGGTCATGTTAATCGTCAGATAAACATAAACCCATCACTGAAATCACAGAGCACAGACAAAACCTATTATCTGTACCAAACTCAGAGGGACACAGGACAGATCCCATTAGTTTCATTTACAAGACATTAAAATAAAGTACCCGCTTTTGTCAAAGCAGCCTGCCCATTACTTTAACAAAAGAAAACCCCTGATTTGGCGCCAAGATAAGGGCAAGAAAACAGTATAACTGTTGGGGGGAAAAGAGACATAAAAAAACACAGTTTCATACAGGAGCACCAAGGTCAAGGACAGTTTTAAAACCCTGGTGAGGCTCGAGGAGCATGGAGGGCCTACAAGTTCGAGCAGGAGAGCAGGTTCAGGAGCCAGTCCCATAAGGAAGATTGGAGATCCCGGACGATACAGGAGCACCAAGGTCAAGGACAGTTTTAAAACCCTGGTGAGGTTCGAGGAGCACAGAGGGCCTACAAGTTTGAGCAGGAGAGCAGGTTTAGGAGCCGGTCCCATAAGGAAGATTGGAGATCCCGGACGATACAGGAGCACCAAGGTCAAGGACAGTTTTAAAACCCCTGGTGAGCATAAAGGCCCAACTCCACCTAGCTGATCTAGTTGAGGTATACTGTAGAGACGGGAGGGTTTTTAATATTAAGGGCTTTGTAATTCGGGAGTGTTATTCATCCTTCGTTGTGCCGTGCGCTTTCTCCACCCCCATTTTATTATATCGCTGATTTAGAATTGATGTATTATGATAGTGAAAGAAACTCTTGTGTGTTAAATTTTAGTTCCCATTGAGAGGCGTGTTCATGATTTTTGTCTGCATTGTTTCTTCATTCTCTATGTTTTATTCTCCTTAAAAATAAAGATACCTTTGATTTAAAACTTACCTTGTCTCACCTGATCCATTTGTCTTCCGAGTCACAAGTTGGGCCAACACATCAAAGTGGCCTGGCAATAAGCCCAGTGTCTAGAACCGGTGAGGGGGGAGCGCTTCGGAACCGCTCACGAGCAGTGTGAAATCAAAAAACGATCTCGCACACCACAAGCTCGTTAAAACAACCCCTTACAGAACCAACCAATGACAATGAACCAGAATCAACTCCGCCGCAAGAACAGGATACTCGAGAAAGGCGCTATCCAGTCAGGATCAGGAAGCCTCCTCAAAGACTGAACTTATAAATGATTATTTCAGTTGATGTATATAGTACAGAGAAAATTGTAATTGTAATTAGTTATTATTTAGTTGTTAAATGAATGTTATGTACTGTTTATCTAAAAGGGGAGGAATTGTTGTGTATGTACCTTTAAGAGAAGAACTGATTCTATACTGCAGTACCGGCAGTGACCACCCCTGTATATAAAGCCATAACAGGCTTCTGTACTTCAGTCTTAAGTTACCCTCTGTTCAGTAAATACCTGTTATTATTGTTCTCCTGCAGTCCGTGTATTATTTACTAGCTAGAGTGCCCGGCGGTGCCGAGGCTTTTTCGAGGGCATGTTGTTGTTGGAAGAGAGAGAGAGAGCGACTGGGGGGGGTGGAGAGAGAGAGCGACTGGGGGGGGAAGAGAGAGAGCGTCTGTGGGGGGAAGAGAGAGAGCGACTGGGGGGGAAGAGAGAGAGCGACTGGGGTGGGTAGAGAGAGAGCGACGGGGGGAAGAGAGAGAGCGACTGGGGGGTGAAGAGAGAGAGCGACTGGGGGGTGAAGAGAGAGAGCGACTGGGGGGGAAGAGAGAGAGCGACTGGGGGGGAAGAGAGAGAGCGACTGGGGGGAAGAGGGGGGAAGTGGGGGGAAGAGGGGGGGAGAGGGGGGAAGAGGGAGGGAAGGGGGGAGGGGAGGGGGAGGGAAGGGGAGGGGGGAGTGGAGGGGAGGGAGGGGGGAGGGGGAGGGGAGGGGGGAGGGGATGGGGCAGGGGGGAGGGGGAGGGAGACGGGGAGGGGGGAGGGGAGGGTGGAGGGGGAGCGGGGGGGAGGGGCGGGGGGGAAGGGGGAGAGGGGAGGGGGGAGGGGAGGGGGGCAGGGGGAGGGGGTGGGGTGGAGGGGGAGGGGGAGGGGGAGAAGGGGGGGGAGGGGAGGGGGGGAAGAGGGAGGGGAAGGGGGAAGGGGGAGAGGGGAGGGAGAGGGGGTAGGGGAGGGGAGAGGGGGGCAGGAGGGGGAGAGGGGGGGGAGTCCCCGCCCCGCCCCCCGATGTCCCGAGCCCCGCCCTCCCGAGGCCCGATCTCACGAGGCCCGATCTCCGGAGCCCCGCGCCCCGCCCCCCGATCTCCCGCGCGCCGATCTCCCGAGGCCCGATCTCCTGAGCGCCGATCTCCCGAGGCCCGATCTCCCGAGCGCCGATCTCCCGAGGCCCGATCTCCCGAGCGCCGATCTCCCCCCGATCTCCCGAGGCTCGCCCCCCCCCACCCCCCCGATCTCCGGAGGCCCGAATTCCCGAGCCCCGCCCCCCGCCCGAGCCGGCTTCAAGAGCAGAGAGAGAGACGCCGCCGCGCAACCTACCGCGTGAGGTCTGGCCGGACTCAAGTCGCGCGCGCTGACTCCTGCCCCACCCGCCCTTACTAACATGGCGGCTGGTGGCGACGCTCGGCTCAGGCCCGCCCCCTCCAGCCTTCACAAAGATGGCAGAGATCGCGAGCCGCTTGTTCAGCGCAATGGGAGGTGCCTAGCTCGGGCGTGGCTGGGCAACAGAGGCCCAGGCTTACAGGCCTGGAAAAACGGTTAAAGGTAGGAAAGTTCTAGATGTTGCAGAAAAGATTTACAAATTAATTAACTTTTTTAAAAAACAATTTGTCTTTTAAAAGCAACTTTTTTTTTTGCTGGAAATGTAGATTTGAAAAGAAACACGCAGAAAGCGGGAAAAAGAAATGAAAAGTTTGGAATCAAGATGGCGGCGACTCACCTCGGTTCAGAACGATAAGGCCCGCCCACACACACACTGATTGGTGGACTGTCAGGTCACCGAAACGTAGGATTGGTCAATCGTCCCGTCACTCGACTGTAGGAGGGCCCGCCCGCACGCGCCAGGAACCCGCCGTACGATTGGTCGACCTCAACGTCACTCGATGCTAATGAGCTGATAATGAGCGGAATGTTGAACGTTTTTTGGATACCGTGGGCGCAATCTTTGTCTGGCCTAAACGTAAATACACTTATGACGGTTCTGGAATCATAAGTTTTCTTTCGATATAACACACGTGTAGGTACACTCTATAACTTTCGAGTTTATTCAATACAGACAGACAGACAGACGGAATGACAGACAGACAGATCGACCGCTTTATATATATAGATACTCGGACACTGCAAGACTGATACCTGGGATGGCAGGAATGACGTATGAAGAGAGATTGGGTCGATTAGGCTTGGACTCACTGGAGTTTAGAAGAATGAGAGGGGATCTCATCGAAACTTATAAAATTCTAACAGGACTAGACAGACTAGATGCAGGAAGGATGTTCCCGATGGTCGGGGAGTCCAGAACCAGGGGTCACAGTCTAAGGATAAGGGGTAAGCCATTTAGGACTGAGATGAGGAGGAATTTCTTCACCCAGAGAGTGGTGAACCTGTGGAATTCTCTACCACACAAGGCAGTTGAGGTCAATTCATTAAATATATTCAAGAAGGAGTTAGATATATTTCTTAAGGCTAAAGGGATCAAGGGATATGGGGAGAAGGCAGGGACAGGGTACTGAATTTGGATGATCAGCCATGATCGCATTGAATGGCGGAACAGGCTCGAGGGGCCGAACGTGCGACTCCTGCTCCTATCTTCTATGTTTCTATGTTTCAGATAAAGGCCAACATTCCATTAGCTTTTTTGATTGCTATTTATAGCTGTCCACTAGCTTTTAGTGATTGTGTACATGGTCACCCAAATCCCTCTGCCCCTCCACCGCTCCTCGTTTCTCACCAATTAGAAAATATTCTGACCTGTCTTTCTCAGCACCAAGTTGGACAACCTCACACTTCCCCACGTTGCACACCATCTCCTATAGTTTTGCCCACTCACTGAATCTGTCAATGTCCCTTTGTAACTTGCTGCCAATCTCTGCCCAGCCCCAAACCCCAACCCCCGACCTCCGAGCCCAAAACCCTGGCCCGAGACTCCCGACCCCGGCCTCCGAGCCCCAGCCCTCCTGTAATTATATTGCAAGCTTTGTCTGTGATTCTCTCGAAGCCGATGATTATGAGCCCGAAACGAGTTTGCCAGGGCTAAGCTGCTGATTATAGGGTTGGGGAGATGGAGAATCGAGCTCCAGGATTCTGCAAACTTTACAAGAAAAATGCAACAGCAGAAAGGAAAAGGGATCTGCACTGCCTGGGTTATGGGTCAGGGGCCATTGATCTGGGGTCATGGAACTGGGGTCAGGGGCAGAGAGCAAGACTTCCTCAGGCCCCCCCTGATACCCTGTGGGACTGGGCCCTTCCCCCTGTGCCATGTGGGACTGGGCCCTTCCCCCGGTGTCCTTTGGGACTGGACACTTCCCCCGGTGTCCTGTGGGACTGGGCCCTTCCCCCGGTTCCCTGTGGGACTGGGCCCTTCCCGCGGTGCCCTGTGGGACTGGGCCCTTCCCCCAGTGCCCTGTGGGACTGGGCCCTTCCCCCGGTGCCCTGTGGGACTCGCCCTTCCCGCGGTGCCCTGTGAGACTGGGCCCTTCCCCCGGTGCCCTGTGGGACTGGGCCCTTCCCCCGGTGCTCTGTGGGACTGGGCCCTTCCCCCAGTGCTCTGTGGGACTGGGCCCTTCCCCCGGTGCCCTGTGGGACTCGCCCTTCCCGCGGTGCCCTGTGGGACTGGGCCCTTCCCCTGGTGCCCTGTGGGACTGGGCCCTTCCCCCGGTGCTCTGTGGGACTGGGCCCTTCCCCCGGTGTCCTGTGGGACTGGGCCCTTCCCCCGGTGCCCTGTGGGACTGGGCCCTTCCCCCGGTGTCCTGTGGGACTGGGCCCTTCCCCCGGTGCCCTGTGGGACTGGGCCCTTCCCCCGGTGCCCTGTGGGACTGGGCCGTTCCCCCGGTGCCCTGTGGGACTGGGCCCTTCCCCCAGTGTCCTGTGGGACTGGGCCCTTCCCCCGGTGCCCTGTGGGACTGGGCCCTTCCCCCGGTGCCCTGCCCTGTGGGACTGGGCCCTTCCCCCGGTGCCCTGTGGGACTGGGCCCTTCCCCCGGTGTCCTGTGGGACTGGGCCCTTCCCCTGGTGCACTGCCCTGTGGGACTGGGCCCTTCCCCTGGTGTCCTGTGGGACTGGGCCCTTCCCCCGGTGTCCTGTGGGACTGGGCCCTTCCCCCGGTGTCTTGTGGGGCTGGGCCCTTCCCCCGGTGCCCTGTGGGACTGAGCCCTTCCCCCGGTGTCCTGCCCTGTGGGACTGGGCTCTTCCCCCGGTGCCCTGTGGGACTCGCCCTTCCCGCGGTGCCCTGTGGGACTGGGCCCTTCCCCCGGTGTCCTGTCCTGTGGGACTGGGCCCGTCCCCCAGTGTCCTGTGGGACTGGGCCCTTCCTCCGGTGTCCTGTGGGACTGGGCCCTTCCCCCGGTGTCCTGTCCTGTGGGACGGGGCCCTTCCTCCAGTGTCCTGTGGGACTGGGCCCTTCCCCCGGTGCCCTGTGGGACTGGGCCCTTCCCCCAGTGTCCTGTCCTGTGGGACAGAGGAATCTTTAGTGCTTTGTGACGTCCAGTGGTCATGAATGGCGCTATATAAATGCAAGTCTTCCTTTTTTCCAGTTCTGATGAAAGGTCATCGACCTGAAACATTAACTCTGTTTCTCTTTCCACAGAGGCTGCCTGACCTGCCGAGTATTTGCAGTATTTTCTGTTTTAATTTGAGTATCCTGTTGTTGTTTTCTTGTTGCCTGTGCTGGGTTCAGTTTGCACGCGATTCCACGGGACTGCCAACACATTCCAGATTTTGGACAATTCCTCCTCTAATTATGTGGACTGAGTCAAAACCTCAAGGAAAGGAACACAGTCATTGCCCACACCTCATAAAGTGGGAGTGCGTGCGTGCAGGAGTCAAGCAGGAGCACTGACACATCCAGCACACATGGCTTTCATTTCCCCCTCCCTCCAGCAAACAAACATCACGCTCACAAAAGACAATATTTTGATCCTTAATCATCTCCTTTGGCTGGTAAGGAGGTCCTCTCCGTTCAGGGACACGTGGGCTGTGATGTGGATTGAGGAACCTCCCTCCTTCAGCCCTCTCTGAACCACCAAACCTTCGACTGGCTTTCCGACTTTTATTTCCCAATGTCCGCTTTCAGTTTCTGAAGTACACGCAGTGCGGTCAATATTATGCCTGCCCACCCAGATTAACCCTCGTTATCCCATCCCTCACCCTTATCGTAGCCCCGGTGCAGGCCAGCTAACTCAGCCCCGGCCAGGGAGGGAGCCAATGCAGCATCCACCAGATTAGTCGTATTCCAACCAACCATGATCCATCAGGAGCTGGAATCTTCTTTTGGTGAAACACATTCCCCGTGGACGAGAGACAACAGGAGAGGGCAGTGGAGCAACAACCACAACAACTTGCATTTATATAGCACCTTCAATGTAGTAAAACGTCCCAAGGAGCTTCACAAGAGCGTTTATCAAACAAAATTTGACACCGAGCCACATAAGTAGATATTAGGGCAGGTGACCAAAAGCTTGGTCAAAGACATCGGTTTTAAGGAGCGTCTTAAAGGAGGAGAGAGAGGTAGAGAGGGTCAGGGAGGGAATTCCAGTGCTGAAGGTCACTGACCTTCACTGGTGGGCAAGTGTATCCATCGAGGCTCTAAGAACCAGCCAGGACTAGCAAGAACACAGCAATCCCAAGGAGCACAAGGGCAATCTCATTGGATAGATTAGGAAAACTGAAGATTGATAGGACTCCTGGTCCGGATAATCTCCATCCAAGGGTGATTAAGGAGGTGGGACAGGAGCTCTGTGAGCCCCTTGCCTGTATCTTCAATAGTTCAATAGTCAGGGATAATTCCCTTAGACTAGAATCTAGCTCGTGTAGTTGCTGCTGTCAAAAAAGTTGACAGGTCAGAATTAGGGAACTATGGGCCTACCAGGAATATGCTAGAAGGGATCGTGAGAGATGCCCTTTATGATCACTGGGAAAGGGAACGTGTCATTGATTAGGCTGTTACACAAAACTAGGGCTCATGGAGTTGGGGGTAATATATTAGCAGGGATAGATTGGTTTAGAACATAAGAATTTAAGAAATAGGAGCAGGAGTCGGCCATTCGGCCCATCGAGCCTGCTCTACCATTCAATAAGATCATGGCTGATCTTCTACCTCAACTCTACTTTCCTACCTGATCTCCACTTAATATCCAAAAATCTATCGATCTCTGTCTTGAATATACTCAACGACTGAGCCTCCACAGCCCTCTGGGGTAGAGAATTCCAAAGATTCACCACCCTCTGAGTGAAGAAATTTCTCCTCATCTCAGTCCTAAATGGCCGACCCCTTATCCTGAGACTGTGACCCCTGGTTCTAGACTCCCCAGCCAGGAGAAACACCCTCCCTGCATCTACCCTGTCAAGCCCTGTAAGAATTTTGTATGTTTCAATGAGATTACCTATCATGCTTCTAAATTCTAAAGAATATAGGCCTAGTCTACTCAATCTCTCCTCATAGGACAATCCCCCCATCCCAGGAACCAGTCTGGTGAACCTTCATTGCACTCCCTCTATGGCAAGTATATCCTTCCTTAGGTAAGGAGACCAAAACTGTACACAATACTCCAGGTGTGGTCTCACCAGGGCCCTATATAATTGCAGTAAGACGTCTTTACTCTTACACTCAAATCCTCTTGTAATAAAGGCCAACATACCATTTGCTTTCCTAATTGCTTGCTGTACCTGCATGTTAACTTTCAGTGATTCGTGTACAAGGACACCCAGGTCCCTCTGAACACCAACATTTCCCAATCTCGCACCATTTAAAAAATACTCTGCTTTTCTATTTTTCCTACCAAAGTGGATAACTTCACATTTCTCCACATTATATTCCATTTGCCATGTTCTTGCCCACTCACTTAGTCTGTCTATATCCCCTTGAAGCCTCTTTGCATCCTCCTCACAACTTACATTCCCACCCAGCTTTGTATCATCAGCAAACTTGGATATATTACATTTGGTCCCCTCATCCAAATCATTGATATAGATTGTGAATAGCTGAGGCCCAAGCACTGATCCTTGCGGTACCCCAATAGTTACAGTCTGCCAACCCGAAAATGACCAGTTTATTCCTATGTAAGAAGTCACACAACACCAGGTTATAGTCCAACAGCTTTATTTGAAATCACAAGCTTTCGGAGCGCTGCTCCTTCGTCAGGTGAAGTGGAGAGATGCATAAAGACACAGCTTATATAGTCAGAGAATAATGTCAGATGTTTACAGGTAATCTTTCTAACTGCCATTTATCACACCTCGGCAGAGAGATAATCACAGCAAACAAAGGTGTGAATGGTGTCCAAACAGGTCAGTCAGGAAAACATTACATCAAAGAACAATGAGGTGGGGGTCACAAGGGGTCAAATGTTGCAGATGCTGGGGTCTGTATGGAAAAAAAAACATTGGTGGGAGTTGTTTATAGGTTTTCTGTCCGTTAACCAATCCTCAATCCATGCTAGTACATTACCTCCAATCCTATGAGCCCTAATTTTGTTTAATAACCTCTTGTGTGGCACCTTATCGAATGCCTTCTGTAAATCCAAATACACCACATCCACTGGTTCCCCCTTATCTATTCTGCTAGTTACAACCTCAAAAAACTCTAACAGATTCATCAAACACGATTTCCCTTTCATAAATCTGTGTTGACTCTGCCCAATCCTATTATTATTTTCTAAGTGCCCTGTTACCGTGTCCTTAATAATAGATTCTAGCATTTTCCCTACTACTGATGTCAGGCTAACTGGTCTGTAGTTCCCCGTTTTCTCTCTCCCTCCTTTCTTAAATAGAGATGTATACCGATGGAAGCTTTTACAGTCTGTTTTTATGTCTCTCGCTAGTTTATTCTCATATTCTATTTTCCCTTTCATTATCAATTTCTTGGTCCTCCTTTGCTGAATTCTAAAATCCTCCCAATCCTCAGGCTTACTACTCTTTTTGGCAACATTATCAGCCTCTTCCTTTGATCTAATACTATCTTTAACTTCTCTTGTTATCCACGGTTGGACCACTTTTCCTGCGGGGTTTTTGTGCCTTAACGGAATGTATATTTGTTGTAAATTATGTATTAATTCTTTAAATGCTAGCCATTGCTTGTCTACCGTCATACCTTTTAATGTAGTTTCCCAATCTACCTTAGCCAACTCGCCCCTCATATCTACGTAGTTTGCTTTGTTTAGATTTAAGACCCTACTTTTGGATTTAACTAAATCACTTTCAAACTCAATATAAAATTCTATCATATTATGGTCACTCTGCCCTAAAGGCCCTTTACTACAAGGTTATTAATTAACCGTTGCTTCTTGCACAGCACTAGATCTAAAATAGCCTGTTCCCTAGTTGGTTCCTCAACATCCTGATCTAGAAAACTATCTTACATACATTCCATGAATTCCTCCTCCACACTATTACTACAAATTCGGTTTGCCCAGTCTATATGTAGATTAAAATCCCCCATGATTACTGTATTACCCTTGTTACATGCGCCTCTAATTTCCTGATTTATACTCTGCCCTACATTACAACTACTGTTTGGGGGCCTATAAACAACTCCCACCAAAGTTTTCTGCTCCTTGCTGTTTCTTAGCTGCACCCAAATTGTTTCTACTTCTTGATTTTCAGAGCTAAGATCCTTTGGCCTAAAAATTCGGTTGCTTTGCGCCTCCCATTAGTGCCCTAAGAGGGCGGAAACAGGGCACAAAGCAACTAGCACCCGGTTGCGGCGCTGCCAACGCCTCCCGCGAAATTCAGCGGGAGGTTAGCGGTGGCGATAACCATTAGTGCCCCGCGGCGCTGCGCCGCCGGCGATGACATCATCGCCGTGCACAGCGCCCTGCTCGCGCCCCGGCTGCGATCTTCGGTAGCGCCCCCTGGCGTACCGCCAGACACTACGTCCAACAGGGTCAGGGGGAGCCTACCTGCAGCCGGGGCGGTGCTAATTAAAGGCGAGGTGCCGGGCGGCCGTTTTTGTTGCTGGCCGCCTGCCAGCACCTGCCTCCTCTGCCATCCCCGGGCTCCTCTAAAGACCCCCACGGAGTGCCGGCTGCTCTCCGTGAGACTGGCACTTCTCTTGAGTGCCGGTCTCTTTTGCCGGCACTCTGGCCCCTGGTGGCCCAGCTGGGCCCCAGGTCATGCTGAGCGAAGGCCCCTCCCCTTTAAGAAGGGGAGGAAGGCCTGTAGTACCGCAGCGCGACGTGCCGCTGCAGCACATAGCACGCGATATTCCCTCATAGCGCCCCAAGAGGGAGGCAGGGCGCTTTCAGTAGCACCCCGCTTCCCTCTTGGGGCGCTACCAATGAATGTTGGCTGCGGGGACGCTAATTTTTTCGGGGTAGTGCCCTGGTGAAGTTAGCACCCCAAACAGGGCGCAACTCAATTTTTCCCCCTTTCTCTCTACTGTCTTTATCCCATCCTTTATTATCAGGGCCCCTCCTCCATTTCCACTTTGCCTGTCTCTTCTAAAAGTTAAGTATCCTGGAATATTTAGTTCCCAACCTTGGCCACTTTGCAACCACGTCTCCGTAATGGCTATTAGATCAAACCTATTAATTTCTATCTGCGCTATTAATTCATCTATTTTGTTGTGAATGCTTCGCACATTCAGATATCGTGCCTTTCGCTTTGACTTATTTCTATTTTTCCCTGATGTCCCCTCAGTCACTGATGCCCTATGACCTTTGTTACTCTCTCTGTCCCTTCCTGACCCACTCTGCTTATTTTTACCCAAAACTCTGCTCTCGAGCCTTGACATTTCTCTCGCTGCTTTTAAATTTACTCTTTCTTGAACCCTCCCACCACCCCGCCCCCTTCATTAGTTTAAAGCCCTGTCTACTGCCCTAGTTATTCGGTATGCCGGGACACTGGTCCCAGCCCGGTTTAAGTGGAGCCTGTCCCAATGGAACACTCCCAGTACTGGCGCCAATGCCCCGTGAACTGAAACCCCTTACTCCCACGCCACTCTTTGAGCCACGTTTTTAAACCTCTAATCTGTTTGTCCCTATGCCAATTTGCGCGTGGCTCAGGTAACAATCCAGAGATTATTACCTTTGAGGTTCTGCTTTTTAATTTGAATCCTAGCTCCTCAAACTTCCTCAGCAGAACCTCATTCCTAGTTCCACCTATGTCATTGGTTCCTACATGGACCACGACAACTGGATCCTCCCCCTCCCACTCCAAGTCCTTCTCCAGCTGGACAGAAAACAGAGAGTCGGGATAAACGGGTCATTTCCAGGTTGGCAGGCTGTAACTAGTGGGGTGTCACAACGATCAGTGTTGGGGCCTCAGCTATTCACAATCTATATTAATGGCAGAGGTGAAGGGACCGAGTGTAATGTATCCAAGTTTCTGACGATACAAAGCTTGGTGGGAAAGTAAGTTGTGAGGAGGACACAAAGCGCCTGCAAAGGGATATAGAGAGGTTAAGTGAGTGGGCAATAAGGTGGCAGATGGAGTATAAAGTGAGAAAATGTGAGGTTATTCATTTTGGTAGGAAGAATGGAAAAGCAGAATAATTTTTAAAAAGGTGACTGATTAGGAAATGTTGGTGCTCAGAGGGGTTTGGGGGTCCTTGTACGCGAATCACTGAAAGTTAACATGCAGGTAGGAGAGAGTGTACACGGGCTGTGGGAGGAGATTAAATGGGTGGGTAGAGTCCCTGATAGGGGAGAGAGTCCATGGGCTGTGGGGGGAGATTAAATGGGTGGGTAGAGTCTGTGATAGGGGAGAGTGTACACGGGCTGTGGGAGGAGATTAAATGGGTGGGTAGAGTCCATGATAGGGGAGAGTGTACACGGGCTGTGGGAGGAGATTAAATGGGTGGGTAGATTCCATGATAGCGAAGAGTGTACACGGGCTGTGGGAGGAGATTAAATGGGTAGGTAGAGTCAGTGATAGGGGAGAGTGTACACGGGCTGTGGGAGGAGATTAAATGGGTGGGTAGAGTCCATAATAGGGGAGAGTGTACACGGGCTGTGGGAGGAGATTAAATGGGTGGGTAGAGTCCGTGATAGGGAGAGTGTGCATGGGCTGTGGGAGGAGATTAAATGGGTGGGTAGAGTCAGTGATAGGGGAGAGTGTACACGGGCTGTGGGAGGAGATTAAATGGGTGGGTAGAGTCCGTGATAGGGAGAGTGTACACGGGCTGTGGGAGGAGATTAAATGGGTGGGTAGAGTCCATGATAGGGGAGAGTGTACACGGGCTGTGGGAGGAGATTAAATGGATGGGTAGAGTCAGTGATAGGAGAGAGTGTACATGGGCTGTGGGAGGAGATTAAATGGGTGGGTAGAGTCCATGATAGGAGAGAGTGTACATGGGCTGTGGGAGGAGATTAAATGGGTGGGTAGAGTCTGTGATAGGGGAGAGTGTACATGGGCTGTGGGAGGAGATTAAATGGGTGGGTAGAGTCAGTGATAGCGGAGAGTGTACACGGGCTGTGGGAGGAGATTAAATGGGTGGGTAGAGTCTGTGATAGGAGAGAGTGTACACGGGCTGTGGGAGGAGATTAAATGGGTGGGTAGAGTCTGTGATAGGGGAGAGTGTACATGGGCTGTGGGAGGAGATTAAATGGGTGGGTAGAGTCCATGCTGGGGGAGAGTGTACACGGGCAGTGGGAGGAGATTGAATGGGTGGGTAGAGTCAGTGATAGGGGAGAGTGTACATGGGCTGTGGGAGGAGATTAAATGGGTGGGTAGAGCCTGTGATAGGGGAGAGTGTACACGGGCTGTGGGAGGAGATTAAATGGGTGGGTAGAGTCTGTGATAGGGGAGAGTGTACATGGGCTGTGGGAGGGGATTAAATGGGTGGGTAGAGTCTGTGATAGGGGAGAGTGTACATGGGCTGTGGGAGGGGATTAAATGGGTGGGTAGAGTCTGTGATAGGGGAGAGTGTACACGGGCTGTGGGAGGAGATTAAATGTGTGGGTAGAGTCTGTGATAGGGGAGAGTGTACATGGGCTGTGGGAGGAGATTAAGTGGGTGGGTAGAGTCTGTGATAGGGGAGAGTGTACACGGGCTGTGGGAGGAGATTAAATGGGTGGGTAGAGTCCCTGATAGGGGAGAGTGTACACGGGCTGTGGGAGGAGATTAAATGGGTGGGTCGAGTCTGTGATAGGGGAGAGAGTACACGGGCTGTGGGAGGAGATTAAATGGGTGGGTAGAGTCTGTGATAGGGGAGAGTGTACATGGGCTGTGGGAGGGGATTCAATGGGTGGGTAAAGTCCATGATAGCGGAGAGTGTGCACGGGCTGTGGGAGGAGATTAAATGGATGGGTAGAGTCAGTGATAGGAGAGAGTGTACATGGGCTGTGGGAGGAGATTAAATGAGTGGGTAGAGTCTGTATTGATTTCTTTGTGGGTTCAATGATGACACATTCATGAAAGAGAATGAATTTTTATCTAATGTCTGTTCAACTCTTTATACAGCTTTACAGGATACATGATGCTTGTGATGCATCTAGAACGAAACCGAAACTAAACCAAACTGCCTTGCTTGTCTCGGTCACATGACCTCTGCTGGTCAGGCACAAGCAATTAATACATGCAATTATGCTGGTGAGGCATGATAATCAAACAGGCAAATACCATCTCTATTTGCTGATATCATTACATCTCCTTTTCTTAAAACAAAAGTATTTTACTTTTAACTAACAACATGTTTTCTTTGTATTAATCTGCATTTTAACTGTAACACTTAATGAACTTACATTATCATTATCATGAACAAGGTTGTTTAACCTTGCTTTGTATGTTCACATGAAATATGTCAATACACTAGAACTTGAAGAAAGAATAAGATAACATTACTTCCTTCTATAACAATAGTCCTTAAATTTGCTCAATGAGTCTCTCAGAAGGCTTCATGCGTCTTGAGGATTTTCTGATTGACTGTCCTTGAATCTGAGTTGTTGCCTCAGATGATGTGTTCTCAGCTGTGTGATCAGGTTGTTCAACAGTATCAGTCTCTTGACCTGCTGTGGCTGGTCCCATGAGAAGATCTCGACGATTTCTTCTCAGAACAGCACCCTCATCTGTCTGAATGGTGTATGATCTTGGTTGAACTTCACTCAGGACAGTTCCCTTCTGAGTCCATGTGTTTGTTTTGTCTTTGAACCTTACTTGGTCACCAGTGTGGAGTTCAGGTAGGTTTTGTGTTCCTCTGTCATAGTAGTACTTTTGCTTTTCTTTCTGTTGTTCTTTGAACTTCCTCACTTTCTCCCCCTCTTTTGTTTTCAGGAGGTTCTCCGGGATGGGTAGGTTTGACCTTAGCCGACGTCCCATCAGGAGTTGGGCTGGTGACATACCACACTCGAGCGGCGTTGTGCGGTATACAAGCATGCTCTGGTAGAAGTCAGTTCCACTGTCTTTTGCCTTGTACATCAGTCTTTTCACTGTGTTTGCGGGCATTCCTGGGTCAACAGCTCTGGACAACATGTCTGCTGTATACATCAGCTTACCCGGTGTGTACGCAACATTCAGTTCATCAACGAGGACTCTCTTTACCAGGTTCAGTCTCTCACAGGCTTTTAAACCAAGTATGGCTTGTTCATCCTTTGGCACCACGATTAATGCTAGCGTGTGCTCTCTGTCCTTGTGTGTCACTTTGACAATGCATCTTCCTTTCACTGGTATTTCAGTACCTGAGTATCCTGTCACTTTCACTTTTATTCCATGTATCTTTGGTCTGGGTCTAATTTTCTTAAAATCAGTCTCTGATATCACATTAACTTGTGCTCCCGTATCCAATTTAAATGGAATGTGTATGTCATTCACTTTTAGTGTCAACATCCAGTCTCTTTCTTCTTTTTTGTTTTCAGACACAACATCTACATAGAACTCCTCTATCTCGCTTTCATCTACTGCATGGACCTTGCTTTGTTGCGCTTGGTTCTTACAGCAACGGGCATAATGGTTGTTCTTGTTGCAACTATTGCATGTTTTACCATATGCTGGACACTTTTTTGGTAGATGCTGTGTACCGCATCGACTACATGACTTTGGATTGTCCCTTTCATTTTTGTTCGCTGGCCACGCCTCTTTTTTCACATTGGCGCTCGTTTTGTTAAACGGTTTGTATCCGTTCTTTCTCACTGCATCCACGTTGCAGCTATTGTCACTGAACAGCTCCTTTGCCTGCAACTTCACAGTCTCTGTAGCCCTACACAGTGCTATGGCTTTTCCCAGGTCTAGGCCTTGCTCTCTTAGCAGTCTTTCCCTTAGACCATTATCTGGAATACCACACACCAGTCTGTCTTTTATCAGTGAGTCTGTCAGTCCCCCAAATTCACATGTTTTGCTTCTGTTTCTCAGTTCAGTCACATACTGATCAATAGTCTCACCCGTTTTCTGTACACATGTGAAAAATCTGTGCCTCTCAAATGTCACGTTACGTTTAGGTATGCAGTAGGCCTCAAACTGTTCCATTATTTTATCTAGTTTCATTTTGTCTCCATTAGCAGCGAATGTGAAGTTATTATACACCTCCAGCGCTTCATCACCCATGACATGTAAGAACAGTGACGATTTCCTTTTATTAATTTTCTTGTCAGCTCCGATTGCTGATAAATACAACCCCACACGTTGTTTGAACCTTCTCCAATTTTCAGCCACATTACCTGTCAACTGAAGCGTCGCCGGTGGGAGTAAACCTTCCATTTTTCACTTCGTTAGCTATTCTCTACTGGTAAGTAACGATGTTCACTTTTGGCTTGCTAATATGTGGAGAGCTGATTTAACTTCAGATTTTTTCTCTTCATCTCTTTCAGCCACTTCTGACACCATGTATTGATTTCTTTGCGGGTTCAATGATGACACATTCATGAAAGAGAATGAATTTTTATCTAATGTCTGTTCAACTCTTTATACAGCTTTACAGGAGACACGATGCTTGTGATGCATCTAGAACGAAACCGAAACTAAACCAAACTGCCTTGCTTGTCTTGGTCACATGACCTCTGCTGGTCAGGCACAAGCAATCAATACATGCAATTATGCTGGTAAGGCATGATAATCAAACAGGCAAATACCATCTCTATTTGCTGATATCATTACAGAGTCCGTGATAGGGGAGAGTGTACACGGGCTGTGGGAGGAGATTAAATGGGTGGGTAGGGTCTGTGATAGGGGAGATTGTACATGGGCTGTGGGAGGAAATTCTATGGGTGGGTAGAGTCCGTGATAGGGAGAGTGTACACGGGCTGTGGGAGGAGATTAAATGGGTGGGTTGAGTCTGTGATAGGGGAGAGTGTACACGGGCTGTGGGGGAAGATTCTATGGGTGGGTAGAGTCCATGATAGGGAGAGTGTACACGGGCTGTGGGGGGAGATTCTATGGGTGGGTAGAGTCCATGATAGGGGAGAGTGTACATGGGCTGTGGGAGGAGATTAAATGGGTGGGTAGTGTTAAGTCTGTGGGTTGTATTATAAATAATCACAGACTCCACGGTTAACAAAATAAAACACGTCTTTACTATTCAGAGGCTCGGGCGATTCTGATCTAGTTAACGTATCACAACCCTTATATACTGGTGTGGTCACTATCGGTATTACAGTATACATGAGCCAATAAATAGTGCCACCCTAAAGTAGTGCTCTTAAAGGCGAACGGTCACATTCTATAGTTCCCTTAAAGGTAAACGGTTACATACACAACAGGTAGAGTCTGTGATAGGGGAGAGTGTACATGGGCTGTGGGGGGAGATTCTATGGGTGGGTAGAGTCCATGATAGGGGAGAGTGTACATGGGCTGTGGGAGGAGAGAGATTAAATGGGTGGGTAGAGTCTGTGATGGGGAAAGTGTACATGGGCTGTGGGGGGAGATTCTATGGGTGGGTAGAGTCCATGATAGGGGAGAGTGTACATGGGCTGTGGGAGGAGATGAAATAGGTGGGTAGAGTCGGTGATAGGGAGAGTGTACACGGGCTGTGGGAGGAGATTAAATGGGTGGGTAGAGTCCGTGATAGCGGAGAGTGTACACGGGCTGTGGGAGGAGATTAAATGGGTGGGTAGAGTCCACGATATGGGACAATATACACGGGCTGCTTTAGATGCACTGTGTGTGACTCTCTCTGATTCCTGTAATCTGGTAGAATTAAGTTGAGATTCAGAAGCCACGAATGGCACAGGCAGAACATTCCAGAAACTGAGAGTGTGGGCACATGGCCATAAAACAGCAGGATTTTTATGTTTCTCATCCCAGTAGAAGCAGAGACAATTTATCAGCATCGGGGGAGAAAGTGTTGAAAAAAGGAGCTTTCATCAAAAGTTAAATAATGTTTATTTTACAGATTGTTATTTGCACCGGTATTGGCTCGGGTTCCGCTGCTCTCTGTACTTTTCACATCACTTCATTCAATCTGCTGCTCCAGAAATAACCGTCCCTTTGCCAGAATTAACTCACATCTTCGACCCTCTCCCCACACCGACATCCAATTAAATGCATTCCCATTGCTGTTTTAATATTTTGAACCAGATTTCCCATTTCATATCACGCAGAATTCTTAGAACCATTGAATCATAGCCCAGTGTCAATCCCAAACTAATCCCACTGCCCCGCTCTCCCCATAGCCCTGTATCAATCCCAAACTAATCCCACTGCCCCGCGCTCTCCCCATAGCCCTGTATCAATCCCAAACTAATCCCACTGCCCTGCTCTCTCCCCATAGCCCTGTATCAATCCCAAACTAATCCCTATGTCCCGCTCTCTCCCCATAGCCCTGTTTCAATCCCAAAATAATCCCACTGCCCCGCTCTCTCCCCATAGTCCTGTATCAATCTCCAAACTAATGTAAGATTTGCAAAATTTCTACATTTCCCCAAAGGTTATCGAAATATATAAAGCGGTTCTTCTGTCTGTCATTCCATCTGTCTGTCTGTCTGTCTGTCTGTCTATCTGTCTGTCTGTCCGGCTATACACTCTCAAGTTATAGAGCGTACCTACATTTGCGTTACATCAAAAGAAAGCTTACGATTCCAGAACGGTCAAAAGCGTATTTACATTTCGGCGAGACAAAAATTGCGCCCGCGGTATCCAAAAAAGTTCAACATTCCGCTCATTATCCGATCATTAGCATCGAGTGACGTCGAGGTCGACCAATCGTACGGTCGAGCGACCCGATGATCGACCAATTGCTGCGTGGCAGGGGGCGGGTTCGTCGCGCATTGCGGGCGGGCCCTCCTCGAGTCGAGTGACAGGACGATTGACCAATCCTCTGCTTCGGTGACATGATGGTCGACCAATCGGTGCATGTGTGGGCGGGCCTTATCGTTCTGAACCGAGGTGAGTGGCCACCATCTTGATTCCAAACTGTTCATTTCTTTTTCCCACTTTCTGCGTGTTTCTTTTCAAATCTACATTTCCAGCAAAAAAAAAGTTGCTTTTAAACCACAAATTGTTTTTAAAAAAAGTTAATTAATTAGTAAATCTTTTCTCTAACCTCTATAATTTTCCTACCTTTCACCGTTTTTCCAGGCCGCGAAGCCTAGGCCTCTGTTGCCCGGCCACGCCCGAGCTAGGCACTTCCCATCGCGATCAACAAAAGGCCCGCGATCGCCGCCATCTTTGTGAAGGCTGGAGGGGGGCGGGCCTGAGCCGAGCGTCGCCACCGCCGCCATCTTAGTAAAGGCGGGCGGGGCGGGAGTCAGTGCGCGCGTCAACTTTCGCCCGGAGCACGACTTGAGTCCGGCCGAGCCTCACGTGATAGGTTGCGCGGCGGCGTCTCTCTCTCTGGTCTTGAAGCTGGCTCGGGCGGGGGGTGGGTCTCGGGAGGGCGGAGCTCGGGAGGGCGGAGCTTGGGAGAGCGCAAGCACGGGGCTCGGGGGGAGCGCGAGCGCGGGGCTCAGGAGAGCGGCAGCGCGGGGCTCGGGAGAGAGGGATCGCGGGGCTCGGGAGGCCGGTGCTCGGGAGGGCGGGGCTCGGGAGGCCGGTGCTCGGCAGGGCGGGGCTCGGGAGGCCAGGGCTCGGGCTGAGCCATGTCAGTATGTGGGGCGGCACGGAGCTCCGTGGAGCCATCGCCGGCAGAGGGGAAAGCGTCTGCTAGCTCCCCCCCCTCCCTTTCTCCTCCCCTCCCTTTCTCCCCCCTCCTTCCCCCCCCCACACACCCCCTCCCCTCACCCCCCACCCCCCCTCACCCCCTCCCTCCTTCCCTCCCCCCTCCCTCCTCCCCTACACCCTCCCCCTCCCCTCCCCCCCTCCCCTCCCCCTCCCCTTCCCTCCCCTCCCCCCTTCCCCCCTTCCACTCCCCCTCCCCCTCTCCCCCTCCCCCCTCTCCCCTCCCCTCCCCCATCCCCCGTCCCCTCCCCTCTCCCCCTCCCCCCTCCCCTCCCCTCCCCCCCGTCGCTCTCTCTCTCCCCCCCGTCGCTCTCTCTCTTCCCCCCCATCACTCTCTCTCTTCCCCCCTGTCACTCTCTCTCTTCCCCACCGTTGCTCTCTCAGTTCAATTCAATTCAATTCAAATCGCTTTATTGGCATGACAAGGTACATCTTATGTTGCCAAAGCATTGAAAAACATTTATGGTTGAACACATAAACGCAGATCTATCCATACAGTGTATAAACAGATATATCCCTGAGTGTATAAATATACATTCAGATAATTTGTATATACTCTTTTCTTAATGGTTGTCCCTCTGTTTATGGCAAGCTGTAACATAGTGTGCCGCTAAGGTTACACAATTTCTCTGTTCCCCTAGTAGGTATGGGAGTTTTTGGTCGTCATTCAAATTTCTGAACTCCGGGCATATTTTTGTGAATTTTGGGTAGAAATTCTCCCTTATGCCCTGATATTTTCTACAAGCTGTGAGGAAGTGCATCTCTCTCTCCACCACCCCCTGACTGCAGTGAGAGCATATCCTGTTCTCTCTTGTCAGCCAGGTCTGCCTGTGTCTGCCTTTTTCGATAGCCAGGCTATGCTCACTAAGTCTGTACATAGTCAAGGTTTTTCTCAATTTGCTATCTTTTACCGTGGTCAGGTATTCAGCCATGTTGTATTGTCTGTTTAGGGCCAAGTAGCAATTGAGTTTGTTTTGGGTTTTTGTTGTTTCTGCCCAATATGACAGGTATTTTTCCTTTTGCTTAGTGACAATTGTGTTGGGTCGAATTCTCTGTGCTACGATGTCACTGTCCTGGGGCTGGTTATTGTTAGTAGTGTTAGTAGTTACTTCACTGAGTCCCAGGACTAGTTGACTGAGGGTATTCTTCTTTATGATCCTCTCTTGGCATTTCAGGGCTTCGTAATGATAGCAGTGGGGGTTGCTCATTTTTAGGTGTTTCCAAAATTTGGTGGCTCTTTTTGGATAGTAATTATTAATGGATATTGGCCTAGTTCTGCCCTGCATGCATTGTTTATGGTTTTCCTTTGAGTCCGGAGGATACTTTTACAGAATTCTGCATGTGGGATCTCAATTGGGTGTTTGTCCATTTTGCAAATTCTTGTTGTGTTCGTGGTCCCTTCACCTCACTGCCATAGAGTGCAATTGGTTCAAATACTGATTTGAAAATTTTGAGCCAAATGCTAATCGGGATTTCTATTTGGATTGATTTTTTAATGGCATAGAAAGCCCTTCTTGCTTTCTCTTTCAGTTCATTCACAGCCAGATGAAAATTTCCCGTAGAACTGATTTTTAAGCCCAAGTATGTGTAGTTAGTAGTTTGTTCCAGTCACTCTCTCTCTTCCCCCCAGTCGCTCTCTCTCTTCCCCCCAGACGCTCTCTCTCTTCCCCCCAGTCGCTCTCTCTCTCTCTTCCAACAACAACATGCCCTCGAAAAAGCCTCGGCACCGCCGGGCACTCCAGCTTCTATATATATATAAAAGGATTGTTCTGTCTGTCTGTCTGTCTGTCTGTCTATCTGTCTGTCTGTCTGTCTGTCCTTCGGTGTGTCTGTCCGGCTATACACTCTAAAGTTATAGAGCGTACCTACACGTGCGTTACATCAAAAGAAAGCTTACGATTCCGGAACGGTCATAAGCGTATTTACGTTTCAGCGAGACAAAAATTGCGCCCGCGGTATCCAAAAAACGTTCAAAATTCCACTCATTATCCGCTCATTAGCATAGAGTGACATTAAGGTCGACCAATCGTACGGTCGAGCGACCCGACGGTCGACCAATTGCTGCGTGGCGGGGCGGGTTCGTCGCGCATGCGTGCGGGCCCTCCTAGAGTCGAGCGACAGGACGATTGACCACTCATACGCTTTGGTGACTTGACGGTCGACCAATCGGTGCTTGTGTGGGCGGGCCTAATCGTTTTGAACCGAGGTGAGTGTCAGCCATCTTGATTCCATTCTTTTTCCCGCTTTCTGCATTTTTCTTTTCAAACCTACATTTCCAGGAAAAAAAAATTGCTTTTATTAAATTATTTAAAAAAAAACTTCATTCATTTGTAAATATTTTCTCTAACCTGAAGATTCTTTTTCCTATCTTTCCCCGTTTTTGTAAGGCCTCAGAACCTAGGCCTCAAAGCCTGGGCCTCTCCTGCCCAGCCACGCCCGAGCTAAGTAATTGTCCCACGACTTCTGCTAAGCTCCTCCCCCCCTCCTGTCACGTTACCTGGGGCAACGGCGTCGGCCACGAGGGACACGGGACATACACAGGGTGCGCGCGCAGCAGGAGCAGCTGAGACGCGGCGTCTCTCTCTGTTCCCCGCTTGGCTCAGGCGGGGGGGGCGGGCCTCGGAGAGCAGGGCTCTCGGGAGTGCGGATCTCGGGCGGGGCTTGGAGAGCGGGAAGGGTTACCCCGGCAACCGGGCCCGCCGGCCGTCTCTCACAGCCGCAATCGGCAGTCTTGAAGCCAGCTCGGGAGGGCGGGGCCATGTCAGTGCGTGGGGCGGCATGGAGCTCCGCGGAGCCATCGGCGGCGCTGGGCTCGGGTGCTTTGTGGCCTGCGGCCGAACGGCAGCTGCGGACCTCGAGCTGACCGGGGCGCTGGACTCGGCTGGGCCATGTCTTTGCAGGTGTTCACCTCGGCCAACGGCATCAGGGTGACGGCTGAGGCCGCCAAAAGCGTCCAAGGGAACGCGTTCATCCAGGTGCCGAGGCCCGGGCCCCGGGGCGGAAAGAGGGATTAGAGCGGGGGATGAGGGCTCGGGCAGGGGAGAGGGAGAGGGAGGGGGGGAGAGAGAGGGGGGAGAGAGAGGGAGGAGGAGGGGAGAGGGGGCGGGGAGGAGGGGGAGAGGGAGGAAGGGGGGTAGGGAGGAGGTGAGAGGGAGGAGGAGGGGAAGAGGGAGGAGGGGAGAGGGAGGGAGGAGAGGGGGAGGGGGGGAAGAGGAGGGAGGGAGGAGAGGGGGGGTGAAGAGGGAGGAGGGGGGGAAGAGGGAGGAGGGGGGAAAGAGGGAGGAGGGGGGAAGAGGGAGGAGGGGGAAGAGGTAGGAGGGGGGAAGAGGTAGGAGGGGGAGGGGGGAAGAGGTAGGAGGGGGAGGGGGGGAAGAGGTAGGAGGGGGAGGGGGGAAGAGGTAGGAGGGAGTCGGCGTTTCATCAATTCGGGTCATTTCCTAATTAAGAAAAAGTCACAGAAACGGATACAGATTTATTGGCATCATTCGAACAACCAGCAAAGATTCAGCATCAAACTATGTCTGAGTTTCTGCTTCACACAGGCGGTCAGAAGCTGCAACGTAAGACTTCAAGCATTACTAACTACACCCTGGATCCCAAATATTAACCAGAATTATATTCAATGTTAGAAGTATTTTAAACTACATAAAATTTTAATGTGGAACAAGTAACAGTATTTTGAAATTATTAAATCGCAGATTAAAAGCCTTAAGAAAGTGGCTCCTGATTCCTCCAGTCAGAGGGTAGCTGGCTTCATTGTCCTCGCGGCTGGGCTCTAAGTCCAAGCCCTTCCCCGCGGTCTCAACCGTCCCGCCGACCTCACAAAATGGCGGCCGCCCTTCACCCACCGGGCTCTGAGTCCAGCCCCTTCCCTCACTCTCACCTTCCCTCTCTCTCTCTGTCTCTCTCTCCTTCCCCCCTCTCTCTCTCTCCTTCCCCACAGTCTCTCGCTCTCTCCTTCCCCCCCAGTCTCTCTCTCGCTCTCTCCTTCCCCCAAGTCTCTCTCTCTCTCTCCTTCCCCCCAGTCGCTCTCTCTCTTCCCCCCAGTCGCTCTCTCTCTTCCCCCCAGTCGCTCTCTCTCTCTCTCCCAACAACAACATGCCCTCGAAAAAGCCTCGGCACCGCCGGGCACTCCAGCTAGTTACTAATAAAAGGGACCCTGCATGGACATTTTAAATCAAAAAGGGTACCCAAGATGGCATCCGCGCCTCGTGGCAGAACGCCTGTGAGATTTTTAAAACTTGGACTCTGCGGCACAGGCAGCTCGTGGAGAAATCGAAACCAAAGCTACAGTTTCTGTCAAGAGAGACTTTGCATTTTGAAAACCAGACAGGACTTTGAATTATACATTAGATCAAATTGGAGACAAATCTAAACCCAGTTAGGCCTATAGTTAAGGCCATCAAACAGTTTGCATAAATAATCGGCACCAGATTAAGGAAGCCATCGAGGCTGGACAGGCCCATCAAGGTGCATTCATAACAAAACGAGTCAATTATCGGGCCGGTAGATACGATTACCGGCCATCTAAAAACAGTTAGTATAGATTGCTACCATTATTTAAAATAGCCCGCCAAGATTAAGACAAAGAACTAACCTGATTTGGCGCACAGATAAGGGTTTTCAAAAGCAGTATAATTGAAGGCCCCGGGTAGCAATCGCTCTTTGCTCTTCTCTTTTCTCTGGCCTCTCCCTGCTCCTCACCCTCGAGGCTGCTGCACTTCCCCCGGCCCGCGCTTACCCCCTGGCCTTTGCCCATGCCTTTCCCTACTCCATCTGGAATCGCCCCGGCACTGCATTGGGCAGACACGGACAATTCAGGCCAGGCAAGGCGGGACGCGATGAAGGCGAAGAGGCGAGATGAACTGAGGAGGCGACCTGAGGAAGACGACTGAAGATAGGCTTCGAATCATCGGGCCTTCAGTCTCAGCTGATCTGCGACTATCTTCATGCAAACTCAAACTGTCGGCCGAGGAAGAGGAACCGTCATCCCTGCAAGGTAAAGTACCCAAACAGAGACTTTAACTTTGGGGTACTCGAACCTGGACAACGCCCTTGCAACACCCGGAGACCACGTGATGACAGCAGGCTCCAGAGAGCACCAAGAGCGAACCCCGAACCCCACCGCTGTTTTGAGTTCAGCAGACCCCTTTTGATTGGTGAGCATAAATTCTGGCCCCTCATAGCTTAATCTAGTTAGATATAAGGGTGGGATAAGGATAAGGGGATTGTTAAGATAGTTGTTGTCCCTCGATGTGCCGTGTATCCCCCATTCCCTGTATAAGTATATCGTTATTTGTATTTGCCTGTAAAAGTGTATACTGGTAACTTTTTCATAAGATTGTGTTAATTTCCTCTTCAATAAAATATTGGTTTTTGCTTGTCTACTCGAGTCTTTTCTGTATCGCCGCCTTGTACCTAAGTCCGGTGTCTAGAACCCAGGGGCGTGGGAGCGATTTGAACCGCTCATAAACAGTCAGAGGCATAACTGACTGGGTGTACGCGCCACCCCACACCACCCCCCTACAGAAATGGCGACCGCGGCAGGACACCGGCAACAAGGTTGCGATGCAGTAGACAGTGGTTCGGACGAGCGAACCATGATGGAGGAAAGGATTTCTGATTACATGTTTAGCAAGGTGAATATCACTAAGAAGTGGATCACCACTTTGTTAAAGGCTGGGCACCCGGTAGATGCAGCAGCTAAGTGGACAGAGGGAAAGAAACACAAGAAGTCCTTAGAGAAGGCAGTTTGGCTGATGTGCTTTAAAAAGCAGGTCCAGCTTATGGACAGGCTCGTTGCAGCACAGGCAGTCGAGTTGAGGGAGTCAGCCCTGGAGAGCCAGGATAAGGCTCTCACAGGGGAGAAGTTATTAATAGCTTTGCAGGCTTTGAACCAGAAGAGAGTGCATTTACATAAGAACATAAGAAATAGGAGCAGGAGTAGGCCAATTGGCCCCTCGAGCCTGCTCCGCCATTCAATAAGATCATGGCTGATCTGATCCTAACCGCCAATCCACTATCACAGAACCATCTCCTGAATCTAACAGAATTAGACACACGAAATAGGAGCAGGATCAGGCTACACGGCCCCTGGGCCCGCTCTGCTACCCACAGGGCCATGACCGATCCGAACCTAGACTCATGTCCAAATTCCTGCCCGCTCCCCGTAACCCTTAATTCCCTTTACTTCTAGGAAACTGTCTATTTCTGTTTTAAATTTATGTAATGATGTAGCTTCTACAGCTTTTGGGGGCAGCATATTCCATGGACCTACCACCCTCTGAGTGAAGTAGTTCCTCCTCATCTCAGTTTTGAAAGAGCAGCCCCTTATTCTAAGACTATGCCCCCTAGTTCTAGTTTCACCCATCATCGGGAACATCTTCCCCGCATCCACCCGATCCAACCCCTTCACAATCTTATATGTTTCAATAAGATCGCCTCTCATTCTTCTGAACTCCAATGAGTAGAGTCCCAATCTACTCAACCTCTCCTCATATGTCCATCCCCTCATCCCCGGGATTAACCGAGTGAACCTTCTTTGTACTGACTCGAGAGCAAGTATGTCCTTTCTTAAGTATGGACACCAAAACTGTACGCAGTATTCCAGGTGCGGTCTCACCAATACCTTGTACAACTGAAGCAATACCTCCCTATTTTTATATTCTATCCCCCTAGCAATGAAAGCCAACATTCCATTGGCCTTCTTAATCACTTGCTGCACCTGCATACTAAACTTTTGAGTTTCATGCACCAGGACCCCCAGATCCCTTTGTACTTCAGTACTTTCCAGTTTCTTGCCATTAAGATAATAACTTGCTCTACGATTTTTCCTGCCAAAGTGCATAACCTCACACTTTCCAGTATTGTATTCCATCTGCCAAATCTCTGCCCACTTACTTAGCCTGTCGATGTCCCCTTGCAGGTTTTTTATGTCCTCCTCACTCACTACTTTCCCTCCCATCTTAGTATCATCTGCAAACTTTGATATGTTACACTCGGTCCCCTCCTCCAAATCGTTAATATAGATTGTAAAGAGTTGGGGACCCAGCACTGACCCCTGCGGAACACCACTAGTTACTGATTGCCAGTCTGAGAATGAACCATTTATCCCAACTCTCTGCCTTCTGTTAGATAGCCAATCCTCTATCCATGCCAGAATATTACCCCCAATCCCGTGATTTTTTTATCTTAAGCAATAATCTAGTGGGAGAACACAAGGCCTAGTTGGAATACCTACGGTGCCATGTCACCGGGGCCAAGGGAAATGAGTTAAGGTTGCGGGAGAAGAACGCCCGCTTGGCAAGGCAGATTAGGGAACAGGAGGAGAAAGTACAGTAGGTAAAGGCAGCGTATAAGCTAGCGAGCGAACAGGGGTTTGAGGAGGCAGACCACGGCCCTTGTAAAGAGAGGATAGAAAATCTGAGCCGGGCTCTCCGGAAGGCAAAAGGCATGGTATGCCTCATAAGCCCAAAGGCAGGCCAGGCAGATTTTTGGGGGAACGAGGGGAGGACAGTTCCAACGTCACCAGTAGTGTCTGGGGACGACCTGGTTGAGAGAGAGGAGACCTCACGACCACTACCCGTAGCGCCAAGTTTCAGCGAGGTTTGGCAGCAAGGGGGGGTGAAACCCGGGGTGGAGCCCGGAGTGGAGCCAGAGGTGGAGGCGGAGGTAGAGCCAACCCTGCCCGAGAGGTCGGAGCCGGGACCGATGTGCCCAGCACGGCAGCGGAGGTTCGGCCCACCCGCCAATGGCGACATTGAGGGACCCCTCCAAAACCAGTTCGTGTTGCCCTTTAACACCCAACAGCTTAGGCCTATGGTCAACCATCTCCCGAGGCTCTCAAAAAAGGGAGACCCCTCGATCCACTTCAGGGAAGCAGAGCAAACGGCCAGCGTCAACGATTGTGATGACGCGGAGAAGGCCAAAATGCTGCTATTGTCCCTGAAGACTAATCTCCTCCAATCCCTCTCTGACGAGTGCAAAAGGGGACAGAGTGGGTACGAGGAGCTTAGAGATGCGGTTCTGGAGGCCATGGAGATGGATGAGGGAAGTCCTTTCTCCCATGTGGAGAAGACGATCCAGCTCTCGGGGGAAACCCCGCAGGCTTTTGCGGACCGGCTGTGGCCGGTGTACCGGAGGGCCTGCCGGGGGACGCCGGGCCGGACGTTCCTGAACGGGGATTCCCTGATGCATTGGCTCCATTGCCTGGTGGTGAACAGCTTGCCACAGGTTCAGGCCAAGGCCGAAGCCTGGTTCAATCCCAAAAATCCCCAGACCACCGAACTTACGGTGATTAGGCAGCTCACTCTGGCCTATAAAACCGGTCGGGGAGACGATGCACACCCACCCACCCAAGGGGAAGGTGCATGAGGTAAAACCCGGATCGGGTAGGAAAGAGTGGCACCAGGAAGGGAGTAACCCCCCCAACACCAAGACCAATTGTTACGGGTGTGGGAAGGATGGTCACTGGTGGAAGGAGTGCAAAAACCCTTGGAAAGATAACAAGGGAAAGCATCCCACAGCCCCGGCCCAAAAGGCGGGGGCAGGGACCCCTTCCGCAGAGGTCGAGTCACTTTTGGACGCCATGAGGTCCTTGCTGACTGGCCAGGGGAGAGTAGCAGCCGCCACCGGTGCTCTCACCCCATCCGCCCCATCCAACCCACAGCCGTGACTAGAGCCAGCGCAGCCTGTGTATCTGTGTTCGCTCCGGTATGATGAGTGGAAAAGACCCCTTTTGGAGATGGAGGTGGAGAGGGTGACGAGGACCTATCTGTTAGACACAGGGGCATCGTGCACCGTGGTCTACTCAGCTAACCCCACCACCTCACCTTTCTCCAGCGGGGTCCCATACAGCCTATCGGGGTTCACGGGTAGGGAACAGGCCGGCTCGTTTTCCATCCCACTCGCCATTCGGTTAGGACCGCTCCGCTCCAAGTGGACGTGTGTCCTGATGAAATGGGACATGGAGGGTGGAAGAGGGGTCCTGGGAGCCAACTTTATCGTGGGCCACGGGATCCTAGTGGATTTGAGGAATCACTGCCTTTGGGGGGCAGGTAGAGTAAAGAACGGAGGGATCGTAGTAATCCCGGGAAAGGAAGGGAAGGGGACCCTCTGCACCAAGAAGCCCAAAGAGGATTATAACCTCGGGCTCATGGTCAGCTACACCCCAGCAGAGTTCCAGGCATTTGTGCAGGCCCACCTGGCCACATTTGCCACTCACAAGCACGACTGCGGGAGGGTTACAGGGTTTGAGGTCAGTGTAGACGGGGACCCCATGGCCCGACCACAGAAACAGTATAACTTCCCCAGGGAAGCAGAACCAGACATGGAAGCAGCCATGTCCTCGTTAGTGCAGCAGGGAGTTCTGAGACCGATAGCTACCCACGTGAATTCTCTGTTATGGCCGGTCAGAAAGCCGGACAATTCCTGGAGGGCCACGGTGGGCTATCGAGTGCTCAATAGTAACATCCCAGCCTGAACACCCACAGTAGCAGCAGTTGCCGACCTCATCGGGAGTATTCCAGCATCCGCGACCACTTTCACGGTGCTGAATATTTCAAATGGGTTTTGGTCCATCCCTGTAAGGAGGGAGGATCAGTACAAGTTTGCCTTTATGTTTAAAGGGCAGCAGTACACGTGGAACTGTTTGCCGTAGGGCTTCCACAACAGTCCCAGCATTTTCCATCAGTGCATGGCCAACAGTTTGAAGGGTTTTAGCCAGCCCAGACAGTTGGTCCAATATGTGGATGACCTGCTCCTGTTCACTGATTCGAAAGAGGAGCATGGCCCACTTTTGGCCGAACTGCTGGAGCTGCTAGGGCAGAAGGGTTTCAAAGTAAATCCCAAGAAAGTGCAGATCGGCCAGCAGGAGGTGAAATTCCTCGGTCTGACCGTGTGCGCTGGAGAAAGGGCCATAGATAAGGCTAGGAGGGAGGCGGTACAAGAACTACCGGTCCCTAACACAGTAACGGGTGTGAGGCCATTTCTAGAGCTAACCAGGTACTGTAGAGATTTCATTGAGGACTATGCAGCCACCGCAGCCCCTCTGCTCCGACTCCTACACAAGGGAGTGGAGTGGCTTTGGGATGAGGGTTGCCAGGCAGCATTTGTCAGGCTCAAGAAAGTCTTGCAGACCGCGCCAGCTTTAGGAGCCATAGATGGGGGGAAAGAGCTTTTCCTGGAGGTAGCAGCCAGCGGGGACAGCCTCAGTGCTGGGCTGCTCCAAGAGCGGCACGGTCGGCTGCGGCCGGTGGTCTACTCCTCCAGGATACTCACGGATGTGGAAAGGAGCTATTCCAATTGTGAGCGGCATCTTTTGGCCACACATTGGGCTGTGAAAAGATCATTGATCTTCATAGGCACCTCTCCCATCACCCTCCACACCCATCACACACCCACCCAGATGCTTCTGGACGGGAGGATCAAGGACGGAACAGTGAGCAGTGCCCTCACTGCCCGCTGGACCTTGCTCCTCTCACAGATGGATCTGAAGGTGAAGGGCCTCTGTGAGCCAAAGCTCGCAGCCAACATGGTATATCCTGGAACAGCCCACCGGTGTTCCATTGAAGGGGTTTGGGAAGTAAACATCGGGCCGGTAGATACGATTACCGACCATCTAAAAACAGTTAGTATCGATTGCTACCATTATTTAAAATAGCCCGCCAAGTTTAAGACAAAGAACTAACCTGATTTGGCGCACAGATAAGGGTTTTCGAAAGCAGTATAATTGAAGGCCCCGGGTAGCAATCGCTCTCTGCTCTTCTCTTCTCTCTGGCCTCTCCCTGCTCCTCGCCCTCGTGGCTGTCGCTCTTTCCCCGTCCCGCGCTTACCCCCTGGCCTTTGCCCATGCCTTTCCCTACTCCATCTGGAATCGCCCAGGCACTGCATCGGGCGGACATGGACAATTCAGGCCAGGCGAGGCGGGATGCGACGAAGGCGAGAAGGCAAGGCGAACTGAGGAAGACAACTGAGGAGACGAACTGAGGAAGACGACTGAAGATAGGCTTCGAATCATCGGGCCTTCAGTCTCAGCTGACCTGCGACTATCTTCATGCAAACTCAAACTGTAGTGTATGTACTTTGAAGAAGGAACTATATTCTGCAGCCCCTGTATACTGCAGTACCAGTAGTGACCACCCCTGTATATAAGCCTGTGCAGTAACTTTGTACAGTAGTTCCAGTTTTGTCTCCACTCAGTAAACACCTGTTGTAACCAACTCCTGCAGTCCGTGTCTCAATTACACACGGACGTAATACTGGCGACGAGCAGATCCGAACTTACCTACAGTTCTGCACCACCTCATGGGGATCCATCCCTGAAGCGAAGTTGTTAGAGGTCGAGGCCAGAAGGAAAAAAAAACAAACAGAAGAAACGGGTGTCGACCGTGATCAACCGTCCTCTGATTCATCGAATTCGAAGATTTGCAGGAGAGGCTGTCGAGAGCGGGGCTTGGTTATCCTGTCTATGGTGTTCCAGCTAATCGGGCTGGTGGCAGGTAGTACACTGATCCTTCCTGGGCTGCGGCGGGCTAGAGCTCGATCGAGTGGCTTTTCAACGGGGCCGAGCAGCGTTGTCGGGAAGAGGAGAGAGAGAGAGAGGGTGGAGCACACAGGGCGCGGCCGGTGCTACGAAGCCAGGCAGCGTACAGACCCGAGAAGAGGGAGGCAAGAGTCCCACAGGGTATGCTCTGACGACGGGAACAGTAATTAAAATAAAAGAAATTAGAAGCGCAGAAAGCCGCGAGGAGCTGCAGTTTGCCACGGGGACTGCGGAGAGCGGCGTTAGCAGCAGCGCGGGGGGGGAAGTGCGCGAAGACCATAGGGCGTCACCATCAAGGCATAAAAACGCCAGCAACAGCACTAGCAGCAGCGGAGAAGACAGAAAGCGCGGGAGGCGCCATCTTAATCCAGCGGGGAAGAAGGCAAAGCGCGGGAGGTGCCATTTTGTTCAATCGGGGAAGAAGGCAAAGCGCGGGAGGTGCCATCTTAGATCTCCAAGATGCCGAAGACTGGCAATATCACTGCCTTCGATAATGCAATAGAAGACTGGACCAGGTATGTGGAAAGAGTCGAAGTATATTGCAAGGCAAATGAAGTAGCCGATGAGAAAAAGGCATCGGTACTACTAAAATTAATGGGCACAAGAACGTACGGCCTATTGCGGAACCTGATCACTCCAGCCAAACCGATGGCGAAGAGTTTTAACGAAATTGTTGCTATCCTACAGGAACACCTAAATCCTACACCGCTGCTGATAGCAGAAAGATTTAAATTCCACAAGAGAAATCAGCATAAAGATGAGAGCAATGCTGATTACCTTACCGAACTACGCAAGCTATCAAAGCACTGCCAGTTCGGAGCAGGACTGGCAGATACCCTACGGGACAAATTTGTCTGTGGACTCCTGAGTGAAGGAACCCAGAAGAGGTTACTCTCAGAGAAAGAGCTGACGCTAGATAAGGCTTTCAGCGTGGCAGTATCGTACAAAGCAGCAGCAAGGGGAGCTGCGGAAATACAGCAAAAGCACAGGAATACGGCACCCATGAAATGACACGGGGATTTGAAAAATGTTATCGCTGCGGCAGAACAACCCATGACCAGAAGGACTGCTGGTCCAAGGACAAAATATGCAGGCAATGCGGAAAGATGGGACACATTGCACGAGTTTGCAGGTCCGGGAAGAAGACTAACGACAACAAAAAGGCTACTAAGGAACAGTACAGGAAAGTGCAAAAGATGACGGACAGTAGTTCCGAAGACCAGAAGAGCGATAGTGAATCCAGGAACAAGAGACTAAGCTGTCTCAAACTTCACAACGTAATTGCAAAAGAGGATCACTGAACCATTTGGGTCACCCTCATGATAGCAGGGTCCCAAGTCAAAATGGAATTGGATACAGGATCAGCCCTGACCGTCATGAATCGACGAGACTACGAGCGGCTATTCTCACACATACCCTTGAAAGACACATCCATTGTCTTGAAGACGTATACGGGGCAGAAAGTATACCCCAGAGGGAAAATAAGGGTGCCTGTCGAATACAATGGCAAGGATAAACAGAAATTGTATCTGTACATACTGCAAGATGGTGGACCACCGTTACTGGGACGTGAATGGATCAGAAAGATAAGTTTAGACTGGCACTCCATTCAGGCGCTGACTGTGGCTGGTAAAAAGGATGACGACGTCACACCTGGACGATAGTCAAAAATCTTAGCTAACGCTAAAGAGGTATTTCAACAAGAACTGGGAACTCTTAAAGGTGTAACCGCCTCGATAAAAATAGAAGAGAATGCAATTCCCAAGTTTTTCAAAGCAAGACCGGTACCGTATACAATTCGCACAGCCGTCGAGGCAGAGCTGGAGAATCTGGAGAATGCAGGAGTGTTATCTAAGGTAGACTGGAGCGAGTGGGCGACACCCATCGTTCCTGTCATGAAGAAAACGTTAAACAATAAGTCTGAGGAGCCAAGGAAGGTTCGCATCTGTGGGGACTTCAAGGTGACGGTGAACCCAGTCCTTCACACAGTACAGTATCCTCTCCCGAGGATAGAAGATATTTTCGCCTCACTATCTGGAGGGAAGCGTTTTACAAAAATTGACCTAGCACAAGCATATTTGCAGATGGAGGTTGAAGAATCCTCTAGGAAGTATCTCACGATAAACACTCACAAAGGTCTTTACCAGTATTATCGACTGGTATTCGGAGTAGCATCAGCTCCGGCGATATGGCAAAGAGCGATGGAACAAGTCCTGCAAGGGATTTCGGGGACTCAGTGTTACTTGGACGACATCCTAGTGACAGGTGAAGATGACAGTGAACACCTTGCCAACCTAGAGCAGGTGCTCACTAAACTATGTGAACATGGGCTATGAGCCAATCGCCCCAAGTGCATGTTTTTTAAGAAACAGATATCGTATTGTGGCCACGTGATTGATGAAGAGGGGTTACATAAGTCCCCTGACGAAATTGAAGCAGTAGTTAAGGCTCCAGCACCTGAAAATGTGTCGCAACTGAGGTCATTCCTCGGATTGGTGAATTACTACCTTAAGTTTTTGCCGAATTTGTCGACAATTCTGCACCCACTGAACACCCTACTACAAACTGGAGTAGCATGGAAATGGAGTGATTAATGTAAGCGGGCCTTTCAGAAGAGTAAAGACCTAATCACTTCAAGAGAAGTATTGGCTCACTACAACCCATCACTACCGATAAGACTGGCGTGTGATGCGTCTCCCTACGGCATTGGAGCGGTACTGTCACATAAATTCCTTGATGGTTCAGAGAGGCCGATAGCTTTTGCGTCACGCTCGTTAACTTCAGCCGAGCGTAACTATGCCCAGATTGACAGAGAGGCCCTCAGCCTAGTGTGGGGGGTGAAGAAGTTCAATCACTACCTGCACGGTCAGAAATTTACTCTACTAACTGATCATCAACCTCTTGTCTCCATTTTCAACCCTCAGAAGGGCGTCCCGATAATGACAGCACAACGGCTACAGAGATGGTCCCTTTTCCTAGGGGCACACCAATATGACATCGAGTACAAAGGAACTAAACAGCATGGGAATGCTGATGGATTGTCGCGCCTACCGTTGCCGACGGTGGAAGAAGCACCTGCAGTGGATCCTGTGGAGATATTCCACTCGACCATAGTCGAATGTCTACCTGTGACGAATGCAAGCATAGAAAAGGAAACACGAAATGACCCGACACTCTCCAGGGTCTATGATTTAACGGTGAAGGGATGGCCAGCACATGGCGAACCACTGTTGCCAGCATTCTCGCCGAGAAGAGAACAGCTGTCAGTGTGCTGAGGAACCTTGATGTGTGGATCCAGAGTAGTAATTCCACCCAAATTGAAGGATAGAGTGCTCAATGAGCTTCATGAGGGTCACCTGGGAGGGGTAAAAATGAAAAACTTAGCCAGAGTGTTTGTGTGGTGGCTGGGAATCGATAGAGAAATCGAAGAGATGACCAAGAGCTGTACAGGATGCCAGAAGGTCCAAAACGCCCCACCACAAGCCCCTCTACATCCATGGGAGTGGCCCTCATCTCCATGGCAAAGGGTGCACATTGATTTTGCTGGTCCATTTATGGATTCGATGTTTTTAATTGCGGTGGATGCACATTCAAAGTGGCCAGAGGTAATAAAAATGTCCTCAACCACCACAGAAAAAACTATCACAGTCTTACGAACCATATTCGCCAGAAATGGGCTGCCTGAACAGATTTGCTCCGACAATGGACCACAGTTTGTGTCTGAAGAGTTCCGGAGGTTCTCACAGAACAATGGTGTTAAGCATTATACATCCGCCCCATATCATCCAGCCACCAATGGATTGGCTGAGAGGTTCGTTCAAACATTCAAGAAGGCTATCAAGGCAATGGGTAATGAAGACATACCCCTACAACACAAGGTGGATAACTTCTTGTTTGCCTACCGGAATGCGACACATGCGGTTACCAACCAAACTCCAGCCATGATGTTCTTCAATCGAAGACTACAATGCCGCTTGGATTTGGTTACGCCAAACGTCAGAAGAGATGTGGAGAACAGGCAGTTTCAGAATATGAATGAAAGACCGACCAGGAGTTTTAAGATAGGTCAACCAGTTTTGGCCCGGGACTACCGCACAGAGAAATGGCAGCCAGGAACGATCTGTACACGGCAAGGACCTCTAATGTATACCGTGGACGTTGGAGAGAGCATTGTAAGACGCCATGCTGACCAGATTCTAGAGTCACTGGAAAACATCAACTCCACACCACGATCTGATACACCTGGCGATGAAACCGAAGTACCAATTGCATCTACCGCAGAATCGGTGATATTGGAAGCAGACGAACCAAACAACGACATTGATCCTGACTCAACCTTGCCAGAAGAACCTGATACCCCAAAGAAGCATTATCCAGACAGAATCAGGAAGCCTCCTCAAAGACTGAATTTATAATTGCTTAACTTCAGCTAATGTGTATAGCAACTGTAATTGTAAATATGTTATTTAATTATTAATCGAATGTTATGTACTGTTTAGCTAAAAGGGGAGGAATTGTAGTGTATGTACTTAGAAGAAGGAACTATATTCTGCAGCCCCTGTATACTGCAGTACCAGTAGTGACCACCCCTGTATATAAGCCTGTGTAGTAACTTTGTATAGTAGTTCCAGTTTTGTCTCCACTCAGTAAACACCTGTTATAACCAACTCCTGCAATCCGTGTCTCAATTACACACGGACGTAACAGAACCCGTACCCCAAACACCTTACACTGTGGAACCCATACCCCAAACACCTTACACTGTGGAACCCATGCCCCAAACACCTTACACTGTGGAACCCGTACCCCAAACACCTTACACCGTGGAACCCATACCCCAAACGCCTTACACTATGGAACCCGTACCCCAAACACCTTACACTGTGGAACCCATAGCCCAAACAGCTTACACTGTGGAACCCGTACCCCAAACACCTTACACTGTGGAACCCGTACCCCAAACACCTTACGTATCTTGGCGACCGTGGCAGGACTCTTGAGGTGTGGAACACAATATGGCAGAAAGTCAGAGCAACAAACCCTGGGGAGGCTATGGTAGCCTCAGTGAGCCTAAGGTGGTCTCAGGGAGGCGAAGGTAGTCTCAGGGAGGTGAAGGTGGTCTCAGGGAGGTGAGGGTGGTCTCAGGGAGGTGAGGGTGGTCTCAGGGAGGTGAGGGTGGTCTCAGGGAGGCGAAGGTGGTCTCAGGGAGGCGAAGGTGGTCTGAGGGAGGTGAGGGTGGTCTCAGGGAAGTGAAGGTGGTCTCAGGGAGGTGAAGGTGGTCTCAGGGAGGTGAGGGTGGTCTCAGGGAGGTGAAGGTGGTGTCAGGGAGGTGAGGGTGGTCTCAGGGAGGTGAAGGTGGTCTCAGGGAGGTGAGGGTGGTCTCAGGGAGGCGAAGGTGGTCTCAGGGAGGTGAGGGTGGTCTCAGGGAGGTGAAGGTGGTCTCAGGGAGGTGAGGGTGGTCTCAGGGAGGTGAGGGTGGTCTCAGGGAGGCGAAGGTGGTCTCAGGGAGGTGAGGGTGGTCTCAGGGAGGTGAAGGTGGTCTCAGGGAGGTGAGGGTGGTCTCAGGGAGGTGAGGGTGGTCTCAGGGAGGTGAGGGTGGTCTCAGGGAGGTGAGGGTGGTCTCAGAGAGGCGAAGGTGGTCTCAGGGAGGCGAAGGTGGTCTGAGGGAGGTGAGGGTGGTCTCAGGGAGGCGAAGGTGGTCTCAGGGAGGTGAAGGTGGTCTCAGGGAGGTGAGGGTGGTCTCAGGGAGGTGAGGGTGGTCTCAGGGAGGTGAGGGTGGTCTCAGGGAGGTGAGGGTGGTCTCAGGGAGGCGAAGGTGGTCTCAGGGAGGCGAAGGTGGTCTGAGGGAGGTGAGGGTGGTCTCAGGGAGGCGAAGGTGGTCTCAGGGAGGTGAAGGTGGTCTCAGGGAGGTGAGGGTGGTCTCAGGGAGGTGAAGGTGGTCTCAGGGAGGTGAGGGTGGTCTCAGGGAGGTGAGGGTGGTCTCAGGGAGGTGAAGGTGGTCTCAGGGAGGTGAAGGTGGTCTCAGGGAGGTGAGGGTGGTCTCAGGGAGGCGAAGGTGGTCTCAGGGAGGTGAGGGTGGTCTCAGGGAGGCGAAGGTGGTCTCAGGGAGGTGAGGGTGGTCTCAGGGAGGTGAGGGTGGTCTCAGGGAGGCGAAGGTGGTCTCAGGGAGGTGAGGGTGGTCTCAGGGAGGCGAAGGTGGTCTCAGGGAGGTGAGGGTGGTCTCAGGGAGGTGAGGGTGGTCTCAGGGAGGCGAAGGTGGTCTCAGGGAGGCGAAGGTGGTCTCAGGGAGGTGAGGGTGGTCTCAGGGAGGTGAAGGTGGTCTCAGGGAGGTGAGGGTGGTCTCAGGGAGGTGAGGGTGGTCTCAGGGAGGTGAAGGTGGTCTCAGGGAGGTGAAGGTGGTCTCAGGGAGGTGAGGGTGGTCTCAGGGAGGCGAAGGTGGTCTCAGGGAGGTGAGGGTGGTCTCAGGGAGGCGAAGGTGGTCTCAGGGAGGTGAGGGTGGTCTCAGGGAGGCGAAGGTGGTCTCAGGGAGGTGAGGGTGGTCTCAGGGAGGTGAGGGTGGTCTCAGGGAGGCGAAGGTGGTCTCAGGGAGGCTAAGGTAGCCAAAGTAAACATTTCTGAGCCAGGGCCAATGAAATGATGTACTTTCCACAGGAGAAAGCGGCAGAGCGGGTGGTTAGTAGTAACCGTAGGAAGTCTATGGAGGCTGAGGTAGCCTCGTACATATGCAGCAAGTTAGACATTTCTGAGCCATGGGCCCGAGAAGTGTTACACTCTGAGGATCCGCAGGAGAAAGCGGCAGAGTGGACGGTTAGTGCTAACCATAAAAGAGCGAGAGAGAAGGCGATTTGGCTACTGTGTCTACAGAAGCAAACCTCGATTCTCAGGGAAAAGGTGAAACAGCTGGAAGATGAGAAAAGGGAACGAGAAACCAAGGCAAGCAACAAGGACACCATCATAGAGCGACTGACGAAAGATTTAAGTGAGGAAAGGCAGGAGAGAAAGATTAAGGAGGAGAGGGTGCAGAACAATCTCGAATACTTACAGTGTCAGGTGACAGAGGGTAAGAGGAATGTCAGACTCACTGCGAACAAAGTGAAAGGAACCTAGAAAGAGCCGAAGAGGCGGAGGAATGATTGAAAGATATCGAGGTAGCGAATAGCGTAGCCCGAACTCCGGGTTATGAGGGGGCAGATCACGGGCCTTGGAATGAAAAGATCTGTAAGTTGACCTTCAAACTATCCGGGGCCAGAGGGATGGTTCGTCTCATGGCGCCCGGACAGGTTGGGGAAGACTGGGATATGGAGGGCAAGGAATCAGATGATGGGACCCCGTATAGCGAGCATCGGCCAGCTCCCGGACCACCGAGACCGATGTGTCCCCTACGACAGCAGAAGTTTGGTCTGCCACCAGCGGGTGGTGGCCCAGCGCCATTGCCGAGCGATTATTTGCCCCCATTTACATCGCTTCAGCTGCAGGAAATGCTGAGTGTGGCTAAGTTAAAGCAGGGAGGGGACGCCTCCGTTCATTCCGCCAATGTAGAGCAGGCAGGGGCATTAATAACTGCAACAAGCAGGAGATGAGGAAGTTGATACTGTTCTCCCTAGATGGGAAGTTATATCAGAGTTTGTTGGCAGCCACCAAGTTAGGGGGAGGAACCATGCACGGCTTAAACGATGAGATCTTGGTAGCACTAGGATACAGCCAAAGTAGTCCGTTCTTGCAGGTGGCACAGACTAGGCAGCAGGCAGGCGAGTCGCCAGATACGTTTGCAGATAGACTGTGGCCAACTTACGTGAGGGCCACTGGAGGAGATCTAGTACGTGCAGACTTAAGAGGAGCTCCCAGGAATCATTGGCTGAGGACTGTTTGCTGCGAATCAGGGCAAAGGCCGAGTCATGGTTTGACCCAGAGGACCTCCACAATATGGAGGTGGGTGTGCTGAGGAAGCTGACTCCAGCTTTCAAGTCAGGACAAGGGGAAGAGGAGAAACACAGGGGGAAGGTGCACAAAGTGAAAGGGAATGTGAGGAGTAAAAGGGAATGGAGACAGGAGGGAAGTAATGCTGGGTAGATCCCAGGCGTGTTTTAACTGTGGGAAGTTGGGACAGTGAAGTAAGAAGTGTAAGCTCCCAAAAGGGGGGAAACCAGGGCATGAGGGTCCCAAGGTAGAGACAAACCAAGGGACGGTAGAAGACGACCCAGTAAAAATCCTAGTGGCCGCATTACAGCAGGTTATGGGCAAGGATAAAGGGAAACTGGATGCTGCTGTGGGTGACAGAGGACCCAGCGCGCCTGCACCCCCACTGTGACGGGGCCGCGCCCAGCACGAGTACCTGTGTCTGCTCATCTACGATGAGTGGGGCAGACCATGTGTAGATGTGAAAGTGGAGACCGTTAGGGGAAGGTATTTGATGGATACAGGAGCCTCTAGCACGGTGGTCCACTCACCGAATCCGACCAGTTCCCCATGGTGGAGCGGGGTCCCATTTACACTAGCAGGTTTCACGGTGAACAGGCTGGGGCGGTATCGAAACCCTTAATGATAGAATTAGGACCCAATGTAACGAAATGGGAATGCATTTTGATGAAGTGGGAACAGCCCAGTTCGGGAGTTCTCGAGGCCGACTCCATGTTGGCACACCACGGCATAGTAGACATGAAAAACAACTGTCTATGGGGCGCAGTCAATGCAGATAGGATAGGCGAGGTTGTAGTGATTCCCAGGGACAGTAAGGATAAAGGCAGCACCTGTACGATGAAGCCGAGAGGGAGCTATGACCTGGAACAATTGGTCGATAGCATCCCGGCCAAGTATCAAAGGCATGTACGGGAGAATATAGACGTGTTTGCCACGCACAGACATGATTGCGGGAGAGTGACGGGGGTGAAGGTAGATGGGGACCCAATGTCGCGGCCCCAGAAACAGTATAACTTTCCCCGGGAAGCAGAAAAGTGTTATGTCTGACATTTGGTGATAGGTACTCGATTGCCTTGGCCTGAGCACATGGAGTTTGATGGTGCTGTGATCATTATATTGTGTATAGGTATTCGATTGCTTGTGCCTGGGAGTGGGTGTGTGTGTGTGGCAGCCATATTAAAAGCAGCATGAACTGAACTCACTGACGGTCTCTGGATTATCTTTGCAAACGCAACAAAAAGGACTTGGAAACTGCTGTAAATTCCCTGGTGGAACAAGGTGTATTAAGAACGATAGTTACCCATGTAAATTCACCCCTTTGGCCGGTAAAGAAGTCTGATAAATCATGGAGGGCCGCAGTAGCTTACCGGGTCCTGAATAAGAATATTCCAGCCTGTGCGCCCACGGTAGCGGCTGTAGCAGACTTAATAGGGAGTATCCCCGCGGCGGCAACAACTTTTACAGTATTGAATATTTCAAACGGGTTCTGGTCCATTCCCATGAGGCGGGAGGATCAGTTTAAATTCGCCTTTACATTTAAATGACAGCAGTATACATGGACATATCCTCCACAAGGGTTTCACAATAGTCCCTCAATTTTCCACCAAAGCACGGCCGAGGCACTACAGGGTTTTAGTCAGCCTGACCGGTTGATCCAATGTGTGGATGACGTGTTATTATTCTCTGAAGGTACGGAGGATCACGGGCCATTACTGAGTGAATTATTGGAGCTGTTAAAAGAAGCAGGTTTTAAAGTAAATCCAAAGTAAGCCCAAGTTGGACAAGGGGAGGTGCAATTTTTAGGATTGGCCATTAGAGCAGGAGAAAGAGCTATAGATGGAGCGAAGAGAACGGCAGTCCAGGAACTACCCGTTCCGAAGGACGTGTCTGGGGTAAGGTCTTTCCTGGGAATAATGGGTTACCGCGGGGAGTTTATCGAAGGATATGCAGCCACGGCAGCTCCTTTGCTGAGGCTTCTTAGGAAGGGAGTAGAATGGGAGTGGGGTGAAAGTTGCCAGGAATCATTTACGCGCCTAAAAGAGGACCTACAAACGGCACCCGCGTTAGGAGCGATAAATGGGGACCAGGACTTTTACCTGGAGGTAGCGGCTACTGGGGACAGTTTAAGCGCAGTGTTACTCCAAGGGCGGCACGGCGGATTGAGACCGGTGGCCTCCGCCTCCCGAGTTCTTACAGCTTTTCTAATTGCGAGTGGCATCTTTTGGCGACCTTTTGGGCCGTCAAACATTTTTGGTCGTTCACAGGGACAGCTACAGTGACCCTATTGACCTGTCACACCCTGACACAAATGTTACTGGACGGTAGGATGAAGGACGGGACAGTGAGTAGCAGTAGGATTGCCCGTTGGACGTTGCTGCTTTCTCAGTTGGACCTGAAGGTGGAAAGACTAGGGGAGCCAAAGCTCGCCCCGAATCTGCTTTATCCGGGGACGGCTCACATGTGCTCAGTAGGAGTGTGGGATGTAGATGTGGGATTCCGGGCCGGGAAACACCCGACAGGTAGAGACATTTACGTGGATGGGTCTAGTTCGGGGACAAACGGAGAAAGGACAGGTTGTGGGATTTATGATCCAGAGGCAGGGATAGAGAAGGCCATAAAACTCCCCAACACTTTGAGTGCACAGCAGGCCGAACTGGCGGCATTAACGTATGTAGTCACACACCCCAGTGAATTCCCAACCCCCTATACAATATGTTTGGACTCAATGTTCACTTACAACTCCTGCATGGAGTATCTGGCAATATGGGCTCAGCGAGGGTTCGAGTCCTCAGGCGGGAAGCTGTTGGTGATGGCCCCTCTGTTAGAAGTCAATCTGAATGTCACGGGTGGTAACCAGTAGGATTACTACATCCAAAAGGGTAAAGTGCATTCCAAGACAGAGCCTAAGTGGAAAGGGAATCAGGAGGCTGATGTACTGGCCACAATGGGGGCAGGGGAAGGGATAGCTTGGGACTCGTACCGATCCGGACAGATCATGGCTGTAAAGGGAAAAGAGGGACCCGAGGAGGCACAATTACCACCCGATTTGAAACAGGCTCAGCTACAAGATGCAGTCTTTAAACTGGTAATTAAGGATAAGGAATGTGGGAAGCCCGTAGAGGGACCTTTGGAGCAGCAGACGTAGCAGTGAAACAGGGGATGTTAGTCAAGGGGAATAGGTGGGTCGTGCCCGTGCAGTACAGGGAAGAATCTTTGCAGCTAGCTCATGGGGGTCCGGGGGCCAGACATCCAGGGCCAGAAACGACTTGGAATAAAGTGGAGGCTGTGGGATGGTGGCCCCAGCTCAGGGAAGATGTAAGGGATTATTGCGAGAACTGTTTAGTGTGCACGGTGAATAACCCAGACCCCCACTGAAGGAAGGTTCCGTTGGGACACACGAGGAGAGTAGAGGGGCCATGGCAGTCTATACAGGTAGATTTCATTGGGCCACTGCCCACCACAAGTAGGGGCAATAAATATTGTCTGGTATTAGTGGATATTTTCTCGAAATGGGTGGAAGCTTTTCCTTGCAGGGCAGCGACAGCGTTAAACCCGGCGAAGATTCTAGTGAAGGGAGTGTTTTCCTGGTGGGGACTGCCCCTGATAGTAGAGTCAGATCAGGGAAGTCATTTCACCGGACTAGTAATGCAGGCCACCCTGAAGCTGCTAGGAATACAGGGAAAGTGGCATCTGGTGCATAACCCCCAATCATCGGGTATAGTAGAGAGGATGAACCGGACCTTAAAAGAGAGGCTTAGGAAAGAGATAGGAGAGGTCCCGAAGAGATGGGATGAGGTCCTACCCCTGGTCCTAATGAGCATCAGAGCCAGTCTCTCTAAAAGTACGGGACATGAGTTAATGACAGGGAGGTCGATGAGGACCTGACTCATGTGCTGGTACCGGTCCGGACCGAAGCACAGGTTAAGGAGGTCACACGGGACAGGTTTGTTGGAGATCTGTACCATACTCTAAGGGGGCTGCATTGGGAGGCAGTTAACAATATGGGAAGGCAGCACCAACAGAATAAAATGTTGTTGGAACCACGGGTAACACAGGAGTGGAAGGTAGGGGACCAGGTAATGGTCAGGAATTATGCCAGAGTAGGGGCATTCAAGCCATTATTTAAAGGACCGTGTAATATCGTGGATAAGGCAAGTCCTGTGGTCTATGTGATCCAGCTGCCGAGGCGAGTAAAATGGTTTCACATTAACCAGTGCAAGCTGTACGAATCCGGAGAGAGAAGCACAAAACGGGCCAAGGCCCAAGGAACCGTAATGAGTTTGATCAATGTGAGCCTTTCTCCTGTGCTGTGGGATGATGAGGATGACTCAGAGGGCGGAGCGGTGAGACGAAGTAGTCGGGGGCCGAGACCCAGGGTGCTCTGGACACCTCCTCCTACTCCACCCCCGGGCCTCAAGAAGCCCAAACATCGGGACAAGAAAAAACAAAAGCAGTGATTGAACCAAATTGTAAATATGTGTATCATTTAAGTGTGACCTGTGGAGGGGAGACCCCTCACAGAGCAGCGTTATTCTTTTGTTTTGTTTTTATAGAAACGAATCGAATCAAGGACGCGAGATGAGGTGGACGCTGCGGACGAGTGTGTGGATGATCCTAATTAAAGCAGGGTGGGGAGATCAGGGAGACACTGAGACATTCTTTACGGAATGGGAAAAGTTGGGTAATAATTCAAACAGGCAGACCATGGGAACTAAGGAAGGGGTAAAATTGTGTTGGGATAAATGGTGGAAGAAGGAGCAAGGAGTTTATGTGGTCGGGTCGGGTCGGGGCACAACTGCAAAGGGGGGGGTTGCCATTACTTTCAAACGGCAGTGGCAGGACTCCGGATCAGGAGTGAATTGGACTCAGAGTTTGACTCTTGCGTGACCCCGGATCCTCCAAAAGCAGTCAATGCGACCGAACTGGTCGCCAGCAAGATGAAGCCTCTACCCAAAGCCCCAGAGACTCAGGGTACAGAGGTCAAATGTCCCGTAATGGCACCCGGGCCTAAAACTGGGCTGCTGTTGATCCCAACAGGAAAATTATGTATCATACCGTACATTACGGAGTAGCGCGGTTATTTTTTAGTTAGCGGAGTTACGGCTGCCCCAGTGGTGCCCGCCAAAGATGGAAAAGTTGTTAAAAGAAATGTTCAGACAATTCTACAAGAGGAATTATGTGGACGAAAGTCAGGGGGATTGTACAAACCGGTAAATAACAGCCACACGGGCTGGGGGAGACGAGAAAGGGGACTGATTAATGATGCGACCACGGTGTTTAATACAGGGACGTGACTGGTCAACAGTATGGACAACGCACAGTTACAATTACAAGTAAATACCCTAAGGGACCAGCTGAGGAAAATACTGGGGGAGGGTAATGACATTGAGGGTCACGAATTGTAGGAAGACGAGGTGATGACAATTCATCTAAAGGAAATGGTAGCTGAGCTGGAGACTCACGCTCAGACCATCAATGTATTAATAAAGGAGGGCCAAAATGCTTCAGATCGGGCTGCCCAAAATGATGTGTATGTCATGTACGGGGCCTGGTTGTTAAACGAGGGGCACAGTAATTAAGAGGATTTAAAACAAGGCCACGTATCATCGTGGGTCAGCAACAGGCACCTAAAGGCTTTAATCACTTATAACAACCTCATGAATCCGTGTCAGCTATGGTCGACCTCCGAAGCGTACCCAGTCCATGTCAACTGTGGTCAGAACAAACAAACGGTAATGGGAATAGTTCTGAGGATGCCGGTGATGGATCAGGTATACCGGGTAGAAAACATTGGTGTAATTCGAAATGGGTACATGTGAAGCATCATAAAACCCCTCAGTATGTGGTGAAGTTGGGGAACTCGATAACCGGCACTAGTCTGGAGGGATGTCAGGGAGGAGGTACACGTGTGGTATTGTGTCTCTACCATTTGAATCCTTTCGATCGGCCGGTGTGTGCGTTTGAATACAGAGACGTGCAGCCTATCAGCTGTATCATGGAAGTGATGGCTCACAGCCATGTCCCACCCCAGGTTACGTACAAGGGTAATGGAACCTACTGTGTAACTGTAAAGTCCGCACCTCAATAATACACGGACTTCGGGAGAACAGTTTAACAGGTACTTTACTGAACAGGAGGCAGCGTCAGACTGAAAATACAGAAGCCTGCTAGGGCCTTTTATACAGGGGTGGTCACTGCCGGTACTGCAGTCTAAGACCAGTTATTCCCTTAAAGGTACATACACAACAATTCCTCCCCTTTTAGATAAACAGTACATAACATTCATTTAACGACTAAATAATAACTAATTACAATTACAATTTTCTCGGTACTATATACATCAACTGAAATAGTCACTTATAAGTTCAGTCTTTGAGGAGGCTTCCTGATCCTGGCTGGATAGCGCCTTTCTCGAGTATCCTGTTCTGGCGGTGGAGTCAATTCTGGCTCATTGTCATTGGTTGGTTCGTCAGCTTCCAATACCCCTGCTTCTGAGGTAGACGCAATCTGTACTTCGGGCTCATTACCAGGTGCGCATGCTCGTGGTATGGGTTTGGTTTGTTCCTGTGACTCTAGAATCTGGTCAGCATGGCGTCTCACGATGCTCTCTCCAATGTCCACTGTGTACATTAGTGGTCCCTGCTGTGTGCATATCGTTCCAGGCTGCCATTTTTCTGTTCGGTAGTCGCGGGCCAAGACTGGTTGCCCTATCTTGAAGCTCCTGGTTGGCTTCTCATTTATGTGCTGGAACTGCTCATCCTCAACATCTCGTCTTATGTTTGGTTTGAGCAAATCCAAGCAACATCTTAGTCTTCGGTTGAAAAACAGTACGGCTGGAGTTTGGTTGGTTACTGCATGTGTCGCATTCCGGTAAGCAAACAAGAAGTTATCCACCTTGTGTTGTAGTGGTATGTTGTCATTATACATTGCCTTTATGGCCTTTTTAAAGATCTGAACAAACCTCTCAGCCAATCCATTTGTGGCTGGATGATATGGGGCAGATGTGTAATGTTTCACCCCATTATTCTTCAGGAACCTCGGGAAATCCTCAGACACAAACTGTGGGCCATTGTCGGAGCAAATCTGTTCTGGCAACCCATTCCTGGCGAAGATAGTCCTTAGGACTGCAATAGTTTTCTCCGTGGTGGTGGAGGACATTTTAATGACCTCTGGCCATTTCGAATGGGTGTCCACAGCAATTAGAAACATTGAGTCCATAAATGGACCAGCAAAATCGATGTGTACCCGTTGCCATGGAGATGAGGGCCACTCCCATGGATGTAGCGGGGCCTGTGGTGGAGCGTTTTGGACCTTCTGGCATCCTGTGCATCTCTTGGCCATATCCTCGATTTCTCTATCGATTCCCGGCCACCACACAAACGCCCTGGCTAGGCTCTTCATTATTACCCCTCCCAGATGACCCTCGTGAAGCTCATTGAGCACTCTATCTCTCAACTTGGGTGGAATTACCACTCGGGATCCACACATCAAGGTTCCCCGGCACACTGACAGCTGTTCTCTCCTTGGCGAGAATGCTGGCAACAGTGAGTCGCCATATGCTGGCCATCCCTTCACCGTCAAATCATAGACCCGAGAGATTGTCGGGTCATTTTGAGTTTCCTTCTCAATACTTGCGTTTGTAACAGGCAAACATTCGACTGTGGTCGCATGGAATATCTCCACAGGGTCCACTGCCGGTGCTTCTTCCGTCGTAGGCAACAGTAGGCGCGACAGCCCATCAGCGTTTCCACGCTGTTTCGTACCTTTGTACTCTATGTCGTACTGATGTACCCCTAGAAAAAGTGACCATCTTTGCAGCCGTTGCGCCGTCATCATCGGAACGCCCTTCTTCGGGTTAAAAATTGAGACCAGGGGTTGATGATCAGTCAGTAGGGTGAATTTCTGCCCGTGCAGATAGTGATTGAACTTCTTCACCCCCATACCAGGCTGAGGGTCTCCCTGTCAATCTGGGCGTAGTTACGCTCGGCTGAGGTTAGCGAGCGCGATGCAAAGGCTATTGGCCTCTCTGAACCGTCACGGAATTTGTGTGACAGCACCGCTCCAATGCCGTAAGGTGACGCATCACATGCCAACTGAATTGGTAGTGTTGGGTTGTAGTGGGCCAATACTTCTTTTGAAGTGATTAGGCATTTACATTCCTGAAAGGCACGCTTACACTCATCACTCCATTTCCATGTTACACCAGTTTGAAGCAGGGTGTTCAGTGGGTGCAGAATTGTGGATAAATTCGGCAAGAACTTATGGTAGTAGTTCACCAACCCGAGGAACGACCTCAGTTGCGACACATTTTCCGGTGCTGGAGCCTTGACTACAGCCTCAATCTTGTCCGGCGACTTATGCAACCCTTCCTCATCAATCATGTGGCCACAATACGAGATTTGTTTCCTGAAGAACTCGCATTTGGGACGGTTGGCTCGTAGCCCATATTCCTGCAATCTCGTGAGCACCTGTTCCAGGTTGGCAAGGTGTTCATTGTCATTTTCGCCCGTAACCAGGATGTCGTCCAAATAACACTGGGTCCCCGGGATCCCTTGCAGGACTTGTTCCATTGCCCTCTGCCAAATAGCCGGGGCCGATGCTACCCCGAATACCAGTCGATTGTACTGGTAAAGCCCTTTGTGAGTGTTTATCGTGAGGTATTTCCTAGATGCTTCTTCCACCTCCATTTGTAGATACGCTTGAGCCAGATCAATCTTTGCAAAACGTTTCCCTCCAGATAGTGAGGCGAAAATATCTTCTATCCGCGGAAGTGGATACTGTACTGTGTGCAGGACTGGGTTCAGTTACCTTGAAGTCCCCACAGATGCGAACCTTCCTTGGCTCCCCAGGCGTGCTGCTCAATGCTTTCTTCATTACAGGAACGATGGGTGTGGCCCACTCGCTCCAGTCCACCTTAGACAGCACCCCCGAACGCTCCAGACTCTCCAGTTCAGCTTCAACGGCTGGGCAGATCGCGTATGGCACCGGTCTGGCCTTGAAAAATTTTGGGGTTGCGTTATCCTCAATCTTTATGGTTGCCTTTACTCCTTTTAGAGTCCCAAGTCCTTGTTGGAACACCTCTTCCGCGTCAGATAGAATTTGTGACAGACGTCCAGGTGCGACGTCATCATCCTTTTTGTCAGTCACCGTTAGTGCCAGAATGGAATGCCAATCCAATTGTATTTTTCGGATCCATTCACGTCCTAATAATGGTGGTCCTCCATCTCGTAGTATATACATGTATAGTTTCTGTGTTTCCTTTCCGTTATATTCAACTGGCACCCTTATTTTTCCTATGGGGTAGACCTTTTGCCCCGTGTATGTCTTCAATACAATGGACGTGTCCTTTAAGGGTATGTGTGAGAATAGCCGCTCATAGTCTCGTTGATTCATGACAGTTAGGGCTGATCCTGTGTCCAATTCCATCTTTACTGGGGACCCTGCTATCATGAGGGTGACCCAAATGGTTCGGTGATCTTCCTTTGCGATCACGTTGTGTAACTTTAAACAACTTAGTCTCCTGCTCCCGGAGTCCTTATCACTCTCCTGATCTTCTGAACTACTCATAGAGTCACAGAGTTTTACAGCACAGAAAGAGGCCCTTCGGCCCATCGTGTCTGCGCCGCCCATCCATCCCTGTCCAGCCTAATCCCATTTTCCAGCATTTGGTCCATAGCCTTGTATGCAATGGCATTTCAAGTGCTCATCCAAATGCTTCTTGAATGTTATGAGGGTTCCTGCCTCTACCACCCTTTCAGGCATTGAGTTCCACATTCCAACCACCCTCTGGGTGAAAAAGTTCCTCCTCAAATCCCCTCTAAATCTCCTGCCCCTTACCCTGAATCTATGCCCCCTTGTTATTGACCACCCCACTAAGGGGAAAAGTTCCTCTTTATCTACCCTATCTATGCCCCTCATCATTTTGTACACCTCAATCAGGTCCCCCCTCAGCCTTCTCTGCTCCAAGGAAAACAACCCCAGCCTGTCCAGCCTCTCTTCATAGCTGAGGCGCTCCATCCCAGGTAACATCCTGGTGAATCTTCTCTGCACCCTCTCCAAAGCAATCACATCCTTCCTATAGTCTGTCTGTCAGTTTCTTTACTTTCCTGTACTGTTCCTTAGTAGTTCTTGTCGTGTTGGTTTTCTTTCCCAACCTGCAGACTCTTGCTATATGTCCCATTTTCCCGCATTGCCTGCATTTTTTGTCTTTAAACCAGCAGTCCTTCTGCTCATGGGTTGTTCTGCCGCAGTGATAGCAATTTTCTGCTCCATACGCCATTTCGTTAGCGCTGTATTCTTGTGGTTTCTGTTGTATTTCCGCAGCTCCCCGTGCTGCTGCTTCGTAGGATACTGCCACGCTGAAAGCCTGTTCTAGCGTCAGCTCCTTTTTTGAAAGTAGTCGTTTCTGGGTTCCTTCACTCTGGAGCCCACAGACAAACTTATCCCGCAAGGTGTCTGCCAGTCCTGCTCCGAACTGGCAGTGCTTCGATAACTTGCGTAGTTCCGTAAGATAGTCAGCATTGCTCTCATCTTTGTGCTGGTTTCTTTTATGGAACTTGAATCTTTCTGCTATCAGCAGTGGTGTAGGGCTTAGGTGTTCCTGTAAGATATGAACAATCTCCTCAAATCTTTTCTCCATTGGTTTAGCTGGGGTAATTAAATTCCGCAATAGGCCGTACGCACTCGCACCCATCAGATTTAATAATACCGGCGCCCTCTTTCCATCGGCCACCTCATTTGCCTTGCAGTACACTTCAATTCTTTCCACATACGTGGTCCAGTCTTCTACCTCGTTGTCGAAAGCAGTGATACTGCCACTTTTCGGCATCTTGGGTGATTTTAAATGGCGCCTCCCGCACTTTTGCTTCTTCCCCAATGGAATAAAATGGCGCCTCCCGCGCTTTTGCTTCTTCCCCAATGGGATAAAATGGCGCCTCCCGCGCTTTTGCTTCTTCCCCTTGCTGCCACGCTGCTCCTAGCATTCTACGGGGTAATGGCGGCAACCCGCAGCTTCGGCGCGTCTCGCTTTCCTTCCCTCCGTTTAGTTTCTCTCCGCTGCCCTGTTCTCGAGCACCGACCGCGCCCTGTGTGCTCCACCCTCTCTCTCTCTTGTTTTCTTTTCCCGGCGACGCTGCGCGGCCCGTTTTGTAGAGCCGCTCAATCGAGCTTGAGCCCGCCGCAGTCCGGAAGGGTCAGCGCGCTACCTGCTACCAGCACGATTCGCTGGAACACCTTGACTGGGGAGCCAAGCACAGCTCTCCACAGTCTCTCCCGCAATTCTCCGAACACCGATGAATTCTTTGGGCGGTTGCCCTCGGTCGACGCCCATTGCTCAGACTACGACCTTCCAGAACCCTCCTCTCAGGGCGAGATCCCCGTGAGATGATGCCACACTGCAGGTGAGTTCGAACTTACTCGTCGCCACTGTAAAGTCCGCGCCTCAATACTACACGGACTTCGGGAGAACAGTTTAACAGGTACTTTACTGAACAGGAGGCAGCATCAGACTGAAAATACAGAAGCCTGCTAGGGCCTTTTATACAGGGGTGGTCACTGCCGGTACTGCAGTCTAAGACCAGTTATTCCCTTAAAGGTACATACACAACAGTAACCACTAGCGAAAGTCGGTACAGAATACACAGGGACACCTGGTGTCCAGTTCAAGATTCCACCTTTTGCTTCAAGCCCCAGGTAGAGACACAATTAGCAAAAGAAAGGATAATCCCCATCTCCGACCACAGACACATCGGGGTCACAGTTAACGGGACTTTACCCAACCTCCGAGAATACGTATCGCGTTTTGGATACGATATCCCGCCGTTACCCGAACATTTGGTTAAGCTATTAAAGAACCTGGAATTGTCCCAAAAACATTATTACGCGTTACAGCAAAAGAATGAGAAAGAAAGGGAGGAAATCGAAGAGATGATTACCCCTCCGTGGTGGGGTGTGGGACTCAACATTGAGAGCCCTCCTTGGATTCGAATCGCGTCGCATGTGTTGGTAATTCTACAATTGTGCATTATGTTGTATCTATTAATCTTGTCGTGTAAATTAAAAAGGAAGACAAGAAGGGGGAAATTAAAAGATTGAAATGGGAGGTTCAGAGTGTTTGAACCGAATGTATGTATGTATGTAATAAAAGTGAAATGTAAAGATGTGGTTGAGACTGGCAATGCACGCAAAGGCAAAGAAGTAGAATTTGTCAAGAGTGATGTCTTTAGTTTATAAAGAGACATTAAAGGGGGGAATGTAGATTTCAAAAAACCCTGTTCAATAGCAAAGTGCTGGAAGCCTGTTTGGCCCAGGGGTAAGGGCATGATACAGTTAAAGCTAGAAGCACAGACACACCTGTGAGTTTTAATTTAACTTTGGAAAAGACATTTACTTTGGACAATGAGCGTCTCGATAGGTGATTTAACGGTGAATAGGTGATTTTAGTTTGGACGATGAGACTTCGTGTTTTAATGGGTTTCGATGGATCTTCAATGGATAAGACAACGATACCAGTTTCGTTGGAACAATCGACTTCCTGGCCTCAATGGAAAACACTTTAACCTTGGGCAAAACACATCAGCAGTAAGACTAAATCACATTACATATGTACCACAGGAGGGGGGAGACAAGATAAGGAATTGTCTTCCATCCCTCAGCCCTGTACATATCCTGCGGTTTGGGTTACTCAGTGTGTATTGGGAAACAAGAGTTGGGGTAAGGCCCAGACTCGAAAAGGCGTGACGGAAAAGCTATAAAAAGGAACCACACCCACAGCTCTCTCTCTCTCTCTCTCTCGGAAGCGAGCTCTGACTACAGGAACTGCCAGGTGTAAGTAGGTAGGGAAGACGGACATCTCCAGCTCCCAGCCTGCAATTGACGTCGACCACGACCGGCCGGACGGGTGATTGTAAGTATCAGTTGACTCTACAAGAGGTTTGTGCTGTGTAGGCAGCTGCAGTCAGATAAAGGAGGACGGGGACAGGTCATCTCCGATCCAGGCCTACAATCCACAACGGGAACGACCGGCCGGACGGGTGATTGTAAGTTTCAGCCAAATCTCAACAGGGTTTGCCCGTGATTTGTTGCTTTTAATAAACTAACAGTTTTGGGTTGAACTGAAACCTTTGTGTCGCCTACGATTTTGTTCCTGTAAAACCCTGAGTCAAAGAACCCTTGTAAGGACGAGGAAACCAAACACCTTACACTGTGGAAACCATACCCCAGTGAGAGTCAGTGTCTGTGGAACCTGTACCCCAGTGAGAGTCAGTGTCTGTGGAACTGTACCCCAGTGAGAGTCAGTGCCTGTGGAACCCGTATCCCAGTGAGAGTCAGTGTCTGTGGAACCTGTACCCCAGTGAGAGTCAGTGTCTGTGGAACCCGTACCCCAGTGAGAGTCAGTGTCTGTGGAACCCGTACCCCAGTGAGAGTCAGTGTCTGTGGAACCCTTAACCCAGTGAGAGTCAGTGTCTGTGGAACCCGTACCCCAGTGAGAGTCAGTGTCTGTGGAACCTGTACCCCAGTGAGAGTCAGTGTCTATGGAACTGTACCCCAGTGAGAGTCAGTGTCTGTGGAACTGTACCCCAGTGAGAGTCAGTGACTGTGGAACCTGTAACCAGTGAGAGTCAGTGTCTGTGGAACCCGTACCCCAGTGAGAGTCAGTGTCTGTGGGACCCTTAACCCAGTGAGAGTCAGTGTCTGTGGAACTGTACCCCAGTGAGAGTCAGTCTCTGTGGATCTGTACCCCAGTGAGAGTCAGTGTCTGTGGAACCCGTAACCCAGTGAGAGTCAGTGTCTGTGGAACCCGTAACCCAGTGAGAGTCAGTGTCTGTGGAACCCGTAACCCAGTGAGAGTCAGTGTCTGTGGAACCCGTAACCCAGTGAGAGTCAGTGTCTGTGGAACCCGTAACCCAGTGAGAGTCAGTGTCTGTGGAACCCGTAACCCAGTGAGAGTCAGTGTCTGTGGAACCCGTAACCCACTGAGAGTCAGTGTCTGTGGAACCCTTAACCCAGTGAGAGTCAGTGTCTGTGGAACTGTACCCCAGTGAGAGTCAGTGTCTGTGGAACTGTACCCCAGTGAGAGTCAGTGTCTGTGGAACCCGTACCCCAGTGAGATACAGTGTCTATGGAACCCTTAACCCAGTGAGAGTCAGTGTCTATGGAACCCTTAACCCAGTGAGAGTCAGTGTCTGTGGAACTGTACCCCAGTGAGAGTCAGTGTCTGTGGAACTGTACCTCAGTGAGAGTCAGTGTCTGTGGAACTGTACCCCAGTGAGATTCAGTGTCTGTGGAACTGTACCTCAGTGAGAGTCAGTGTCTGTGGAACCCTTAACCCAGTGAGAGTCAGTGTCTGTGGAACCCTTAACCCAGTGAGAGTCAGTGCCTGTGGAACTGTACCCCAGTGAGAGTCAGTGTCTGTGGAACTGTACCTCAGTGAGAGTCAGTGTCTGTGGAACCCGTACCCCAGTGAGATACAGTGTCTATGGAACCCTTAACCCAGTGAGAGTCAGTGTCTGTGGAACTGTACCCCAGTGAGAGTCAGTGACTGTGGAACTGTACCCCAGTGAGAGTCAGTGTCTGTGGAACTGTACCCCAGTGAGAGTCAGTGTCTGTGGGACCCGTACCCCAGTGAGAGTCAGTGTCTCTGGGACTGTACCCCAGTGAGAGTCAGTGACTGTAGAACCCATACCCCAGTGAGAGTCAGTGTCTGTGGAACCCGTACCCCAGTGAGAGTCAGTGTCTGTGGGACCCGTACCCCAGTGAGAGTCAGTGTCTCTGGGACTGTACCCCAGTGAGAGTCAGTGTCTGTGGAACTGTACCCCAGTGAGAGTCAGTTTATTTGGAACCCGTACCCCAATGAGAGTCAGTGATTGTGGAACCCGTATCCCAGTGACAGTCAGTGTCTGTGGAACCCGTACTCCAGTGAGAGTCAGTGTCTGTGAGACCAGTACTCCAGTGAGAGTCAGTATCTGTGGAACCCATACCCTGTGAGAGTCAGTGTCTGTGGAACTGCACCCCAGTGAGAGACAGTGTCTGTGGAACCTGTACCCCAGTGAGAGTCAGTGTCTCTGGCACCCGTACTCCAGTGAGAGTCAGTGTTTGTTGAACTGTACCCCAGTGAGAGTCAGTGTCTGTGGAACCCGTACCCCAGTGAGAGTCAATGCCTGTGGGACCCTTTCCCCAGTGAGAGTCAGTGTCTGTGAGACCAGTACTCCAGTGAGAGTCAGTGTCTGTGGATCCTGTACCCCAGTGAGAGTCAGTGTCTGTGGCACCCGTACCCCAGTGAGAGTCATTGTGTGTGGAACCCATACACCAGTGAGAGTCAGTATCTGTGGAAACCGTAACCCAGCGAGAGTCAGTGTCTGTGGAACCTGTACCCCAGTGAGAGTCAGTGTCTGTGGAACTGTACCCCAGTGAGAGTCAGTGTCTGTGGAACTGTACCCCAATGAGTGTCAGTGTGTGTGGAATTCGTACCCCAGTGAGAGTCAGTGTCTGTGGAACCCGTACCCCAATGAGAGTCTGTGATTGTGGAACCCATATCCCAGTGAGAGTCGGTGTCTGTGGAACCCTTACCCCAGTGAGAGTCAGTGTCTGTGGAACCCGTACCCCAATGTGTAGGTGGTGGCGGGTGGCACGTGCGCCGAGTCATTTATGCCCCTGACTGTTTGTGAGCAGTCCGAATCTCTCCCACACCCCTGGGTTCTAGACACCAGACTGAGGTACAGGCGGCGATACAGAAAACTCGAATAGACAAGTGGTTTGGTGTAAGAAAACCAAGATTTTATTAAAACAGAAAATAAAACAGTCTTATGAGAAGTCACTAGCATAAAATACAGGCAAATACAAAATAACTATACTTATACAGGGAATAGAAACATAGAAACATAGAAGATAGGAGCAGGAGTAGGCCATTCAGCCCTTCGAGCCTGCTCCGCCATTCAATGAGATCATGGCTGATCATTCAAATTCAGTACCCTGTCCCTGCCTTCTCCCCATATCCCTTGATCCCTTTAGCCTTAAGAAATATATCCAACTCCTTCTTGAATATATTTCATGAACTGGCCTCCACCGCCCTCTGTGGCAGAGAATTCCACAGGTTCACCACTCTCTGGGTGAAGAAATTCCTCCTCATTTCAGTCCCAAATGGCTTACCCCTTATCCTTAGACTATGACCCCTGGTTCTGGGCTCCCCTGCCATCAGAAACATCCTTCCTGCATCTAGTCTGTCCAGGCCTGACAGAAATTTATAGGTTTCGATGAGATCCCCTCTCAATCTTCTAACTCCAGTGAGTATAAGCCCAATCGACACAATCTCTCCTTACACGTCATTCCTGCCATCCCAGGTATCAGCCTGGTGAATCTTTGCTGCACTCCTTCTGTTAGATCCGTGTATCTTAATGTTGTGTCCTTCAATAATCAGACAAAGACTGCAGGGAACGATTCAACAGGTGTTTACTGAATGAGGGTTCAAACTGCAACTGACTGTGCAGATCCCTACTCAGGGTTTATATACAGGTGTGGTCACTGCCGGTACTACAGGATACAGGAGCTGTAAAAAGTAGTTCTCCCACTTAAAGGTACATACATTACAATTCCTCCCCTTTTAGATTAACAGTACCATAACATTCATTTAACAATTAAATATCAAACTAATTACAATTAACACTTTTAACATGCAACATTAACTGAAAATAGTCTATTTATAAATTCAGTCTTTGGGGAGGCTTCCTGATTCTTTCTGGATAGCGCCTTTCCCGAGTGTCTTGCTCTTGGTGCAGAGGCGATTCTAACACCCTGTCGTCAGTTGATTCATCAGCTTCCAATGCTATTGTTTCTGAGGTAGATGCGACCTGTACGTCGGGTTCCTCACCAGGTACGTATGGCCGAGACATGGGGTTGACTCGTTCCTGTGACTCTAGGATCTGGTCAGCATGGCGTCTCACAATGTTCTCCCCAACATCCACTGTGTACATTAGTGGCCCCTGCTGTGTGCATATCGTTCCTGGTTGCCATTTCTCTGTTCGGTAGTCGCGGGCCAAGACTGGTTGCCTTACATTGAAGCTCCTTGTCGGCTTCTCATTGATGTGCTGGAATTGCTTACTCTCAACATCTCTTCGTACATTTGGTCTGAGCAAATTCAGACGAGATCTCAACCTTCGGTTAAAGAACATCATGGCCGGGGCTTGGTTGGTGACTGCATGTGTCGCATTTCTGTAGGCTGACAGGAAATTGTCCACCTTATAATGCAGTGGAATGTCGTCATCGCACATGGCCTTTACTGCTTTTTAAAGGTTTGTACGAACCTCTCAGCCAATCCATTTGTTGCTGGATGATATGGGGCGGATGTGTAATGCCTTACCCCATTCCTTTTCATAAATCTTCGAAACTCTTCGGACACAAACTGTGGTCTGTTATCAGAGCAAATCTGCTCTGGCAAGCCGTTCCTGGCAAAAATGGTCCGTAGGACTGCAATAGTTTTCTCCGTGGTGATGGAGGACATTTTGATCAACTCAGGCCATTTCGAGTGCGCATCCACGGCTATTAAAAATATTGAGTCCATGAATGGACCAGCAAAATCAATATGCACCCGTTGCCATGGAGATGAGGGCCACTCCCATGGATGTAGAGGGGCATGTGGTGGTGCATTTTGGACCTTCTGGCATCCTGAGCAGCTCATTTTCAGGTCCTCGATTTGCTGATCGATCCCCGGCCACAACACATAAGCCCTAGCAAGGCTTTTCATTTTCACCCCTCCCAGATGACCTTCGTGAAGCTCATTGAGCACTCTCTCCCTTAACTTGGGTGGAATTACCACTCGGGATCCACACATCAAGGGCCCCTGGCATACTGACAGCTGTTCTCTTCTGGATGAGAATGCTGGCAAAAGTGAGTCGCCATGTGCTGGCCATCCCTTCACCGTCAAATCATATACCCGAGACAGTGTCGGGTCATTTCGGGTCTCCTTCTCTATACCAGCGTTAGTTACTGGCAAGCATTCAATTATAGTTGAATGAAATATTCCGACAGGATGCACTGCTGGTGCTTCCTCCACAGTAGGCAGTGGCAGGCGTGATAGCCCATCAGCGTTTCCATGCTGTTTCGTGCCCTTATACTCGATTTCATATCGGTGCGCCCCTAGAAAAAGGGACCATCTTTGTAGCCGTTGCGCAGTCATCACCGGAACGCCCTTCTTTGGATTAAAGATGGAGACAAGTGGTTGGTGGTCAGTCAGCAAGGTGAACTTCTGCCCGTGCAGATAGTGGTTGAACTTTTTCACTCCCCACACTAGGCTGAGGGCCTCCCTGTCAATCTGGGCGTAGTTACGCTCAGCTGAGGTTAGTGACCGAGACGCAAAGGCTACTGGCCTCTCCGAGCCGTCTGGGAATTTGTGCGACAGCACCGCTCCAATGCCATAGGGTGATGCATCACACGCCAACTGAATTGGTAGTGCTGGGTTGAAATGAGCCAACACCTCTTTTGATGTGATCAATGCTTTGCTCTTCTGGAAAGCTCATTTACATTCGTCACTCCACTTCCATGGTACCCCCGTTTGCAGTAGAGTGTTCAGTGGGTGTAGTACGGTAGACAAATTCGGCAAGAACTTATGGTAGTAGTTCACCAGCCCGAGGAATGACCTCAGTTGTGACACATTTTCCGGTGCTGGAGCCTTGACTACTGCCTCAATCTTTTCAGGGGACTTATGTAACCCCTCTTTATCAATAACGTGGCCACAATACGAGATCTGCTTCTGGAAATACTCGCATTTGTGGCGATTAGCTCAGAGCCCATATTCCTTCAATCTAGTGAGCATCTGCTCCAGGTTGGCGAGGTGATCACTGTCATTTTCGCCCGTGACCAGGATGTCATCCAAATAACACTGGGTCCCTGGAATCCCTTGCAGGACTTGTTCCATTGCCCTTTGCCAAATAGCCGGAGCTGATGCTACCCCGAACACCAGCCGGCTGTATTGGTAGAGACCTTTATGAGTGTTGATCGTGAGGTACTGTTTCGAGGCTTCTTCTATCTCCATTTGCAGGTACGCCTGGGCCAGATCAATCTTAGTGAAGCGTTTCCCTCCAGATAGCGAGGCGAAAATACCTTCAATCCGCGGAAGTGGATATTGTACGGTGTGAAGGACCGGGTTCACTGCTACCTTAAAGTCCCCACAGATGCGAACCTTCCTTGGTTCCCCAGGCGTGCTGCTCAATGACTTTTTCATCACAGGGACGATGGGTGTAGCCCACTCGCTCCAGTCTACCTTGGACAGTGCACCTGAACATTCCAGACTCTCCAGCTCTGCTTCGATGGCTGGGCGGATCGCACAAGGTACCGGTCTGGCCTTAAAAAATTTTGGGGTTGCGTTTTCTTCAATTTTAATCGTCGCTGTCATGCCTTTTTGTGTTCCGGGTCCTTGCTGGAATACTTCTTTCGCGTCAGTTAGGACCTTTGACAGTCACCCAGGTGTGACGTCGTCATCCTTTTTGTCAGCCACAGTCAGTGCCTGTATGGAATGCCAATCCAGTTGTATTTTCCGGATCCATTCACGTCCCAGTTATGGTGGTCCTCCATCTTGTAATACATACAGGTCAAGTTTTGGTGTTTCCTTACCGTTATATATAATGGTCACCCTTATTTTTCCTTTGGGGTAGACTTTTTGCCCCGTGTACGTCTTCAAAATAATGTTTGTGTCTCTCAAGGGTATGTGTGAGAATAGCCGCTCGTAGTCCCGTCGGTTTATGACTGTTAGGGCTGATCCTGTGTCCAATTCCATCTTTACCTGGACTCCTGCTATCTTGAGAGTGACCCAAATGGTTCGGTGATCCTCCGTTGTGATCACATTATGTAGTTTCAGAAAACTCAGTTCCCTGCTTTCGGAGTCGTTATCACTCTTTTGTTCATCTGAACTATTCTCCGTCATCTTATGTACCTTCTTGTACTTTTCCTTGGTAGGTTTCTTATTGCTGGTTTTCTTTCCTGACCTGCAGACTCGTGCTATGTGTCCTACTTTTCCACACTGTCTGCACACTTTGTCTTTGAACCAGCAATCATTCTGGTCGTGTGTTGTTCTGCCGCAGCGATAGCACTTCTCTGTTCCATATGACATTTCGTTTGTGCCATATTCTTGCGGTCTCTGTTGTATCTCTGCAGCACCCTGTGCTGCTGCTTCATATGATACCGCAATGCTGAAAGCCTTTTCCAGCATAAGGTCCTTTTCAGATAAAAGCCGTTTCTGGGTTCCTTCACTTTGAAGCCCACACACAAGCTTATCCCTTAAGGTATCTGCCAGTCCCGCTCCAAACTGGCAGTGTTTCGATAGTTAGCGCAGTTCTGTTAAATAATCAGCATTGCGTTCATCCTTATGCTGGTTCCGTTTGTGAAACTTGAATCTTTCTGCTATCAGCAGTGGTGTGGGGTTTAAATGTTCCTGTAGTATCGTTACTATGTCTTCAAAACTCTTTTCCATTGGCTTCGTTGGGGTTAATGGATTTTGTAATAAACCATACGTCTTTGCACCCATTAAATTTAACAATACCGACGCTTTCTTGTCATCTGACACCTCATTTGCCTTGCAGTACACCTCTATTCGTTCGACATATGTAGTCCAATCTTCGACTTCATTGTCAAATGCGGTGATACTGCCACTCTTCGGCATTTTGGGTGTGGTTTAAAATGGCGTTTCCCAATGGTTAAAATGGCGTCTCCCGCGCTTTCCTTCCTCCCCCGCTGCTGCCAACGCCGCTCCCGGCTGTTCTCGTGGCAATGGCGGCGCCCTGTAGGTTTCTGCGCGTCTCTCTCTCCCTCTCTCCGACACTGCTCGGCCCCTGAACATCGGCTGCGCCCTGTGCACTCTGCCCTCTCTCTCTCTCCCCCGTCGATGCTGCTCGGCCCTTTGCTGTGCCGCTCGGTCGGGCTCTAGCCTGCCGCTGTCCGGGAAGGGTCTACGCACTACCTGTTGCCAGCCCGTTTCGCTGGACCACCTCGACTGGAAAGCCAAGCCTGGCTCTCGACAGCCTCCCCCGCAATTCTCGAGTCTCTGCTGGATGACTGGGCGGTTGCCCGTGGTCGACGCCTGAGTCTCTGGCCTTGACCTCCAATCCACTGATCTCCAGGAATGAATCCCCGGGAGGTGATGCAGAGTTGCAGGTAGGTTCGAACTTGCCTCGTCGTCAATGTTGTGTCCGTGTATAATAAGACACAGACTGCGGAGAATGGTACAACAGGTGTTTACTCAACGTGGCTCACAGTGGAACTGATCTGTACAGATTACTTCTCAGGGCTATATACAGGTGTGGTCACTGCCGGTACTACAGTATACATGAGCTGTGAAAGATAGTTCCCCACTTAAAGGTATATACATTACAGAACCCGTACCCCAGTGAGAGTCAGTGGCTGTGGAACCCGTACCCCAGTGAGGGTCAGTGTCTGTGGAACTGTACCCCAGTGAGAGTCAGTGCCTGTGGAACTGCACCCCAGTGAGAGTCAGTGTCTGTGGAACGGTACCCCAGTGAGAGTCAGTGTCTGTGGAACCTGTACCCCTGTGAGAGTCAGTGACTGTGGAACCCGTGCCCCGGTGAGGGTCAGTGTCTGTGGAACTGTACCCCAGTGAGAGTCAGTGCCTGTGGAACCTGTACCGCAGCGAGAGTCAGTGCTAGTGGAACCCATACCCCAATGAGAGTCAGTGTCTGTGGAACTGTACCCCAGTGAGAGTCAGTGTTTGTGGAACTTGTACCCCAGTGAGAGTCAGTGTCTGTGGAACTGTACCCCAGTGGGAGTCAGTGTCTGTGGAACTGTACCCCAGTGAGAGTCAGTGTCTGTGGAACTGTACCCCAGTGAGAGTCAGTGTCTGTGGAACTGTACCCCAGTGAGAGTCAGTGTCTGTGGAACTGTACCCCAGTGAGAGTCAGTGTCTGTGGAACCCGTACCCCAATGAGAGTCTGTGCCTCTGGGACCCATACCCCAGTGAGAGTCAGTGTCTGTGGAACCCATACCCCAGTGAAAAGTATTCATTTTGCCCCTACAGTCAGTTACAGATGTCGCCCAGTATTAATGCATAGGCTCCCATTTCGTCAGATCTGATCTTCCTGCTCCTGGTATATCACAGATCGTCAGACTGTGTGTTGATCATCACCCGAGCTCCTGACCTTTTCCAGAGAAACCCTGAGCCTCGTTTCCTCATTCTCTCCCAGTGACCACCTCGCACCTCATGCAGCATCAGCTCGCGACTGGTGACCATGGAGAGTTGCACAGAGTAGACGTCCTGTCCTCGGCTAAAGCCAACTTTAGTCAGGATCCTAAGGGAGGCTCTAAAATCCCTGGAACACAACCAACTTACATTTTATACATCACCTTTAACAAGGCGCAACATCGCAAGAGGAAAGGCGAGGGATCCTGAGCGGACTCGAAGGCCGAGAGAGACTGAGAGGGGGTCGAAGGGCGAGAGACACTGAGCGGGAGGTCGAAGGGCGAGAGACACTGAGCGGGAGGTCGAAGGGCGAGAGACCCTGAGCAGGAGGTCGAAGGGCGAGAGACACTGAGCGGGAGGTCGAAGGGCGAGAGACACTGAATTGGAGGTCGAAGGGTGAGAGACACTGAGAGGGGGTCGAAGGGCGAGAGACACTGAGCGGGAGGTCGAAGGGCGAGAGACACTGAGTGGGAGGTCGAAGGGCGAGAGACACTGAGAGGGAGGTCGAAGGGTGAGAGACACTGAGTGGGAGGTCGAAGGGCGAGAGACACTGAGTGGGAGGTCGAAGAGCGAGAGACACTGAGCAGGAGGTTGAAGGGCGAGAGACACTGAGCGGGAGGTCGAAGGGCGAGAGGCACTGAGAGGGGTTAGAAGGGTGAGGGGAGGTGAGCATCAGTGAGTTTGCAGCTATAGGGGGCTTTTAAAGATGGGGAGAGGGGTCGTGAGTGGAGGGGTTTCAGGAAGAGTTCCAGCATGGCCTGAAGACCCTGGCACTGATTGTGGAGGGGGTGGGTGGGGGTGGGGGGGTCACAGGGTAACTCAGTGTTAGTAGAGGTTAAAGGTCAGCTCCTGGTGCTGGAGGAGGTTAGAGTTCGGATCAGGCTTTAATGTCCTTTCTAGACTGCCCACAGTGCTTGAACTGGGGCCTAATGATTCATCATTAATTTCTGCCCTGATGGATAAATCCCAAATTGCCTTGGCCTTTTTCTGTCTTTATCTCCCTGGCTCTCACTCTCAGGGAACGATGCTGTTGTGTTTATACCGCTATACACAACTACATAAAATAATAAAGCAGCAGAGACTGTGATACGCTTATCAATTACTTCATAAAAGGTGATGAGTCGAAGAAGAGATGACGAGTCGAAAGAAGAGATGAATAAGGCTTTTATTAGCTAAGAAGAGACCATGCTTCTTCGTGAGTGACTGAACAAGTCTGAACGAAACCCACACAGTGGTGGGTGGAGTCAGCTGAGGCATGCCTCCATACACAGCGCCACCCAGAGGTGGCAATATACAATACAGTGGTTTACCACATTCACCCCTTGTTTAATGTGAAGTCCGGCGGGGTGAAGGGTACTACAAGTTAAGTCTATCAGGAGGCCTTGTCTGACGTCCTGATCGTCGTGGTGGCGGCGGTGGTGTTGCAGCATCCGACGTCGGGTCTGGTGTCTGGGTGGTTGGCGAAGATTCCTGGGGCTTTGGCATGCCGTCTGCAGGGGTTGGGTTGGGAGGGGTGGTGGGGGATAACAGTGGTAAGGGGGATAACGGTGGTAAGGGGGATAACGGTGGTAATTCAGGGGTACCCGAGGGTGCGAGATCTCGTATGGAGACCGTGTCCTCCCGCCCGTCTGGGTATGTCACCCAGGCATACTGGGGGTTGGCGTGTAGGAGGTGCACCCGCTCGACCAGGGGGTCCGTTTTATGCGTCCTCACGTGCCTCCGCAGTAGGACGGGCCCAGGAGAAGTCAACCATGCCGGTAGCGAGGTTCCCGATGTAGACTTCCGGGGGAAAACGAACATTTTCTCATGAGGGGTCGCATTAGTGGCAGTACAAAGCAGTGACCGAATGGAGTGGAGCGCTGCAGGGAGGACCTCCTGCCAGCGGGAGGTCGGAAGGCCCTTAGATTTTAGTGCTAAGAGGACTGCCTTCCAAACCGTCGCGTTCTCCCTTTCCACCTGGCCGTTCCCCCGGGGGTTGTAACTGGTGGTCCTGCTCGTGGCGATACCTCTTGTTAGCAGGTACTGCCGAAGTTCGTTGCTCATGAACGATGAGCCCCTGTCGCTATGTATATAGCTGGGGAACCCGAACAGAGCGAAGATGTCATTCAGACACTTGATGACCGTGGTACTGGTCATGTCTGGGCAAGGGATGGCAAAGGGGAAACGGGAGTACTCATCAACTATGTTGAGGAAGTACACATTGCGGTCAGCGGAGGGGAGGGGCCCTTTAAAATCGACGCTCAGGCGTTCGAAGGGGCGGGTGGCCTTGATCAGGCTTGCTCTGTCCGGCCTATAGAAGTGCGGTTTGCACTCGGCGCAGATTTGGCAGCTCTTGGTCATGGTCCTGACCTCCTCGATGGAGTAGGGCAGGTTACGGGATTTGATAAAATGGAAAAACCTGGTGACCCCCGGGTGGCAGAGGTCATTGTGGAGGGACTGCAGCCTATCACTCTGCGCGTTGGCGCATGTACCACGTGATAGGGCATCTGGGGGCTCATTGAGTTTCCCTGGCCGATACAAGATATCATAATTGTAGGTGGAGAGTTCGATTCTCCACCTCAAGATCTTGTCGTTCTTGATTTTACCCCTCTGCTTATTATTAAACATAAAAGCTACTGAACGCTGGTCAGTGAGCAGGGTAAATCGTTTCCCGGCCAGGTAATGCCTCCAGTGACGCACCGCTTCTACAATAGCCTGGGCCTCCTTTTCGACGGAGGAGTGTCTCGTCTCGGGGCCCTGGAGGGTCCTTGAGAAAAAGGCCACGGGTCTGCCCGCCTGGTTAAGGGTCACGGCTAGGGCGAAGTCGGAGGCATCGCTCTCCACTTGGAAGGGGATGGACTCATCCACCGCGTGCATTGCGGCCTTCGCGATATCGTTCTTGATAAGAGTGAAGGCTGCACACGCCTCTGGTGTCAGGGGGAAGGAGGTGGCTTTGATGAGGGGCCTGGCTTTGTCTGCATAGAGGGGCACCCACTGGGCGTAGTAGGAGAAAAACCCCAGGCATCTCTTCAGTGCTTTTTGGCAGTGGGGAAGGGGTAGCTCCATTAGGGGGCGCATTCTGTCGGGGTCGGGCCCGATGACTCCGTTCTCCACCACGCAGCCGAGGATGGCCAGGCGCTTGGTGTGAAACATACATTTTTCCTTATTGTACGTTAGGTTCAGCCGTTGGGCCGTACGGAGGAAATTTGCTAGATTAACGTCGTGGTCCTGCTGGTCGTGGCCGCAGATGGTGACGTTATCCAAATAGGGGAAGGTTGCCCGCAGCGCGTTCTGGTCAACCATTCGGTCCATCTCCCTTTGGAAGACCGAAACCCCGTTGGTGACGCCGAAGGGGACCCTAAGGAAGTGGTAGAGGCGGCCGTTTGCCTCGAAGGCAGTATACTGGCGGTCCTCATGGCGGATGGGCAGCTGGTGGTACGCTGACTTAAGGTCGATGGTGGAGAATACTTTGTATTGCGCAATCTGATTGACCATATCAGATATGCGAGGGAGGGGGTACGCGTCCAGCTGGGTGTACCGGTTTATGGTTTGGCTGTAGTCGATTACCATGCGGCGTTTTGCAGTGGTTTTAACGACTACAACCTGGGCTCGCCAGGGGCTAGTGCTACCTTCGATAATGCCCTCCTTCAATAGCCGCTCCACCTCAGAGCTGATAAAAGCTCTGTCCCCGGCACTGTACCGCCTGCTTTTGGTAGCGATGGGTTTACAGTCGCGGGTGAGGTTAGCGAACAGGGGAGGGGGGGGACTTTTAATGTGGAAAGGCTGCAGGTGGTTTGCAGCGGGCGATTTAAAAGTTGTTGGTTGCAGACTGTGAGTGGGGGGAGGGGTCCACCGTATGCTAGTGTGACACTCTTAAGGTGGCACTGAAAATCCAACCCTAGCAGGACGGCAGCGCAAAGACGGGGCAGGACTAGCAGTTTAAATTTTTTATATTCAGTGCCCCCTACTGACAGGGTCACCACACAGTAGCCGCTGATGTCCATTGACTGGGACTTGGACGCCATAGAAATGCGATGGTGCGTTGGCAGAATCGTGAGGGAGTGGCTACGTACCGTGTCGGGGTGGACGAAACTCTCTGTGCTCCCGCTGTCGATCAGGCAACTGGTGGCGCGGCCGTTTACCGCGATATCCATCATGGAGCTGGATAGATGGTGAGGGAGGGCTTGATCCAGCGTCACGGAGGCCAGTATGTGGCTTAGTGAGTCACTATAGTCATCCGCCGAGACGGTGGTCGGTTCCGGTGACGAAATGGCGGTTGAGTGCGTTGGATACGATGGCGGCGGATGCCATGCGGCCGGGGGTACACAAAATGGCGGATAAGATGGCTGCTCCCACGGCCCGCACGCTGCGCTGCTGGCTGGCTTCCCCTTGCAGGCGTTAGCGTAATGGCCTTTCTTCCCGCAGCCCGAGCAGGTAGCTGTCTTAGCTGGGCAGTGCGCTCTGGGATGTTTTAACTGGCCACAGAAATAGCATTTTTGGGCCTGGTTACTGGGCATCGAAGCAGTTCTTACCGGAGGCTGCTGTCTCGGTTGGGTCGCTGCAGCGGTTGGTGCCGGGGGCGGCGGTCCCGTGTCCCACGGTTTCGATTGCCATGTCTCGGCGCCGTTACGGGGGTATGCCTCGAGGTTTCGGTGGGCCTCCTCTAACGAGAGCGCAAGGGCAATGGCCGTCTTCAGGTCGGGTTCCTTGCTTTCTAGCAGTCTCTGCCGGGTGTGGTCTGACTGGAGGCCCCTGACGAAGGCATCACAGGCGAGTCCCTGCGCGTGCTCCACAGCCGTTACCGCTTTACAATCGCAGTCTCTGCAGAGTGCCAGTAGCGCCCGTGCAAATGCCCCTACCGATTCTCCCGGTTGCTGCCTGCGGGATCCCAAGAGGTGTCGGGCGTAAATTGTGTTCACTGGGCGCGTATATTGCCCTTTTAGTAGCTCGAGGGCCGCCACGTACGTATTAGAGTCCCGGATTAGCATATATACTTGATGGCTCACCTGGGCGGTCAAAATTTTCAGTTTGTGATCCTCCTCTGTAACCTGTGAGATTGCGAGGAAGGATTCAAAGCAGCTCAGCCAGTGTTCAAACTTGGCTGATGCACCCACCTCTTGAGGGTCGAGGTCCAGGCGTGGTGGTCTGAGGGCTCTCAGCAATGTCTGCTGTATCCGTTGCTGTTGTTGCTCCTCAGGTGTCGCCATTTAACTTTTAGCTAATAAAATTGATACGCTTATCAATTACTTCATAAAAGGTGATGAGTCGAAGAAGAGATGACGAGTCGAAAGAAGAGATGAATAAGGCTTTTATTAGCTAAGAAGAGACCATGCTTCTTCGTGAGTGACTGAACAAGTCTGAACGAAACCCACACAGTGGTGGGTGGAGTCAGCTGAGGCATGCCTCCATACACAGCGCCACCCAGAGGTGGCAATATACAATACAGTGGTTTACCACAGACTGAGAGTAACTTCAAGTGATCTTTACTGGTTAACTGGAACTTCGGGACTGACTATACAAATCGATACGCGTCTGTTATATACGCTCGCAACTAAGGATGTACATCCGCAAAACAAAGCAGTCCCTTCAATGTTGTATACATTACACTTCCTCCCCCTTTAGTTTAATAGTATATTGACGCAAAATTTCTATAATTAACATACAGAGCCTGTCTTTACAGGAACCTTTTTTGTTTTCTTAAAAGTAACAAAATTCAAATTCCAACATAACATTTTATTTTGTCAACAGCCCTTTTACAAGTCAAGTCTCTGGGGAGGCCTCCTCTGCCTCTCTGGGTAACGTCTCTCCAGACTCTCTTGCTTTGGGGAATGAGACTGTACAGGTACCGTTGCATCAGATGAGCTATCAGCACAGGCAGAGCTCTCAGCTGAGGATGAGGCTGGTGCTGATGCTAATGAATCAGGAGTGCCTGTTTCCATGTCAGGTGAGTCTGGGCGAAGTATAGGGGTGTTTTCCACCTGAACATCCAGAATTTGGTCCACATGATGTCTCAAAACGTTCTCTCCCACATCTACAGTATACATCAGTGGCCCCTCTCTTGTGGATATTGTCCCTGGTTGCCACTTTTCCGTCCAGAAATCACGAGCAAGAACTGACTGTCCCACACTGAAGCTTCTTGTTGGCTTAGCATTCAAATGTTTGAACTGTTTGTTCTCTACATCGTGACGTACATTCGGTTTAAGAAGGTCCATGCGAGATCTCAGGTTCCTGTTCAGAAACATCATCGCTGGAGTCTGATTAGTGGCTGCGTGTACTGCGTTCCGATAAGCAAAGAGGAAATTGTCTATCTTGTGTTGCAGTGGTAGATTCGCGCTGTACATTGCTTTGATGGCCTTCTTGAAAGTCTGTACGAATCTTTCTGCCAAGCCATTTGTAGCTGGATGGTACGGGGCAGATGTGTAGTGCTTGATTCCATTTTTCCTCATGAAACCTTGGAATTCGTCAGAGACAAATTGTCGTCCATTGTCTGTGCAGATTTGTTCTGGTAGGCCATTTCTAGCGAACATGGTCCTCAGAACTGAAATGGTCTTTTCAGATGTGGTTAATTTCATTTTAATGACCTCGGGCCATTTGGAATGTGCATCGACTGCAGTCAAGAACATGGAGTCCATGAACGGTCCAGCAAAGTCGATGTGCACACGTTGCCATGGTGATGAGGGCCATTCCCAAGAATGGAGAGGGGCTTGTGGTGGTGCGTTCTGGACCTTTTGGCATCCTGAGCAGCTCTTTGTCAGGTCCTCGATCTGTTTGTCAATTCCCGGCCACCACACATATCCACGGGCAAGGCTTTTCATCTTTACCGCACCTAAGTGGCCTTCATGCAGTTCATCTAGCACTCGGTTACGAAGCTTGGGAGGAATCACAACTCGTGAGCCGCACATCAGATTCCCCGACACACTGATAACTGCTCCCTCCTAGCTGAGAATGCTGGAAACAATAAGTCACCAAGCTCTGGCCATCCTTTCACAGTGATGTCATAAACTTTTGACAATGTAGGGTCATTGCATGTTTCTCTTTCAATGAGGGAGCTTGTCACTGGTAGCTGCTCAACTATTGTTGTGTGAAATACCTCTGCTGAGTCAACTGTTGTAGTTCTCTGAGGTCAGCAGTGTTAAATGTGACAAACCATCGGTGTTGCCATGTTGCTTGGTCCCCTTGTATTCAATGTCATACAGGTGAGCCCCTAGGAAGAGTGACCATCGCTGCAGCTGATGTGCCGTCATCACTGGAACGCCCTTCCTTGGGTTGAAGATTGAAACGAGAGGCTGGTGGTCAGTTAACAGTGTAAACTGTTGACCATACAAGTAGTGGTTGAATTTCTTGACTCCCCACACAAGGCTGAGGGCCTCTCGGTCAATCTGTGCATAATTGCGTTCAGCTGTAGTCAATGATCCTGAGGCAAAGGCTATTGGTCTTTTTGAGCCGTCTGGGAACTTATGTGACAACACGGCACCAATGCCATGGGGTGAAGCATCACATGCCAGTCGAATAGGTAAGGATGGGTCAAAGTGAGCTAGCACCTCTTCTGAAGTAATGAGTCTTTTACTCTCTTGAAAAGCTTGTTCACAGCTGTCGCTCCACTTCCATTGTGACCCTGTCTGTAGCAGTGCATTTAGTGGATGTAACACTGTGGATAGGTTGGGCAAGAACTTGTGATAGTAGTTCACCAGTCCAAGATATGATCTCAACTGAGACACATTTTCAGGTGTTGGTGCATTAATCACAGCTTCAATCTTGTCTGGAGACTTGTGTAAACCGTCCTTGTCAATCACATGTCCACAGTATGAGATTTCCTTTTTGAAAAACTCACACTTGTCTCGGTTTGCTCGGAGCCCATACTCCCGTAACCTGATGAGCACCTGTTCGAGGTTGGAAAGGTGGTCGTTGTCATTCTTGCCAGTAATGATGATGTCATCAAGATAACACTGAGTACCTGGGATCCCCTGCATGACTTGGTCCATTGCCCTTTGCCAGATTGCAGGAGCTGATGCTATTCCGAATACCAGCCGATTGTACTGGTAAAGGCCTTTGTGCGTATTTATTGTCAGGTACTTCTTTGATGCATCATCAATTTCCATTTGGAGATAGGCCTGGGCCAAGTCAATCTTTGTGAAGCATTCCCCTCTTGACAGGGAAGCAAAGATATCCTCAATGCGAGGCAATGGGTACTGTATTGTGTGGCGGACTGGGTTAACAGTCACTTTAAAGTCTCCGCAGATGCGCACTTTCCTTGGCTTTCCTGGTTTTGTGCTGGAGGTTTTCTTCATCGCTGGAACTATAGGTGTGGCCCATTCACTCCAATCCACCTTGGACAGGACCCCTAACTGCTCCAAGTTCTCCAGCTCTGCTTCTACTGAAGGGCGAATTGCATAAGGCACTGGTCTGGCCTTGTGGAACTTTGGATTTGCGTTCTCCTCAATCTTAATTTTTGCTTTCATGCCCTTAAGTGTTCCTATTCCCTTCTTGAACACTTCCTGAGAGTCAGAGAGTATTTGTGACAGTCTCTCAGGAGTGGCGTTGCTGTCCTCCTTTGCTGACACAAACAGTGCTTGGATGGTGTGCCAATCCAACTGTATTTTCCTGAGCCATTCGCGTCCCAGCAATGGTGGTCCTCCATTTTTCAGTACATAGAGGTTCAATTGCGGTATTTTTTTTTCTTTGTATGTCACGGTCACTTTTATTTTACCTTTGGGGCACACTCTTTGTCCTGTGTATGTCTTTAACAGTACTTTAGTTGGCCTTAGCGGTATGTGTGAAAACAGTCATTTGTAGTCATGTACAGAGATCACTGTTAAAGCTGAGCCTGTGTCCAACTCCATTCTCAGCCTAACTCCTGCCACTTCTGGAGTAATCCATATTATTCTGTGATCCTCTGTCTCTTTCACACTGTGTAGTTTCAGACAAGCCAAATCCTCTTCCTCTGAGTCTGTGTCACTTTTTTTTAATCTGAACTGTTTCCAGTCATGTGGTGTACCTTCTTGTATCTTTCTTTGAAAGGTTTCTCGTTTTCAGTCACTTGATGTACCTTCTTGTTACTCTGTATTGTATCAGTTTTCGGCTTCTTATTTGCTTTGCAGACTCTTTCAATGTGCCCTTGCCTGCCACATTGTCTGCAGTCTTTGCCTTTAAACCAACAGTCATTGTGGTCATGTGACATTTTGCCACAGCGATAACACTTCTTTTCTTGTTTCAGTGACATTTTATTAGTTGAATATTCCAGGGATTTTTGTTGAATTTCTAAAGCGCCACGTGCTGCTGCTTCCATTGATATTGCAATCCTTAGAGCCTTCTCCAATGTGAGGTCTTTTTCAGACAGGAGCTTCTTTTGTGTGCTTTCATTTTGCATGCCACACACAAATCTGTCCCTCAATGCGTCTGATAAGCCCACTCCAAATTGGCAATGTTCTGATAATTTGCGCAACTTTGCCAAATATTCAGAAATGCTTTCATTTTTGCTCTGGTTCCGTTTATGGAATTTAAATCTTTCAGCTATGAGCAATGGTTTGGGACTTAAATGGTCTTGGAGTGTGTCCATGATTTGTTTGAATGTTTTGTTTGCTGGCTTTTCAGGGGTTAATAAACTACGTAGCAGCCCGTATGTCTTTGCGCCCATAACACTCAGCAAAACAGTGGCTTTCTTTTCTACCTCCACTCCGTTAGCTTCACAGTACAACTCCACTCTTTCAATGTAAGTTGCCCAGTCTTCAATGCTGCTATCAAATGCTGCAATCGTGCCAATCATCGCCATTTTTTTTTCCAAACCCGTTTTTCTTTCTTCACTAGTTAGCTAGCATCATGCAAGTCACTGTGCACTTTTCACTTGACTTACGTATCCCCTGCCTAGCTTAGCAAGCGTACTCCGTTTTCTCTACCTTCTCGCTCCTTTCTTCCAAGTTTCGGTGTCCTCTGGATGCGATGCCAGAATAGGAAGACGTAGGTTCATAATTCTCATCGCCAATTTGTTGTGTTTGTACTGCTATACACAACTACATAAAATAATAAAGCAGCAGAGACTAAGAGTAACTTCAAGTGATCTTTACTGGTTAACTGGAACTTCGGCACTGACTATACAAATCGATACGCGTCTGTTATATACGCTCGCAACTAAGGATGTACATCTGCAATACAAAGTAGTCCCTTCAATGTTATATACATTACAGATGTGTTGGACCTTGGCGTCTCTCTGTTTCTCTCCATCAAGTGTTTCAACCCCCCGCAATCCTTGTGCCTCCCACAACCAATCCTTACACTCCTATCTTTAGCTCCCTGAAGCCTTTCACAGATCTTGCAGTTTGCCAACAACAGCACATCGAAGGAACCTTGAGATGCCCCTGGACAGGACCCTGGGGGTGGGAGGAGAAGCTGCTACAGAACCCGTTCTGGCCATAGTGGGACCGGGGGCAATGGAACCATGAAATGGCGGTGAGGAGCTGGAGGAGATTGGAAAATCAAAAAGGAGGCTTATGTGGGTCAATGGGTCAGACACTGACCTTTCACTCTCTGGGATTGGGTGGATCAGGGGTCAGATACTGACTTTTCACCCTCTGGGACTGGGTGGGTCAATGGGTCAGACACTGACCTTTCACCCTCTGGGACTGGGTGGGTTAGGGGTCAGGGATCAGGCACTGTCAGTGTGATTTGAGTGAAGTATTTATATGCAAAGTGGCCAGTTTCCAAATTTGGAGCAGGGATCGGGAATCCCATCGCATTGTAGATCCAGACTTCCCATGTCCAAGGGCTGCTCCGTGAGTCTCGACTCCGAATGGAATCAAATTGACTGCACTGGACTGGACTAGACTGGACTGCACTGGACTGGACTGCACTGGACTGGATTGGACTGGGCTGAACTGAACTGGACTGGGCTGAACTGAACTGGACTGGACTTAGCTGAACTGAACTGGACTGGGCTGAACTGGGCTGGACTAGACTGAACTGGGCTGGACTATACTGGACTGGACTAGACAGGATTGGACTAGACTGGATTGGACTGGGCTGAACTATACTGGACTGGACTAGACTGGTTTGGACTGGGCTGAACTGGATTGGACTGGGCTGAACTGGACTGGACTATACTGGACTGGACTAGACTGGACAGGATTGGACTGTGCTGGACTGGACTGAACTGGACGAGATTGGACTGGTCTGGACTGGACTGGGCTGGACTAGACTGGACTGGATTGGACTGGTCTGGACTGGACTGGACTGGACTAGGCTTGACTGGTCTGGACAGAACTGGACTGAACTGGACTGGGCTGGGCTGGAAAGGTCTGGACTGGACTGAACTGAACTGAACTGAACTGGACTGGTCTGGACTGGACTGGATTGGATTGGACTGGTCTGGACTGGTCTGGACTGGTCTGAACTGGACTGGGCTGGACTGGCTCACGGCTCCAGGTTGTCTGTTGTGAAGGATTTTCTAAGCCAGCTCCTGCCAGACACGTCCTTCAATAAACCCTCGGCAGGAAGTTTCAGCTCACAATCTGTGAATTTCCTCAGGAGAGCCCCTTGAAGAAATAAATCTTTGCACAATCCCAGGGTCTGTGCTGTGTTCCATGGCTGGATATCAGGCTGTGGCCTGGCGCCCAGAGCAAAGTGTCCACCCAGGACAGGCCTCAAACTGCCTCTTCTATTGTACAAGTTATATCCCCGTCTCCTCTAAAGCAGTCATATTCTCGGCTCTGGTTAGCATAGAAACATAGAAACATAGAAGATAGGAGCAGGAGTAGGCCATTCGGCCCCTTGAGCCTGCTCCGTCATTCAATGCGATCATGGCTGATCATCCAAACTCAGTACCCGGTCCCTGCTTTCTCCCCATACCCCTTGATCCCTTTAGCCTTAAGAAATATATCCAACTCCTTCTTGAATATATTTAATGTATTGGCCTCTACTGTCTTCTTGTGGTAGAGAATTCTACAGGTTCACCACTAGAAATTCGGGTCGGGGGCTTCCCGCGGGTGCAAGCCCCCGATCTGCACTTACCTAGCGCACCGGCCATTGAGCTGTGGGCCCCCGTGGGATTCAGATCCTGGGCCTGGTCCAGCTGCCGGCGCGCAGTGCTTGCGTATCCCAGGGGCGCAGTTAGTTCGATGCGTCCCCTGGGATCACGTAAGCCATGGAGAGCCAATGGTAGCAGGGAATGCTTCATTCATAAGTCTGACTACAGCCCCAAAACAGCACTAAATCTTCAAATAATTTTTTTTTTATCACATTTTTTAAATAAACTATAAATTACATGAAATAACTATTTTAAACAATAATTTAAATTTTTGAAAAAAATAATTTTATTTTCTAATGGGGCTAAAAATAAACGTACCTTGCTTTAAAGTATTTAAAAATAATAAACCTGTGGAAAAAATGTTTTAATTTTAATTAATTCACCACTTACCTTGTAAAAAGCAGGCCTTACACCTGCTTTTTAAATGTCTAACTTCTGGAGACTTACCTTCCCGGGAAAACCTGTAAAAAAAAACTGAAGTTCCATGCGCACGCGCAGCCTCTCCCGCACACGCGTTCGACCTCTGAACCCCTTCGTTCGAGGGAACGGAAGTGCCGGTTTCCCACGCATGCGCAGTGCATGCAGGAAACCGGCACTTTGCTAGAGAGCAAATAATAAAAACGACAACAGAGAAGGTCATAGACTTAGGTAGCAGTGGGGAAATTAAAAACCAGAGCGTGTCAGGAAGGGGCAGAAGGTATGGAGTAAAAGGTAAAGTAATCAAAAGGGCAAAAGCAGGAACTAAGTGTCACAAAACATATTTGAAAGTTCTCTATCTGAATGCACGTAGCATTCGTAACAAAATAGACGAGTTAATGGCACAAATAACTACATATGGGTATGATCTTGTGGCCATTACAGAAACATGGCTGCAGGGTGACAATGCCTGGGAATTAAACATACCAGGTTATTTAACGATCAGGAAGGACAGGCAGGAAGGAAGGGGAGGTGGGGTGGTTATGTTAATAAAGGAAGGAATCACTGTAATACAGAGAAATGACATTGGGTCAAAAGAGCAGGATAATGAAACAGTTTGGGTGGAGGTAAGGAATAATAAGGGGAAAAAAACACTAGTGGGCGTAGTCTATAGGCCTCCGAACAGTTGCAACTCTGTTGGACGGAGTATCAATCAGGAAATAGTTGAGGCTTGTAATAAGGGAACATCTATAATTATGGGGGATTTTAACTATCATATTAATTGGACAAATCAAATTGGGCAGGGCTGCCCTGAGGATGAGTTCATTGAGTGTATTAGGGATGGGTTTCTTGAGCAGTATGTAACTGAACCGACCAGGGGACAAGCAACCTTAGATCTGGTCCTGTGTAACGAGACAGGATTAATTAAAAATGTCCTAGTAAAGGATCCCCTTGGAATGAGTGACCATAACATGGTTGAATTCCATATTCAATTAAAGGGTGAGAAGGTTGGACTCAAACAAGCGCGCTAAGCTTGAACAAAGGAGACTATGAAGGTATGAGAGCGGAATTGAGTAGAGTGGATTGGGAAAATAGATTAAAGGGTAAGACGATACATGATCAGTGGTGTACATTTAAGGAGTTATTTTACAACTTCCAAAAAATATATATTCCACTGAGAAGAAAAGGGTGTAAAAGAAAAGACAGCCATCCGTGACTAAGTAAAGAAATTAAGGATAGTATTCGACTAAAAACAAGGGCATATAAGGTAGCCAAATCTAGTGGGAGGATAGAGGATTGGGAAAACTTTAAAAGACAGCAAAAAATAACAAAAAGATTGATTAAGAAAGGGAAGATAGATTATGAAAGTAAATGAGCAAATAATATAAAAACAGATAGTAAGAGTTCATACAGTTAAATAAAAAGAAAAAGGGTGGCTAAAGTAAATGTTGGTCCCTTAGAGGATGAGACCAGGAAATTAATGGTGGGAAATATGGAGATGGCAAAAACACTGAATGAATATTTTGTATCAGTCTTCACAGTAGAGGACACTAAGAATATCCCAACACTGGACAAACAGGGGGCTATAGGGGGGGAGGAGCTAAACACGATCAAAATCACTAAGGAAGTGGTACTCGGTAAAATAATGGGACTCAAGGCGGATAAATCACCTGGACCTGATGGCTTACATCCTAGGGTCTTGAGGGAAGTGACGGTAGGGATTGTGGATGCATTGGTAATAATTTTTCAAAACTCCCTGGACTCAGCAAAGGTCCCGGCAGACTGGAAAACTGCTAATGTAATGCCCTTATTTAAAAAGGGCAGTAGACAGAAGGCTGGAAACTATAGACCGGTTAGCCTAACATCTGTGGTAGGTAAAATTTTGGAGTCCATTATTAAGGAGACAGTAACAGGACATTTGGATAATTATAATTTAATAGGACAAAGTCAGCATGGTTTTATGAAGGGGAAGTCATGTTTGACAAATTTGCTGGAGTTCTTTGAGGAAGTAACATATAGGGTGGATAAAGGGGAACCAGTGGACGTAGTGTATTTAGACTTCCAAAAGGCATTTGACAAGGTGCCACACAAACGATTATTGCTTAAGATAAAAAATCACGGGATTGGGGGTAATATTCTGGCATGGATAGAGGATTGGCTATCTAACAGAAGGCAGAGAGTTGGGATAAATGGTTCATTCTCAGACTGGCAATCAGTAACTAGTGGTGTTCCGCAGGGGTCAGTACTGGGTCCCCAACTCTTTACAATCTATATTAACGATTTGGAGGAGGGGACCGAGTGTAACATATCAAAGTTTGCAGATGATACTAAGATGGGAGGAAAAGTAGTGAGTGAGGAGGACATAAAAAACCTGCAAGGGGACATCGACAGGCTAAGTAAGTGGGCAGAGATTTGGCAGATGGAATACAACACTGGAAAGTGTGAGGTTATGCACTTTGGCAGGAAAAATCGGAGAGCAAGTTATTATCTTAATGGCAAGAAACTGGAAAGTACTGAAGTACAAAGGGATCTGGGGGTCCTGGTGCACGAAACTCAAAAGTTTAGCATGCAGGTGCAGCAAGTGATTAAGAAGGCCAATGGAATGTTGGCTTTCATTGCTAGGGGGATAGAATATAAAAATAGGGAGGTATTGCTTCAGTTGTACAAGGTATTGGTGAGACCGCACCTGGAATACTGCATACAGTTTTGGTGTCCATACTTAAGAAAAGACATACTTGCTCTCGAGTCAGTACAAAGAAGGTTCACTCGGTTAATCCCGGGGATGAGGGGATGGACATATGAGGAGAGGTTGAGTAGATTGGGACTCTACTCATTGGAGTTCAGAAGAATGAGAGGCGATCTTATTGAAACATATAAGATTGTGAAGGGGTTGGATCGGGTGGATGCGGGGAGGATGTTCCAGATGATGGGTGAAGCTAGAACTAGGGGGCATAGTCTTAGAATAAGGGGCTGCTCTTTCAAAACTGAGATGAGGAGGAACTACTTCACTCAGAGGGTGGTAGGTCCATGGAATATGCTGCCCCAAAAAGCTGTAGAAGCTACATCATTACATAAATTTAAAACAGAAAGAGACAGTTTCCTAGAAGTAAAGGGAATTAAGGGTTACGGGGAGCGGGCAGGAATTTGGACATGAGTCTAGGTTCGGATTGGTCATGGCCCTGTGGGTAGCGGAGCGGGCCCAGGGGCCGTGTAGTCTGATCCTGCTCCTATTTCATGTGTCTAATTCTGTTAGATTCAGGAGTTGGGTTCTGTGATAGTAGATTGGCGGTTAGGATCAGGTCAGCCATGATCTTATTGAATGGCGGAGCAGGCTCGAGGGGCCGATTGGCCTACTCCTGCTCCTATTTCTTATGTTCTTATGTTCTTACTTCCATTGGGCCTACGGGTGAGTACCCCGTGCATACTCACCCGTGGAGACCCGAATTTCTGGGCCATTTCTGGGTGAAGAAATTCCTCTGCATTTCTGTCCTAAATGGCCTACCCCTTATCCTTAGACTGTGATCCCTGGTTCTGGACTCCCCGACCATCGGGAACATCCTTCCTGCATCTAGTCTGTCCAGTCCTGTCAGAATTTTATAAGTTTCAATGAGATCACCTCTCATTCTTCTAAACTCCAGCGAGTACAAGCCCAATCGACCCAATCTCTCCTCATACGTCATTCCTGCCATCCCAGCTATCAGTCTGGTGAATCTTCGCTGCACTCTCGCCATGGCAAGAACATCCTTCCTCAGATAAGGCGACCAAAACTGCACACAATACTCAAGGTGTGGTCTCACCAAGGCCCTGTACAACTGCAGCAAGACATCCTTGTTCTTGTACTCAAACCCTCTCGCTACAAAGGCCAACATACCATTTGCCTTCTTAACCGCCTGCTGCACCTGCATGCTTACCTTCAGCGACTGATGCGCAAAGACACCCAGGTCTCGTTGCACTTCTGCTTCTCCCAATCTATTGCAATTCAGATAATAATCTGTCTTCCTGTTTTTGCCACCAAAGTGGATAACCTCACATTTATCCACGTTATATTGCATCTGCCATGCTTCTGCCCAATCACCCAACCTGTCCAAATCATCCTGTAGTTTCTCAGAGTCCTCCTCACAGCACACATGCCCACCCAGCTTTGTGTCGTCTGCAAATTTGGAGATATTGGGCTGGAGTTTCATTCAGCAGTCGGGAAGGAGGCGGGACTACAACTTTCGGGTTTTAGTCCGGCCTCCATTGACGTCAGGCCAATCCACGCGAGTTTCCCTTGATTGACCTTGTTGAGCCCGCCCAGCGGGCTCAGCAGGCCAATTAAGAGCCACCCGGCAACAGGTGACGTTACAGACTGAAATTTCATCTGTCAAGAGGTGTTGAAGAGCTGTTTGAAGCTGTCAAACACTGACAGTCTGACTTCTAACCTGAGTCCTTCTACACAGACTCAGTTCGAACTCTCACCGGCACTGAAAGCTGCAGGCTGTCACTTTTGACAGCTCGCGGCCATTCTGCCTTCTGTGCCGGCTGAATGATGGACTCCCGCCGCCTGGAGGAAGAAAGGCTGTTAAGGTAAGTACAGGTAATTTAAACTTCTTTACACACTTTAGACACACCAAACACACTTACCTTTGCACTCATGCACCCATCACTCACCTGAACACCGACATCTCGACCCCTCCAAGTCCTTCAACCCGACGGCCCGCCTGCTCTAGCCTGGCGTGGTTTGGAGCCGTCGGGAATCCCACATAACACCCCTCAAAATAGGGATTAGGCTAAAAACTGCCTGTTAACTTTCTGTTAACAGGCAGTTAATTGGCACTAATGCCTTCCCGCCTCGGGTCGGCGGGTCCCAGTGCGGGGCGGGCACCCGCCTCCTTTGAAACTTACGTGGAGGCGGGTTTTGGGCGGGATGGTGTCGGGACCCCCGAATTCGGGATTTTAGCCCCCCGCACGCCTAAAAGCCCGCCTCACGGCACACTGAAAATCTAGGCCATTACATCTAGTTCCCTCGTCTAGATCATTAATATATATTGTGAATAGCTGGGTTCCAAGGACCGATCCCTGTGGTACCCCACTAGCCACTGCCTGCCACTCGGAAAAAGACCCGTTTATTCCAACTCTTTGCTTTCTGTCTGCCAGCCAGTTCTCTATCCAAGTCAATACCTTACCCCCAATCCCATGTGCTTTAACTTTACACGCTAATCTCTTATGCGGGACCTTATGGAAAGCCTTCTGAAAGTCCAAATACAACACATCCACTGGTTCCCCCTTTTTTATTCTACCAGTTACATCCTCAAAAAATTCCAGTAGATTAGTCAAGCACGATTTACCTTTTGTAAATCCATGTTGACTTTGTCCGATCCTGTCACTGTCTTCCAAGTGCTCTAAATAACAACGCCAAGAAATATCAAAACCACCTGCCGTTTTGAACTGGCCATTCCAGATTCGGGCCTGCTTTCCTGGTCATTTTGTGTACAGAAGCATTGAACTCAAAACAAGGCCTTGGTACAATGCCTCGCACCAGATTCTCAGAAATATGAAGATTCAGCCCTCGGAACAACATCAACACACTGAGCCGGGACTGCAATCATTCCCTGGCTCAGCAAACAAACAGGCCATTGGCACATCAAGTGAATAGCGCTGCCTTTCTCCCACCCACCCAGTCTAATCCCACTCTCCCCCTCACTCCCCACACCCTTTAATATCCCCATCCAGTCTAATCCCACTCTTCCCCTCACTCCCCACACCCTCTAATATCCCCATCCAGTCTAATCCCACTCTCCCCCTCACTCCCCACACCCTTTAATATCCCACCCAGTCTAATCCCGCTCTCCCCCTCACTCCCCACACCCTCTAATATCCCCATCCAGTCTAATCCCGCTCTCCCCCTCACTCCCCACACCCTCTAATATCCCCACCCAGTCTAATCCCACTCTACCCCTCACTCCCCACACCCTTTAATATCCCACCCAGTCTAATCCCACTCTATCCCTCACTCACCACACCCTCTAATATCCCCACCCAGTCTAATCCCACTCTATCCCTCACTCCCCACACCCTTTAATATCCCACCCAGTCTAATCCCACTCTCACCCTCACTCACCACACCCTCTAATATCCCCATCCAGTCTAATCCCACTCTACCCCTCACTCACCACACCCTCTAATATCCCCATCCAGTCTAATCCCACTCTATCCCTCACTCCCCACACCCTTTAATATCCCCATCCAGTCTAATCCCACTCTACCCCTCACTCCCCACACCCTTTAATATCCCCATCCAGTCTAATCCCACTCTATCCCTCACTCCCCACACCCTTTAATATCCCCATCCAGTCTAATCCCACTCTACCCCTCACTCCCCACACCCTCTAATATCCCCATCCAGTCTAATCCCACTCTACCCCTCACTCACCACACCCTCTAATATCCCCATCCAGTCTAATCCCACTCTATCCCTCACTCCCCACACCCTTTAATATCCCCATCCAGTCTAATCCCACTCTACCCCTCACTCCCCACACCCTTTAATATCCCCATCCAGTCTAATCCCACTCTACCCCTCACTCCCCACACCCTTTAATATCCCACCCAGTCTAATCCCACTCTATCCCTCACTCCCCACACCCTTTAATATCCCACCCAGTCTAATCCCACTCTACCCCTCACTCCCCACACCCTTTAATATCCCCACCCAGTCTAATCCCACTCTATCCCTCACTCCCCACACCCTCTAATATCCCCATCCAGTCTAATCCCGCTCTCCCCCTCACTCCCCACACCCTCTAATATCCCCACCCAGTCTAATCCCACTCTACCCCTCACTCCCCACACCCTTTAATATCCCACCCAGTCTAATCCCACTCTATCCCTCACTCACCACACCCTCTAATATCCCCACCCAGTCTAATCCCACTCTATCCCTCACTCCCCACACCCTTTAATATCCCACCCAGTCTAATCCCACTCTCACCCTCACTCACCACACCCTCTAATATCCCCATCCAGTCTAATCCCACTCTACCCCTCACTCACCACACCCTCTAATATCCCCATCCAGTCTAATCCCACTCTATCCCTCACTCCCCACACCCTTTAATATCCCCATCCAGTCTAATCCCACTCTACCCCTCACTCCCCACACCCTTTAATATCCCCATCCAGTCTAATCCCACTCTACCCCTCACTCCCCACACCCTTTAATATCCCACCCAGTCTAATCCCACTCTATCCCTCACTCCCCACACCCTTTAATATCCCCATCCAGTCTAATCCCACTCTACCCCTCACTCCCCACACCCTTTAATATCCCCACCCAGTCTAATCCCACTCTATCCCTCACTCCCCACACCCTCTAATATCCCCATCCAGTCTAATCCCACTCTCCCCATCACTCCCCACACCATTTAATATCCCACCCAGTCTAATCCCACTCTCCCCCTCACTTCCCACACCATTTAATATCCCACCCAGTCTAATCCCACTCTCCCCCTCACTCCCCACACCCTTTAATATACCACCCAGTCTAATCCCGCTCTCCCCCTCACTCCCCACACCATTTAATATCCCACCCAGTCTAATCCCACTCTCCCCCTCACTCCCCACACCCTTTAATATCCCACCCAGTCTAATCCCGCTCTCCCCCTCACTCCCCACACCATTTAATATCCCACCCAGTCTAATCCCACTCTCCCCCTCACTCCCCACACCCTCTAATATCCCACCCAGTCTAATCCCACTCTCCCCCTCACTCCCCACACCCTTTAATATCCCACCCAGTCTAATCCCACTCTCCCCCTCACTCCCCACACCCTTTAATATCCCCATCCAGTCTAATCCTACTCTATCCCTCACTCCCCACACCCTTTAATATCCCACCCAGTCTAATCCCACTCTATCCCTCACTCCCCACACCCTTTAATATCCCCATCCAGTCTAATCCCACTCTATCCCTCACTCCCCACACCCTTTAATATCCCCATCCAGTCTAATCCCACTCTATCCCTCACTCCCCACACCCTTTAATATCCCACCCAGTCTAATCCCACTCTATCCCTCACTCCCCACACCCTTTAATATCCCCATCCAGTCTAATCCCACTCTATCCCTCACTCCCCACACCCTTTAATATCCCACCCAGTCTAATCCCACTCTCCCCCTCACTCCCCACACACTTTAATATCCCACCCAGTCTAATCCCACTCTCCCCCTCACTCCCCACACCCTTTAATATCCCACCCAGTCTAATCCCACTCTCCCCCTCACTCCCCACACCCTTTAATATCCCACCCAGTCTAATCCTACTCTATCCCTCACTCCCCACACCCTTTAATATCCCCACCCAGTCTAATCCCACTCTATCCCTCACTCCCCACACCCTTTAATATCCCCATCCAGTCTAATCCCACTCTATCCCTCACTCCCCACACCCTTTAATATCCCCATCCAGTCTAATCCCACTCTATCCCTCACTCCCCACACCCTTTAATATCCCATCCAGTCTAATCCTACTCTATCCCTCACTCCCCACACCCTTTAATATCCCATCCAGTCTAATCCCACTCTATCCCTCACTCCCCACACCCTTTAATATCCCCATCCAGTCTAATCCCACTCTATCCCTCACTCCCCACACCCTTTAATATCCCATCCAGTCTAATCCTACTCTCCCCCTCACTCCCCACACCCTTTAATATCCCATCCAGTCTAATCCCACTCTATCCCTCACTCCCCACACCCTTTAATATCCCCATCCAGTCTAATCCCACTCTATCCCTCACTCCCCACACCCTTTAATATCCCCATCCAGTCTAATCCCACTCTATCCCTCACTCCCCACACCCTTTAATATCCCATCCAGTCTAATCCTACTCTATCCCTCACTCCCCACACCCTTTAATATCCCATCCAGTCTAATCCCACTCTATCCCTCACTCCCCACACCCTTTAATATCCCCATCCAGTCTAATCCCACTCTATCCCTCACTCCCCACACCCTTTAATATCCCCATCCAGTCTAATCCCACTCTATCCCTCACTCCCCACACCCTTTAATATCCCACCCAGTCTAATCCTACTCTATCCCTCACTCCCCACACCCTTTAATATCCCATCCAGTCTAATCCCACTCTACCCCTCACTCCCCACACCCTTTAATATCCCATCCAGTCTAATCCCACTCTCCCCCTCACTCCCCACACCCTTTAATATCCCACCCAGTCTAATCCCACTCTCCCCCTCATTCCCCACACCCTTTAATATCCCCATCCAGTCTAATCCCACTCTATCCCTCACTCCCCACACCCTCTAATATCCCATCCAGTCTAATCCCACTCTACCCCTCACTCCCCACACCCTCTAATATCCCACCCAGTCTAATCCCACTCTCCCCCTCATTCCCCACACCCTTTAATATCCCCATCCAGTCTAATCCCACTCTCCCCCTCACTCCCCACACCCTTTAATATCCCACCCAGTCTAATCCCACTCTATCCCTCACTCCCCACACCCTTTAATATCCCACCCAGTCTAATCCCACTCTCCCCTCACTCCCCACACCCTTTAATATCCCCACCGAGTCTAATCCCACTCTCCCCCTCACTCCCCACACCCTTTAATATCCCCATCCAGTCTAATCCCACTCTACCCCTCATTCCCCACACCCTTTAATATCCCACCCAGTATAATCCCACTCTCCCCCTCACTCCCCACACCCTTTAATATCCCACCCAGTCTAATCCCACTCTACCCCTCATTCCCCACACCCTTTAATATCCCCATCCAGTCTAATCCCACTCTCCCCCTCACTCCCCACACCCTTTAATATCCCACCCAGTCTAATCCCACTCTATCCCTCACTCCCCACACCCTTTAATATCCCACCCAGTCTAATCCCACTCTACCCCTCATTCCCCACACCCTTTAATATCCCCATCCAGTCTAATCCCACTCTCCCCCTCACTCCCCACACCCTTTAATATCCCACCCAGTCTAATCCCACTCTCCCCCTCACTCCCCACACCCTTTAATATCCCACCCAGTCTAATCCCACTCTCCCCCTCACTCCCCACACCCTTTAATATCCCACCCAGTCTAATCCCACTCTCCCCCTCACTCCCCACACCCTTTAATATCCCACCCAGTCTAATCCCACTCTCCCCCTCACTCCCCACACCCTTTAATATCCCACCCAGTCTAATCCCACTCTATCCCTCACTCCCCACACCCTTTAATATCCCCATCCAGTCTAATCCCACTCTATCCCTCACTCCCCACACCCTTTAATATCCCCACCGAGTCTAATCCCACTCTACCCATCATTCCCCACACCCTTTAATATCCCCATCCAGTCTAATCCCACTCTATCCCTCACTCCCCACACCCTTTAATATCCCCACCGAGTCTAATCCCACTCTCCCCCTCACTCCCCACACCCTCTAATATCCCACCCAGTCTAATCCCACTCTCCCCCTCACTCCCCACACCCTTTAATATCCCCATCCAGTCTAATCCCACTCTATCCCTCACTCCCCACACCCTTTAATATCCCCACCGAGTCTAATCCCACTCTACCCCTCATTCCCCACACCCTTTAATATCCCCATCCAGTCTAATCCCACTCTATCCCTCACTCCCCACACCCTTTAATATCCCCACCCTGTCTAATCCCACTCTCCCCCTCACTCCCCACACCCTTTAATATCCCACCCAGTCTAATCCCACTCTCCCCCTCACTCCCCGTACCCTTTAATATCCCCACCGAGTCTAATCCCACTCTGCCCCTCACTCCCCACACCCTTTAATATCCCCACCGAGTCTAATCCCACTCTCCCCCTCACTCCCCGCACCCTCTAATATCCCATCCAGTCTAATCCCACTCTCCCCCTCACTCCCCGCACCCTCTAATATCCCACCCAGTCTAATCCCACTCTCCCCCTCACTCCCCGTACCCTTTAATATCCCCACCGAGTCTAATCCCACTCTCCCCCTCACTCCCCGCACCCTCTAATATCCCACCCAGTCTAATCCCACTCTCCCCCTCACTCCCCACACCCTCTAATATCCCATCCAGTCTAATCCCACTCTGCCCCTCACTCCCCACACCCTTTAATATCCCCACCGAGTCTAATCCCACTCTCCCCCTCACTCCCCGCACCCTCTAATATCCCACCCAGTCTAATCCCACTCTCCCCCTCACTCCCCACACCCTCTAATATCCCATCCAGTCTAATCCCACTCTCCCCCTCACTCCCCACACCCTTTAATATCCCACCCAGTCTAATCCCACTCTATCCCTCACTCCCCACACCCTTTAATATCCCCACCGAGTCTAATCCCACTCTCCCCCTCACTCCCCACACCCTCTAATATCCCACCCAGTCTAATCCCACTCTCCCGCTCACTCCCCACACCCTTTAATATACCACCCAGTCTAATCCAGCTCTCCCGCTCATTCCCCACACACTTTAATATCCCCACCCAATCTAATCCCAGTCTCTCCCTCACTCCCCACACCCTTTAATATCCCATCCAGTCTAATCCCAATCTACCCCTCACTCCCCACACCCTTTAATATCCCACCCAGTCTAATCCCACTCTCCCCCTCACTCCCCACACCCTCTAATATCCCACCCAGTCGAATCCCACTCTCCCCCTCACTCCCCACACCCTTTAATATCCCAGCCAATCTAATCCCACTCTCCCACTCACTCCCCACACCCTTAAATTTCCCACCCAGTCTAATCCCACTCTCCCCCTCACTCCCCGTGCCCTCTAATATCCCACCCAATCTAATCCCACTCTCCCCCTCACTCCCCGTACCCTCTAATATCCCACCCAGTCTAATCCCACTCTCCCCCTCACTCCCCACACCCTTTAATATCCCACCCAGTCTAATCCCACTCTCCCCCTCACTCCCCACACCCTTTAATATCCCCACCGAGTCTAATCCCACTCTCCCCCTCACTCCCCACACCCTCTAATATCCCATCCAGTCTAATCCCACTCTCCCCCTCACTCCCCACACCCTTTAATATCCCACCCAGTCTAATCCCACTCTCCCCCTCACTTCCCACACCCTTTAATATCCCCATCCAGTCTAATCCCACTCTATCCCTCACTCCCCACACCCTTTAATATCCCATCCAGTCTAATCCTACTCTATCCCTCACTCCCCACACCCTTTAATATCCCCATCCAGTCTAATCCCACTCTATCCCTCACTCCCCACACCCTTTAATATCCCCATCCAGTCTAATCCCACTCTATCCCTCACTCCCCACACCCTTTAATATCCCACCCAGTCTAATCCTACTCTATCCCTCACTCCCCACACCCTTTAATATCCCATCCAGTCTAATCCCACTCTACCCCTCACTCCCCACACCCTTTAATATCCCATCCAGTCTAATCCCACTCTCCCCCTCACTCCCCACACCCTTTAATATCCCACCCAGTCTAATCCCACTCTCCCCCTCATTCCCCACACCCTTTAATATCCCCATCCAGTCTAATCCCACTCTATCCCTCACTCCCCACACCCTCTAATATCCCATCCAGTCTAATCCCACTCTACCCCTCACTCCCCACACCCTCTAATATCCCACCCAGTCTAATCCCACTCTCCCCCTCATTCCCCACACCCTTTAATATCCCCATCCAGTCTAATCCCACTCTCCCCCTCACTCCCCACACCCTTTAATATCCCACCCAGTCTAATCCCACTCTATCCCTCACTCCCCACACCCTTTAATATCCCACCCAGTCTAATCCCACTCTCCCCTCACTCCCCACACCCTTTAATATCCCCACCGAGTCTAATCCCACTCTCCCCCTCACTCCCCACACCCTTTAATATCCCCATCCAGTCTAATCCCACTCTACCCCTCATTCCCCACACCCTTTAATATCCCACCCAGTATAATCCCACTCTCCCCCTCACTCCCCACACCCTTTAATATCCCACCCAGTCTAATCCCACTCTACCCCTCATTCCCCACACCCTTTAATATCCCCATCCAGTCTAATCCCACTCTCCCCCTCACTCCCCACACCCTTTAATATCCCACCCAGTCTAATCCCACTCTATCCCTCACTCCCCACACCCTTTAATATCCCACCCAGTCTAATCCCACTCTACCCCTCATTCCCCACACCCTTTAATATCCCCATCCAGTCTAATCCCACTCTCCCCCTCACTCCCCACACCCTTTAATATCCCACCCAGTCTAATCCCACTCTCCCCCTCACTCCCCACACCCTTTAATATCCCACCCAGTCTAATCCCACTCTCCCCCTCACTCCCCACACCCTTTAATATCCCACCCAGTCTAATCCCACTCTCCCCCTCACTCCCCACACCCTTTAATATCCCACCCAGTCTAATCCCACTCTCCCCCTCACTCCCCACACCCTTTAATATCCCACCCAGTCTAATCCCACTCTATCCCTCACTCCCCACACCCTTTAATATCCCCATCCAGTCTAATCCCACTCTATCCCTCACTCCCCACACCCTTTAATATCCCCACCGAGTCTAATCCCACTCTACCCATCATTCCCCACACCCTTTAATATCCCCATCCAGTCTAATCCCACTCTATCCCTCACTCCCCACACCCTTTAATATCCCCACCGAGTCTAATCCCACTCTCCCCCTCACTCCCCACACCCTCTAATATCCCACCCAGTCTAATCCCACTCTCCCCCTCACTCCCCACACCCTTTAATATCCCCATCCAGTCTAATCCCACTCTATCCCTCACTCCCCACACCCTTTAATATCCCCACCGAGTCTAATCCCACTCTACCCCTCATTCCCCACACCCTTTAATATCCCCATCCAGTCTAATCCCACTCTATCCCTCACTCCCCACACCCTTTAATATCCCCACCCTGTCTAATCCCACTCTCCCCCTCACTCCCCACACCCTTTAATATCCCACCCAGTCTAATCCCACTCTCCCCCTCACTCCCCGTACCCTTTAATATCCCCACCGAGTCTAATCCCACTCTGCCCCTCACTCCCCACACCCTTTAATATCCCCACCGAGTCTAATCCCACTCTCCCCCTCACTCCCCGCACCCTCTAATATCCCATCCAGTCTAATCCCACTCTCCCCCTCACTCCCCGCACCCTCTAATATCCCACCCAGTCTAATCCCACTCTCCCCCTCACTCCCCGTACCCTTTAATATCCCCACCGAGTCTAATCCCACTCTCCCCCTCACTCCCCGCACCCTCTAATATCCCACCCAGTCTAATCCCACTCTCCCCCTCACTCCCCACACCCTCTAATATCCCATCCAGTCTAATCCCACTCTGCCCCTCACTCCCCACACCCTTTAATATCCCCACCGAGTCTAATCCCACTCTCCCCCTCACTCCCCGCACCCTCTAATATCCCACCCAGTCTAATCCCACTCTCCCCCTCACTCCCCACACCCTCTAATATCCCATCCAGTCTAATCCCACTCTCCCCCTCACTCCCCACACCCTTTAATATCCCACCCAGTCTAATCCCACTCTATCCCTCACTCCCCACACCCTTTAATATCCCCACCGAGTCTAATCCCACTCTCCCCCTCACTCCCCACACCCTCTAATATCCCACCCAGTCTAATCCCACTCTCCCGCTCACTCCCCACACCCTTTAATATACCACCCAGTCTAATCCAGCTCTCCCGCTCATTCCCCACACACTTTAATATCCCCACCCAATCTAATCCCAGTCTCTCCCTCACTCCCCACACCCTTTAATATCCCATCCAGTCTAATCCCAATCTACCCCTCACTCCCCACACCCTTTAATATCCCACCCAGTCTAATCCCACTCTCCCCCTCACTCCCCACACCCTCTAATATCCCACCCAGTCGAATCCCACTCTCCCCCTCACTCCCCACACCCTTTAATATCCCAGCCAATCTAATCCCACTCTCCCACTCACTCCCCACACCCTTAAATTTCCCACCCAGTCTAATCCCACTCTCCCCCTCACTCCCCGTGCCCTTTAATATCCCACCCAATCTAATCCCACTCTCCCCCTCACTCCCCGTACCCTCTAATATCCCACCCAGTCTAATCCCACTCTCCCCCTCACTCCCCACACCCTTTAATATCCCACCCAGTCTAATCCCACTCTCCCCCTCACTCCCCACACCCTTTAATATCCCCACCGAGTCTAATCCCACTCTCCCCCTCACTCCCCACACCCTCTAATATCCCATCCAGTCTAATCCCACTCTCCCCCTCACTCCCCACACCCTTTAATATCCCACCCAGTCTAATCCCACTCTCCCCCTCACTTCCCACACCCTTTAATATCCCCACCGAGTCTAATCCCACTCTCCCCCTCACTCCCCACACCCTCTAATATCCCACCCAGTCTAATCCCACTCTCCCCCTCACTCCCCACACCCTCTAATATCCCATCCAGTCTAATCCCACTCTCCCCCTCACTCCCCACACCCTTTAATATCCCACCCAGTCTAATCCCACTCTCCCCCTCACTCCCCACACCCTTTAATATCCCACCCAGTCTAATCCCACTCTCCCCCTCACTCCCCGTGCCCTTTAATATCCCCACCCAGTCTAATCCCACTCTCCCCCTCACTCCCCGTACCCTCTAATATCCCACCCAGTCTAATCCCACTCTCCCCCTCACTCCCCGTGCCCTTTAATATCCCACCCAATCTAATCCCACTCTCCCCCTCACTCCCCGTACCCTCTAATATCCCACCCAGTCTAATCCCACTCTCCCCCTCACTCCCCACACCCTTTAATATCCCACCCAGTCTAATCCCACTCTCCCCCTCACTCCCCGTACCCTTTAATATCCCACCCAGTCTAATCCCACTCTCCCCCTCACTCCCCACACCCTTTAATATCCCACCCAATCTAATCCCACTCTCCCCCTCACTCCCTGTACCCTCTAATATCCCACCCAGTCTAATCCCACTCTCCCCCTCACGCCCCACACCCTCTAATATCCCACCCAATCTAACCCACTCTCCCCCTCACTCCCCACACCCTTTAATATCCCACCCAATCTAATCCCACTCTCCCCCTCACTCCCCACACCCTTAAAAATCCCACCCAGTATAATCCCACTCTCCCCCTCACTCCCCACACCCTTTAATATCCCACCCAGTCTAATCCCACTCTCCCCCTCACTCCCCGTACCCTTTAATATCCCACCCAATCTAATCCCACTCTCCCCCTCACTCCCCGCACCCTTTAATATCCCACCCAATCTAATCCCACTCTCCCCCTCACTCCCCACAGCCTTAAATATCCCACCCAGTCTAATCCCACTCTCCCCCTCACTCCCCACACCCTTTAATATCCCACCCAGTCTAATCCCACTCTCCCCCTCACTCCCCGTACCCTTTAATATCCCACCCAGTCTAATCCCACTCTCCCCCTCACTCCCCACACCCTTTAATATCCCACCCAATCTAATCCTACTCTCCCCCTCACTCCCCGTACCCTTTAATATCTCACCCAATCTAATCCCACTCTCCTCCTCACTCCCTGCACCCTTTAATATCCCACCCAGTCTAATCCCACGCTCCCCCTCACTCCCCGTACCCTTTAATATCTCACCCAGTCTAATCCCACTCTCCTCCTCACTCCCTGCACCCTTTAATATCCCATCCAGTCTAATCCCACTCTCCTCCTCACTCCCTGCACCCTTTAATATCCCACCCAGTCTAATCCCACTCTCCCCCTCACTCCCCACACCCTTTAATATCCCACCCAGTCTAATCCCACTCTATCCCTCACTCCCCACACCCTTTAATATCCCCACCGAGTCTAATCCCACTCTCCCCCTCACTCCCCACACCCTCTAATATCCCACCCAGTCTAATCCCACTCTCCCCCTCACTCCCCACACCCTCTGATATCCCACCCAATCTAATCCCACTCTCCCGCTCACTCCCCACACCCTTTAATATACCACCCAGTCTAATCCAGCTCTCCCGCTCATTCCCCACACACTTTAATATCCCACCCAATCTAATCCCAGTCTCTCCCTCACTCCCCACACCCTTTAATATCCCATCCAGTCTAATCCCACTCTACCCCTCACTCCCCACACCCTTTAATATCCCACCCAGTCTAATCCCACTCTCCCCCTCACGCCCCACACCCTCTAATATCCCACCCAATCTAATCCCACTCTCCCCCTCATTCCCCGTACCCTTTAATGTCCCACCCAGTCTAATCCCACTCTCCCCGTCACTCCCCACACCCTCTAATATCCCACCCAGTCGAATCCCACTCTCCCCCTCACTCCCCACACCCTTTAATATCCCAGCCAATCTAATCCCACTCTCCCCCTCACTCCCCACACAATACAATACAATACAATACAAATCGCTTTATTGGCATGATAAGGTACATCTTATGTTGCCAAAGCATCAAAATACATTTATGGTTGAACACATAAACGCGGTTCCATTCATACAGTGTATAAACAGGTATATCCCTGAGTTTATAAATATATTTTCGCCTTGTTTATATATACTCTTGTCTTAGTTTACTGGTTGTCCCTCTGTTCATGGCAAGCTGTAACATAGTGTGCCGCCAGTGTTACACAGCTTCTCTCCTCCCCCAGTAGGAATGGGAGTTTTTGGTTGTCGGTCAGATTTCTGAATTCAGGGCATATTTGTGAGAATTTTTGATAGAAATTCTCTCTGATGCCCTGATATTTTCCACAGGCTGTGAGGAAGTGCATCTCTGTCTCAACTACTCCCTGACTGCAGTGAGAGCATATCCTGTCTTCTCTTGGCAGCCTGGTCTGCCTGTGTCTGCCTTTTTCGATCGCTCGGCTATGTTCGCTAAGTCTGTACCTTGTCAAGGTTCTTCTCAGTTTGTTATCCTTTACCATGGTCAGGTAATCAGCTATGTTGTATTGTCTGTTTAGGGCCAAGTAGCAATTGAGTTTGCTTTGGGTTTTTGTTGTTTCTGCCCAATATGACAGATATTTTTCCTTTTGCTTAGCGACGATTGTGTTGGGTCGAATTCTTTGTGTTACCCTGTCACTGTCCTGGGGCTGGTTATTGTTAGTATTGTTATTAGTTACTTTATTGAGTCCCAGGACTAGTTGACTGAGGGTATTCTTCTTTATGGTCAGCTCTTGGCATTTCAGGGCGTCGTAGTGATAGCATTGGGGGTTGCTCATTTGTAGGTGATTCCAAAATTTGGTGGCTCTTTTTTGGATAGTGATTATTAATGGGTATTGGCCTAGTTCCGCCCTGCATGCGTTGTTTACTGTTTTCCTTTGAGTCCGGAGGATACTTTTACAGAATTCCGCATGTAGGATCTCAATTGGGTGTTTGTCCCATTTTGCAAAATCTTGTTGTGTTAGTGGTCCCCAGACCTCACTGCCATAGAGTGCAATTGGTTCAATTACTGATTTGAAAATTTTGAGCCAAATGCTAATTGGGATTTCTATTTGGATTGATTTTTTGATGGCATAGAAAGCCCTTCTTGCTTTCTCTTTCAGTTCATTCACAGCCAGTTTGAAGTTTCCCGTAGAACTGATTTTTAAGCCCAAGTATGTGTAGTGAGTGGTTTGTTCAATTTTGGTTGTTCCTACTGTGAAATTTATTGTGGGTCCATGTTGTTTGGATCTTTGCTGGAACACAAGGACTTTGGTTTTTTGGGGATTTATTGTCAGGGCCCAAGTCTGGCAGTACGACTCCAGCAGGTCCAGGTTCTGCTGTAGACCCTCCTTAGTTGGTGACAGCAGAACCAGGTCGTCGGCATAGAGGAGGAATTTAACCTTGGATTCATATAGGGTGAGGCCGGGTGCTGTAGATTGTTCAAGTAGTTTTGCCAATCCATTAATGTAAATATTAAAGAGTGTCGGTGAGATTGGCGAGCCCTGCGTCACCCCCCGCCCCTGTGGGAAGTATTTTGTTTGTTTGTCTCCAATTTTAACTGCACATTTATTGTTTGTATACATTGATTTAATTACATCATATGTTTTACCTCCTACCCCGCTTTCGATAAGTTTCAGGAATAAACCGTCATGCCAGATGGAGTCGAAAGCCTTCTGGAAATCTACAAAGCATGCGTAGATTTTGCTTTTGTTATGGTGAACGTGTTTGTCAATTAGGGTCTGTAGGGTGAAGATATGATCGGATGTTCTATAGTTTGGCAGGAATCCAATTTGGCTTTTACTCAAGACATTGTGCTCTTCAAGGAAGTTTATAAGTCTTTTGTTTATGATGCTACAGAATACCTTCCCCAGGTTACTGTTTACACAGATGCCTCGATAGTTGTTTGGGTCGATTTTGTCCCCACTTTTGTATATGGGTGTTATGAGTCCTTTGTTCCAGATGTCAGGGAAATAACCGACACTCAGAACCAAGTTGAAGAGTTTTAGGATAGCCAGTTTCAGTTTGTCGTCTGCGTGTTTAATCATCTCGTTTAGTATGCCGTCTGTCCCGCAAGCTTTTCCTGGTCGCAGGTCCTTGAGTTTTTCAAGAAGTTCTTTTTCTGTTATTATGGCGTCTAGCGGGTTTTGGTTATCTTTTATGGCCATTTCAAGCTTTTCAAGTTTTTTGCGTATTTGGTGTTGCTCTGGTCCTAGTGTGTTTTTCTGGTATAATTTTTCAAAGTGGTTTACCCATGTGTCCCCATTTTGAATGGACAAATCGTCGTGTTGTTTTTTGTGTAGTGTTTTCAAGTTGTCCCAGAAACAATTCGACTCAATGGATTCCTCCATGGAGCTGAGTGTATTCTTAATAAATTGCTCTTTTTTGGTCCTGAGTGTGTTTCTGTATTGTGTTAGCGTCTGACAATAAGTAAGGCATAATTCCTCGTTTTCTGGATGTCTGTGTTTTTGGTTTGATAGTTTTCTAAGTTTTTTCCTCATGTTATGGCAATCATGGTCAAACCATTTTTCATAGTTTTTTGTTTTGGGTTTGTTCTTGCGAGCTTTCAAGTTTGCATTTGTTGCCAAATTATCAAAAATATTGTTTAGTTTACTAACTGCCCGGTTTACGCCTTCTTTATTGTGAGTGTATATGTTATCCAGAAAGGTGTCTAAGAGAGCTTGAGTTGATGCATTGCTAATTGTTTTCTGGTATTTTTCCGTGTCGTTTTTGGCCCATCTGTACGATTTTTTGGTGTTGTACAGTTTACTGGGTTGTGTTTCTATGTTGTTTGTTTCTGTCTTTTTGAGAAACATAGTAATTTGACTGTGATCTGACAGTGTTGTTTGTGGTTTGACTGTGAATGCTCTGAAAGAGGATGGGTCCAAGTCTGTAATCATATAGTCTACTGTGCTGCAGCCAAGAGGTGAGCAGTAGGTCGATCTTCCTCGGAGGTCTCCTATGAACCTACCATTGACAATGTACAGACCCAGGTTTCGACAGAGCTGTAGTAGCTGTTTACCGTTGGTATTTGACTGCTTGTCGCAGTTATGCCTGTATGGAAGGGAAGGGATGTCAAAGTGGTTATTCCCGAATACGTAATTGTTTCCCTGATTATTGGTGAAGTCTGGTTCTTCGCCCGTTCTTGAATTGAGGTCCCCACAGATCAACACGTTCCCCTGGGCCTGGTATTGGATAATTTCCCCCTCCATGTTGGAGAAGGTGTCCTCTTTGTAGTACGGGGAATCGATTGGAGGGATATAAAGTGCGCAAATGTAAACATCTTGGGTGTTTGAGATAATCTCCCTCTCAAGTTTGAGCCACATATGGTTTTCGCCCTTTTTTATAAATTTGATGTAATTCTTAAGTTCTGTTTTAAACCAGATCAGTATGCCTCCGGAGTCTCTGCCTTGGGTTACACTTGGTAATTTATTGGAGGGGACCACTAGCTCAGTGTACCCTTGGGGACAGCCGGTGTGTCCTTTTCCTTTATACCAAGTTTCCTGTAAAATGATAATATCTAGATCTTTAGTTTCCTCTATGAACTCTGGGGTCCTACTCTTCACTTCTCGCAGTGAAGAGCGTAGACCTTGGATATTCCAGGTCGAAATATATAAGGATTTCATGTTAAGTTTTATCTTTTTCTATGATAGGTTAAAGAGTGGTACGTGTTTGTTGTGTCTAAGTGTGGGGAAAAAAAAAAGATCACCCCAGTTGTCTACAAAAGTTAATACAATTTGGTTACAGTTCTTTCTATTAATTAGTCCTTGATCCATAAGGCGGAAGTAAATGCTGCTGCACATCTGCTTATTGTCTCTTAATGGATTGTTTCTGTCTGAGGTATTGCGTACGTCCTGTGCATCTCTCCCTCTGTCTGGCTGGTAGCGGTCCTATTCCCCTGTGGGACAGGAGTGGTGCAGGTCTGATAATGTTGTTTTGCATGGGGATCCTCTCCGGTCTCGGTTGGTGTGGTGGTGGTCTTTGTAGTATTCCTGATATGTACCCCGCTGATCTCTGCTGGTCGGGGGGGGGTCCTCTTGGAGTCTGGGTATGGACCCGGTTAAAAGCGACGTCCTTCAGGGCTTTAGCAAAGATCGATATTTTTTGCCTTTGGATGTGGACGTGGTCGTAAAGACATTCTTCATCGAGGGTGGGGTGTTGGGCCAGGTGTACGTTGTGGTTTGATTCGCATTCTGTTGCTATGCTGGCATTTATCTCATGAATTGTGTTGTTGTTGAAGTCTGTTCTCGGCAATATTGTGGAAACAGTGATTCTAGTGTTTGGAAATGTACTGCTTGCTTTCCTAATCATTGCTCTGAGCGATGTTGCTACCTCTTTCTGTTTGGCCTTTAGGTCATTTGTGCCCGTGTGTATTATTATGTGTTGGGGGGAGCCTAATCTGGCTTTGGTCAGCCATCCCATGGCTCTGTCTGTTGTTGGGCACCAAATCTTTTCTACTTTACTTCTAGGGAAGAGCTTTTTCTCCCATAGAAATTTCCCATTTGAGTCTATGAGTATTACGACGTCAGCCTTGTTTGTGTTTACTGTCTGGTGGCTTTCGCCTGGACTCATAGTGTGTGTGCTGGGCTGGGGTGTCTGGTGTGTGCGTACCTCTTGTGAGCGGCTCGCTTGTGGTTCCATGGTGGTGGGGGAAGATTGCGAGTCAGCATGCTGGTCGGCCTGTGTGGCACCCCTTGTATTGTGTGTCTGTTGCTTTTGTTCCGTGTGGGAGTGCAGCCGTTCCGTCCGGCTCTGTCTTGTCTTATCTCTAGTCTCTGGTTGCTGGTCTAATGGTGTTTTCTCTCCTCTATGGCTCTCTTCTTTTTCCTGCAGCTCTTTCACCTGATTCTTAAGTAGATTCACCTGGTTATCAAGTCTATTCAGCTCTATCTTGTGTCTCTCCCTCTCCTGCTTTTGTTTGTCATTCAATTTGAGGACCTCCTCTCTAAGTTTAACCATCTCTATCTCTAATTGATTAAATTTATCTTTTGGTTGTATCTGGCTGTGTGATCCCGGGGTATGTGTCTGGTCGGCCCTGGAAGGCTCACTCACTTCCTGGCTAAGCTGGTCGGCCCTGGAAGGCTCACTCACTTCCTGGCTATGCTGCTCTTCTCTTGGTGGGCTGGGAATGGTAGGGGAACTATGTGTGGCTTCCTCCGTGGTAGTTATGCTGGGGTTTGTCAGTTGTATCCTGTGGCTGTGGTTCCCCGGGGTTAGTGTCTGGTTTGAACTGTGTGGCTCGTTCATCCCTTGACCATGCAGATTTTCTCCTGGTAAGTTGTCAATGTTGGGGGGAGTGCGGGCCACTCTGGGGCTGTTCATTCCCCTCGTAGTTGATCTTTTCAGTGTCCTGAAGGCCGTTGCAAATTTGTCGAGGTTGCCTTGCACTAATATTGTTCCGGTATTGTACGCGTTGACAGTCGTGATTGAACTGTCTCCTGGTGTGTTAATTTTCATTATGGACCCATTTGCGGTATTTTTTAGCTTAACACTGGTATAGTGTGATTTTATTGCTCTGATCCAAGCCGCTGGCTGATCTGAGTAGAATATGAGGTTACTTTTTGTCCCATTGTTGTAACAGTCAGTAAAGAGAGTTTCTGGTTTTTCTCTCATCTGAGCATGCTTGATCGTTTTTATAGCTTTTTTTGTGGTGTTGGGGGGAATCTGGAAGCGGGGCTGTTGTGGATCTTCTGATTCGCTCATTTTTGGTAAAGTATTGTTGATCTTAGAATAAGCTTTTCTGGGGCCCCGGGTTTGGTGTTACCCTCTCCCTGTTCGCGAACTTTCCCGGTCCCCCTCTCCGACCCCGTGGTCCCTGGGCCTCGGCTCCTGGGTTCACCCTTCTCAGGTCTGAGTCTGTGAGCCACTGTTTCCCGGTGCCTTCGGGCTGTTCCCCTCCCCCTCAGAGGTCTCTGGGCCTCTGTTTCGGCCTGGCCCCTCGGGCCTTTCCCTGGGCCTCCCTCCCTGGGCCCTGTACTCACGGTCTTGGTTGCGAGCCTTCTGGTTGCTTTCCTTCTCCTCAGAGGTCTCTGTGCTTGCTGGCCTGGCTCCTCGGGCCTTTCCCGTGCTGGATTGTTGGGCTGTGGCCCGAGTCCCCTCGGCTGTGCTGATTGCTGGATTTCCGGGCTGCGTTCCGAATCTCCTCGGCTGTGCCGATTTCTGCGATGCGGCCCGAGTCCTCTCCGCTGTGCCGATTGCCGGGCTGCGTTCCGGATCTCCTCGGCTGTGCCGATTTCTGGGATGCGGCCCGAGTCCTCTCCGCTGTGCCCGTTGCCGGGCTGCGTTCCGATTTCTGGGATGCGGCCCGAGTCCCCTCGGCTGTGCCGGTTGCTGGACCGCTGGGCTGCGGCCCGAGTCACCTCGCCTCCTCGAACTCGGTCCCGATGCCGCCGACTCAACCACCGCTGCTGAAGCCCCGTGTGGCTGCCGTTCACTGGTTTGTGTAGTTCTTCTCTTGTTTCTTTTTTTTTTTTTGCTTTGGCTTTTTTTTTTCCTCTATTTTCCTCTGGGTTTTTTTTTTCTTTGGTAGTCTTTCTGGCGGTCTTTTCCTTCTCTACTTTGTCTAGACTAATCTAAACTTAAACTAACCTAAACTAAACGAACTTAACTAGAAATAAATTTAATTTTAAAACCTTTTTAAAAATTGAAATGAAATGAAACATTTTTTCCCCACTTTAGACACTAAAAACACTAAAATCTCAGCAGCCCATCTTCAGCATGTGTATTCACACCCTTAAATTTCCCACCCAGTCTAATCCCACTCTCCCCCTCACTCCCCGTGCCCTTTAATATCCCACCCAATCTAATCCCACTCTCCCCCTCACTCCCCGTGCCCTTTAATATCCCACCCAGTCTAATCCCACTCTCCCCCTCACTCCCCACACCCTTTAATATCCCACCGAGTCTAATCCCACTCTCCCCCTCACTCCCCACACCCTCTAATATCCCATCCAGTCTAATCCCACTCTCCCCCTCACTCCCCACACCCTTTAATATCCCACCCAGTCTAATCCCACTCTCCCCCTCACTCCCCACACCCTTTAATATCCCCACCGAGTCTAATCCCACTCTCCCCCTCACTCCCCACACCCTCTAATATCCCATCCAGTCTAATCCCACTCTCCCCCTCACTCCCCACACCCTTTAATATCCCACCCAGTCTAATCCCACTCTCCCCCTCACTCCCCACACCCTTTAATATCCCACCCAGTCTAATCCCACTCTCCCCCTCACTCCCCGTACCCTCTAATATCCCACCCAGTCTAATCCCACTCTCCCCCTCACTCCCCGTACCCTCTAATATCCCACCCAGTCTAATCCCACTCTCCCCCTCACTCCCCACACCCTTTAATATCCCACCCAGTCTAATCCAACTCTCCCCCTCACTCCCCGTACCCTTTAATATCCCACCCAGTCTAATCCCACTCTCCCCCTCACTCCCCACACCCTTTAATATCCCACCCAGTCTAATCCCACTCTCCCCCTCACTCCCCACACCCTTTAATATCCCACCCAGTCTAATCCAACTCTCCCCCTCACTCCCCGTACCCTCTAATATCCCACCCAGTCTAATCCCACTCTCCCCCTCACGCCCCACACCCTCTAATATCCCACCCAATCTAATCCCACTCTCCCCCTCACTCCCCACACCCTTTAATATCCCAGCCAATCTAATCCCACTCTCCCCCTCACTCCCCACACCCTCTAATATCCCATCCAGTCTAATCCCACTCTCCCCCTCACTCCCCACACCCTTTAATATCCCACCCAGTCTAATCCCACTCTCCCCCTCACACCCCACACCCTTTAATATCCCCACCGAGTCTAATCCCACTCTCCCCCTCACTCCCCACACCCTCTAATATCCCATCCAGTCTAATCCCACTCTCCCCCTCACTCCCCACACCCTTTAATATCCCACCCAGTCTAATCCCACTCTCCCCCTCACTCCCCACACCCTTTAATATCCCCACCGAGTCTAATCCCACTCTCCCCCTCACTCCCCACACCCTCTAATATCCCATCCAGTCTAATCCCACTCTCCCCCTCACTCCCCACACCCTTTAATATCCCACCCAGTCTAATCCCACTCTCCCCCTCACTCCCCACACCCTTTAATATCCCACCCAGTCTAATCCCACTCTCCCCCTCACTCCCCACACCCTCTAATATCCCACCCAGTCTAATCCCACTCTCCCCCTCACTCCCCACACCCTTTAATATCCCACCCAGTCTAATCCAACTCTCCCCCTCACTCCCCGTACCCTTTAATATCCCACCCAGTCTAATCCCACTCTCCCCCTCACTCCCCACACCCTTTAATATCCCACCCAGTCTAATCCCACTCTCCCCCTCACTCCCTGTACCCTCTAATATCCCACCCAGTCTAATCCCACTCTCCCCCTCACGCCCCACACCCTCTAATATCCCACCCAATCTAATCCCACTCTCCCCCTCACTCCCCACACCCTTTAATATCCCACCCAATCTAATCCCACTCTCCCCCTCACTCCCCACACCCTTAAATATCCCACCCAGTATAATCCCACTCTCCCCCTCACTCCCCACACCCTTTAATATCCCACCCAGTCTAATCCCACTCTCCCCCTCACTCCCCGTACCCTTTAATATCCCACCCAGTCTAATCCCACTCTCCCCCTCACTCCCCGCACCCTTTAATATCCCACCCAATCTAATCCCACTCTCCCCCTCACTCCCCACAGCCTTAAATATCCCACCCAGTCTAATCCCACTCTCCCCCTCACACCCCACACCCTTTAATATCCCACCCAGTCTAATCCCACTCTCCCCCTCACTCCCCGTACCCTTTAATATCCCACCCAGTCTAATCCCACTCTCCCCCTCACTCCCCACACCCTTTAATATCCCACCCAATCTAATCCCACTCTCCCCCTCACTCCCCGTACCCTTTAATATCCCACCCAGTCTAATCCCACTCTCCCCCTCACTCCCCGCACCCTTTAATATCCCACCCAATCTAATCCCACTCTCCCCCTCACTCCCCACAGCCTTAAATATCCCACCCAGTCTAATCCCACTCTCCCCCTCACTCCCCACACCCTTTAATATCCCACCCAGTCTAATCCCACTCTCCCCCTCACTCCCCGTACCCTTTAATATCCCACCCAGTCTAATCCCACTCTCCCCCTCACTCCCCACACCCTTTAATATCCCACCCAATCTAATCCTACTCTCCCCCTCACTCCCCGTACCCTTTAATATCTCACCCAGTCTAATCCCACTCTCCTCCTCACTCCCTGCACCCTTTAATATCCCACCCAGTCTAAGCCCACGCTCCCCCTCACTCCCCATACCCTTTAATATCTCACCCAGTCTAATCCCACTCTCCTCCTCACTCCCTGCACCCTTTAATATCCCATCCAGTCTAATCCCACTCTCCTCCTCACTCCCTGCACCCTTTAATATCCCACCCAGTCTAATCCCACTCTCCCCCTCACTCCCCGTACCCTTTAATATCCCACCTAGTCTAATCCCACTCTCCCCCTCACTCCCCGTACCCTTTAATATCCCACCCAGTCTAATCCCACTCTCCCCCTCACTCCCCGTACCCTTTAATATCCCACCCAGTCTAATCCCACTCTCCCCCTCACTCCCCGCACCCTTTAATATCCCACCCAGTCTAATCCCACTCTCCCCCTCACTCCCCGTACCCTCTAATATCCCACCCAGTCTAATCCCACTCTCCCCCCACACCCTCTAATATCCCACCCAATCTAATCCCACTCTCCCCCTCACTCCCCACACCCTTTAATATCCCACCCAATCTAATCCCACTCTCCCCCTCACTCCCCACACCCTTAAATATCCCACCCAGTATAATCCCACTCTCCCCCTCACTCCCCACACCCTTTAATATCCCACCCAGTCTAATCCCACTCTCCCCCTCACTCCCCGTACCCTTTAATATCCCACCCAGTCTAATCCCACTCTCCCCCTCACTCCCCGCACCCTTTAATATCCCACCCAATCTAATCCCACTCTCCCCCTCACTCCCCACAGCCTTAAATATCCCACCCAGTCTAATCCCACTCTCCCCCTCACTCCCCACACCCTTTAATATCCCACCCAGTCTAATCCCACTCTCCCCCTCACTCCCCGTACCCTTTAATATCCCACCCAGTCTAATCCCACTCTCCCCCTCACTCCCCACACCCTTTAATATCCCACCCAATCTAATCCTACTCTCCCCCTCACTCCCCGTACCCTTTAATATCTCACCCAGTCTAATCCCACTCTCCTCCTCACTCCCTGCACCCTTTAATATCCCACCCAGTCTAATCCCATGCTCCCCCTCACTCCCCGTACCCTTTAATATCCACCCAGTCTAATCCCACTCTCCCCCTCACTCCCCACACCCTTTAATATCCCACCCAATCTAATCCCACTCTCCCCCTCACTCCCTGTACCCTCTAATATCCCACCCAGTCTAATCCCACTCTCCCCCTCACGCCCCACACCCTCTAATATCCCACCCAATCTAATCCCACTCTCCCCCTCACGCCCCACACCCTCTAATATCCCACCCAATCTAATCCCACTCTCCCCCTCACTCCCCACACCCTTTAATATCCCACCCAATCTAATCCCACTCTCCCCCTCACTCCCCACACCCTTAAATATCCCACCCAGTATAATCCCACTCTCCCCCTCACTCCCCACACCCTTTAATATCCCACCTAGTCTAATCCCACTCTCCCCCTCACTCCCCGTACCCTTTAATATCCCACCCAGTCTAATCCCACTCTCCCCCTCACTCCCCGCACCCTTTAATATCCCACCCAATCTAATCCCACTCTCCCCCTCACTCCCCACAGCCTTAAATATCCCACCCAGTCTAATCCCACTCTCCCCCTCACACCCCACACCCTTTAATATCCCACCCAGTCTAATCCCACTCTCCCCCTCACTCCCCGTACCCTTTAATATCCCACCCAGTCTAATCCCACTCTCCCCCTCACTCCCCACACCCTTTAATATCCCACCCAATCTAATCCCACTCTCCCCCTCACTCCCCGTACCCTTTAATATCCCACCCAGTCTAATCCCACTCTCCCCCTCACTCCCCGCACCCTTTAATATCCCACCCAATCTAATCCCACTCTCCCCCTCACTCCCCACAGCCTTAAATATCCCACCCAGTCTAATCCCACTCTCCCCCTCACTCCCCACACCCTTTAATATCCCACCCAGTCTAATCCCACTCTCCCCCTCACTCCCCGTACCCTTTAATATCCCACCCAGTCTAATCCCACTCTCCCCCTCACTCCCCACACCCTTTAATATCCCACCCAATCTAATCCTACTCTCCCCCTCACTCCCCGTACCCTTTAATATCTCACCCAGTCTAATCCCACTCTCCTCCTCACTCCCTGCACCCTTTAATATCCCACCCAGTCTAAGCCCACGCTCCCCCTCACTCCCCATACCCTTTAATATCTCACCCAGTCTAATCCCACTCTCCTCCTCACTCCCTGCACCCTTTAATATCCCATCCAGTCTAATCCCACTCTCCTCCTCACTCCCTGCACCCTTTAATATCCCACCCAGTCTAATCCCACTCTCCCCCTCACTCCCCGTACCCTTTAATATCCCACCTAGTCTAATCCCACTCTCCCCCTCACTCCCCGTACCCTTTAATATCCCACCCAGTCTAATCCCACTCTCCCCCTCACTCCCCGTACCCTTTAATATCCCACCCAGTCTAATCCCACTCTCCCCCTCACTCCCCGCACCCTTTAATATCCCACCCAGTCTAATCCCACTCTCCCCCTCACTCCCCGTACCCTCTAATATCCCACCCAGTCTAATCCCACTCTCCCCCCACACCCTCTAATATCCCACCCAATCTAATCCCACTCTCCCCCTCACTCCCCACACCCTTTAATATCCCACCCAATCTAATCCCACTCTCCCCCTCACTCCCCACACCCTTAAATATCCCACCCAGTATAATCCCACTCTCCCCCTCACTCCCCACACCCTTTAATATCCCACCCAGTCTAATCCCACTCTCCCCCTCACTCCCCGTACCCTTTAATATCCCACCCAGTCTAATCCCACTCTCCCCCTCACTCCCCGCACCCTTTAATATCCCACCCAATCTAATCCCACTCTCCCCCTCACTCCCCACAGCCTTAAATATCCCACCCAGTCTAATCCCACTCTCCCCCTCACTCCCCACACCCTTTAATATCCCACCCAGTCTAATCCCACTCTCCCCCTCACTCCCCGTACCCTTTAATATCCCACCCAGTCTAATCCCACTCTCCCCCTCACTCCCCACACCCTTTAATATCCCACCCAATCTAATCCTACTCTCCCCCTCACTCCCCGTACCCTTTAATATCTCACCCAGTCTAATCCCACTCTCCTCCTCACTCCCTGCACCCTTTAATATCCCACCCAGTCTAATCCCATGCTCCCCCTCACTCCCCGTACCCTTTAATATCCCACCCAGTCTAATCCCACTCTCCCCCTCACTCCCCACACCCTTTAATATCCCACCCAATCTAATCCCACTCTCCCCCTCACTCCCTGTACCCTCTAATATCCCACCCAGTCTAATCCCACTCTCCCCCTCACGCCCCACACCCTCTAATATCCCACCCAATCTAATCCCACTCTCCCCCTCACTCCCCACACCCTTTAATATCCCACCCAATCTAATCCCACTCTCCCCCTCACTCCCCACACCCTTAAATATCCCACCCAGTATAATCCCACTCTCCCCCTCACTCCCCACACCCTTTAATATCCCACCCAGTCTAATCCCACTCTCCCCCTCACTCCCCGTACCCTTTAATATCCCACCCAGTCTAATCCCACTCTCCCCCTCACTCCCCGCACCCTTTAATATCCCACCCAATCTAATCCCACTCTCCCCCTCACTCCCCACAGCCTTAAATATCCCACCCAGTCTAATCCCACTCTCCCCCTCACTCCCCACACCCTTTAATATCCCACCCAGTCTAATCCCACTCTCCCCCTCACTCCCCGTACCCTTTAATATCCCACCCAGTCTAATCCCACTCTCCCCCTCACTCCCCACACCCTTTAATATCCCACCCAATCTAATCCTACTCTCCCCCTCACTCCCCGTACCCTTTAATATCTCACCCAGTCTAATCCCACTCTCCTCCTCACTCCCTGCACCCTTTAATATCCCACCCAGTCTAATCCCACGCTCCCCCTCACTCCCCGTACCCTTTAATATCTCACCCAGTCTAATCCCACTCTCCTCCTCACTCCCTGCACCCTTTAATATCCCATCCAGTCTAATCCCACTCTCCTCCTCACTCCCTGCACCCTTTAATATCCCACCCAGTCTAATCCCACTCTCCCCCTCACTCCCCGTACCCTTTAATATCCCACCTAGTCTAATCCCACTCTCCCCCTCACTCCCCGTACCCTTTAATATCCCACCCAGTCTAACCCCACTCTCCCCCTCACTCCCCGCACCCTTTAATATCCCACCCAGTCTAATCCCACTCTCCCCCTCACTCCCCGTACCCTTTAATATCCCACCCAGTCTAATCCCACACTCCCCCTCACTCCCCGCACCCTTTAATATCCCACCCAGTCTAATCCCACTCTCCTCCTCACTCCCCGCACCCTTTAATATCCCACCCAGTCTAATCCCACTCTCCTCCTCACTCCCTGCACCCTTTAATATCCCATCCAGTCTAATCCCACTCTCCTCCTCACTCCCTGCACCCTTTAATATCCCACCCAGTCTAATCCCACTCTCCCCCTCACTCCCCGTACCCTTTAATGTCCCACCTAGTCTAATCCCACTCTCCCCCTCACTCCCCGTACCCTTTAATATCCCACCCAGTCTAATCCCACTCTCCCCCTCACTTCCCGTACCCTTTAATATCCCACCCAGTCTAATCCCACTCTCCCCCTCACTCCCCACACCCTTTAATATCCCACCCAGTCTAATCCCACTCTCCCCCTCACTCCCCACACCCTTTAATATCCCACCCAGTCTAATCCCACTCTCCCCCTCACTCCCCGCACCCTTTAATATCCCATCCAGTCTAATCCCACTCTCCCCATCACTCCCCGCACCCTTTAATATCCCACCCAATCTAATAATTCTGAATTCTCTACCACAGAAGGCAGTTGAGGCCAATTCATTAAATATATTCAAGAAGGAGTAAGATATATTTCTTAATGCTAAAGGGATCATGGGATATGGGGAGAAGGCAGGGACAGGGTACTGAGTTTGAATGATCAGCCATGATCTCATTGAATGGCGGAGCAGGCTCAAGGGGCCGAATGGCCTACACCTGCTCCTATCTTCTATGTTGCTATGTTTCTATCCCACTCTCCTGCTCACTCCCCGTACCCTGTAATATCCCACCCAGTCCAATCCCACTCTCACCCCACTCCCCGTACCCATTGATATCTCACCCAGTCTAATCCCACTCTAACCCTCATTCCCCATAACCTTTAATATTCCACCCAGTCTAATCTCACTCTCCCCCTCATTCCCCATACACCTTAATAATATATCCAGTCTGTTAGATCCGTGATTCTGAGAGTATGATGTTTTTCAATAACCACACGGATGCTGTAACTTAACAATCAACAGGTATTTACTGGAGTAGGGTAGTCTCAAGACTGGGGGTACAGAGGCATGCTCAAGGCTTATATACAGGTGTGGTCACTGCCGGTACTACAGTATACAGGAGCTGTAAAAGTAGTTCTCTCTTAAAGGTACATACACTACAATTCCTCCCCTTTTAGATTAGCAGTACCCATAATATTCAAATAACAATTAACATTTTAACATGTACATTATACAACAATAGTCCATTTATAGATTCAGTCTTTGGGGCGGCTCCCTGATCCTTTCGGGATAGCCCCTTTCCTGAGGTTCTTGTTCTTGGTGCGGAGGCGATTCTGGCCCCTTTTCGTCGGTTAGTTCATCGGTTTCTACTGCTACTGGTTCTGAGGTAGATGCAACTGGTATGTCGGGTTCATCCCCAGGTACTCGAGACATGGGGTTGACTCGTTCCTGTGACGCTAAGATCTGATCGACGTGGCATCTCACGATGTTCTCCCCGACATCCACTGTGTACATTAATGGCCCCTGCCTTGTGCATATCATTCCGGGTTGCCATTTCTCTGTTCGGTAGTCACGGGCCAAGACTAGTTGTCCTACATTGAAGCTTCTTGTCGGCTTCTCATTGATGTGCTGGAATTGTTTATCCTCAACATTTCTTTGCACATTTGGTCTGAGCAAATCCAGACGAGATCTCAACCTTCGGTTAAAGAACATCATGGCCGGGGTCTGGTTGGTGACTGCATTTGTCACATTTCTGTAGGCTGATAGGAAATTGTCCACCTTATGCTGTAGTGGAATTTCATCGTTGCACATGGCCTTTATCGCCTTTTTAAAGGTTTGTACGAACCTCTCAGCCAATCCATTTGTGGCTGGATGATACGGGGCGGATGTGTAATGCCTGACCCCATTCCTTCTCATAAATTTCCGAAACTCTTCGGACACAAACTGTGGTCCATTATCAGAGCAAATCTGCTCTGGCAAGCCATTCCTGGCAAATATGGTCCGTAGGACTGCAATCGTTTTCTCTGTAGTGGTTGAGGACATTTTGATCACCTCAGGCCATTTCGAGTGAGCATCCACTGCTATTAAGAACATTGAGTCCATGAATGGACCAGCAAAATCAATGTGCACCCGTTGCCATGGAGATGAGGGCCACTCCCATGGGTGTAGAGGGGCATGTGGTGGTGCATTTTGGACCTTCTGGCATCCTGAGCAGCTCTTGGTTAGGTCCTCGATTTGTTGATCGATCCCCGGCCACCACACATAAGCCCTAGCAAGGCTTTTCATTTTCACCCCTCCCAGATGACCTTCATGAAGCTAATTTAGCACTCTCTCCCTTAACTTGGGTGGAATCACCACTCGGGATCCACACATCACTGTCCCCTGGCATACTGACAGCTGTTCTCTTCTGGATGAGAATGCTGGCAACAGTGAGTCGCCATGTGTTGGCCATCCCCTCACCGTCAAATCATATACCCGAGACAGTGTCGGATCATTGCGGGTCTCCTTCTCTATATCCGCGTTCGTTACTGGCAATCGTTCAATTATTGACGAATAAAATATCTCGATAGGGTCCACTGCTGGTGCTTCCTCCACAGTAGGCAGTGGCAGGCGTGATAGCCCATCAGCGTTTCCATGCTGTTTCATGCCTTTATATTCTATTTCATATTGATTCGCCCCTAGAAACAGGGACCATCTTTGTAACCGTTGTGCAATCATCACTGGAACGCCCTTCTTAGGATTAAAGATGGAGGTTGGTGGTAAGTCAGCAAGGTGAACTTCTGCCCATGCAGATAGTGGTGGAATTTTTTTACTCCCCATACTAGGCTGAGGGCCTCCCTGTCAATCTGGGCGTAGTTGCGCTTGGCTGAGGTTAGTGACCGAGACGCAAAGGCTACTGGCCTCTCCAACCCGTCTGGGAATTTGTGCGACAGCACCGCTCCAATACCATAGGGTGATGCATCACATGCCAAACGAATTGGTAGTGCTGGGTTGAAATGGGCCAACACCTCTTTTGATGTGATCAATTCTTTACATTTCTGGAAAGCTCGTCTACATTCGTCATTCCACTTCCATGGTACCCCTGTTTGCAGTAGGGTGTTCAGTGGGTGTATTACTGTGGACAAATTTGGTAAGAACTTATGACAGTAGTTTACCAGCCTGAGGAACGACCTGAGTTGTGACACATTTTCCGGTGCTGGAGCCTTGACTACTGCCTCAATCTTGTCAGGGGACTTATGTAACCCCTCTTCATCGATGACGTGGCCACAATACGAGATCTGCTTCTGGAAAAACTCACACTTGTGGCGATTAGCTCGTAGCCCATATTCCTTTAATCTGGTGAGCACCTTCTCCAAGTTGGCGAGGTGATCACTGTCATTTTCGCCCGTGACCAGGATGTCGTCCAATCTTTGACTTCACTGTCGAACGTAGAGATACTGCCACTCTTCGGCATCCCTGGGTGTGATTTAACTGTCAAAAATGGCGTCTCCCCGCACTTTCCCTTCTTCTCCGCTGGCACAAAATGGCGTGTCCCGCGCTTTCCTTTCTTCCCGCGCTCGCCCTTCTTCTCCGCTGCGGCTTCTAAAAATGGCGTCTCCCACGCTCTTCCTTCTTCTCCGCGGCTCAATGGCGTCTCCCGCCCTCTCCCTTCTTCTCCCCGCGGACACTGTTCAGCCCTTGAGCCCTGGCTGCGCTCTGCGCGTTTTTTTTTCTGTGCGCCTTTCCCGTTTCCGCCGCTCGGTCCTGAACCCGGCTGCTGCTTTACCCCCTCTCTCTCCGTTTTGTTTTTCCTCGACGTCACTCGGTTTTCAACCCCCGGCTGCGCCCTGTGCGCTTCACCCTTTATCTACCCCGTCGACGCTGCTCGGCTTTTTCTCTGCCGTCGGTCGGCTCCAGCCGCCGCTGTCCGGGAAGGGTCTGCGCTGTACCTGGTACCTGTCGTCAGTCTGTTGCTGATCGTCGTGGCTGGGGAACTAAGTCCGGCTCTCCACAGCCTCCCCTGCAATGTTCACTCTCTGCCGGATGACTGGACGGTTGCTCGTGGTCGATGCCCGTGTTTCTGGCCTTGACTTTCTTCTACCGCCCTCCCGGAGCGAATCCTCGAAGGGAAATGCAGAGTTGCAGGTAGATTCGAATCGACACTCGTCGCCACGGTTAGGTCCGTGATTCTGAGAGTATGATGTTTTTCAATAACCACACGGATGCTGTAACTTTACAATCAACAGGTATTTACTGAAGTAGGGTAGTCTCAAGACTGGGGGTACAGAGGCATGCTCAAGGCTTATATACAGGTGTGGTCACTGTCGGTACTACAGTATACAGGAGCTGTAAAACTAGTTCTCTCTTAAAGGTACATACACTACACAGTCGATCCTACTTTACCCCCCACTCACCATACTCCTTAATAACCCACCCAGTCTAAAATCACTCACCTCCTCACTCCCCATACTCTTTAATATCCCACCCAGTTTAATCCAATTTTCCCCCTCACTCCCCGTACCCTTTAACTTCCCACCCAGTCTAATCCCACTCTATAGGCATACAATGTTGCGAAGATTAGTGGTAGGCCAGAGGATTGGGAAATTTTTAGAAACCAGCAAAGGATGACTAAAAAAATTATCAAGAGGGAGAAGATAGTATATGAGAGTAAATTAGCAAATAATATAAAAACAGACAGTAAGAGCTTCTACAGGTATATAAAAAGGAAGAGAGTAGCTAAAGTAAACATTGGTCCCTTAGAGGATGAGACTGGGGAATTAATAATGGGAAATAAAGAAATGGCAGAGACTCTAAACAATTATTTTGAATCGGTCTTCACGGTAGACACTAAAAACATCCCAATAATAATAGATAATCAAGGGGCTATAGGGAGGGAGGAACTTAAAACAATCTCTATCACTAGAGAAAAAGTTGTAGGCAAACTAATGGGACTACTGGCCGACAAGTCCCCTGGACCTGATGGCCTGCATCCTAGGGTCTTAAAAGAAGTAGCTGCAGAGATAGTGGATGCGTTGGTTGTAATCTACCAAAATTCCCTGGACTCTGGAGAGGTCCCAGTGGACTGGAATACCGCAATGTAACGCCCCTATTCAAGAAAGGAGGGAGAGAGAAAGCAGGAAACTATAGGCCAGTTACCCTAACATCTGTCCTTGGGAAAATGCTGGAATCTATTATTAAGCAGGTAATAGCAGGACATTTAGAAAATCATAAGACAATCAAGTAGAGTCAGCATGGTTTTATGAAAGGGAAATCGTGTTTGACAAATATGCTAGAGTTCTTTCAGGATGTAACAAATAGGGTGGATAAAGGGGAACCAGTAGATGTGGTGTATTTGGATTTCCAGAAGACATTCGATAAGGTGCCACATAAAAGGTTACTGCACAAGGTAAGAGCTCACAGGGTTGGGGGTAATATATTTACATCGATAGAGGATTGGCTAACTAACAGGAAACAGAGTGTCGGGATAAATGGGTCATTTTCCGGTTGGCAATCAGTAACTAGTGGGGTGCCACAGGGATCAGTGCTGGGGCCTCAATTATTTACAATCTATATTAATGACTTGGATGAAGGGACCGAGTGTAATGTAGACAAATTTGCTGATGATACAAAGATAGGTGGGAAAGCAAGTTGTGAGGAGGACACAAAGGGCTGGATTTTCATTGGGCCATGGAGGCGGGATTGGAGACGTGTGGGGGGTTAAAATCCCGAAATCGGGGGGCAGGAACCCATCCCGCACCCCCAACCCGCCTCCATGCCAGTTTCAAAGGAGGAGGGTATCCGACCCGCACTGGGAGCCGCCTCCCTGAGGCGGGAAGGGGATTAGTGCCAATTAACTGCCTGTTAACAGGTAGTTAACAGGCAATTTTTAGCCTAATCCCTATTTTCATTCTTGAAGTGTGGGATTCCCGATGGCTCCAAATCACGCCAAGTTAGCAAAGTGGGGCGTTGGGCTGAAGGGCTTGGAGGGGTCGAGATTGTTACGTCCGTGTGTAATTGAGACACGGACTGCAGGAGTTGGTTATAACAGGTGTTTACTGAATGGAGACAAAACTGGAACTACTATACAAAGTTACTGCACAGGCTTATATACAGGGGTGGTCACTACTGGTACTGCAGTATACAGGGGCTGCAGAATATAGTTCCTTCTTCAAAGTACATACACTACAGAGATGTCCGGTGTTCAGGTGAGTGATGGGTGCATGAATGCAGAGGTAAGTGTGTTTGGTGTGTTTAAAGTGTTTAAAGAAGTTTTACTTACTTTTACAGCCTTCCTTCCTTCAGGTCTCGGGAGTCCCTCATCTCACCGGCACAGAAAGCAGAATGGCTGCGATCTGTCAAAAATTGCAGCATTCAGCTTTCTGTTCCGGAAAGATCTCTAAATCATCCTGAGAGGAAGGAATTAACTTGGAGTACAGATTGTCAGTGTTTGACAGCTTCAAACAGTTGTGAAACGCTGATATTTCATCTGTCAAAAGGTCTTGACAGATGAAATATGAATCTGTGACATCACCTGTTGCCGGGTGGCCATTAATTGGCCTGCTGAGCCCGAGGTGTGATAAATGGCAGTCAGAAAGATTACCTGTAATCATCTGGCATTATTCCCTGACTATATAAACTGTGTCTTTATGCATCTCTCCACTTCACCTGACGAAGGAGCAGCGCTCCGAAAGCTTGTGATTTCAAATAAAACTGTTGGACTATAACCTGGTGTTGTGTGACTTCTTACATTTATTTAAGGAAGGATATACTTGCATTGGAGGCAGTTCAGAGAAGGTTCACTAGGTTGATTCCTGGGATGAGGTGGTTGATGTATGATGAATGGTTGAGCAGGCTGGGCCTATATTCATTGGAGTTTAGAAGAATGAAAGGTGATCTTATTGAAACATGTAAGATTCTGAGGGGGATTGACAAGGTGGATGCTGAGAGGATGTTTCCCCCAGTGGGGGAATCTAGAACTAGGGAGCATAGTTTCGGAATAAGGGGTCGCCCATTGAAAACGGAAATGAGGAGGAGTTTCTTCTCTCAGAGGGTCGTGAATCTTTGGAATTCTCTACCCCAGAGGGCTGTGGAGGCGGAGTCACTGAATATATTCAAGGCGGAGATTGACAGACATTTGAACTACAGGGGAGTCGAGGGGTCTGGGGAGAGAGCGGGAAAGTGGAGTTGAGGCCAAGATTGGATCAGCCATGATCTCTTTGAATGGCAGAGCAGGCTCGAGGGGCCGATTGGCCGATTCCTGCTCCTGTTTCTTATGTCCCCCTCACTCCCCGTACCCTTTAATCTCCCGCCCAGTCTAATCCCTCTCACCCCCTCACTCCCCGTAATCTTTAATATCTCACCCAGTCCAATCCCACTCTCCCCCTCACTCCCCATACACTTTAATCTCCCACCCAGTCTAATCCCAGTCTCCCCCTCACTCCCCGTACCCTTTAATATCCCACCCAGGCCAATCCCACTCTCCCCCTCACTCCCCGTAACCTTTAATCTCCCACCCAGTCTAATCCCACGCTCCCCCTCACTCCCCGTAACATTTAATATCTCACCCAGTCCAATCCCACTCTCCCCCTCACTCCCCGTACCCTTTAATCTCCCACCCAGTCTAATCCCTCTCACCCCCTCACTCCCCGTAACCTTTAATATCTCACCCAGTCCAATCCCACTCTCCCCCTCACTCCCTGCACCCTTTAAAATCCCACCCAGTCTAATCCCACTCTCCCCCTCACTCCCCGTAGCCTTTAATATCCCACCCAGTCTAATCCCACTCTCCCCCTCACTCCCCACACCCTTTAATATCCCACCCAGTCTAATCCCACTCTCCCCCTCACTCCCCACACCCTTCAATATCCCACCCAGTCTAATCCCACTCTCCCCCTCACTCCCCGTACCCTTTACTATCCCACCCAGGCCAATCCCACTCTCCCTCTCACTCCCCATACACTTTAATCTCCCACCAAGTCTAATCCCACTCTCCCCCTCACTCCCCACACCCTTTAATATACCACCCAGTCTAATCCCACTCTCCCCCTCACTCCCCGTACACTTTAATCTCCCACCCAGTCTAATCCCACTCTCCTCCTCACTCCCCGTACCCTTTAATATCACACCCAGTCTAATCCCACTCTCCCCCTCACTCCCCATATACTTTAATCTCCCACCCAGTCTAATCCCACTCTCCCCCTCACGCCCCACACCCTCTAATATCCCACCCAGTCTAAACCCACTCTCCCCCTCACTCCCCGTACCCTTTAATATCCCACCCAGTCTAATCCCACTCTCCCCCACACTCCCCATTCCCTTTAATCTCCCATTCAATCTAATCCCACTCTCCCCCTTACTCCCCATACCTTTAATATCCCACCCAGTCTAATCCCACTCTCCCCCACACTCCCCATTCCCTCTAATATCCCACCCAGTCTAATCCCACTCTCCCCCTCACTCCCCATACCTTTAATATCCCACCCAGTCTAAACCCACTCTCCCCCACACTCCCCATTCCCTTTAATATCCCACCCAGTCTAATCCCAATCTCCCCCTCACTCCCCGTACCCTTTAATATCCCACCCAGTCTAATCCCACTCTCCCCCTCACTCCCCATACACTTTAATATCCCACCCAGTCTAAACCCACTCTCCCCCACACTCCCCATACACTTTAATCTCCCACCCAGTCTAATCCCACTCTCCCCCTCACGCCCCACACCCTCTAATATCCCACCCAGTCTAAACCCACTCTCCCCCTCACTCCCCGTACCCTTTAATATCCCACCCAGTCTAATCCCACTCTCCCCCACACTCCCCATTCCCTTTAATCTCCCATTCAATCTAATCCCACTCTCCCCCTTACTCCCCATACCTTTAATATCCCACCCAGTCTAATCCCACTCTCCCCCACACTCCCCATTCCCTCTAATATCCCACCCAGTCTAATCCCACTCTCCCCCTCACTCCCCATACCTTTAATATCCCACCCAGTCTAAACCCACTCTCCCCCACACTCCCCATTCCCTTTAATATCCCACCCAGTCTAATCCCACTCTCCCCCTCACTCCCCGTACCCTTTAATATCCCACCCAGTCTAATCCCACTCTCCCCCTCACTCCCCGCACCCTTCAATATCTCACCCAGTCTAATCCCACAATCCCCCTCACTCCCTGTACCTTTTAATATCCCACCCAGTCTAATCCCACTCTCCCCCTCACTCCCCATTCCCTTTAATCTCCCATTCAATCTAATCCCACTCTCCCCCACACTCCCCACACCTTTTAATATCCCACCCAGTCTAATCCCACACTCCCCCACACACCCCATTCCCTCTAATATCCCACCCAGTCTAATCCCACTCTCCCCCTCACTCCCCACACCTTTTAATATCCCACCCAGTCTAATCCCATTCTCCCCCTCACTACCCGGACCTTTAATATCCCACCCAGTCTAATCCCACTCTCCCCCTCACTCCTCGTACCCTTTAATATCCCACCCAGTCTAATCCCACTCTCCCCCTCACTCCCCACACCCTTTAATATCCCACCCAGTCTAATCCCACTCTCCCCCACACTCCCCATTCCCTTTAATCTCCCATTCAATCTAATCCCACTCTCCCCCTTACTCCCCATACCTTTAATATCCCACCCAGTCTAATCCCACTCTCCCCCACACTCACCATTCCCTCTAATATCCCACCCAGTCTAATCCCACTCTCCCCCTCACTCCCCATACCTTTAATATCCCACCCAGTCTAAACCCACTCTCCCCCACACTCCCCATTCCCTTTAATATCCCACCCAGTCTAATCCCAATCTCCCCCTCACTCCCCGTACCCTTTAATATCCCACCCAGTCTAATCCCACTCTCCCCCTCACTCCCCATACACTTTAATATCCCACCCAGTCTAAACCCACTCTCCCCCACACTCCCCATACACTTTAATCTCCCACCCAGTCTAATCCCACTCTCCCCCTCACGCCCCACACCCTCTAATATCCCACCCAGTCTAAACCCACTCTCCCCCTCACTCCCCGTACCCTTTAATATCCCACCCAGTCTAATCCCACTCTCCCCCACACTCCCCATTCCCTTTAATCTCCCATTCAATCTAATCCCACTCTCCCCCTTACTCCCCATACCTTTAATATCCCACCCAGTCTAATCCCACTCTCCCCCACACTCCCCATTCCCTCTAATATCCCACCCAGTCTAATCCCACTCTCCCCCTCACTCCCCATACCTTTAATATCCCACCCAGTCTAAACCCACTCTCCCCCACACTCCCCATTCCCTTTAATATCCCACCCAGTCTAATCCCACTCTCCCCCTCACTCCCCGTACCCTTTAATATCCCACCCAGTCTAATCCCACTCTCCCCCACACTCCCCATTCCCTTTAATATCCCACCCAGTCTAAACCCACTCTCCCCCACACTCCCCATTCCCTTTAATATCCCACCCAGTCTAATCCCACTCTCCCCCTCACTCCCCGTACCCTTTAATATTCCACCCAGTCTAATCCCACTCTCCCCCTCACTCCCCGCACCCTTTAATATCCCACCCAGTCTAATCCCACAATCCCCCTCACTCCCTGTACCTTTTAATATCCCATCCAGTCTAATCCCACTCTCCCCCTCACTCCCCATTCCCTTTAATCTCCCATTCAATCTAATCCCACTCTCCCCCACACTCCCCACACCTTTTAATATCCCACCCAGTCTAATCCCACTCTCCCCCACACACCCCATTCCCTCTAATATCCCACCCAGTCTAATCCCACTCTCCCCCTCACTCCCCACACCTTTTAATATCCCACCCAGTCTAATCCCATTCTCCCCCTCACTACCCGGACCTTTAATATCCCACCCAGTCTAATCCCACTCTCCCCCTCACTCCTCGTACCCTTTAATATCCCACCCAGTCTAATCCCACTCTCCCCCTCACTCCCCACACCCTTTAATATCCCACCCAGTCTAATCCCACTCTCCCCCACACTCCCCATTCCCTTTAATCTCCCATTCAATCTAATCCCACTCTCCCCCTTACTCCCCATACCTTTAATATCCCACCCAGTCTAATCCCACTCTCCCCCACACTCCCCATTCCCTCTAATATCCCACCCAGTCTAATCCCACTCTCCCCCTCACTCCCCATACCTTTAATATCCCACCCAGTCTAAACCCACTCTCCCCCACACTCCCCATTCCCTTTAATATCCCACACAGTCTAATCCCAATCTCCCCCTCACTCCCCGTACCCTTTAATATCCCACCCAGTCTAATCCCACTCTCCCCCTCACTCCCCATACACTTTAATATCCCACCCAGTCTAAACCCACTCTCCCCCTCACTCCTCGTACCCTTTAATATCCCACCCAGTCTAATCCCACTCTCCCCCTCACTCCCCACACCCTTTAATATCCCACCCAGTCTAATCCCACTCTCCCCCACACTCCCCATTCCCTTTAATCTCCCATTCAATCTAATCCCACTCTCCCCCTTACTCCCCATACCTTTAATATCCCACCCAGTCTAATCCCACTCTCCCCCACACTCACCATTCCCTCTAATATCCCACCCAGTCTAATCCCACTCTCCCCCTCACTCCCCATACCTTTAATATCCCACCCAGTCTAAACCCACTCTCCCCCACACTCCCCATTCCCTTTAATATCCCACCCAGTCTAATCCCAATCTCCCCCTCACTCCCCGTACCCTTTAATATCCCACCCAGTCTAATCCCACTCTCCCCCTCACTCCCCATACACTTTAATATCCCACCCAGTCTAAACCCACTCTCCCCCACACTCCCCATACACTTTAATCTCCCACCCAGTCTAATCCCACTCTCCCCCTCACGCCCCACACCCTCTAATATCCCACCCAGTCTAAACCCACTCTCCCCCTCACTCCCCGTACCCTTTAATATCCCACCCAGTCTAATCCCACTCTCCCCCACACTCCCCATTCCCTTTAATCTCCCATTCAATCTAATCCCACTCTCCCCCTTACTCCCCATACCTTTAATATCCCACCCAGTCTAATCCCACTCTCCCCCACACTCCCCATTCCCTCTAATATCCCACCCAGTCTAATCCCACTCTCCCCCTCACTCCCCATACCTTTAATATCCCACCCAGTCTAAACCCACTCTCCCCCACACTCCCCATTCCCTTTAATATCCCACCCAGTCTAATCCCACTCTCCCCCTCACTCCCCGTACCCTTTAATATCCCACCCAGTCTAATCCCACTCTCCCCCTCACTCCCCGCACCCTTTAATATCCCACCCAGTCTAATCCCACAATCCCCCTCACTCCCTGTACCTTTTAATATCCCACCCAGTCTAATCCCACTCTCCCCCTCACTCCCCATTCCCTTTAATCTCCCATTCAATCTAATCCCACTCTCCCCCACACTCCCCACACCTTTTAATATCCCACCCAGTCTAATCCCACTCTCCGCCACACACCACATTCCCTCTAATATCCCACCCAGTCTAATCCCACTCTCCCCCTCACTCCCCACACCTTTTAATATCCCACCCAGTCTAATCCCATTCTCCCCCTCACTACCCGTACCTTTAATATCCCACCCAGTCTAATCCCACTCTCCCCCTCACTCCTCGTACCCTTTAATATCCCACCCAGTCTAATCCCACTCTCCCCCTCACTCCCCACACCCTTTAATATCCCACCCAGTCTAATCCCACTCTCCCCCACACTCCCCATTCCCTTTAATCTCCCATTCAATCTAATCCCACTCTCCCCCTTACTCCCCATACCTTTAATATCCCACCCAGTCTAATCCCACTCTCCCCCACACTCCCCATTCCCTCTAATATCCCACCCAGTCTAATCCCACTCTCCCCCTCACTCCCCATACCTTTAATATCCCACCCAGTCTAATCCCAATCTCCCCCTAACTCCCCGTACCCTTTAATATCCCACCCAGTCTAATCCCACTCGCCCCTCACTCCCCGCACCCTTTAATATCCCACCCAGTCTAATCCCACAATCCCCCTCACTCCCTGTACCTTTTAATATCCCACCCAGTCTAATCCCACTCTCCCCCTCACTCCCCATTCCCTTTAATATCCCACCCAGTCTAATCCCACTCTCCCCCTCACTCCTCGTACCCTTTAATATCCCACCCAGTCTAATCCCACTCTCCCCCTCACTCCCCACACCCTTTAATATCCCACCCAGTCTAATCCCACTCTCCCCCACACTCCCCATTCCCTTTAATCTCCCATTCAATCTAATCCCACTCTCCCCTCACTCCCCATACATTTAATATCCCATCCAGTCTAATCCCACTCTCCCCTCACTCCCCATTCCCTTTAATATCCCACTCAGTCTAATCCCACTCTCCCCCTCACTCCTCGTACCCTTTAATATCCCACCCAGTCTAATCCCACTCTCCCCCTCACTCCCCACACCCTTTAATATCCCACCCAGTCTAATCCCACTCTCCCCTCACTCCCCATTCCCTTTAATATCCCACCCAGTCTAATCCCACTCTCCCCCTCACTCCCCATACTTTTAATATCCCACCCAGCCTAATCCCACTCTCCCCCTCACTCCTCGTACCCTTTAATATCCCACCCAGTCTAATCCCACTCTCCCCCTCACTCCCCGTACCCTTTAATATCCCACCCAGTCTAATCCCACTCTCCCCCTCACTCCCCATACCTTTAATATCCCACCCAGTCTAATCCCACTCTCCCCCACACTCCCCATTCCCTTTAATCTCCCATTCAATCTAATCCCACTCTCCCCCTCACTCCCCATACCTTTAATATCCCACCCAGTCTAATCCCACTCTCCCCCTCACTCCCCGCACCCTTAATATCCCACCCAGTCTAATCCCACTCTCCCCCTCACTCCCCATACCCTGAGACAGAGGGGGAGGTATAAGAGGAGGGGGTGTCGCAATATTAATTAAGGAGTCAATTACTGCAGTAAGGAGGGATGATATATTAGCAGGTTCCTCTAATGAGGCCATATGGGTGGAACTTAAAAACAAAAAGGGGGCAAGCACTTTGCTGGGAGTGTACTATAGGCCTCCAAACAGTCAGGGGGAGATAGAGGAACAGATATGTAGGGAAATCTCAGAGGAATGTGCAAATAATAGGGTAATAATAATGGGGGATTTCAACTTCCCCAATATTAACTGGGATAGTCAGAGTGTGAAAGGCTCAGAGGGTGTAGAATTCTTAAAGTGCATCCAGGAGAGCTTTTTGAGCCAGCATGTAGAAAGTCCTACAAGAGAGGGGGCGGTACTGGACCTAATTCTAGGGAATGTGGCTGGCCAAGTGGAAAAAGTGCTAGTAGGTGAGCACTTTGTTGATAGTGACCATAATATGGTAAGATTTAAGGTGGTCATGGAAAAGGACAGGGATGGGCCGGAAATAAAGGTTCTAAATTGGGGGAAGGCCAATTTTAATAGGATAAGGCAGGATCTGGCCAAAATGGACTGGGATCAGCTACTTGTAGGAAAATCCGCATCGGAGCAATGGGAGGCTTTCAGAAGGGAGATTGAGATCATACAATGGCAACATGTTCCCGTAAAGGTCAAGGGTGGTTCCAAAAACCATAGGGAACCTTGGATGTCAGGGGATATACGAGAATGGATGAGGAAAAAAAGGAGGGCTTTTGGCAGATACAAAAGGCTAAAGATGGAGGAAGCCCTAGAGGAGTACAAAAAGTGCAGGGGGATACTTAAAAAAGAAATTAGGAGATCAAGGAGGGGCCATGAAATAACACTGGCGAGCAAAATAAAGGAAAATCCTAAGATGTTTTATAAGTATATTAAGGGTAAGAGGATAACTAGGGAAAAAATAGGGCCCATTAGGGACAAAAGTGGCAATCTGTGTGTGGAGCCGGAAGATGTAGGAGGGGTTCTAAATGAATTTTTTGTATCTGTTTTCACTATGGAGAAGGACGATGTAGACATCGAAATAGGGTGGGGGGACTGTGATATGCTCGAACATATTAACATCGAGAGGGAGGAGGTATTGGCGGTTTTAGCTGGCATTAAAATGGATAAATCCCCAGGCCCGGATGAAATGTATCCCAGGCTGCTCTGTGAGGCAAAGGAAGAGATTGCGGGGGCTCTAACACATATATTCAGGACCTCTCTGGCCACAGGGGATGTGCCAGAGGACTGGAGAACCGCTAATGTAGTACCATTATTCAAGAAGGGTAGTAGGGAAAAACCGGGGAACTACAGGCCAGTGAGCCTAACATCAGTGGTAGGAAAATTATTGGAAAAAATTCTGAGGGACAAAATTTGTCTCCACTTGGAGAGGCAAGGATTAATCAGGGATAGTCAACATGGCTTTGTCAAGGGAAGATCATGTCTGACTAATTTGATTGAATTTTTTGAGGGGGTGACTAGGTGTGTGGATGAGGGTAACGCAGTGGATGTGGTATACATGGATTTCAGTAAGGCCTTCGATAAAGTCCCGCACAGGAGACTGGTCAAGAAGGTAAGAGCCCATGGAATCCAGGGTGCCTTGGCACATTGGATACAAAACTGGCTTAGTGGCAGAATGCAGAGGGTGATGGTCGAAGGTTGTTTTTGTGACTGGAAGCCTGTGGCCAGTGGGGTACCACAGGGATCGGTGCTGGGTCCCTTGCTGTTTGTGGTCTACATTAATGACTTGGATATGAATGTAAAAGGTATGATCAGTAAGTTCGCGGATGGTACAAAAATTGGTAGGGTGGTAAATAGCGAGGAGGGTAGCCTCAGTCTGCAGGACGATATAGATGGGTTGGTCAGATGGGCGGAACAGTGGCAAATGGAATTTAACCCGGAAAAGTGCGAGGTGATGCACTTTGGGGGGACTAACAAGGCAAGGGAATACACAATGAATGGAAGGACCCTAGGCAAGATGGAGGGTCAGAGGGATCTGGGTGTGCAAGTACACAGATCCCTGAAGGCGGCGGAACAGGTGGATAAGGTGGTAAAAAAGGCATATGGGATACTTGCCTTCATTAGCCGGGTGTGGTGATTATTCCTTGATTAGTAAAAGTATTGTGATTCGTTGTTTGTTAACTGCCTTGGGATATGTGTTGTAATCTCATTGGTAGTTGATGATCACATGATGTGTTGTGGCTACCTTAAATTCAGTCCTTTTCTAGCTTTAGTTGGGACTGGATGTAGAAAGATATGCTGCCGATTTTAAAGTTAATAAAGCCTAACTTTGGAAGGCAAATCTATTCTTTATTTCACCGGGGCATTGAATATAAGAGCAAGGAGGTTATGATGGAGCTGTATAAAACACTGGTTAGGCCACAGCTGGAATACTGTGTGCAGTTCTGGTCGCCACACTACAGGAAGGATGTGATCGCGTTAGAGAGGGTGCAGAGGAGGTTCACCAGGATGTTACCGGGGCTGGAGCGCTTCAGCTATGAAGAGAGACTGGGCAGATTAAGTTGGTTTTCCTTGGAGCAGAGGAGGCTGAGGGGGGACATGATTGAGGTGTACAAAATTATGAGGGGCATAGATAGGATGGATGCTGAGGAGCTTTTTCCCTTAGTAGAGGGGTCAATAACTAGGGGGCATAGATTCAAGGTAAAGGGCGGGAGGTTTAGAGGGGATTTGAGAAAGAACTTTTTCACCCAGAGGGTGGTTGGAGTCTGGAACTCACTGCCTGAAAGGGTTGTGGAGGCAGAAACCCTCACAACATTTAAGAAGCATTTGGATGAGCACTTGAAATGCCATAGCATACAAGGCTACGGACCAAATGCTGGAATATGGGATTAGATTAGACAGGGCTTGATGGCCGGCGTGGACACGATGGGCCGAAGGGCCTCTATCCGTGCTGTATTACTCTATGACTCTAATATCCCACCCAGTCTAATCCCACTCTCCCCCTCACTCCCCGCACCCTTAATATCCCACCCAGTCTAATCCCACTCTCCCGCTCACTCCCGGTTCCTATTAATAACCCTCCTGCATTCTAAAGACTAAGGCCTAGAAATTCAGTTGGCTGCGCCAGCCGTTAGCACCTTAGGAGGAGTAGATCTCGAGCGCTAGGTGCTTAGCGCCCGGGCGCAGCGCGATCTGCACCTCGCCCCAACTTCAGTAGACATTTAGCGCGTGCAGATCATGACGTCATTTCCTCGTGCAACGCCCTTTGTGCGCCCCAAACCGGAACTTCAGTCACGCCGCCCCATTGTGCGCCTGGCGGCCCTAACGACTGTGGAGTGGAACGGTGCACAGCCGAAGCGGGCCGCGGGGAGCGCAAATTAAAGAGCACTTACCCTGCACTATAAAGGGCAGCCATTTTGCAGCAATCACTCTTGTGCAACGGATTTTTGGAGAGAGACCAAGGAAGGGAGCTTACTGCTTTGGCCCAACACTAGGACAGGTATTTTTGGCTTCAGGCCACAGCTTTGCAATTCGCCTTCACTGATATCTCATTGTTTGCCAGCATATTATGGGGGCTGCATGGGGTGCCAACGCTGAGTTTCAGCATTATGTCGGAAGGGCTCGCAGACGCTGTGTGAGAGGGGCAGCCCTGGCTAGACGCAGAGGGAGCAACAGGCATCGGCAACGTGGGCCTTACCCACTCAGGCAATACCGCCAGCAGGTCTCCTATCTCACCATGACTGGCGCGCAATGTGTTAGGAGGCTGCGATTCAGAAGGGAGGTGGTTGCAGAGATCTGCCAGCTGCTTCACAGAGATCTGCGTCCACAGCTGAGTTGCAGGACGTCTCTGTCGGTGGAAGTGAAGGTGACGGTGGCTCTGAACTTCTATGCCACCGGCTCCTTCCAATCAGCTGCTGGGGACATTGCTAACATATCCCAGTTCGCTGTGCATTGCTGCATCCACCAGGTCACCAATGCCCTTTTCAGAAGGAGACGCCAATTCATCTCCTTCCCCATGACACTGGAGAGGCAGCAGCAGCGTGCAGTGGGATTTGCAAGAATCGCGGACTTCCCCATGGTGCAGGGCGCCATTGACTGCACGCATGTGGCTTTGCGGGCACCTCTGGACCATCCCGAGGATTACCGCAACCGGAAGGGCTACCATTCCCTCAACGTACGCTGGTGTGTGACCACAGGCAGCGCATCCTAGCTGTCAATGCCCGCTTTCCAGGCAGCAGCCACGATGCCTTTATCCTGCGACAGACTACTGTGGCTGATATGTTCCAGGCACAGCCTCACCCAAGAGGATGGCTTATTGGGGACAAAGGCTATCCTTTGTGTACCTGGCTCATGACCCCGCTCCGCGCGCCCAGGACCCCTGCTGAAGAGGCATACAACGAGAGCCATCAAGCGACGAGGAACATCATCGAACAAACAATTGGCGTCCTCAAGCAACGGTTCCGCTGCCTGGATCGTTCCGGCGGATCTCTGCAGTATTCGCCGGAGCGAGTCTCCCATTTCGTGGTCGTTTGCTGCATGCTGCACAACCTGGCTATCCGCAGGGCTCAGGCACTGCCACCTCACGCTGGAGCACCACCTCAGGAGGAGGAGCAGGAGGAGCATGAGGAGGAGGAGGAGGAGGAGTACCAGGCCAGGAGGGAGGCACAAGGTCCAAGGGCCGCCCGTCGGCGGCTTATTGAACGTCACTTCTAGGCCCGCTGTCAGGGAATGGCTTGTGCCAATGAAAGAACATGATTGCAGCCGCTCCGCAAGCCCTCAGCCGGTTAAGGCAACAAACACTTCAAAGATCAAACATGGACAATGTGAATAAATAAAATGCTTTATTGAACAAACTCAGGGCCCTTCCCACATGAAACCCAAACACAGACAACACCCCCAAAAAACAGTCACACACATGACTCACTCCCACAACCTGGGGAGGAATAACAAAACATTTAAACAAAAATGGCCTTCATCCTCGGCCTTAACAAAACAACCATCCCCAGAAACAAAACAACCATCCCCATATAAAAAAACATTTGTCCACACCCTCTACTTTGTGGCCCGCGAGGGCGATTCCTTGTCCAGCCTTTTGCGGCCCCTGGCCGCCCTGCTGCTCCTCCTCAAACCGTGCCCAGTGGCTGCTGCAAGGCTGGGGGAAGGCTCCTGAGGGGCACATGTCATCACGGCAGATGCCCTTGGGGGTCGGCCTAGACGAGGTCTGGGCCTCGAGGGGCCGGCTGGTGAATGCTGCAGCTGTGGCTGGGCAGCATCCGTCGGACCAGCATCTCCTGGCAGCTCCACTGGGGGAGTGACAGTGGCGGCTGGAGGAATGGGGGCAAGCTGGCGGATGGCAGGCGGCCGCTGGTCAAGTGACACACTGGCACTCGCCCGGGCCCGCACTGCAGCATGCGCTGCAATGTGCCGAACGACAGACCGCTGTGCTGCTACAGCGCGGCGGATGTCATGGCGATGCCTGGCTGACGCAGCGAGTGTGGCAGCAGTGAGTGCCCGTGCTTCCCTGGTCTGTGACCGCATCAGAGCACCCAGTGACTGCACGGCACCACTGATCACCTGCCCACTCGCTGCGTGAGCTGCCCAGAATTCCGCCCAACTCGCTGCCTGTGCTGCCCCGAATTCGGCCCGACTCGCTGCCTGTGCTGCCCCGAATTCGGCCCGACTCGCGGCCTGTGCTGCCCCGAATTGCTCCAAACTCCTGGCCTGTGAGGCCCCGAAATCGGCCACACTATGAGCCAGGGACTCGATGGCCTCAGGCGTCCGTGCCACAACCCCCATGAGCTCGGTGTGCCGGCGCTCCGAGTCCACGGACATTTGATCGAGGAGGCGCACCTCCTTGGAGTCGATCGTCGCCGGACTGGAGGCCGGACTCTCCCTCTGGGGAGAAGGCCGCCGAGCTGCCCGACCCTTCCCGCGTTGCTGGATGCCACTGGGCCCAGCAACTGCACTCCCCTCCGACCCTTCCCCCCTCTGGGAAGAAGGCCGCTGAGCAACCGCACACCTCCTGCGTTGCTGTACGCCACTGGTCCCACGAGCGACACTCCCCTCCGACACTTCCCCCAGGCTCTCCTCCAGGGAAAACGTGCCCCCTGCATTGGCATTCCCTGGCGCGGGTGAGGGTTCCCCTGATGGGCCGCCTTCCTCTTCCTCCTCCTCCTCTTCCGAGGGGCTGTCACTGGCAGCTTCAGGGACCTCCTCCTCACCATCTGAAAGCAGGAAGGGACAAGAGTAGCTTTAGATTGAGGAGAGGGCGTCAGTGAGGGAGGCATGAGTGGTGGCATTCAGCGCATTGGTCGGACAGTGGCAAAGGATGTAGATCTGATGCGCAAGTGGGACAAGAGAGGTCCAAAAGGTGATGTCCTTACCATTGGTGCCCAGAACAGGGTCGGCATCTCCACTGGCAACGGGCCCAATTATCCGGGCTCCCATGAGGCGACCCACACGCTCTTCCAGGGCAGTGAGCTGCTAGATCTGGGGACCGCCTCCCCCGGTCTCAGTCCGGCTCTTTTGATTGTGGGCCAGCTTGGCCTGCAAGAGAAAGGACGGCCTCTAAGTACAGTGTGTAGCCCTGATCTGGTGTGCACTGCCTCCCATGGTCGAATAGCTTGGCCAGTGTGTAGCCCTGATCTGGTCTGCACTGCCTCCCATGGTCGATTAGCTTGGCCAGTGTGTAGCCCTGATCTGGTGTGCACTGCCTCCCATGGTCGATTAGCTTGGCCAGTGTGTAGCCCTGATCTGGTGTGCACTGCCTCCCATGGTCGAATAGCTTGGCCAGTGTGGAAAGTGCAGAATGTGCAATTGATGTTCATGCCAGTCCCATCGCTGCTGGATGAGGGCTGGCCATTAGGGCTTTCAGGTCCCTTTGCCCATAATGTGAGGTGCACATGCACGGATGAGGAGGACACTGGAAAGGGGACTCACCCTGACAATCCGCGTGAGGTCATTGAATTTTTTTCTGCATTGGACAGAGTTCCTGGGGACCTCGCTGTTGGCTGTGACCCTGATGGCGACCTCCCTCCAGGCTTTCCTGTAGACGCAGGTCGCAGGCTTCTTCCCACTGTCCGGGAACAGGAGTTTGCGTCTCGTCTCCAAAGCCCCAACCAGCACCTTCAAATCATGGCCAGAGAAGCGCTGCGCACGTTCACGGGCCTTCTGCATCTTTCCCGGCGCTATTTCTGTCCAGCAGCAGTGTTTAGGCCTAGCTGGAGGGCTGCAGTGTCCAGGGCGTGGCAGCAGACCAACTCGACCCTTCCCCCTTTAAGAGCTGGCCGGCGCCAGGGTTTCTGCTGTCAATCAAGAAATGACCGCACCTGCGCTGCGCCCGGCCTCGGCGGTATCGTTCAGCACCGCCGGCTTAGCGCCTAAAGATAGTCGTGCATCGCCAGTTTTAGCGCTCCAGCAAACTCTTACGCCTAGAAATTCATTAAGGCGCCGCCAGCTTTGCAGCAAGTTACTGCCTAAAGAGGGCTTCTGCGCCAATACAGGAGTTTGCGCTTATATTCAGCGCAGCGGTAATGGCGGCGGTAGCCGTTAGCGCTGCGCCGGCACCGATGACGTCATCGGTGTGCGCAGTGCCCCGGTTCCGCCCCGATCCCCATATTTAGTTGCGGCCGCCTCTTCCGCAGCGGCCGCAAACAGCGACCAGAAAACGGGGCCGTACTGTAGCCTTAGTGGGGCGCTTTAAGGTGGAGGTGCGGCCGGCCGCTTTTTCGGCGGCCGCGTGCCCGCACCTCCTTCCCCGGCCTCCTCCACCGCCCCCCCCCGCGGCATTGCTGGCTGCTTTCCGCGAACCCGGCACTTCTCCGTGGTGCCGGGCTCATTTGCCGGCACTATCCAGCGGCGATCTCCCCGTTGCAGGCACCTCCCCCTTAAGAGAAGGAGGAGGCCTGCAGTACCGCAGACTGCCGCTCCGCAGCGGGTGGCGCAGCGGCGCCTAGAGCGCTGAAATTCAGTTTCAGCGCCCCAAGCGGGGGCGGGCACACCCTGGAATAGCGCCCGGTTCCGACTTGGGGCGCACAAACTGAATATCTGACGGTCGCAACTGGCTCCGCGCCCAGCGCTAACTTTTGGGCGCTAGCCAGCTGGCGGGGCCCAAGTGAATTTCTAGGCCACAGGGCGAAGCTACTGAATATCGGCGAAGTGGCCTCGACTTTGCGCCGGGCGCAAACTTTAGCGGGGGCCCGACTTTACCGCCCCAAAAGTGGCTACACTGAATTTCTAGGCCTTTGTTCCAACAGCAGCTTGCGATTGAGAATTCCCGTTCAAATCCCCTCGCCCTCTGTGTAAAGACATTTTTCTTAACCTTCCCTTTAGTTCTTTTTCTGTTTATCTCTTGTTCCTGTTTCAGTGAGTTTTTGATTCAAGCTCCCACTTGTTCCCTCATCAGGACCTCCATTAGGCATTTCCTGAACCCTCACTTCCACAGTCTCCCTCGAGAACTGGAGCTCAGGATCCTGCTGACAGCCCAGGGAACCTTTCCCAATGCCTTTACATTCTTCACATAGCATCGGGCCCAAAACTGCAGAGAACTGCAGCCTGATTAAAGTGTTGTACGAGTTAGTTATTACTCCTTTGCTTTTGTACTCTAGATCCAAACCCAAGGCTCGTTCTTCCTTTATGACCTTACCTTTAATCAGCAGTGTATCGCTCATTCTTCCTTTATGACCTTACCTTTAATCAGCAGTGTATCGCTCGTTCTTCCTTTATGACCTTACCTTTAATCAGCAGTGTATCTGCAGCCAAGGCCTCTGCTCCTCGACGATACCCAACAGCTTATTTCCTTTCCCAAAATGTATCATTTCCCTTTTCTGTGTGTTGAACTCCACCTGCTAACTCTCTGCCCATTACTATTCCACACACACAACTCCTGTCTGTGCTCAGGAGAGATTCTCTGGCCGAGATATTTGGCTCCGTAGCGACTGATTTTTCGGTGCTACGGGTGCCGTTTTGTGTTGAAAATGGCATCCGTGCCACGCGCGCACACTTCTGGTGCGAGCCACACCAGACGCCATTTTGGTGAGATCGTTTGTGTCGGCGCTGGGAGCGTGCAACACTGATTTGCCGCCAGCGCTGCCATTTTCAACCTCAACCTTAGAGCGAACGCCCTCTCTTAATCTCACACAGGTGAACATGCGTTCAGCAGTAGGGAGAAACCCCCCACCAGCGCTATTTAACGGGGTCATCACCTGCTTTCAGGTTAGTCGCTGATTGATTTCTACTGGCTCTTGGTGAGTTTGTAGAAGTGTTTGGTGATTTGTTATTTTATTTGAAGTTGCTGAAGTGTCCAGGGAGTGGTGTGGCAGGTTACTGCTCAGATCTGCACCCAGACACGGGCGCTGTCGTTTGCATCCCCCTCATGCCTGCAGCATGACAGGGAGAAGGAGCAGAGGCGACACAGAGCAGGACAAGCTGCTCAAAGAGGGAGGAGGAGGGGGAGAAGGTCTCTCAGCAGGAGGCCAGATCCACCCAGGGTCTTCAGGGAGCAATTCTCCGACCTCAACCTCAGTGAGGATCAGTGTGTGCGACGTCTCCACTTCACTAAGGAGGTGCTCACTGAAATCTGCCACCTGTTGCAGGCAGACCTGCAGCCTCAGTCCAGGGCGAGGTCGGCACTGCCAGGGGCTGTGAAGCTCAGCGTGGCCATGAGTGTATATGGTCGGGTATCACCCGTTTCTGGGGGCAATCAAATGTTTAGCCCTCTGTCTCGTTTCACACTTAGTTAAAGGTGTAGAACCGGTCCCCTCCCTGTTTAGGTGGATCGACAACCAAGGCAATCCTAGAAATCAACTGGACCTTCAGACAGACCTGTATTTGTAGCGAAGTTATGTTAAATATGTATCAAACCTTGGTTAGATGATACTTGGAGCATTGTGCACAGTTCTGGTCTCCATATATCTTGGTTAGACCACATTGGAGCACTGTGCACAGTTCTGGTCTCCATATACCTTGGTTAGACCGCACTTGGAGCACTGTGCACAGTTCTGGTCTCCATATACCTTGGTTAGACCGCACTTGGAGCACTGTGCACAGTCTGGTCTCCATATATCTTGGTTAGACCACACTTGGAGCACTGTGCACAGTTCTGGTCTCCATATATCTTGGTTAGACCGCACTTCGAGCACGGTGCACAGTTCTGGTCTCCATATACCTTGGTTAGACCGCACTTGGAGCACTGTGCACAGTTCTGGTCTCCGTATACCTTGGTTAGACCGCACTTTGAGCACTGTGCACAGTTCTGGTCTCCATATACCTTGGTTAGACCACACTTGGAGCACTGTGCACAGTTCTGGTCTCCATATATCTTGGTTAGACCGCACTTCGAGCACGGTGCACAGTTCTGGTCTCCATATACCTTGGTTAGACCGCACTTGGAGCACTGTGCACAGTTCTGGTCTCCATATACCTTGGTTAGACCGCACTTTGAGCACTGTGCACAGTTCTGGTCTCCATATACCTTGGTTAGACCGCACTTCGAGCACTGTGCACAGTTCTGGTCTCCATATACCTTGGTTAGACCGCACTTGGAGCACTGTGCACAGGAACTGATGACTGCTGGACAGACCACCGCCTAATCCGTTCTGTCATCTCCATCAATGTAGCCCCAAAACAGCGGTGGCAACAGAAACAATGCCGCTGGAAAATTAATGCTGGAGCACTCAAAGACCCTGCTAAGAAAGCCCTATTCAGCCTGCACTTCACAAACAACCTGACGACTCCCAGTGATGCAGAGACACAGAGTGCCCACAGCGCCTGGTCTGCACTCAAGGCCTCCATAATAAGCACCTGTGAAGAGACGCTCGGTCACTCGACCAGGAAACACCAAGACTGGTTCGACGAGAAAGACCAGGAGATCCAGGAGCTAATAAGCTGCAAGCGCAAGGTATTCCTGATCTGGAAACAGCAACACAACTTGAGAGCAAGAAAGCAGCTCTACAGACGCCTGAAGGCCGAGGTCCAACAAAAAACTCGCGACCTAAAGAAGAGGTGGTGGGTGGAGAAAGCGCAGGAGATCCAGCAGCTAGCTGACAACCACGACATGCGTGGATTCTTTAGCACAGTCAAGACCATCTACAGCCCAAGCACCCAAGGTCCTACCCCACTGCAGGCCAAGAACGGAGAGGTACTCATCAAGGACAGAGAGACAGTCAGTGCCCGCTGGAAGGAGCAATTCAAAGATCTCCTTAACCGCGACTCTGCCTTCGACGCGAGTGTCCTCAACTCCATCCCACAGCATGCTACCCGCCACCATCTCAGCACAACCCCAGCCCGCATGAGGTTGAAAAGGCCATCCGACAACTGAAGAACAACAAGGCCTCAGGAGCAGATGGAATCCCCGCCGAGGCACTAAAGCATGGTGGAGAAGCACTACTGGCGTGAATTCATGAACTCATTTCTCTTATCTGGAAGGAGGAGAGCATGCCAGGGGATCTCAGAGATGCCGTAATTGTGACCATCTTCAAGAAAGAGTGACAAGTCCGATTGCGGTAATTACAGAGGAGTTTCCCTGCTGTCTGCCACAGGGAAAGTCATCGCAAGAATCCTCCTCAACCGCCTCCTCCCAGTGGCCGAAGAGCTCCTCCCAGAGTCGCAATGCGGATTCCGCCCACTAAGGGGCACAATGGACATGATCTTCACCGCACGTCAATTACAAGAGAAATGCAGGGAACAGCACCAACCGCTGTACATGGCCTTCTTTGATCTCACAAAGGGCTTCAACACTGTCAACCGTGAGGGATTATGGAGTGTCCTCCTCAAATTCGGCTGCCCTCAAAAGTTTGTCACCATCCTCCGCCTGCTTCACAATGACATGCAAGTCGTGGTCCTGACCAACGGATCCACAACAGACCCAATTCACGTACGAACCGGGGTCAAATAAGGCTGTGTCATCGCACCAACACTCTTCTCGATCTTCCTTGCTGCAATGCTCCATCTCACCCTCAGTAAGCTCCCCACTGGAGTGGAGCTAATTTACAGAACAAACGGGAAACTGTTCAACCTCCGTCGCCTCCAGTCCAGATCCAAGGTCGTCCCATCCTCTGTTGTCGAATTACAGTATGCAGACGATGCTTGCATCTGCGCTCACTCGGAGGTCGAACTCCAAACCATCATCAACACCTTCGCCGAAGCATACGAGAGCATGGGCCTTACACTAAACATCGTAAGACAAAGGTCCTCTACCAACCTGTCCCGCCACACATTACTGCCCCCCGATTATCAAAATCCACGACAAGGCCTTGGACAACGTGGACCACTTTCCATACCTCGGGAGCCTACTGTCAACAAGGGCAGACGTCGATGATGAATCCAACACCACCTTCAGTGTGCCAGTGCAGCCTTCGGTCGCCTGAGGAAGAGAGTGTTTGAAGACCAAGACCTCAAACCCAGCAGTAGTGATTCCCACCCTGCTGTATGCCTCAGAGACATGGACCATGTACAGCAGGCACCTCAAAGCACTGCAGAGGTACCACCAATGCTGCCTTCGCAAGATCCTGCAAATCCATTGGCAGCATAGGTGCACCAACGTCAGTGTTCTTGCTCAGGCCAACATCCCCAGCATCGAAGCTTTGACCACGCTCAATCAGCTGCAATGGACGGGTCATATTGTCCGCATGCCCGATAGGAGACTCCCAAAACAAGCGCTCTACTCGGAGCTCCGGCACGGCAAGAGAGCCCCAGGTGGGCAGAGGAAATGCTTCAAGGACACCCTCAAAGCCTCCGTGAAAAAGTGCAACATCCCCACCAACACCTGGGAATCCCTGGCCCAAGACCGCACAAAGTGGAGGAGAAGCATCTGGGAAGGCGCCGAACACCTCGAGTCTCTTCGCCGGGAGCAAGCGGAAGCCAAGCGCAAACAGCGGAAGGAGTGCACGTCAACCCAAGCACCCCACCCACCCGCCCCTTCAACCACCGTTTGCCCCACCTGTGACAGAGACTGTAAGTCCCGCATTGGACTCATCAGTCACCTGAGAACTCATTTTTAATGTGGAAGCAAATCATCCTCGGTTCCGAGGGACTGCCTAAGAAGAAGAAGGTCTCCATATACCTTGATTAGACCACGCTTGGAGCACTGTGCACAGTTCTGGTCTCTATATACCTTGATTAGACCACGCTTGGAGCACTGTGCACAGTTCTGGTCTCTATATACCTTGATTAGACCACGCTTGGAGCACTGCACGGTTCTGGTCTCCATACTACAAGAACGATATTGAAGTACTGGAAAGATTTACAAGATGTTACCAGAATTGAGAGGATGCAGCTATCAGGAAAAATTGAGCAGGCTCTTTTTCTCTGGAAAAGAGAAAATTAAGAGGAGACTTGCTGAAATTCTTTAAAGTGATGAAGGGGTTCGATAGGATGGCTGTGGAGCGACTGTTTCCACTTGATTCAATCAATCAATCAATCAATGATTCAATAACTCAGTTATCTAATCAATCATTGATAATAGATCAATCACTGAATTCATTCGAATTAACATAGTCACGATGGACTTGGGAAAGGATGCAGCAGATGCTTTCATTCTGAGTTAGACAACACCGAGAGCAACTCTCGAGGGTCTGTGTGTCCCCGTGTGTGTATAGGTGTGAGTTTGTGTGACAATCGTGAGTTATTGATCAGCCAGTGATCAGGTGGCTGTCCTGTCCTGTCCATTCCTGACGAACCAGTACCTCGCTGCCCGTTCCCCAGCAAGACGATGGCCCAGAAATTCAGGTCCCCACGGGTGAGTACGCACGGGGTACTCACCCGTAGGCCCAATGGAAGTGCCGGTTTCCTGCATGCACTGCGCATGCGCGGGAAACCGGCACTTCCGTTCCCTCGAATGAAGGGGTTCAGAGGTCAAACGTGTGCGCGGGAGAGGCAGCGCGTGCGCATCAAACTTACGTTTTCTTTGCAGGTTTTCCCGGGAGGGTAAGTCTCCAGAAGTTACACATGTAAAAAGCAGTCGCAAGGCCTGCTTTTTACAAGGTAAGTGGTGGATTAACTAAAATTAAAACATTTTTTCCACAGGTTTATTATTTTTAAATACTTTAAAGAAAGATAAGTTTATTTTTAGCCCTGTTAGAAAATAAAATTATTTTTTTCAAAAATTTAAATTATTGTTTAAAATAGTTATTTCATGTAATTTATAGTTTATTTAAAAAATGTGATTTAAAAAAAAAATTATTTGAAGATTTAGTGATGTTTTGCGGCTTACAGTATTTATAAGTTTGACAGCCCTTCCTGTCAAACTTATGGTGTGGAGATGCCGGTGTTGGACTGGGGTGGACAAATGTAAGAAATCACACAACACCAGGTTATAGTCCAACAGCTTTATTTGAAATCACAAGCTTTCGGAGCGCTGCTCCTTCGTCAGGTGAAGTGGAGAGATGCATAAAGACACAGCTTATATAGTCAGAGAATAATGTCAGATGTTTACAGGTAATCTTTCTAACTGCCATTTATCACACCTCGGCAGAGAGATAATCACAGCAATCAAAGGTGTAAATGGTGTCCAAACAGGTCAGTCAGGAAAACATTACATCAAAGAGCAATGAGGTGGGGTCACAAGGGGTCAAATGTTGCAGATGCTGGGGTCTGTATGAAAAACAAAAAAAGAGACAAAAAACATTTTTTTTTCCGGAAATCACAGCAGGTCCGGCCGCATCTGTGTGGAGAGAACAAGCCAACGACGACTCGAGTCTGGATGACCCTACATCAGGTGGGGTTACATGTAGCGTGACATGAACCCAAGATCCTGGTTCAGGCCGTCCTCATGGGTGCAGAACATGGCTATCAGTTTCTGCTCGATGATTTTGCGTTGTCGTGTGTCTCGACAACGCAAAATCATCGAGCAGAAACTGATAGCCAAGTTCCGCACCCATGAGGATGGCCTGAACCGGGATCTTGGGTTCATGTCATGCTACATGTAACCCCACCTGATGTAGGGTCATCCAGACTCGAGTCGTCGTTGGCTTGTTCTCTCCACACAGATGCGGCCGGACCTGCTGTGATTTCCAGCAAAAAAAATGTTTTTTTGTCTGCTTTTTTGTTTTTCATACAGACCCCAGCATCTGCAACATTTGACCCCTTGTGACCCCACCTCATTGCTCTTTGATGTAATGTTTTCCTGACTGACCTGTTTGGACACCATTTACACCTTTGATTGCTGTGATTATCTCTCTGCCGAGGTGTGATAAATGGCAGTTAGAAAGATTACCTGTAAACATCTGACATTATTCTCTGACTATATAAGTTGTGTTTTTATGCATCTCTCCACTTCACCTGACGAAGGAGCAGCGCTACGAAAGTTTGTGATTTCAAATAAAGCTGTTGGACTATAACCTGGTGTTGTGTGATTTCTTACATTTGTCAAACTTATGAATGGGCATTCCCTGCTCCAATTGGCTCCCCATGGCCCACGTGATCCCAGGGGACGCTTCGAACTAACTGCGCCCCTGGGATACACAAGCACTGCGCGCCGGCAGTTGGAGGAGGCCCAGGATCGGAATTCCACGGGGGCCCACAGCACAACAGCCGGCGCGCAAGGTAAGTGCAGGTCGGGGGCTTACACCCGTAGGAAGCCCTCGACCAGAATTTCTGGGCCATTATCTGTGACTGGTTAACCAGTATGGTAGGTCAGTGTTAGTCTGTGGGTGGAACATGATGTACTGTTGTCAGCTGACATCGAGCAGGCAGACCCGACATTGAACGTTGACCCCTGATCAACCTTGTATTTGAGCACTAACTGGAAGTCAAGTCAGCGCCGTGGACAGTGACTGAGGCCCCAGTGAACGAGGCCTTAAACTGAGGCCAGTGGACGAGGCCTTAAACTGAGGCCCCAGTGAATGAGGCCTTAAACTGAGGCCCCAGTGAACGAGGCCTTAAACTGAGGCCTCAGTGAAAGAGGCCTTAAACTGAGGCCCCAGTGAATGAGGCCTTAAACTGAGGCCCCAGTGGACGAGGCCTTAAACTGAGGCCCCAGTGAAAGAGGCCTTAAACTGAGGCCCCAGTGAATGAGGCCTTAAACTGAGGCCCCAGTGGACGAGGCCTTAAACTGAGGCCCCAGTGAATGAGGCCTTAAACTGAGGCCCCAGTGAATGAGGCCTTAAACTGAGGCCACAGTGGATGAGGCCTTAAACTGAGGCCCCAGTGAATGAGGCCTTAAACTGAGGCCCCAGTGAATGAGGCCTCAAACTGAGGCCCCAGTGAATGAGGCCTTAAACTGAGGCCACAGTGGATGAGGCCTTAAACTGAGGCCCCAGTGGACGAGGCCTTAAACTGAGGCCCCAGTGGACGAGGCCTTAAACTGAAGACCCAGTGAACGAGGCCTTAAACTGAAGACCCAGTGAACGAGGCCTTAAACTGAGGCCCCAGTGGACGAGGCCTTAAACTGAGGTCCCAGTGAACGAGGCCTTAAACTGAGGCCTCAGTGAATGAGGCCTTAAACTGAGGCCCCAGTGAATGAGGCCTTAAACTGAAGACCCAGCATCTTGTTCAGGTGGGCTGAAAAACAAGAAATGTAAAGCTAACTCAAGGTGATGGATGGAGGGAGTTAACATCCTAGAACCTTCTACTTCATGACTCAACGAATATTAGACTATAAATAATTCTATTCATATCAGGTGTCTGTGAAGTCCGATGGGGAATAGAGCTGGACTCTGTGGCTGAGCTCCTGCGGGTTTCTGTGGGATCTGGCACAGACCCTGTCTCGGTCTCCCGTAAATCTCCAGCTTTTCCCACTGCTGCACTTTTAAGAATAATAAGCAGCCAGCCACAGAAAGCTGAAATCAGCCGCTTTCAGAGTGAATGGAAAAAAGAGCTCATCCCAGGTCAAGCATTTTCCAAAGTATTGCCTCACCCAGTATCCCAGCCCATCTTTTCCTGCCCGTCCCTCCACCATCTGATGCCTCCCAAACTCTTCAGCTTCCTTCCCAAAAATGTGTTGTTTCCAAAATCCTCACAAATCTGGAAATCAGTCCCTCCAGTGTCAGCCGTTGCTCAGTGGGCAGCACCCTCACCTTTGAGTCAGCAGGTTGTGGGTTCAAGTCCCACTCTAGAGGCTTGAGAACAACAATCTAGGCTGACACTCCCAGTGCAGTACTGAGCGAGTGCGGCACTGTCAGAGGGGCAGTACTGAGGGAGCGCCGCACTGTCGGAGGGGCAGTACTGAGGGAGCGCCGCACTGTCGGAGGGGCAGTACTGAGGGAGTGCTGCACTGTCGGAGGGTCAGTACTGAGGGAGCGCCGCACTGTCGGAGGGTCAGTACTGAGGGAGCACCGCACTGTCGGAGGGGCAGTACTGAGGGAGAGCCGGACTGTCAGAGGGAGAGTACTGAGGGAGCACCGCACTGTCGGAGGGGCAGTACTGAGGGAGCGCCGCACTGTCGGAGGGGCAGTACTGAGGGAGAGCCGCACTGTCGGAGGGGCAGTACTGAGGGAGCGCCGCAATGTCAGAGGGAGAGTACTGAGGGAGCACCGCACTGTCGGAGGGGCAGTACTGAGGGAGCGCCGCACTGTCGGAGGGGCAGTACTGAGGGAGAGCCGCACTGTCGGAGGGTCAGTACTGAGGGAGCGCCGCAATGTCAGAGGGACAGTACTGAGGGAGCGCCGCACTGTCGGAGGGTTAGTACTGAGGGAGCGCCGCACTGTCGGAGGGGCAGTACTGAGGGAGAGCCGCACTGTCGGAGGGTCAGTACTGAGGGAGCACCGCACTGTCGGAGGGTCAGTACTGAGGGAGCGCCGCACTGTCGGAGGGGCAGTACTGAGGGAGAGCCGCACTGTCGGAGGGGCAGTACTGAGGGAGCGCCGCAATGTCAGAGGGACAGTACTGAGGGAGCGCCGCACTGTCGGAGGGGCAGTACTGAGGGAGCGCCGCACTGTCGGAGGGTTAGTACTGAGGGAGCGCCGCACTGTCGGAGGGATAGTACTGAGGGAGGGCCGCACTGTCGGAGGGTCAGTACTGAGGGAGCGCCGCACTGTCGGAGGGGCAGTACTGAGGGAGTGCCGCACTGTCGGAGGGATAGTACTGAGGGAGGGCCGCACTGTCGGAGGGGCAGTACTGAGGGAGTGTTGCACTGGCGGAGGGGCAGTACTGAGGGAGTGCTGCACTGTCGGAGGGGCACTGCTGAGGGACACTGCACTGTCAGAGGGACAGTACTGAGGGAGCGCTGCACTGTCAGAGGGACAGTACTGAGGGAGCGCTGCACTGTCAGAGGGACAGTACTGAGGGAGCGCTGCACTGTCGGAGGGGCAGTACTGAGGGAGCGTGGCACTGTCAGAGGGACAGTACTAAGGGACACCGCACTGTCGGAGGGGCAGTACTGCGGGAGCGCTGCACTGTCGGAGGGGCAGTACTGAGGGAGCGCTGCACTCTCGGAGGGGCAGTACTGAGGGAGTGCCGCACTGTGGGAGGGGCAGTACTGAGGGAGTGCTGCACTGTCGGAGGGGCACTGCTGAGGGACACTGCACTGTCAGAGGGACAGTACTGAGGGAGCGCTGCACTGTCAGAGGGACAGTACTGAGGGAGCGCTGCACTGTCGGAGGGGCGGTACTGAGGGAGCGTTGCACTGTCGGAGGGGCAGTACTGCGGGAGCGCTGCACTGTCGGAGGGGCAGTACTGAGGGAGCGCTGCACTCTCGGAGGGGCAGTACTGAGGGAGTGCCGCACTGTGGGAGGGGAAGTACTGAGTGAGTGCTGCACTGTCGAAAGGGCAGTACTGAGGGAGCACCACCCTGTGGGCGGGGCAGTACTGAGGGAGCGCTGCACTGTGGGAGGGCAGTACTGAGGGAGCGCTGCACTGTCGAAGGGGCAGTACTGAGGGAGCACCACACTGTCAGAGGGGCAGTACTGAGGGAGTGCTGCACTGTCGAAGGGGCAGTACTGAGGGAGCACCGCACTGTCGGAGGGGCAGTACTGAGGGAGTGCTGTGCAGTCGGAGGGGCAGTATTGAGGGAGCGCTGCACTGTCGGAGGGGCAGTATTGAGGGAGTGCTGCACTGTTGGAGGGACAGTACTGAGGGAGCGCTGCACTGTCGGAGGGTCAGTAATGAGGGAGCGCTGCACTGTCAGAGGGGCAGTACTGAGGGAGCACTGCACTGTCGGGAGGGCAGTACTGAGCGAGCGCCGCACTGTCGGAGGGGCATTACTGAGGGAGCGCTGCACTGTCGGAGGGGCAGTACTGAGGGAGTGCTGCACTGTCAGAGGGTGAGTACTGACGGAGCGCCGCACAGTCGGAGGGGCAGTACTGAGAGAGCGCAGCACAGTCGGAGGGTCAGTACTGAGGGAGTGCTGCACTGTGGGAGGGGCAGTACTGAGGGAGCGCCGCACTGTCACAGGGGCAGTACTGAGGGAGCGCTGCACTGTCGGAGGGGCGGTACTGAGAGAGCGCTGCACTGTCGGAGGGGCGGTATTGAGGGAGTGCTGCACTGTCAGAGGGGCAGTACTGAGGGAGTGCTGCACTGTCGGAGGGGCAGTACTGAGGGAGCGCCGCACTGTCGGAGGGGCAGTACTGAGGGAGTGCCGCACTGTCGGAGGGTCAGTACTGAGGGAGCGCTGCACTGTTGGAGGGGCAGTACTGAGGGAGCGCCGCACTGTCGGTGGGGCAGTACTGAGGGAGCGCCGCACTGTCAGAGGTGCCGTCTTTCAGATGAGACATTAAATAAAGGCCCTGTCTGCCCCCTCATGTGGATGTAAAAGATCGAAGAAGTGCAGGGGAATTCGCCACGCTGTACTGGGCCTATTATCATAGAAACATAGAAACATAGAAGATAGGAGCAGGAGTAGGCCATTCGGCCCCTCGAGCCTGCGCCGCCATTTATGAGATCATGGCTGATCATCCAAATTCAGTACCCGGTCCCTGCTTTCTCCCCATATCCCTTGATCCCTTTAGCCTTAAGAAATATATTTAACTCCTTCTTGAATATATTTAATGAATTGGCCTCCACCGCCTTCTGTGGTAGAGAATTCCACAGGTTCACCACTCTCTGGGTGAAGAAATTCCTCCTCATCTCAGTCCTAAATGTCTTACCCCTTATCCTTAGACTGTGACCCCTGGTTCTGGACTCCCCCACCATCGGGAACATCCTTCCTGCATCTAGTCTGTCTAGTCCATTTAGAATTTTATAAGTTTCAATGAGATCCCCTCTCATTCTTCTAAACTCCAGTGAGTATAAGCCCAGTCGACCCAATCCCTCTTCATACTCCATTCCTGCCATCCCAGGTATCAGTCATAGAGTCATAGAGTCATAGAGTTTTACAGCACAGAAAGAGGCCCTTCGGCCCATCGTGTCTGCGCCGCCCATCCATCCCTGTCCAGTCTAATCCCATTTTCCAGCATTTGGTCCATAGCCTTGTATGCAATGGCATTTCAAGTGCTCATCCAAATGCTTCTTGAATGTTGTGAGGGTTCCTGCCTCTACCACCCTTTCAGGCAGTGAGTTCCAGCTTCCAACCACCCTCTGGGTGAAAAAGTTCCTCCTCAAATCCCCCCCAAATCTCCTGCCCCTTACCCTGAATCTGTGCCCCCTTGTTATTGACCCCCCTACTAAGGGGAAAAGTTCCTCTTTATCTACCCTATCTATGCCCCTCATCATTTTGTACACCTCAATCAGGTCCCCCCTCAGCCTCCTTTGCTCCAAGGAAAACAACCCCAGCCTGTTGAGTCTTTCTTCATAGCTGAGGCGCTCCATCCCAGGTAACATCCTGGTGAATCTTCTCTGCACCCTCTCCAAAGCAATCACATCCTTCCTATAGTGAGGTGACCAGAACTGCACACAGTACTCCAGCTGTGGCCTCACCAGCGTTTTGTACAGCTCCATCATAACCTCCCTGCTCTTATATTCTATGCCTCTGCTAATGAAGGCAAGTATCCCATAAGCCTTTTTAACCACCTTATCTACCTGTTCCGCTGCCTTCAGGGATCTATGTACATGTACACCAAGGTCCCTCTGACCCTCTGTACTTCCTAGGGTCCTACCACTCATTGTGTATTCCCTTGCCTTATTTGTCCGTCCAAAATGCATCACCTCGCACTTTTCCGGGTTAAATTCCATTTGCCACTTTTCCGCCCATCTGACCAACCCGTTAATATCGTCCTGTAGCCTGAGGCTTTCCTCCTCGCAATTTACCACCCCACCAATTTTCGTGTCATCCGCGAACTTACTGATCATACCCTTTACATTCTCATCCAAATCATTTATGTAGATCACAAACAGCAAGGGACCCAGCACCGATCCCTGAGGTACCCCACTGGACACAGGCTTCCAGTCACAAAAGCAACCTTCGACCATCACCCTCTGCCTCCTGCCACTCAGCCAGTTTAGGATCCAACGCGCCAAGGCCCCCTGGATCCCATGGGCTCTTACCTTCTTGGTGAATCTTCGCTGCACTCCCTCCATGGCAAGAGCATCCTTCTTGGCGACCAAAACTGCACACTATACTCAAGATGTGGTCTCAACAAGGCCCTGTACAACTGCAGCAAGACATCCTTGCTCCTGTACTCAAATCCTCTCGCTATGAAGGCCAACATACCATTTGCCTTCTTAACCACCTGCTGCACCTGCATGCTTACCTTCAGCAACTGGTGCACAAGGACACCCAGGTCTCGTTGCACTTCCCCTTTTCCCAATCTATTGCCATTCAGATAATAATCTGCCTTCCTGTTTTTGCCACCAAAGTGGATAACCTCACATTTATCCACATTATACTGCATCTGCCATGCATCTGCCCAATCACCCAACCTGTCCAAATCATACTGGAGTTTCTCTGCATCCTCCTCACAGCACACACGCCCACCCAGCTTTGTGTCGTCTGCAAACTTGGAGATATTACATCTAGTTCCCTTGTCTAGATCATTAATATATATTGTGAATAGTTGGGGTCCTAGCACCGATCCCTGCAGTACCCCACTAGTCACTGCCTGCCACTCGGAAAAAGACCCGTTTATTCCATCTCTTTGCTTCCTGTCTGCTAACCAGTTCTCTATCCAAGACAGTACCTTACCCCCAATCCCATGTGCTTTAACTTTACACGCTAATCTCTTATGCGGGACCTTATCGAAAGCCTTCTGAAAGTCCAAATACACCACATCCACTGGTTCTCCCTTATCTATTTTACCAGTTACATCCTCAAAAAATTCCAGTAGATTAGTCAAGCACGATTTACCTTTTGTAAATCCATGTTGACTTTGTCCAATCCTGTCACTGTTTTCCAAGTGCTCTGCTATTACATCTTTTATAATGGACTCTAGCATTTTCCCCACTACCGATGTCAGGCTTACCGGTCTGTAATTCCCCGTTTTCTCTCTACCACCTTTTTTGAATACTGGGGTTATATTAGCCACCCTCCAATCCATGGGTACTGTTCCAGAGTCTATAGAATTTTGGAAGATGACCAGCAATGCATCTATTATTTCTAGGGCCACTTCCTTGAGTACCCTAGGATGTAGATTATCAGGCCATGGGGATTTATCGGCCTTCAATCCCATCAATTTCCCTAACACCATTTCCCTACAAATACTGATTTCATTCAATTCCTCCCTCTCATTAGACCCTATGTTCCCCGACATCTCTGGGAGTTTATTTGTGTCCTCCTTTGTGAAGACAGAACCAAAGTATGTATTTAATTGGTCCGCCATTTCTTTGTTCCCCGGGGATAGGGCTTGGGTGGGATGGCTGTCGGTGTAGGGACCGGGTGCTAGGGTTTGGATGATCAGCCATGATCTTGTTGAATGGCGGAGCAGGCTCGAAGGGCTGAATGGCCTACTCCTGCTCCTATCTTCTATGTTTCTATGTTTCTATTATAAATTCCCCTGATTCTGACTGCAAGGGACCTATGCTTGACTTCACCAATCTTTTTCTCTTCACATATCTGTCGAAGCTTTTACAGTCAGTTTTTATGTTCCATGCAAGCTTACTCTCATACTCTATTTTCCCCCTCTTAATTAATCTCTTTGTCCTCCTTTGCTGAATCCTAAACTGCTCCCAATCCTCAGGTTTGCTGCTTTTTCTGGCCAATTTATATGTCCTCTCCTTGGATCTTCTGCTATCCCTAATGTCCCTTATTAGCCACGGTTGAGTCACCTTTTTTGTTTTATTTTTATGCCAAACAGGGATGAATAAATTCTGTAGTTCATCCATGCGATCTTTAAATGTTTGCCATTGCCTAGCCACCATCAACCCTTTAAGTAACGTTCCCCAATCCATCCTAGCCAACTCGTGCCTCATACCATTGTAGTTTCCTTTATTTAAATTCAGGACCCTAGTGTCTGAGTCAAATACTTCACTCTCCATTTTAATGAAGAATTCTTACATACTATGATCGCTCCTCCCCAAGGCGGCCTTGCACAACAAGATTGCTAATTAATCCATTCTCATTACAAAGTACCCAGTCTAAGATGACCTGATCTCTAGTTGGTTCCTTGACATATTGGTTCAGGAAACCATCCTGTATACACTCTAGGAATTCCTCCTCCACAGTATTGTTACTAATTTGGTTAGCCCAACCTATATGTCGATTAAAGTCACCCATGATAACTGCTATGCCCTTTTTGCATGCATCTCTAATTTCCCATTTAATGCCATCCCCAACCTTAGCATTACTGTTTTGGGGTCTGTATACAACTCCCGCTAACTTTTTCTGCCCCTTGGCATTTCTCAGCTCTGCCCATACAAATTCCACATCATCAGAGCTAATATCCTTCCTTACTATTGTGTTAATCTCCTCTTTAACCAGCAATGCTACCCCACCTCCTTTTCCTTTTTTCCTGTCCTTCCTGAATATTGAATACCCCTGGATGTTGAATTCCCAATCTTGGTCACCCTGGAGCCATTTCTCCATAATCCTAATTATATCATATCCGTTTACATCTATTTGCGCAGCTAATTCATCCACCTTATTACGAATGCTCCTTGCATTAAGACACAAAGCTTTCAGGCTTGATTTTTTAACACTCTTAGTCCTTCTATCCTTGCTTCCCTTTCTTCTGTCTCCCTGCACAGGTTCCCAACCCCTGCCATTTTAGTTTAAACCCACCCCAACAGCACTAGCAAACCAACATCCCTCAACCAACATCACTAAAACAGATTATCTGGTCATTATCACATTGCTCTTTGTGGGAGCTTGCTGTGCGCAAATTGGCATCTGCGTTTCCTACATTACAACAGTGACTAAACTTGCAAAAAAAAGAATTTCATTGTCTGTAAAGCACTTTAGGTTGTCCAGTGGTCGTGAAAGGCGCTATAGAAATGCAAGTCTTTCTTTCTCCGATTGAAACAATGTGATTCCAGCTGATAACCGCCCGTCTGAAGGTGTGAGTCATTACAACAAAAACCAGCCACTGTCCCAATGATATTCACCTTTCAGAGGACTGGGAGTGGCAGTGGGTCAGATACTGGTTGGACACCACTGACACCTGGGCTCATCCACTGTCTGCCAACTGAATCCACTCCTTCGATAGGAGAGTTAGGGGACTGGAGGGATGGGCTTCGATAGGAGAGTTAGGGGACTGGAGGGATGGGCTTCGATAGGAGAGTTAGGGGACCAGAGGGATGGGCTTCGATAGGAGAGTTAGGGGACTGGAGGGATGGGCTTCGATAGGAGAGTTAGGGGACCAGAGGGATGGGCTTCGATAGGAGAGTTAGGGGACCAGAGGGATGGGCTTCGATAGGAGAGTTAGGGGACCAGAGGGATGGGCTTCGATAGGAGAGTTAGGGGACTAGAGGGATGGGCTTCGATAGGAGAGTTAGGGGACCAGAGGGATGGGCTTCGATAGGAGAGTTAGGGGACCAGAGGGATGGGCTTCGATAGGAGAGTTAGGGGACCAGAGGGATGGGCTTCGATAGGAGAGTTAGGGGACCAGAGGGATGGGCTTCGATAGGAGAGTTAGGGGACCAGAGGGATGGGCTTCGATAGGAGAGTTAGGGGACTAGAGGGATGGGCTTCGATAGGAGAGTTAGGGGACTAGAGGGATGGGCTTCGATAGGAGAGTTAGGGGACCAGAGGGATGGGCTTTGATAGGAGAGTTAGGGGACCAGAGGGATGGGCTTCGATAGGAGAGTTAGGGGACTCAAGGGATGGGCTTCGATGGGAGAGTTAGGGGACTAGAGGGATGGGCTTCGATGGGAGAGTTAGGGGACTCAAGGGATGGACTTCGATAGGAGAGTTAGGGGACTAGAGGGATGGGCTTCGATAGGAGAGTTAGGGGACTCGAGGGATGGACTTCGATGGGAGAGTTAAGGGACTCGAGGGATGGGCTTCGATAGGAGAGTTAGGGTACTGGAGGGATGGGCTTTGATAGGAGAGTTAGGGGACCAGAGGGATGGGCTTCGATAGGAGAGTTAGGGGACCAGAGGGATGGGCTTCGATAGGAGAGTTAGGGTACTGGAGGGATGGGCTTCGATGGGAGAGTTAGGGGACCAGAGGGATGGGCTTCGATGGGAGAGTTAGGGGACTAGAGGGATGGGCTTCGATGGGAGAGTTAGGGGACTAGAGGGATGGGCTTCGATGGGAGAGTTAGGGGACTAGAGGGATGGGCTTCGATAGGAGAGTTAGGGGACCAGAGGGATGGGCTTCGATAGGAGAGTTAGGGGACCAGAGGGATGGGCTTTGATAGGAGAGTTAGGGGACCAGAGGGATGGGCTTCGATAGGAGAGTTAGGGGACCAGAGGGATGGGCTTTGATAGGAGAGTTAGGGGACCAGAGGGATGGGCTTCGATAGGAGAGTTAGGGGACCAGAGGGATGGGCTTCGATAGGAGAGTTAGGGGACTAGAGGGATGGGCTTCGAGAGGAGAGTTAGGGGACTAGAGGGATGGGCTTCGATGGGAGAGTTAGGGGACTCAAGGGATGGACTTCGATAGGAGAGTTAGGGGACTAGAGGGATGGGCTTCGATGGGAGAGTTAGGCGACTCGAGGGATGGGCTTCGAGAGGAGAGTTAGGATACTAGAGGGATGGGCTTCGATGGGAGAGTTAGGGGACTCGAGGGATGGACTTCGATGGGAGTTAAGGGACTCGAGGGATGGGCTTCGATAGGAGAGTTAGGGGACTAGAGGGATGGGCTTCGAGAGGAGAGTTAGGATACTAGAGGGATGGGCTTCGATGGGAGAGTTAGGGGACTCGAGGGATGGACTTCGATGGGAGAGTTAAGGGACTCGAGGGATGGGCTTCGATAGGAGAGTTAGGGGACCAGAGGGATGGGCTTCGATAGGTTAGGGGGCTAGAGGGATGGACTTCGATGGGAGAGTTAGGGGACTAGAGGGATGGGCTTCAATGGCACAGTTAGGGGACTAGAGGGATGGGCTTCAATGGCACAGTTAGGGGACTGGAGGGATGGGCTTTGATAGTAGAGTTAGGGGACTAGAGGGATGGGCTTCGATGGGAGAGTTAGGGGACTAGAGGGATGGGCTTCAATAGGAGAGTTAGGGGACTAGAGGGATGGGCTTCGATAGGAGAGTTAGGGGACTCGAGGGATGGGCTTCGATAGGAGAGTTAGGGGACTCAAGGGATGGACTTCGATAGGAGAGTTAGGGGACTCGAGGGATGGGCTTCGATAGGCGAGTTAGGGGACTCGAGGGATGGGCTTCGATAGGCGAGTTAGGGGACTCAAGGGATGGGCTTCGATGGGAGAGTTAGGGGACTAGAGGGATGGGCTTCGATGGGCAAGTTACAGGACTGGAGGGATGGGCTTCGATGGGAGAGTTAGGGGATTATCGGGAAGGGCTTCGATGGGAGAGTTAAGGTACTGGAGGGAAGGGCTTCAATGGGAGAGTTAGGGTACTAGTGGGATGGGCTTTGATGGGAGAGTTAAAGGATTAGAGGGATGGAATTGATGGGCTGAGTGGCCTTTCATTACCTTGATTTTCCTTATCTCTCTATGATTACTGACAATTTACTGACGGTGCTGTGAATGTGAAGCTTTTATCATCAAGGCTTGTCAAGTAATGGAATGCATCTTGAACCATTTAGCCTTAAGTTGAAGCAGCTTAGCGTCACTATGTATAGTGCACTGGGGTGGCCTTACTGTCTGTGTGGTGTGCAGCTGACAGACACGCTCGATGGAATTCGCTATCCATTTCCTGTTACATCTTTTCTCTGTGCGCAGCTAGTTCCATTATGGCTACAGCGGTCCCAGGGTTTGGAATAGGCTCATCTCCTAAAGGCATTCCTCCCTGGGATAGGGAGCTCCTTGTAGAATCCGGGAGCTGGCGGGCGAGCGGGAGATGGGAGGTGTCATGGTGAAAAATTGGACAGATGAGGAATCAGAAACTGAGCTTCAATAGGAGGAAAATAAGGATCATAAAACAAAGCATGCTGGTATTATTCAATGTAGTCATCGCTGGGAAGAGATTTATCATATTGAGCAGGCTGAGGGGTGACCTAATAGAGGTCATCAAGATAATGAAAGGGTTCGATAGGGTAGACATAGAGAAGATGTTTCCACTTCTGGGCGAGACCAGAACTAGAGGTCATAAATATGATCCATATAGGGAATTCAGGAAAAGCTTCTTTATCCAGAGAGTGGTGAGAATGTGGAACTCGCTACCACAGGGAGTGGTTGAAGCGAATAGCAGAGATGCATTTAAGGGGAGGCTGGACAAACGTATGAGGGAGAAGGGAATAGAGGGTTACGCTGATAGAGTGAGATGAAGTGTGGGAGGAGGCTGGTGTGGAGCACAAACACCGGCACGGAGCAGTCGGGCCGAATGGCCTGTTTCTGTGCTGTACATTCGATGTAATCAGAAAAACTCAGCCCTTTAGGAAGCGGCAGTCAAGAAACCAGTCTCTTCTCTTTCTGCCGGCCCTCAGTCTGGGCTGATAGTGACTCTGAACCACAGTAGCTGTAGTGGAGATGCTGGCTGTCCACTTCACCGGGTTAGTGGCTCTGTTCAAATAGCGGAAGGAATTTGATGCGAGAATGTAAGGAGCTCGTGGAGAAACATTGCTGAAGCCATTTCACCTTGGCCCCTTTCATCGCCTCTCTCTCCAGGATCATTCCTGGGGGAGGCCGTGGTTCCCTGGCATGGAGCGGGAATATCTCTGAGCTTTGCGCCTCACTGCGCTGCCCTGGGATTAGCGGAGGTTCTCTCGGGGGTGGTGGTGGGGGGGGTTGACCAGGCGAAGGATGGTGAGGAGGCAGGAGGGCGGAGATGGACAGGCACATTAAGTGGGTGTGGGGTTCATCTGGATTCTGACGGACAATGGGTGGGGGTGGTGACCTGGCCAGTCCGTCCCTGAGGAGGGGAAAGCAAATCCAGGCCTGAGTCTCCTTGCTCTCGGTAAATTACCAAGCAGAGGTTCTGTGGCAGTCCTGGGGCCTCTTGTAGGTCGCAGATCTGAGCAGGGGGGAGCGAGCGTGTGGTGGGGGGGAGCGAGGGGGTGAGCGGGGGGAGCAGGGGGGAGAGCGGGGGGAGCACGGAGAAGCGGGGAGGGGGAAGCGTATGGTGGGGGGAGCGGGGGTGAGCGGGGGGAGAGCGGGGGGAGAGCGGAGGGGTGAGCGGGGGGGCGGGGCGAGGAGCGGGGCCTCCTCCATGTCCAGGGATGGCCACTGGACCAAGGAAATGCCTCACTCATTCTTGGAATGTGGGCGTCGCTCGCTGGTGAGGCCGTCGTTTATTGCCCATCACTAGAAGCCCTGAGAAGGTGGTGTCGGGACTTCTTCTTGAACGACTGGTCGCGGGTTTGACACAACGGAAGGGTCATAAGATCATAAGGATTAGGAGCAGGAGTCGACCATTCGGCCCCTCGAGCCTGCTCCGCCATTCGGCCCCTCGAGCGGGGGGGGGGAAGTGGGGGGGAGCAGGGTGGGGAGTGGGGGGTCGGGGGGAGCGGGGGTCAGGGGTCGGGGAGCGGGGGGTCAGGGGGGAGGCGGGGGGTCAGGGGTTGGGGGGAGTGGGGGGTCAGGGGGGGAGGGGGTCAGGGGTTGGGGGAGTGGGGGGTCAGGGGGGGGAGGGGGTCAGGGGTCAGGGGCAGGGCTGACCGGCAGCAGGTCGCTGCCAGGAGATGCTCCAGACTACAACTCCTGCACCGTTACTCTCCTGCGGGGGGTGGCTGGAGCCTCTCCCTCGGGGCCGCCATGTCAGTGAATCAGTGACGCCAGGATTTGCTCCGCACTTTGAACTCGCAGATGGAAAAGGGAAACGAGAAATGCTGGGACATTCCCATCGCTGACACCTCACCAAGAAAATTCCGCAACCTCAGCAGGACCATTTCATCACAAGAGCTTCTCAATTTCCCCACAATAATCCCCCCTCCGTCCTGCTTTTCCCATCGACCTTCCATTGGACACGATCCACGGCACATTTAAAATCTGCTGTGACTCCCGATGGTGTCTGTTACAGCATCAGACCCAGGCTTGTGGGATCTGTATTATTATTCATTCCTGGACTTTAGACAGAAATGTATCTCCAAGACCAGGTGTTCCTCAGCATGCCCAGCTTCATCCTATCAAACCACAGGACTTCAAACAGCTCTCCAAATGAAAGTGGCCTTTTAAATATTAAAGGAGATCTCTATTAAACAAATTCACTGATCCTAAGTTGAAGTCCAGATTCTGAATAGAACTGGAGAAAACTGTTCCAGGAAAGTGGCTCCTTCTGGGGAAGGGTTTATATCGCAGGGGCGCAAGGGGGGAAATGAGTTCGGACCAAGATGGGAAATCAGGAGAAATATTTAAACCCAACGGGTATTGAAGTTGTGGAATAAGTTACTCAGGAGGGTTAAATGGCCTAGATGGGCCAAATGGCCTTTTTCTTTTGTGTAAATTCTTTTAATATGTGTCAGCTCAGTGGGTAGCTCTCTCACCTCTGGGTCAGAAGGTCATGGGTCCGAGACCCACTCCAGCATGGGGCAGTAAACATAGAAACATAGAAGATAGGAGCAGGAGTAGGCCATTCAGCCCGTCGAGCCTGCTCTGCCATTCAATGCGATCATGGCTGATCATCCAAATTCAGTACTCTGTCCCTGCCTTCTCCCCATATCCCTTGATCCCTTTAGACTTAACAAATATCGTACTGAGGGAGCGCTGCACTGTCGGAGGGGCAGTACTGAGGGAGCGCTGCACTGTCGGAGGGGCAGTACTGAGGGAGCGCCGCACTGTTGGCGGGGCAGTACTGAGGGAGCGCCGCACTGTCGGAGGGGCAGTACTGAGGGAGTGCCGCATTGTCGGAGGGGCAGTACTGAGGGAGCGCCGCACTGTCAGAGGGGCAGTACTGAGGGAGCGCTGCACTGTCGGAGTGGCAGTACTGAGGGAGCGCCGCACTGTCGGAGGGGCAGTGCTCAGGGAGCGCTGCACTGTTGGAGGGTCAGTACTGAGGGAGCACCGCACTGTCGGAGGGGCAGTACTGAGGGAGCGCTGCACTGTTGGAGGGTCAGTACTGAGGGAGTGCTGCACTGTCGGAGGGTCAGTACTGAGGGAGCGCCGCACCGTCAGAGGGGCAGTACTGAGGGAGCGCTGCACTGTCGGAGGGGCAGTACTAAGGGAGTGCTGCACTGTCAGAGGGGCAGTACTGATGGAGTGCTGCACTGTCAGAGGGGTAGTACTGAAGGAGTGCTGCACTGTCGGAGGGGCATTACTGAGGGAGTGCTGCACTGTCGGAGGGGCAGTACTGCAGGAGTGCTGCACCGTCGGAGGGGCAATACTGAGGGAGTGCGGCACTGTCGGAGGGGCAGTACTGAGGGAGTGCTGCACTGTCGGAGGGGCAGTACTGAGGGAGCGCTGCACTGTCAGAGGGGCAGTACTGAGGGAGCGCTGCACTGTCAGAGGGGCAGTACTGAGGGAGTGCTGCACTGTCGGAGGGGCAGTACTGAGGGAGCGCTGCACTGTCAGAGGGGCAGTACTGAGGGAGCGCTGCACTGTCGGAGGGACAGTACTGAGGGAGTGCTGCACTGTCAGAGGGACAGTACTGAGGGAGTGCTGCACTGTCGGAGGGGCAGTACTGAGGGAGTGCTGCACTGTCAGAGGGGCCGTCTTTCGGATGAGCTGTTAGACTGAGGCCCCAATTGCTGTTCAGGTGGACGTTAAAGAGCCCGTGATATTATTGAAGGAGCAGGGGAGTTCTGGTGTTTTGGGGCCAACATTCCTCCCTCAAATAATTGCTGTTTTTAGGTAAACTGGCTGCTGTGTTTACCTCTCTACACTGACCCATTGTGTGTGAGGTGCTTTGCCATGTTTCTGGGCGATGCGATCAGGTGCTGGATCAATACAGGACTCTTTTACACTGAAATATACGGTGTGACTGGGTCAAAGAGATCATTGGAAATGTGCAGTGGTGTTCCCCAGGGGTCGGTATTGGGAACACTGTTCTTTTTAATACATATTAATTACCTGGATTTGGGGGTACAGGGCATATTTTCAAAATTTGCAGATGACACGAAACTCGGAAATGTAGTGAACGGTGAGGAGGATAGTGATAGACTTCAGGAAGACATAGACAGGCTGGTGAAATGGGCGGACACGTGGCAGATGAAATTTAACGCAGAAAAGTGAAAGTGATACATTTTGATAGAAAGAATGGGGAGAGGCAATATAAACTAAAGGGTACAATCCTAAAGGGGGTGCACGAACTGAGAGACCTGGGGGTATATGTGCACAAATCGTTGAAGGTGGCAGGGCAGGTTAAGCAAGTGGCTAAAAAACATACAGTTTCCTGGGCTTCATAAACAGAGGTATCGAGAACAAAAGCAAGGAAGTTATGATGAACCTTGAAAAACACTGGTTCGACACCAGCTGGAGTATTGTGTCCAAATCTGGGCACCACACTTTAAGATCATAAGAACATAAGAAATAGGAGCAGGAGTAGGCCAATCGGCCCCTCGAGCCTGCTCCGCCATTCAATAAGATCATGGCTGATCTGATCCTAACCGCCAATCCACTATCACAGAACCATCTCCTGAATCTAACAGAATTAGACACACGAAATAGGAGCAGGATCAGGCTACACGGCCCCTGGGCCCGCTTCGCTACCCACAGGGCCATGACCGATCCGAACCTAGACTCATGTCCAAATTCCTGCCCACTCCCCATAACCCTTAATTCCCTTTACTTCTAGGAAACTGTCTATTTCTGTTTTAAATTTATGTAATGATGTAGCTTCTACAGCTTTTTGGGGCAGCATATTCCATGGACCTACCACCCTCTGAGTGAAGTAGTTCCTCCTCATCTCAATTTTGAAAGAGCAGCCCCTTATTCTAAGACTATGCCACCTAGTTCTAGTTTCACCCATCATCGGGAACATCTTCCCCGCATCCACCTGATCCAACCCCTTCACAATCTTATATGTTGCAATAAGATCGCCTCTCATTCTTCTGAACTCCAATGAGTAGAGTCCCAATCTACTCAACCTCTCCTCATATGTCCATCCCCTCATCCCCGGGATTAACCAAGTGAACCTTCTTTGTACTGACTCGAGAGCAAGTATGTCCTTTCTTAAGTATGGACACCAAAACTGTACGCAGTATTCCAGGTGCGGTCTCACCAATACCTTGTACAACTGAAGCAATACCTCCCTATTTTTATATTCTATCCCCCTAGCAATGAAAGCCAACATTCCATTGGCCTTCTTAATCACTTGCTGCACCTGCATACTAACCTTTTGAGTTTCGTGCACCAGGACACCCAGATCCCTTTGTACTTCAGTACTTTCCAGTTTCTTGCCATTAAGATAATAACTTGCTCTACGATTTTTCCTGCCAAAGTGCATAACCTCACACTTTCCAGTATTGTATTCCATCTGCCAAATCTCTGCCCACTTACTTAGCCTGTCTATGTCCCCTTGCAGGTTTTTTATGTCCTCCTCACTCACTACTTTCCCTCCCATCTTAGTATCATCTGCAAACTTTGATATGTTACACTCGGTCCCCTCCTCCAAATCGTTAATATAGATTGTAAAGAGTTGGGGACCCAGCACTGACCCCTGCGGAACACCACTAGTTACTGATTGCCAGTCTGAGAATGAACCATTTATCCCAACTCTCTGCCTTCTGTTAGATAGCCAATCCTCTATCCATGCCAGAATATTACCCCCAATCCCGTGATTTTTTATCTTAAGCAATAATCTTTGGTGTGGCACCTTGTCAAATGCCTTTTGGAAGTCTAAATACACTACGTCCACTGGTTGCCCTTTATCCACCCTATACGTTACTTCCTCAAAGAACTCCAGCAAATTTGTCAAACATGACTTCCCCTTCATAAAACCATGCTGACTTTGTCCTATTAAATTATGATTATCCAAATGTCCTGTTACTGTCTCCTTAATAATGGACTCCAAAATTTTACCTACCACAGATGTTAGGCTAACCGGTCTATAGTTTCCAGCCTTCTGTCTACTGCCCTTTTTAAATAAGGGTGTTACATTAGCAGTTTTCCAGTCTGCCGGGACCTTTGCTGAGTCCAGGGAGTTTTGGAAAATTATTACCAATGCATCCACAATCCCTACCGCCACTTCCCTCAAGACCCTAGGATGTAAGCCATCAGGTCCAGGTGATTTATCCGCCTTGAGTCCCATTATTTTACCGAGTACCACTTCCTTAGTGATTTTGATCGTGTTTAGCTCCTCCCCCCCTTTAGCCCCCTGTTTGTCCAATGTTGGGATATTCTTAGTGTCCTCTACTGTAAAGACTGATGTAAAATATTCATTAGGATGGACGTGAAAGCTTTGGAGAGGGTGCAGAGTACAACAAAGTCACTGTGGGATAGCAAAATACTGCAGATGCTGGAAATCCGAAATAACAACAGAAAATGCTGGAAAAACTCAGCAGTTTTCCAGTCTGCCGGGACCTTTGCTGAGTCCAGGGAGTTTTGGAAAATTATTACCAATGCATCCACAATCCCTACCGCCACTTCCCTCAAGACCCTAGGATGTAAGCCATCAGGTCCAGGTGATTTATCCACCTTGAGTCCCATTATTTTACCGAGTACCACTTCCTTAGTGATTTTGATCGTGTTTAGCTCCTCCCCCTCTTTAACCCCCTGTTTGTCCAGTGTTGGGATATTCTTAGTGTCCTCTACTGTAAAGACTGATGTAAAATATTCATTAGGATGGGCGTGAAAGCTTTGGAGAGGGTGCAGAGTACAACAAAGTCACTGTGGGATAGCAAAATACTGCAGATGCTGGAAATCCGAAATAACAACAGAAAATGCTGGAAAGACTCAGCAGGCCAGGCAACATCCGTGGAGAGAAATTAGAGTCGACGTTTTGGGTCGAAACCCTTTTTCAAAACTGGAAAGGAAATGAAATAGATCGAAGGCAGGGCTGCGATAGAACAAAAGAAGTAAAGAGACATTAAGAGGTATTCAAAACCAGACGAGATGGTGATAGGACAGTGGAGACAAAAGATGGCTGAGATTAGGTGTGAAGTGTACTGGCAGAATGGGAGACAGCTGCCATGCGGGAGAGAGAAAAAAAAAGGAAAGCGGGGGGGGGGGGGGGGAAGGTAAGACCCAAAACAAAGGGGTGGAAAAAAATATAAGTAAAAATGTAATAGGGGCCGAGGTTATGATCTGAAATTGTTGAACTCGATATTGAGTCCGGAAGGCTGTAAAGTGCCTAATCGGAAGATGAGGTGCTGTTCCTCGAGTTTACATTGAGCTTCTGTGGAACAATGCAAGAGGCCGAGGACGGTGAGGTCTGAGTGGGAATGGAGCGGTGAATTAAAATGACAGGCGACCGGAAGCTCGGGGTCACCCTTACGGACTGAACGGAGGTGCTCTGCAAAGTGGTCACCCAATCTGCGTTTGGTCTCCCCAATGTAGAGGAGACCGCAACGTGAGCAGCGAATACAGTATACTAGATTGCAAGAAGTCACTGTGGGAGTACCTTCACCAAATGGACAGCAGCGGTTCAAGAAGGCGGCTCACCACCACCTTCTCAAGGGCAATTAGGGATGGGCAATCAATGCCGGCCTTGCCAGCGACGCCCACATCCCATGAATGAACAATCAAAAAAGAGATTTACAAGAATGGTTCCAGGGATGAGGGAGTTCAGTTGCATGGGTAGACTGGAGAAGCTGGGGTTGTTCTCCTTAGAACAGAGAAGGCTAAGAGGAAATCTGGTCCAGTTGTTCAAATTCAGTTGGTTTGCGCCACCCGTTAGCGCCTTAAGAGGGCGCTAATGAGGCGCAAAGCAACTAGCGCCCGGGCACGGCGATGTTTGCGCCGCTCACGAAATTAACTAGACATTTTGCGGTGGCACTAAACACGACTGCCACGATCCCCTGCACCGGCAGATTGTGACGTCAATCGAGTGCGCAACACCCCGTTAGCACCCCGGACCAGATATTGAGTGGCGCCCCCCTGCCTTACCGCCTGCCGCTAGCAACGACAGGTTGAGGGGAGCGTTTTGCAGTCAGGAAGGGACTGGGGGAGCGCTATTTAAAGGCGACCGCTTCCTGCCTTTTTTTGTTGGTGACATTTTTGCACCACGCAGTCTGAGAGAGAGAGAGAGAGAGAGACTTCTGGAGAGATTCAACGCTGTGTGAAGGAGTTTTGGGTTCTGAGCAGCACTTTGCAGGTTCATTTTGATTTGACCTTCCTTGCATCGATTTAGAAGAGCCTGTGGGGGCTGCACTCTGAGCTCTTTCCCTGGGCCTCTCCATTGTTCTTTCCAGCAGATTTGATGTACAGGTCTCTCCAGGCCGAGATTCAAGGCTGCAATGAGCAGGGTGTGGATGGAGAGCAAGATCGACCCTCCCCTTTAAGAACTGGCCGGCGCCAGTGTGTCTGTGTTCTATTGCTGACTGACATCACATGAGCTTCGCCAGCGCTCTGAGGTAGCGCCTCGCTCCTCGGTGTTAGCGCCTTAAGACAGGGGTGTAGCCCTTGATTTAACGCTCCAATCACCTCCAGGGGCGATAAAAGCCAAGTTTGCAGTTGGAGGCGATTATTAGCGCCAGGCGCTAAACTTCGTGCCCGGCCGATAATTGTGCCCCAAACGGGGCGATACCGAATTTCTCCCCCATAGAGTCATAACGGCACAGAAAGAGGCCATTCAGCCCATCGAGTCAGTGCCGACTCTCTGTGGAGCAATCCAGTCAGTCCCATTCCCCCGCTCTATCCCCATAGCCCTGCAAGTTTATTTCCCTCAAGTGCGTATCCAGTCTCCCCTTGAAAACATTGAGTGTCTCCGCTTCCACCGCTTCCGTCGGCAGCGAGTTCCAGGTCCTCGCCACTCGCTGCGTAAATAAGTTTTCCCTCACATCCCCCCTGTATCTCTTCCTCAAAACCTTAAATCTGTGTCCCCTAGTCCTTGTACCATCAACTAGTGGGAACAGCCTTTCCCCGTCTAGCCTATCCAAACCCGTCATAATCTTGTACACCTCTATCAAATCACCCCTCAACCTCCTTTGCTCTAATGAAAACAAAACCAGATTAGAGTCATAGAGTAATACAGCACGGATAGAGGCCCTTCGGCCCATCGTGTCCGCGCCGGCCATCAAGCCCTGTCTAATCTAATCCCATATTCCAGCATTTGGTCCGTAGCCTTGTATGCTATGGCATTTCAAGTGCTCATCCAAATGCTTCTTAAATGTTGTGAGGGTTCCTGCCTCCACAACCCTTTCAGGCAGTGAGTTCCAGACTCCAACCACCCTCTGGGTGAAAAAGTTCTTTCTCAAATCCCCTCTAAACCTCCCGCCCTTTACCTTGAATCTATGCCCCCTAGTTATTGACCCCTCTACTAAGGGAAAAAGCTCCTCAGTATCCATCCTATCTATGCCCCTCATAATTTTGTACACCTCAATCATGTCCCCCCTCAGCCTCCTCTGCTCCAAGGAAAACAAACCCAATCTGCCCAGTCTCTCTTCATAGCTGAAGCGCTCCAGCCCTGGTAACATCCTGGTGAATCTCCTCTGCACCCTCTCCAACGCGATCACATCCTTCCTGTAGTGTGGCGACCAGAACTGCACACAGTATTCCAGCTGTGGCCTAACCAGTGTTTTATACAGCTCCATCATAACCTCCTTGCTCTTATATTCAATGCCTCGGCTAATGAAGGCAAGTATCCCATATGCCTTTTTTACCACCTTATCCACCTGTTCCACCGCCTTCAGGGATCTGTGTACTTGCACACCCAGATCCCTCTGACCCTCCGTCTTGCCTAGGGTCTTACCATTCATTGTGTATTCCCTTGCCTTGTTAATCCCCCCAAAGTGCATCACCTCGCACTTTTCCGGGTTAAATTCCATTTGCCACTGTTCCGCCCATCTGACCAACCCATCTATATCGTCCTGCAGACTGAGGTTACCCTCCTCGCTATTTACCACCCTACCAATTTTTGTATCATCCGCGAACTTACTGATCATACCTTTTACATTCATATCCAAGTCATTAATATAGACCACAAACAGCAAGGGACCCAGCACCGATCCCTGTGGTACCCCACTGGCCACAGGCTTCCAGTCACAAAAACAACCTTCGACCATCACCCTCTGCCTTCTGCCACTAAGCCAGTTTTGTATCCAATGTGCCAAGGCACCCTGGATTCCATGGGCTCTTACCTTCTTGACCAGTCTCCTGTGCGGGACTTTATCGAAGGCCTTACTGAAATCCATGTATACCACATCCACTGCGTTACCCTCATCCACACACCTAGTCACCCCCTCAAAAAATTCAATCAAATTAGTCAGACATGATCTTCCCTTGACAAAGCCATGTTGACTATCCCTGATTAATCCTTGCCTCTCCAAGTGGAGACAAATTTTGTCCCTCAGAATTTTTTCCAATAATTTTCCTACCACTGATGTTAGGCTCACTGGCCTGTAGTTCCCCAGTTTTTCCCTACTTCCCTTCTTGAATAATGGTACGACATTAGCGGTTCTCCAGTCCTCTGGCACATCCCCTGTGGCCAGAGAGGTCCTGAATATATGTGTTAGAGCCCCCGCAATCTCTTCCTTTGCCTCACACAGCAGCCTGGGATACATTTCATCCGGGCCTGGGGATTTATCCATTTTTTGGCCAGCTAAAACCGGCAATACCTCCTCCCTCTCGATGTTAATATGTTCGAGCATATCACAGTCCCCCCGCCCTATTTCTATGTCTACATCGTCCTTCTCCATAGTGAAAACAGATGCAAAAAATTCATTTAGAACCCCTCCTACATCTTTCGGCTCCACACACAGACTGCCACTTTTGTCCCTAAAGGGCCCTATTTTTTCCCTAGTTATCCTCTTACCCTTAATATACTTATAAAACATCTTAGGATTTTCCTTTATTTTGCTCGCCAGTGTTATTTCATGGCCCCTCCTTGATCTCCTAATTTCTTTTTTAAGTATCCCCCTGCACTTTTTGTACTCCTCTAGGGCTTCCTCCGTCTTTAGTCTTTTGTATCTGCCAAAAGCCCTCCTTTTTTTCCTCATCCATTCTCGTATATCCCCTGACATCCAAGGTTCCCTGTGGTTTTTGGAACCACCCTTGACCTTTACGGGAACATGTTGCCATTGTATGATCTCAATCTCCCTTCTGAAAGCCTCCCATTGCTCCGATGCGGATTTTCCTACAAGTAGCTGATCCCAGTCCATTTTGGCCAGATCCTGCCTTATCCTATTAAAATCAGCCTTCCCCCAATTTAGAACCTTTATTTCCGGCCCAGCCATGTCCTTTTCCATGACCACCTTAAATCTTACCATATTATGGTCACTGTCACCAAAGTGCTCACCTACTAGCACTTTTTCCACTTGGCCAGCCACATTCCCTAGAATTAGGTCCAGTACTGCCCCCTCTCTTGTAGGACTTTCTACATGCTGGCTCAAAAAGCTCTCCTGGATGCACTTTAAGAATTCTACACCCTCTGAGCCTTTCACACTCTGACTATCCCAGTTAATATTGGGGAAGTTGAAATCCCCCATTATTATTACCCTATTATTTGCACATTTCTCTGAGATTTGCCTACATATCTGTTCCTCTATCTCCCCCTGACTGTTTGGAGGCCTATAGTACACTCCCAGCAAAGTGCTTGCCCCCTTTTTGTTTTTAAGCTCCACCCATATGGCCTCATTAGAGGAACCTGCTAATATATCATCCCTCCTTACTGCAGTAATTGACTCCTTAATTAATATTGCGACACCCCTCCTCTTATACCTCCCCCTCTGTCTCGCCTGAAGCTTCTCCAACCTGTCCTTGTAGCTAAGATCCCCCATCCCCGGAACCATTCTGGTAAATCTCCTCTGCACCCTTTTGAGGGCCTTCACATCCTTCCTAAAGTGTGGTGACCAGAACTGGACGCAATACTCCAGTTGTGGCCTAACCAGCGCTTTATAAAGGTTCAGCATAACTTCTCTACTTTTGTACTCAATACCTCTATTTATGAAGCCCAAGATCCCATATGCTTTGCTAACCACTCTCTCAATATGTCCCGCCACCTTCAGGGACCGATGCACATTAACTCCCAGGTCCCTCTGTCCCTGCACACTCTTTAAAACTGTGCCATTAAGTGTATATTGCCTCTCCCTGTTCCTTCTGCCAAAATGCATCGCCTCACACTTCTGTCTATTAAATTCCATCTGCCACTTGTCTGCCCAATCTGCTAGCCTTTCTATGTCCTGATGCAGTCGATTGATATCATCACTGTTCGCCACTGTTGGTGTCATTGGCAAATTTAGAAATTCTACTCTGTATTCCAATATCCAGGTCATTTATTTATACCAAAAAAAGCAGGGGCCCCAGCACTGACCCTTGGGGAACACCACTGTCAACCATCCTCCAGTCTGAAAAACAGCCATTTACCACAACTCGCTGTTTTCTGTCCTTAAGCCAATCCCTTATCCAAGCTGCCACTGACCCACCTATTCCATGAGTCGCAATTTTGTTAACCAGCCTTCTATGTGCTACTTTGTCAAACGCCTTCCGAAAATCCATGTAGACAACATCCATTGCATTCCCTTCATCAATTCTCTCTGTTACTTCACCATAAAATTCAATTAGATTAGTCAAACACGATCTTTCTTTTAGAAACATAGAAACATAGAAGATAGGAGCAGGAGTAGGCCATTCGGCCCCTCGAGCCTGTTCCACCATTCAATGAGATCATGGCTGATCATCCAAATTCAGTACCCTGTCCCTGCCTTCTCCCCATCCCCCTTGAACCCTTTAGCCTTAAGAAATATATCTAATTACTTCTTGAATATATTTAATGAATTGGCCTCAACTGCCTGCTGTGGTAGAGAATTCCACAGGTTCATCACTCTCTGGGTGAAGAAATTCCTCCTCATCTCTGTCCTAAATGGCTTACCTCTTATCTTTAGACTGTGACCCCTGGTTCTGGACTCCCCCACCATCGGGAACATCCTTCCTGCATCTAGTCTGTCTAGTTCTGCTAGAATTTTATAAGTTTCAATGAGATCCCCTCTCATTCTTCTAAACTCCAGCGAATATAAGCCCAATCGACCCAATTTCTCCTCATACATCCTTCCTGCCATCCCAGTTTTCAGTCTTGTGAATCTTCGTTGCACTCTCCCCATGGCAAGAACATCCTTCCTCAGATAAGGCAACCAAAACTGCATACAATACTCAAGGTGTGGTCTCACCAAGGCCCAGTACAACTGCAACAAGACATCCTTGCTCCTGTACTCGAATCCTCTCGCTATGGAGGGCAAGATACCATTTGCCTTCTTAACCGCCTGCTGCTCCTGCATGCTTACCTTCAGCGACTGGTGCACAAGGACACCCAGGTCTCGTTGCACTTCCCCTTTCCCCAATCTATTGCCGTTCAGATAATAATCTGCCTTCCTGTTTTTGCCACCAAAGTGGATAACCTCGCATTTATCCACGTTATATTGCACCTGCCATGCATCTGCCCAATCAACCAACCTGTCCAAATCATACTGGAGTTTCTCAGCATCCTCCTCACAGCACACACGCCCACCCAGCTCTGTGTCGCCTGCAAACTTGGAGATATTACATCTAGTCCCCTCATCTAGATCATTAATATATATTGTGATTAGCTGGGGTCCTAGCACTGATCCCTGTGGTACCCCACTAGTCACTGCCTGCCACTCGGAAAAAGAGCCATTTATTCCAACTCTTTGCTTCCTGTCCGCCAACCAGTTCTCTATCCAAGTCAGTTCCTTACCCCCAATCCCAAGTGCTTTAACTTTACACGCTAATCTCTTATGCGGGACATAATCAAAAGCCTTCTGAAAGTCCAAATACACCACATCCACTGGTTCTCCCTTATCTATTCTACCAGTTACATCCTCAAAAAATTCCAGTAGATTAGTCAAGCACGATTTACCTTTTGTAAATCCATGTTGACTTTGTCCGATCCTGTCACTGTTTTCCAAGTGCTCTGCTATTATATCTTTTATAATGGACTCGAGCATTTTCCCCACTATCGATGTCAGGCTTACCGGTCTATAATTCCCCATTTTCTCTCTACCACCTTTTTTGAATAGTGGGGTTACATTAGCTACCCTCCAATCCATGGGAACTGTTCCAGAATCTATAAAATTTGGGAAGACGACAAGCAATGCATCTACTATTTCTAGGGCCACTTCCTTAAGTACCCTAGGATGTAGATTATCAGGCCCTGGGGATTTATCGGCCTTCATTCCCGTCAATTTCCCTAACACCATTTCCCTACAAATACTGATTTCATTCAGTTCCTCCCTCTCATTAGGCCCTGTGTCCTCCTCTGTGAAGACAGAACCAAATTATGTATTTAATTGGTCTGCCATTTCTTTGTTCCCCATTATAAATTCCCCTGATTCTGACTGCAAGGGACCTATGCTTGTCTTCACCAATCTTTTTCTCTTCACATATTTATAGAATATAGAGAATATACACTCGCACAGACAGTCAGTTTTTATGTTCCCTGCAATCTTACTTTCATAATCTATTTTCCCCCTCTTAATTAATCCCTTTGTCCTCCTTTGCTGAATCCTAAACTGCTCCCAATCCTCAGGTTTGCTGCTTTTTTTGGCAAATTTATATGTCCTCTCCTTGGATATTATGCTATCCCTAATTTCCCTTGTTAGCCATGGTTGAGTCACCTTTTTTATTTTATTTTTATGCCAAACTTGGATGAACAAATTCTGTAGTTCATCCATGTGATCTTTAAATGTTTGCCATTGCCTATCCACCGTCAACCCTTTAAGTGACATTCCCCAATCAATCCAAGCCAACTCGTGCCTTATACCATCGTAGTTTCCTTTATTTAAATTCAGGACCCTAGTCTCTGAGTCAAATACTTCACTCTCCATCTTAATGAAGAATTCTATCATATTATGATCACTCCGCCGCAAATCCTCTCTTGAATTATCTTAAACCTCTTCAAATGCACATTAATTTTTTCCTTGATTATTGTTTCTAAAATCTTACCCACCACTGAGCGGCCTGTAGTTACTAGGATTGTCCTTACACCCTTTCTTGAACAATGTTGTCACATTTGCCACTTTCCAATCCTCAGGCACCTCCCCCACATCTAGGGAAGATTGGAAAATTATGGCCAGCCCTTCCACTATCTCCTTCCCCAATTCCCTCAGCAACCTGGGATGCAAGCCATCTGGGCCAGGCGACTTATGCACTCTAAGCATACCCAGCCTTTCTCATACATCCTGTCTATCAATTTTCACCCCTTCCATTGCTTCTACCTTTTCCACGTCTACCGATATTTTTTCAGCATCCACCTCCTTAGTAAACACTGATACAAAGTACTCATTGAGTATTCTAGCCCTGCCCTGCGCCTCTAAGCATATATCACCTTCTTTGTCTCTAATAGGCCCCACCCCACCTCTTACTACCCGCTTACTGTTTACATGCTGGTAGTGTGGCGACACACCACCATTGGACATAATCCGCTCACGGCGGCACGGACAGTTTATGCAGGCGCAATGCCGGCAGCAGCCGCCCCCAGCCGTGGGCCCTTTCCTCCGGCAACTTGTTTCCCGTAGGGACAGGCTGCCGGGAGCACTTCCTGTCTGGGGAGTATTTAAGTGGTTGCGCGGGCTTTTTAAGTACTTGTTTTTGCCATGATGTAAATTAAAGCAGTTGTGTTCCATCAACTCTGGTCTCGACTCCCACGTTTGCCGCGGTATCTAAACAGTAGAAGATTTTTGGGTTCCCTTTTATGTTAACTGCCATTTTACTCTCATATTCTCTCTTTTCCAATCTTATTTTCATCTTCACATCCCCTCTCAACTTATTGTATTTGGTCTGATTCTCCCTTGAAGAATTAACCTGACATGCATAATACACTTTTTTTTGTTTCATCATCTTCTCTATCTCCCTCGTCACCTTGGTTTGGTTCGCTTACCCTTCCCTCTTGTTGGAATGTACCGAGCCTGTAATTGGAACATCTCCTCCTTAAAGATCACCCATTCTTCCGTTACAGTTTTTCCTGTCAGTCTTTGGTTCCATTTTACCCTGGCTCGATCCTTTCACATCCCATTGAAGTTAGCCCTATTCCAGTTTAGAAGTTTCTCTCTAGATTATGCCTTGCTCCTCTCCATTGCTAATCTAAATCTTATGATACGATGATCACTTGTACCCAAGTGTTCTCCCTCAGACACTTGGTCGACCTGGCCCACCTCATTCCCCAGCACCAGATCCAGCAATGCCTCCTTCCTAGTTGGGCCAAGAACATATTGGTCAAGGAAATTCTCCTGAATACATTTCAGAAATTCCTCCCCCTCCTTTCCCTTTACCCTAGCATTATCCCAATTGATATTTGGGTAATTAAAGTCCCCCAATATCACCCACTCTATAGCTCTTGCATATCTCTGCGATTTCCCTGCAGATTTGCTCCTCTACCTCCCTCTCACTATTTGGAGGCCTATAGAATACCCCCAATAGTGTGATCAAACCCTTTTTGCTCCTCAACTCTAACCAAACAGATTCTTTCCTTGCCCCCTCAAGAACATCCTCCCTTTCCAACACTACAATGTCTTCCTTAATCAGCACTGCCACCCACCTCCCTTTTTTCCTTCCCTATCTTTTCTGAACACCTTGTACCCTTGAATATTAAGTGCCCAGTCCTCACCATTTTTAAGCCACGTTTCCGTTATTGCCACAACATCATATTGCCACACGGCTAATTGTGCTTGTAGCTCACCAACCTTATTCACCACACTTTGTGTGTTTACGTACATGCATTCTAAACCCATTTTTGAATTTTTCGTAGTCTTTCTTAGTCTGCTCCTATCTAATATGGTACTACTTCCGCCTCTAGTACTTTCTTCTCTAGTACTATCCAACACACTCACTCTTTTATGCACCTTATTCCTCTTTTCTATTGCTGTATGCTGGTGCCCAGCCCCCTGCCAAGTTAGTGTAAACCCTCCCCAACAGCAAACCTCCCCGCAAGAATATTGGTCCCGGCTTTAGATAGAGAAAATAAAGAGAAACTGTTTCCAGTGGCTGAAGGGTCGATAACGCGAGGACACAGATTTAAGGCGATTGCCAAAAGAACCAGAGGCGACATGAGGAAAACCTTTTTTATGCAGCGAGTGGTTAGGATCTGGAATGTGCTGCCTGATAGGGTGGTGGATACAGATTCAACAGCAGCCTTCAAAAGGGAATTGGATAAATACTTGAAGGAGAAAAATCTGCAGGGCTCTGGGGAAAGAGTAGGTGAGTGGGATTAATCGGCGAGCTCTTTCAAAGAGCCGGCACAGGCATGATGGGCCGAATGGCCTCCTTCTGTGCTGTAAGTTTCTGTGATTAACTGAACTGTGAAAGATAAGCCATCTTATTACAGATGATTGAATCTCACACGGATTGTGGAAATGCTGCTCGAGATCCTCGCTGAGGGACAATAGTAGGAATCGCAGGAGGGCAGAGATTAATGAGACACTGTCAGCACGGTTTGGGCGTGGGAGGTCAAGTTTGAGTAATCTGTTTGATTTTTTGACTTAATGAATAAGTAGATGTTATTTACCAGGATTTCAAAATGTGTTTGAGACTGTCCCACGCAAAAGGTTATTGTCAAGGTCCGGGCTGTGGGGTAAATGGGAGTGTGTTTAATGAGATGAAAGAATGATTGGGTGAATGACAACAGGAGTGAGCTGGCTCTGGGTGTTGGAAGAGGAGCTCGCTGCTGTCTATCATTTTTATAAATGAGTCAGAGACGGGGGTGTATTCACAGGCAGCTGAATTACAGATGGCACCACAGAGCAGAGGTAGCAAATGATGAGAACTCAGTGACAATTTTGAGAGATGGGGGAGAAATTCGGTATCGCCCCATTTGGAGCGCAATTATCGACTGGGCGCAAAGCTGTGAAGCTCGGTGAAGCTGTCAAACACTGACATTCTCTTTAGTTTGATTAGTTTTTGTGGTGAGGACTGAAAAAACATTGTAAAAAAGTAAATTTCAGATGTCTGATGGATCAGAGGGTCCACCAGCCATGACCTGAAATTGACAAGGTGGATGTCCGCTCTCCCGATCCAGCACGGCTAAAGGCTATAGAAGTAAAAAAAGGTAAGTGAACACCTTCTTAAACTTATCACTCACCTTGCATACTTACCACTCCACACTTGCACCCATCACTCACCTCTACACCTTACTTCCAGGTGCCTCCGACCACCGCAGACCTCCTCCACGTCTCCTCCAACCCAGCGGGATTCTCCGAGGTCAGCAAACCTTCACCTGTGAAGGTCAAATGGCACCAATCTCTTTTTCTGCCTGTTAACTACCTCCAGGAGACGGGACCCGAAGCTGCACATCCTCCCGCCTCCTGGCAAAAGGGCACGGAGGCGGGATGGGGGCGGGTTTGTCACCCGCCCCCACTTTCTCCAATTTTACCATCTGTCCCGCCTCCATGTCCGCCTCCTCGGGGCTTGGAAAATCCAGCCCAAAGTGTCTGCAAAGGGATATCGAGAGACTGAGTGAGTGGGCAGTAAGGTGGGAGGTGGAGTCTGCAGGGGGATATCGAGAGACTGAGTGAGGGGGCAGTAAGGTGGGAGGTGGAGTCTGCAGGGGGATATCGATAGACTGAGTGAGTGGGCAGTAAGGTGGGGGGTGGAGTCTGCAGGGGGATATCGAGAGACTGAGTGAGGGGGCAGTAAGGTGGGGGGTGGAGTCTGCAAAGGGATATCGAGAGACTAAGTGAGTGGGCAGTAAGGTGGGAGGTGGAGTCTGCAGGGGGATATCGAGAGACTGAGTGAGGGGGCAGTAAGGTGGGAGACGGAGTCTGCAGGGGGATATCGATAGACTAAGTGAGGGGGCAGTAAGGTGGGGGGTGGAGTCTGCAGGGGGATATCGAGAGATGAGTGAGTGGGCAGTAAGGTGGGGGGTGGAGTCTGCAGGGGGATATCGAGAGACTAAGTGAGGGGGCAGTAAGGTGGGAGGTGGAGTCTGCAGGGGGATATCGAGAGACTGAGTGAGGGGGCAGTAAGGTGGGAGACGGAGTCTGCAGGGGGATATCGAGAGATGAGTGAGGGGGCAGTAAGGTGGGGGGTGGAGTCTGCAGGGGGATATCGAGAGACTGAGTGAGGGGGCAGTAAGGTGGGGGGTGGAGTCTGCAGGGGGATATCGAGAGATGAGTGAGGGGGCAGTAAGGTGGGAGGTGGAGTCTGCAAAGGGATATCGAGAGACTGAGTGAGTGGGCAGTAAGGTGGGGGGTGGAGTCTGCAGGGGGATATCGAGAGATGAGTGAGTGGGCAGTAAGGTGGGGGGTGGAGTCTGCAGGGGGATATCGAGAGACTGAGTGAGGGGGCAGTAAGGTGGGGGGTGGAGTCTGCAGGGGGATATCGAGAGATGAGTGAGTGGGCAGTAAGGTGGGGGGTGGAGTCTGCAGGGGGATATCGAGAGACTAAGTGAGTGGGCAGTAAGGTGGGAGGTGGAGTCTGCAGGGGGATATCGAGAGACTGAGTGAGGGGGCAGTAAGGTGGGAGGTGGAGTCTGCAGGGGGATATCGAGAGACTAAGTGAGGGGGCAGTAAGGTGGGGGGTGGAGTCTGCAGGGGGATATCGAGAGACTGAGTGAGTGGGCAGTAAGGTGGGAGACGGAGTCTGCAGGGGGATATCGAGAGACTGAGTGAGGGGGCAGTAAGGTGGGAGGTGGAGTCTGCAGGGGGATATCGAGAGACTAAGTGAGGGGGCAGTAAGGTGGGGGGTGGAGTCTGCAGGGGGATATCGAGAGATGAGTGAGTGGGCAGTAAGGTGGGGGGTGGAGTCTGCAGGGGGATATCGAGAGACTAAGTGAGGGGGCAGTAAGGTGGGAGGTGGAGTCTGCAGGGGGATATCGAGAGATGAGTGAGTGGGCAGTAAGGTGGGAGGTGGAGTCTGCAGGGGGATATCGAGAGACTAAGTGAGGGGGCAGTAAGGTGGGAGGTGGAGTCTGCAGGGGGATATCGAGAGACTAAGTGAGGGGGCAGTAAGGTGGGAGGTGGAGTCTGCAGGGGGATATCGAGAGACTAAGTGAGGGGGCAGTAAGGTGGGGGGTGGAGTCTGCAGGGGGATATCGAGAGATGAGTGAGTGGGCAGTAAGGTGGGGGGTGGAGTCTGCAGGGGGATATCGAGAGACTAAGTGAGGGGGCAGTAAGGTGGGAGGTGGAGTCTGCAGGGGGATATCGAGAGATGAGTGAGTGGGCAGTAAGGTGGGAGGTGGAGTCTGCAGGGGGATATCGAGAGACTAAGTGAGGGGGCAGTAAGGTGGGAGACGGAGTCTGCAGGGGGATATCGACAGACTGAGTGAGGGGGCAGTAAGGTGGGGGGTGGAGTCTGCAGGGGGATATCGAGAGACTGAGTGAGGGGGCAGTAAGGTGGGGGGTGGAGTCTGCAGGGGGATATCGAGAGATGAGTGAGTGGGCAGTAAGGTGGGAGGTGGAGTCTGCAGGGGGATATCGACAGACTGAGTGAGGGGGCAGTAAGGTGGGAGGTGGAGTCTGCAGGGGGATATCGACAGACTGAGTGAGGGGGCAGTAAGGTGGGGGGTGGAGTCTGCAGGGGGATATCGAGAGATGAGTGAGGGGGCAGTAAGGTGGGAGGTGGAGTCTGCAGGGGGATATCGAGAGACTGAGTGAGGGGGCAGTAAGGTGGGGGGTGGAGTCTGCAGGGGGATATCGAGAGATGAGTGAGTGGGCAGTAAGGTGGGAGGTGGAGTCTGCAGGGGGATATCGACAGACTGAGTGAGGGGGCAGTAAGGTGGGAGGTGGAGTCTGCAGGGGGATATCGAGAGATGAGTGAGTGGGCAGTAAGGTGGGAGACGGAGTCTGCAGGGGGATATCGAGAGACTGAGTGAGTGGGCAGTAAGGTGGGGGTTGGAGTCTGCAGGGGGATATCGAGAGATGAGTGAGGGGGCAGTAAGGTGGGAGGTGGAGTCTGCAGGGGGATATCGAGAGATGAGTGAGTGGGCAGTAAGGTGGGAGACGGAGTCTGCAGGGGGATATCGAGAGACTGAGTGAGTGGGCAGTAAGGTGGGGGGTGGAGTCTGCAGGGGGATATCGAGAGATGAGTGAGTGGGCAGTAAGGTGGGAGGTGGAGTCTGCAGGGGGATATCGAGAGACTGAGTGAGTGGGCAGTAAGGTGGGAGACGGAGTCTGCAGGGGGATATCGAGAGACTAAGTGAGTGGGCAGTAAGGTGGGAGGTGGAGTCTGCAGGGGGATATCGATAGACTGAGTGAGTGGGCAGTAAGGTGGGAGGTGGAGTCTGCAGGGGGATATCGAGAGATGAGTGAGGGGGCAGTAAGGTGGGAGGTGGAGTCTGCAGGGGGATATCGAGAGACTAAGTGAGGGGGCAGTAAGGTGGGGGGTGGAGTCTGCAGGGGGATATCGAGAGATGAGTGAGTGGGCAGTAAGGTGGGAGACGGAGTCTGCAGGGGGATATCGAGAGATGAGTGAGTGGGCAGTAAGGTGGGAGGTGGAGTCTGCAGGGGGATATCGAGAGACTAAGTGAGGGGGCAGTAAGGTGGGAGGTGGAGTCTGCAGGGGGATATCGATAGACTGAGTGAGTGGGCAGTAAGGTGGGAGGTGGAGTCTGCAGGGGGATATCGAGAGACTGAGTGAGTGGGCAGTAAGGTGGGAGGTGGAGTCTGCAGGAGGATATCGAGAGACTAAGTGAGTGGGCAGTAAGGTGGGAGGTGGAGTCTGCAGGGGGATATCGATAGACTGAGTGAGTGGGCAGTAAGGTGGGAGGTGGAGTATAATGTGGGGAAATGTGAAGTTATTCACTTTGGTAGGAAGAATAGAAAAACAGAATATTTTTTAAATGGTGAGAAACTTTCAAATGTTGGTGTTCAGAGAGATTTGGGTGTCCTTGTGCAAGAAACACAGAAAGTTAGCATGCAGGTTCAGCAAGCAATAAGGAAGGCAAATGGCATGTTGGCCTTTATTGCAAGGCGGCTGGAGAATAAGAGTAAGGAAGTCTTGCTACAATTGTACAGGGCCTTGGTGAGACCACACCTGGAGTACTGTGCCCAGTTCTGGTCTCCTTATCTAAGGAAGGATATACTTGTCTTGGAGGCGCTGCAACGAAGGTTCACTAGATTGATTCCTGGGGTGAGAGGGCTGTCCTATGATGAGAGATTGTGTAGAATGGGCCGATACTCTCTGGAGTTTAGAAGAATGAGAGGTGATCTCAGTGTAACATACAAGATTCTGAAGGGGATTGACAGGGTAGATGCTGAGAGATTGTTTCCTCTGGCTGGAGTGTCTAGAACTAGGGGACATAGTCTCAGGATAAGGGGTAGGCCATTTAAGACCGAGATGAAGAGGAATTTCTTCACTCAGAGGGTTGTGAATCTTTGGAATTCTCTGCCCTAGAGGACTGTGAATGCTGAGTCTTTGAGTATATTCAAGGCTGAGATCGATAGATTTTTGGACATGGGGAATCAAGGGATATGGCGGGAAAGTGGAGTTGAGGTCGATGATCAGCCATGATCTTATTGAATGGTGGAGCAGGCTCGAGGGGCCGTATGGCCTACTCCTGCTCTTATTTCTTATGTTCTTATGTTCTTATGTTTAACAGTCTGTTATGTGGGACTTTATCAAATGCCTTCTGGAAGTCCATATAAATAACATCCATAGACATTCCCCTGTCCATTACTTCAGTCACCTCTTCACAAAATTCAATCAGGTTCGTCAGGCATGACCTGCCTTTCACAAATCCATGGTGGCTCTCTCTGATCAACTGAAAATTTTCGAGGTGTTCAGTCACCCTATCCTTAATTATAGACTCTCGCAATCTCCCCACGACAGATGTGAGGCTAACTGGTCTATAGTTCCCTGGTTTCCCTCTCTCGCCATTCTTAAATAGTGGAGTGACATGCGCAATTTACCAATCTAAAGGGACGGTTCCTGAATTGAGAGAAATTTGTAAGATTATAGTTAGGGCATCTGCAATGTGCTCACCTCCTTCCTTTAAAACCCTGGGATGGAAACCATCTGGTCCCGGGGATTTGTCACTCTTTAGTGCTATTAATTTCTTCATTACTGTTATTTTACTTACGTTAATTTTATTGAGTCCCTGTCCCCGATTCAATATTAGTTTCTTTGGGATTTCCGGCATTTTCTTCTACTGTAAATACTGACCCAAAGTAATTATTCAACATGTCTGCCATTTCCTTATTATCATTGATAATATCACTGATTTCAGTTTTTAAGGGGCAACATTGCTCCTGACCCACCCTCTTTTCCCTAATAGAATTGTAAAAATTCTTTGTGTTGATTTTGATATCCTTTGCAAGTTTCTTTTCATACTCCCTTTTTGTAGCTCTTACTATTTGTTTTGTGACCCTTTACTGTTGTTTGTATCTTTCCCATTTGACAGGATCTGTGCTATTTTTTGCATTTTTGTATGCTTTTTCTTTTAGTTTTACGCTGTCCCTTACCTCTTTAGTCGTCCATGGCTGTTTTTCTTGGCAAGTAGAGCTCGTGCCCCTCAGTATAACTTGGTTCTGTATCACATTAAGTTCTTTTTTGAACATCTCCCACTGATCTTCTGTCATTTTACCCATTAACAGATTTGCCCAGTTTCATCTCATTGAAGTCGGCCTTACCTAAATCTAGAATCTTAGATGTTTCGCGTTTCTCCCTTTCAAACGCTACGTTGAAATTGATCATGTTATGATCGCTATTGGATAAATGTTCACGCACCGTTAGGCTGTTAACTAAATCTGGCTCATTACTCATTCCTAAATCTAATATGGCTTGCCCCCTTGTTGCCTCAGGGACATATTGTTGTAGAAAACTATCCCAGACAAACTCAAGAAATTCACTACCTTTGACAGATGCTAGCCTGCTTTTCCCAATCTATATGAAAGTTAAAATCCCCCATTAAACCCACTCTGCCTTTGCTACATGCTTGTCTAATCTCTGCATTTATACAATCTAGCACTTCACAGCTGCTACCAGGGGGCCGATACACAACTCCCACTACAGTCTGAAATCCTTTCCTATTTCTTAATTCTACCCATAAAGTCCCCACTGCCTGCTTACTTCTCGTTTTACCCTCTCTTATCATTGAAGTGATTTTGTCCTTAATCACTAAGGCTGCTCCGCCCCCTCTGCCACTTTCCCTAACTTTGCTGTAGACCTTATAACCTGGTATATTCAGTTCCCAGTCCTAACCGTCTTGCAGCCATGTCTCAGTAATGGCGACCATGTTGGCTTTAATAAAAGATATAGGCCACCGGAAACGTAGGGTCAGCAGCAAGAGCAATCAGTGACTTGGTCCAGCCTCAATTGTGTTACTGATATAAACATTAGGAACAAGAGGAGGCCATTCAGCCCCTCGAGCCTGTTCTGCCATTCATACGCTTGGCTAGCAAAAACCTATCGATCTCAGATTTAAAATTATTAATTGAGCCCCGGCATCTGCTGCTGTTTGTGGGAGAGAGTTCCACACTTCTACCACCCTTTGTGTGAAGAAGTGTTTCCTAACTTCTCTCCTGAATGGCCTGGCTCTGATTTTAAGGTTATGTCCCCTCGCCCTAGACTCCCCCACCAGCGGGAAAAGTTTCTCGCTATCTACCCTTTAAATTCCTTTCCAAATCCTAAAAACCTCAATCAAATCACCCCTGAACTGTCTGTACTCCAGGGAATACAAGCCTAGTTTCTGTAATCTCTCCTCATAATCTAACCCTTGGAGTCCTGGTGTCATTCTGATGAATCTGCGCTGCGTTCCTTCCAGGGCCAATAGATCCTTCCTAAGGTGTGGTGCCCAGAGCTGTACCCAGCGCTCCAGGTGTGGTCTAACCAGGGCTTTGTGTCGCTGCAGCAAAACCTCCTCCCCTTTATATTCTAACCCTCCAGTTATAAAGGCTAACATTCCATTAGCATTTTTGATTATTTTCTGTACCTGACCACTATGTTTTAGTGATCTCTGTACATGGACCCCTAAAATCTCTTTGGACCTCCACCATTCCTAGCATTTCAGCATTTATAAAATACTCGTATCTATCCTTATTTGGCCCAAATTGGATGACTTCACACTTACCTGCATTGAAAACCATCTTGCACAGTGTCACCCACTCACTAAATCACCCACCACGTGAGGGGATCAAACTGGGCCCAGTACTCCAGGGGTGGTCTGACCAGCGACCCGTATAGTGACAGGGTGGTGTCCTTTGATTTATGAATGGTTCTATTAATATAACCCAACACCCTGTTAGCTTTAGCTACGGACTCTCTACGTTGGACATGAAGGGCCGGATCTTGTCAATGGGGAGCTTTTGGAGGCGGGACTCCCACTTGTCGGGCTTTAGTCCCGCCTCCATTGACTTGTGGCCAACCCACACTATTTTCCTTTGATTGACCTTGTTAAGCCCGCCCAGCGGGCCAAGCAGGCCAATTAAGGGAAAGCCGGTCACAGGTGGCGACAGATGAAATGTCGTAATTTGACAGCTCTGTGAAGCTCTCAAACACGGACAATCTGTCTTCTAAGTTGAGTCTTTGCTCAAGACTCTATTAGAAAGCCTTCCTGAGCAGAAATGATCATGGCTGATCCTCTCTCAATACCATATTCCCACTCTCTCCCCAAACCCCTTGATGCATGCAGCTTTTGACAGTTCAGTGGCCATTCTGCTTTCTGTGCCGGTGAGCTGAGGGACTCCCGAGACCTGAAGGGAGGAAGCCTGCAGGAAGAAGTAAAGGTAAGTAAAACTTATTAAAACACTTTACACGCACCTCACACACTTACCTCTGCACACATGTACCCATCACTCACCTGCACACTGGACATCTCGGCCCCTCCGACCCCCGCAGACCGCCGGCCTGCCTCGCTGACCCTGGTGAGGTTCGGAGTCATCGGGAAGCCCACACTTTAGGGCTCAAAATAGGGATCAGCCAAAAATTGGCACTAATCCCCTTCCCGCCTCGAGGAGACGGGACCCGGCTCAGTACGGATACCTGCCTCCTGGGAAGATGACATGGAGGCGGGTTGGGGGCGGGATGGGTACCCACCCCCAGATTCTGCCATTTTCCCGGCAGTCCCGCCTCCAAACCCGCCTCCACAGGGCTGGCAAAATCGCCCCCCATGTTTCAGTGATCTGTGCACAATAACACCAAGACCTTCTTCTCTCTCAACCTCATTCAGTATAGTTCCCGCTAAATGATGCAAGTATTCTGTGTTGGCCCTACCAACAGCACGACACTGCATTTATTGAAATTAAACCCTATTTGCCACTGTGTGGCCCACTCCCCGAGCACATCTAAATCTCTTTGGATTGGATTGGGCTCTTCCACCATCTTAACCTTTGCACAGATTTTGGTGCCCTCACCCCCCTCACCTGACCCACTCAACCCCCTCACCCCTTCCCCCCTCACCCGACCCACGCAACCCCCTCACCCCTCAACCCCCTCACCCGACCCACGCAACCCCCTTCTTATGTTCATTAATAAATAGACATTCTTATTATGAACACAGCTAGCTTTTGCCAGTTACTTTATTGAGCACATGTGGACTAGGTACAGTATCTGTAGAGGCTTCCATCTTGACTGCTGCCTTGTGGGTAGCCTAGTGCCTCATGGGTAATGTAGTCTTAATATACATACAGCTGGGTAGTGTAGTCTTATACATACAGCTATATACAGCTCTACACAGCTCTACGGCTCCACCTAGTGTCCACTATAGAATGACATGTTATTGATCATTACATCCCCCTTTCTTTGAGGTTTAACAAAATCAATATCAATCAACTTTCAAGAAAACAATAAAGATAATATCAGTAACACTTTTGTTAGTGCTCTATAAACATAAACATTTTCAAAACAGTCAACACATTTTCAAAGCTTTACATTGTACTCAAAGATTAAGTCTATCAGGCTCTTTTACTTCACGTGTGGATCTTCTCAACATGGGTAAGTCTGATGTGTCTTCATGAGATTGTTCTGGCGGTGAATGACAAGATGCAGTTGCGGCATTGTCCTCAATCTGGTCTTGAATAGTCTCTTGTGTTTTTAGGAGGGAACGGCGGTTCCTCCTGAGAATCTGTCCTTCCTCAGTTCTAACAGTGTATGACCTTGGTCCTACTTCCTCAAGAACTGTAGCTTTCCTGTTCCATGCATCTGGATCCTCAATCCTGACAACATCATCCCTTGTCAATGGTTTTAGAGTTTTGGATGACTTGTCATAGTATGATTTCTGTTTCAGCTTTAACAGTTGAAGTCTCTGTCTCAGTTCCTCACTTTGCTGTTCTTTTGCACAGCAGGGTAGCGTGGTGCGCAACTTGCGACCCATTAGTAGTTCAGCAGGTGAAGAACCACAGTCTAAAGGTGAGGCTCGGTAGCTCAGCAGGGCGAGATAAGGATCAGACTTGCTTTCTGTTGCTTTCTTCAGTAGCTGCTTGAGAACTTGAACACCTTTCTCTGCCTTACCATTTGACTGAGCATACAAAGGACTGGATGTGATGTGCTGAAAGTCATAATGTGCTGCAAACTGTTGCCACTCCTTACAGTTGAAGCACAGACCATTGTCGCTAACGGCAATCCTGGGAATTCCATGTCTGGCGAAGATGGATTTCACATGCATTATGACACTGCTTGCTGTGGTGCTTGAGAGCAGCGCCATCTCAGGATAGTTAGAATAGTAGTCAATCACTATTAGATAGTCTTTACCATTTAAATGAAAAAGGTCCATACCAACCTTTTGCCATGCTGCTGTTGGTATGTCAGCTACTATCATTGGTTCCTTTGCTTGTTTGTTTTGGTGTTTCTGACATGTCTCACATTTGCCTATCATGTTCTCAATGTCCTTATTTATGCCAGGCCAATAAACAGTGTCTCTTGCTCTCCTTTTGCATTTTTCAATTCCGAGGTGTCCCTCATGAATCCTTTTGAGCATGTCTTGACGTAGAGCCTGTGGAATGACTATTCTGTTCTGTTTTAGTAATAGTCCACTGGCGGCACTCAATTCTGACCTAATGTGAAAATATTTTGGACAGGAACATTTTGGCTAACCATGATGAATGTTCTCTATTACTGCTTGTAATACTGTATCTTTTACTGTTTCTTCTGCTATTTGCTTTGATTTTGTGTCTGACACGGGCAGCGCAGCAGTGACCATACTCACATGAACATCCACGTCTTCTTCAGTAGAGCTCACATGACTCATTGTGGGTGCTCGCGATAGTGCATCTGCTAACACTATGTATTTGCCTGATGTGTAGATCAGTTCAAAGTCATATCTTTGCAGCTTCATCATGAGTCGTTGAATCCTTGGAGACATCTCATTCAGGTTTTTTTTTATGATGGCAACCAGAGGGCTGTGGTCTGTCTCAACTGTGAAGGTGGGAAGTCCATATATGTAGCCATGAAACTTTTCTAGTCCAACTACCAAGCCTAGACATTCCTTTTCAATCTGGGCGTATCGACACTCAGTATCAGTCATAGACCTGGAGGCATAGGCAACAGGCTTCCAATCTTCACCCTTTGCTTGTAGCAAGACCGCACCTAGGCCATCTTTTGATGCATCCGTTGACACTTTGATTCTTTTTGTTGGGTCAAAGAAGGTGAGTACAGGTGTGGTTGTCAGCACTGTTTTGAGGTTTATCCACCCTTATTCATGTCTTTCTGTCCATGCGAACTCATTTGTTTTATGTAGCAGGTCTCGCAGACAGGCTGTCTTGGCTGACAAGTTAGGAATGAACTTTCCAATGAAGTTTATCATCCCCATGGTGCGTAGCACTCCTTTTTTATCAGTGGGTCGGGGCATTTTGAGTATGGCGTTTACTTTTTCCATATCTGGCTCTATTCCTTTACCAGATAGATTATCTCCTAGGAATGTGACTTCCTGGACGCCAAACTGACACTTGGCTTTGTTGAGCTTCAGTCCATTCCGGCGTATGCTCTGTAGCACTTTAGTCAGTCTCTCATTGTGTTCTTTCAGTGTGGAGCCCTAGATGATGATGTCATCAACATAGACCCGAACTCCTTCCAGACCTTCAATTATGTGTTCCATCGCTCTATGAAAGATTTCAGATGCAGATATTATCCCGAAAGGCATTCTGAGGAAACAATACCTGCCAAATGGTGTGTTGAAGGTACAGTATTTGGTGCTCTCTTCATCCAGTTTTAGTTGCCAAAATCCTTGTGAGGCATCGAGCTTTGTAAAGTATCTGGCACCTGACATTTCACTGGTGATTTCTTCTCGCTTGGGAATCTGGTAGTGTTCACGATTTATGTTTGCATTTAAGTCCTTTGGATCCATGCATATTCTTAGATCATTGTTCTTTTTCTTTACACATACCATGGAGTTAACCCAATCTGTTGGATCTTCGACTTTCCTGATGACTCCTAGTGTGGTCATTCTGCCCAGTTCATTCTTGAGCCGGTCACGCAGGGGTGCTGGAACTCTTCGTGGAGCATGTACCACTGGCTGAGCATGCTGCTTTAGCTGGATCTTGTAAGTGAATGGTAGAACTCCAAATCCTTTGAACACATCTTGGAAATTATTCACTACAGAATCCACCGAGTCATCTGGTCTGCTTATGGCACAGTTTATACGGTAGACTCTTTTGACCAGTTCTAAGTCCTCACAAGCTTTGTCACCCAGTAGTGAATCAAGCCTTTCAGCCACAACAGAAAACATGAGATGATGCACTTTGTCTTTGACTGTCACTTTAAGTCTGCATACACCTAAGCTATCTATTTTCTGTCCATTATAGTCTTTCAGTAGTACTGACTTTTTCTGTATTTTGGGCTTTTCTTTCATATTTTTTATGTCACTCATACTGATTAAGTTTGCTTTTGCCCCAGTGTCCAGTTTCAATGTAACTAATGCTCCATTTATCTGCAGTGGGATCATCCATTTGTCCACTTTTACTGCATTGACTTTATGTTCAGCATTGTCCATTTCTGAGGGCTGCACATTTTCTGTACCCTTTTTGATATTGTCACATGACACCATTCCTACAAAAAATGTCTCACTTAAATCAGTGTCCTCAATTACATTAACTCGTTGCCCTTTCTTAGTTTGTACTTTTGAAAAGCATTGCTTGGCAAAGTGATTCTTTCCATTACACTTTGTGCACATTTTTCCAAACGCTGGGCATTGTCTTAACTGGTGTTTGTAACCACAGTGTTTACAATTAAAAATTTCATCCTCCGATTGCTTTTCATTTCTGTTCTGCCCATGTTTCTTCCCCTTATAGGACACAGCACCGACAGCAGCATTATCACTCATTACAATCGCATCATTATTGATTTCCCTGAAAGTCTTCGCGTGCTTTCGAGCTAACTTGCTGGCTTGGCATATTTTCACCGCATTTTCCAAATTTAGTTCGGTTTCTCTCAACAGACGTTCCCTGACTTTTTTTATCATGAATACCAAATACAATCTGGTCATGAATCATGGATGCTTTGAGCTCAGAGAAATTACATGTCTGTGCTTTCAGTTTCAGATCAGTTAGAAAGCTATCAAAAGTCTCATTTTGCTGCTGTGTCCGAGAATGGAAGATGTATCTTTCATACATCTCATTCTTTTTGGGAGAGCAATGTGCATCAATTTTTTTTAGCACATCTTCTAATTTTTCTCTGGTCTCCTCTGGATTAAACACAAATGTATTAAATACCTCTATCGCCTGTGGGCCTGCAACCGTAAGCAGCAACGCTATCTTCCTTGCGTCTGGCTTCGTACCGAATCCGATGGCTGCAATGTAGAGTTCGAATTGTTGTTTAAAATCTGCCAATTGTAGTCGATTTTTCCTGTGAGTTTCAAACGCTCTGATGGCTTCAAATTCTCCATGTCACTTTTCACAATTTTTAGCAGATCTTCACCATCCTGGTACCATCTTATGTTCATTAATAAATAGACATTCTTATTATGAACACAGCTAGCTTTTGCTAGTTACTTTATTGAGCACATGTGGACTAGGTACAGTATCTGTAGAGGCTTCCATCTTGACTGTTGCCTTGTGGGTAGCCTAGTGCCTCATGGGTAATGTAGTCTTAATATACATACAGCTGGGTAGTGTAGTCTTATACATACAGCTATATACAGCTCTACACAGCTCTACGGCTCCACCTAGTGTCCACTATAGAATGACATGTTATTGATCATTACACCCCTCAACCCACTCACCCGACCCACTCAACCCCCTCACCCCTCAACCCCCTCACCTGACCCACTCAACCCCCTCACCCCTTCCCCCTCACCTGACCCACGCAACCCCCTCATCCACTCAACCCCCTCATCCCTTCCCCCCTCACCCGACCCACGCAACCCCCTCACCCCTCAACCCCCTCACCCGACCCACGCAACCCCCTCACCCCTCAACCCCCTCACCCGACCCACGCAACCCCCTCACCCCTTCCCCCCTCGCCCAACCCACGCAACCCCCTCACCCCTCAACCCCCTCACCCGACCCACACAACCCCCTCACCCGACACACGCAACCCCTCACCCGACCCACGCAACCCCCTCACCCCTTCCCCCCCTCACCCCTTCCCCCCTCACCCCTTCCCCCCTCACCCCTTCCCCTCTCACCCCCCTCACCCCTTCCCCTCTCACCCCCCCTCACCCCTTCCCCTCTCACCCCTCACCCGACCCACTCAACCCCTTCCCCCCTCACCCCTTTCCCCTCTCACCCCTCACCCCCTCACCTGACCGACTCAACCCTTCCCCCTCTCACCACTCACCCCCCTTCACCCCTCCCCCCCCTCCCCCCATCACCCCCCTCCCCCCTCCCCCTTCTTTTGCCAATCACCTGCAATCTGTGTCCTCTGGTTACTGACCCTCCTGCCACTGGGAACAATTTCTCTTTATTTACTCTATCAAAACCCTTTATGACTTTGAACATCTCTATCAAATCTCCCCTTAACCTTCTTTGCTCTAAGGAGAACAACCCCAGTTTCTCCAGTCTATCCTAATACCCCTTGCAACTTGCCGTTTAACAGTGGTTTATGCAGTTTCCCAGCAGGTGTAATAGGGGCTTACATTATATACATGAGGTTGATCCCCGCCGACAAACTGCCGCTCGAAACGCTAGCGTAAACAAACTGGTCAGGCTGAGAAACTCTGCTAAATCAGGGGAGTTGGAGAGCTGAGGCAGTGCCAGCAAACCATGTCTGTGCCAGACCACATCGACCTCAGGAATGTAGACTTCGAGTCAAAGTCACACCAAGACACAGAGATAGACACGCACCAACACGCACACTCACACTCTCTCACACACACGCACCAACACATACAAACACACAGACACACTCACACTCTCACACTCATTCACTCACACACACTCTCTCACACTCATTCACTCACACACACCTCTCACACTCATTCACTCACACACTCTCTCTCACACCTCACTCACATACACTCTCACAACACTCATCACCACACACACTCCCACACACACCACCACACACTCTCACACACCATCACCCACACACACCTCACCAACCACACTCACACACTCACACACCACACCCCACACCCACCACACCCCACACCACACTCACACCCACACCACACCCCCACACACCACAACCACACCCACACCACACACACCCACCAACCACTCACACTCACACACCACACAACCTCACACACACCCCACACAACCCTCACACACACACCCACACACACTCACACCACACACACACCACACACCCACACCCCCACACCACACACACCACCCCCCCACAACCCACACACACCCTCTCACACACATCACCACACACACACCCTCACACTCATTCACTCACACACACCCACACACATCACCACACACACCCACACCCATCACCACACACACACTCACACACCACCACTCACCACACAACCCTCACACCTCACACACACACAACCACTCACACACACACTCACACACCAACACCACACACACCTCACACCATCACCACACACACACCCACACCTCACCACACACACCTCACAACACCACTCACTCACACACCACCTCCACACCCTCACACACACACACACACTCACACTCACACTCACCACCACACACCACACACACACACTCACACACACTCATCACTCACACACACACCCTCACACCCACATTCACTCACACACACCTCTCACACTCATCACTCACACACACACCTCTCACACTCATTCACTCACACACACCTCTCACACTCATTCACTCACACACCACTCTCACCACACCAACAACACCACACACACCACTCACACACATCACACACACACCTCACACACATCACCACACCACACCCCACACCATCACTCACACACACCCTCACACACATCACCACCACACACACCCCCACACACACCCACACACCACCCCACACACCCACACACCACCACACCACACTCACACACACTCACACACAACACACCCACACACTCCCACACCATTCACTCACACACACTCCTCACACTCACACACTCACACACACTCACTCACACCACACACACACACCCACACACACACTCACACACTCACACCACACACACACACCCACCACACTCACTCACACACAAACACTCTCACACACACTCACACACTCACACACACTCACACACACACCACACACACACCACACCACACACCACACACACTCACACACACCTCACACACACTCAACTCACTCACACACACACTCACACACACTCACACACACACACACTCACACCACACTCCCACACTCAACACTCACACACACACTCTCACACACATTCACTCACACACACTCTCTCACACTCATTCATCACACACACTCTCTCACAATCATTCACTCACACACACTCTCTCACACTCATTCACTCACACACACTCTCTCACACTCATTCACTCACACTCACACTCTCACACTCATTCACTCACACACACTCTCTCACACTCATTCACTCACACACACTCTCTCACACTCATTCACTCACACACACTCTCTCACACTCATTCACTCACACACACTCTCTCACACTCATTCACTCACACACTCTCTCACACTCATTCACTCACACACACTCTCTCACACTCATTCACTCACACACACTCTCTCACACTCATTCACTCACACACTCTCTCACTCTACATTCACTCACACACACTTTCTACAACTCATTCACTCACACACACTCTCTCACATTCATTCACTCACACACACTCTCTCACACTCATTCACTCACACACACTCTCTCACATTCATTCAATCACACACACTCTCTCACACTCATTCACTCACACACACTCTCTCACACTCATTCACTCAAACACACTCTCTCACACTCATTCACTCACACTCACTCTCACACACTCATTCACTCACACTCACTCTCTCACATTCAATCACTCACACACACTCTCTCACACTCATTCACTCACACACACTCTCTCACACTCATTCACTCACACACACTCTCTCACACTCATTCACTCACACACACTCTCTCACATTCAATCACTCACACACACTCTCTCACACTCATTCACTCACACACACTCTCTCACACTCATTCACTCACATACACTCTCTCACACCCATTCACTCACACTCACTCTCTCACAATAATTCATTCACACACACTCTCTCACACTCATTCACTCACACACACTCTCTCACACTCATTCACTCACATACACTCTCTCACACTCATTCACTCACACACACTCTCTCACATTCATTCACTCACACACACACTCTCACACTCATTCACTCACACTCACTCTCTCACATTCATTCACTCACACACACTCTCTCACACTCATTCACTCACACACACTCTCTCACACTCATTCACTCACACACAGTCTCTCACACTCATTCACTCACACACACTCTCTCACACTCATTCACTCACACTCACTCTCTCACACTCATTCACTCACACACACACTCTCACACTCATTCACTCACACACACTCTCTCACACTCATTCAGTCACACACACTCTCTCACACTCATTCACTCACACACACTCTCTCACACTCATTCACTCACACACACTCTCTCACACTCATTCACTCATACACACTCTCTCACACTCATTCACTCACACACACTCTCTCACACTCATTCACTCACACACACTCTCTCACACTCATTCACTCACACACTCTCTCACACTCATTCACTCACACACACTCTCTCACACTCATTCACTCATACACACTCTCTCACACTCATTCACTCACACTCACTCTCTCACTCATTCACTCACACACACTCTCTCACACTCATTCACTCACACACACATTCTCTCACACTCATTCACTCACACACTCTCTCTCACACTCATTCACTCACACACACTCTCTCACATTCATTCACTCACACACACTCTCTCACACTCATTCA